>NC_141716.1:1177546-1782546 GCF_971803275.1 Cyanistes caeruleus | reverse complement strand
AATATGAAATACTTGTACCTGAGTTACAGAAAGCCTCCAAAATGCTTAAGGTTCATCTGTCACTGTTCCTAACAGAGCTGATGAAAAAATGTTTTATGGTACTGGGGAATACTTAATTTACAGGGAAAATTAAGTGACTGCATCTCTAACATTGATATATTTTTTATATCTCTTTTACCAACCCCACCCTAAACCCTGAAAAGCAGCTCCTCACACCAATTTAAGACACATGCTTCTCCAGCACCGACAGACACTCTGTGGTGTGGATCTTCATCCTGCCTGCTTTAGCTGTGCTGTAGGATGCACCAAGAAACTCCTCTCCCAGACCTGGCTCTTTTAGAAACTTTGCGTTATGGCTGGAACTTTTGTTGGATTTGTTGCACTTTCTACTGTAAGGTTATGCCAGTTTGTCATCCTGCCAGTCCTGTTTTTTGTCTCAGTCAACTGGGATAAACACTTAGCCCTCCTATTTCTTTCTCTATTACCACACCCCTTGCCTGTAACTGGTATAGATTACATCAGAAATTCCTCGCTGAGCCAGCTCTGCTAATAATTTTTGTTCTAAATCACAGTAAAAACCTGTGAAATGTAATCATGTCCATACTTTTGTCCACTGCAAATACCCGGAAGATGAAATTAAATCTTACAAAGAGTAATCCATCTCTTACTCAATCACTCCAAGACACACTGAAGCGCCAGAGCAATGGTTTTACTGTGTTTGTGTGAACTCGTGTTACAGGCTGAGGCCACGGGCTGGGAATCTGCGATCTGCCAGTCCAGATGGGATTAGAAATCACTGTCACGTAGACAACGTCTGGCTCTCAATGAAATTATCTTCGAGGGGCAGCTTTATAAAGACACTTTCCACAGGAGCAGGAGAGGAGTAGAAAACGGGCTGTATGTAACTGTACAGCTGAGATCAAATTCAATTAGAGCTGAGAGTTTGCAGCGTTTTCAGTGAACTCTTTCCCTCAGTGAGCACCACGCTGGTTATTCAGCCTCTCCAGCACCAGTTTATTGACTGCTGTGGCCTGGTCACTCCTTGGACCCATTTTTAAAAGCAGAAGGTGGCACAGAGCCATGCTGATGGCACTGCAGCCCGGTTTCTGAAGGAACTGTGACCAGTGAGTGACACACGGTGACTGCAGGGCTGGCACACCACGGACCCTTGCAGCACCTTCTCCCCACGTGCACAGGCAGCTCGTGGTACCCACGTGCACAGACACAGCAAATCAGCAGCAGCACTTCATCTCCCCTCAGCAAGGCCTCTGCTCCTGAAAAACCACTCACTTCAGTCTTACCATGCCTTTTTAGCTAATTGGCACAGAGAGAAGTAGTTAAATGTAACAGAAACCAGGGCTTCCAAAGGAAGATAACATTTTTGAAGCCACAATTTCCATTGCTTTTTATTACCTTTACCTATGGTTTATATGACAAGGGGTCAGAGAACAGATGCAGATGCTAAACTGGGTGGCTGAGTAAATGAAGTCAACTTCTGCAGAGAAAAGCAGAAGGAAGTTAGAAGACATGAGTGAATTCATTTTAGTAGCCAAAATGAAGTTTTGACTCACTGCTGACTCAAGTAAAATTCCAATTTAATACACCTCTAAAGCATAACCTCTTCTAGATAAAACAACAATAATCCACTAACCAAATACACTCAGAAGAGAAAGGGAAATTCTGAGTAAGACTACAAATATGAATCATTATTCTGATAATGTTTTTGTTATTATTTTTGCAGATGAATCCAACAGCTCTTAGGACTCAATTAGGTTACCACAGCCTATAAAGACAAAAAGCAAAAGCAAGGCAGATACTTTCTGCCTAGACAATGTGGTGATGGGCACATTAGAAATGAGGTAGATTAGATAGATGAACTAGACAGACACATCTAACTGTCCTCCAGTGCACTCATTTGTTTGACAGCCTGGAAAATGCCAACATTCCTGGGATTAAATGAAAATAGAAAATTGTATTTTCACTGTAAAGTATACATGAAACTTTCCTATGTCAGACTGTCTTTGTTAAAATAAACCAGGGCCCAACCACGTCCACCCAGAGTGACCCAAAGCGCAGTAAGATAAATGACACAGTAACCAAGGCACAAGTAACTGAGAGCCCTTGGGCTGCTACCCTTGTAGCCAAGTTTTAGTGGAGTGATAATGACCTGCACACACGTTGAGACATTAATTTTCTCCTGAGTTTAACAGCACCAAATATCCTAAACTGCCCATCTCACATTGCTGTCTTGATATCGTAATTCTTTTATCCATGACTTCCAGTTACTCTACCTTTATGGGCTGGTCAAACAATTTTTGTTGTGTGGTGCCTTTTCCCCCACTTTCTTCTTCAAGAAAGCAAAAGTACCTTGGATGTAAAAAATAAAGAAGAACATTGAGTGGAGCGCTGCTGGCCCAGGTTGGTGTGTGTGGTTTTACCCCAGGTCTCAGAGCAGCACATGCACACAGTGACACACGGTTCACACGTGTGCCCACATTCCATCCTTCCTCCCAGTGCCAGGGTGTGTGCTCCATCCAGAGCTGGCTGGGCAGCCTGGCAGTGCCTGGGCAGGCTGCTGCTCCTGCCCAGCCCAGCTGGGAGCCAGGGGAGCAGAGCCTGGGGAGCAGAGCCTGGGGAGCTGAGCCCGGGGAGAAGAACCTGGGGAACAGAGCCTGGGGAGCAGAGCCCGGGGAGCTGAGCCTGGGGAGCAGAACCTGGGGAACAGAGCCCAGGGAGCAGAACCTGGGGAGCTGAGCCCAGGGAGCAGAACCTGGGGAACAGAGCCCAGGGAGCTGAGCCCAGGGAGCAGAGCCCGGGGAGCTGAGCCCGGGGAGCAGAGCCCGGGGAGCTGAGCGACATCCCGGAGCTGCTGGGGAGAACAGCATCCAGCTCCTTGTGACAGTTTTCCCCACACAACATCACAATCAGCCAAACACATTTGTAATCTACTGCAGCTGGTGTTTCTATAATTGATAGAGATATAAAAGCCCTTTTTGCTAAAGTTGTACTTTTGTATTTTTTTCTTGGGGGAGTTGTGAGAAAGCAGCTACAAAAAGCAAGCTTTAAATCTCAGATAATGTAGCTCCCTTTAGAATCCCAAGCTTAGAGCAAGTAGTTACGAGTTTTAGCAATGCAAAAAAAGGGAGCTAAAAACAAACATTTATTTTACTTGACGTAGCAAAACAGTGGATTAAAAAGTTAAATCAATGCGCCGTCTGAATGGTTCCTGCTGTAGCTGCAATTTCAAATGAAATAAGAATGTTATAAAAACTCGCCCATATTAGGCACATTTGGAAATGTCTCCTTGTAACTGTACTTTAAGTGTTCTGTCTATGAGCACTAACAGGTCACTGCACAGGAAATGCAAAAATATGTTATATTTTAATCAGGGCATATAAAACACTGTCTAGAATGTTACATTGCCCTTGGGAATCTGAAGTAAGTAGGAGAACTTTTACAAAGTCCAGGTCACTCTCCCCATTACATCACTGTTAAAAAAAAATATTATTAGGTTACATTACGGAGATGTCATGTATTAGAACTTTCCCAGTTGCAGGATGATGGCTAAGAGATGCTTATTTCCTTGGAGAAACTCGTAATCGCTCCCTTGTTCCCCAGCTCATACTTTGTATATTGGAAATAGTGCATTTTAACTGAATCAAAATGTTTCCAAACAATTATAAAGAGAGAGGACTAATATAAAAATGAGACTGTTCGTACACTCACAGCAACAACAAATTTCAGCACTTTTACCTCAACACACACACACACAAATTGAAAATCTGCCTGGCTGTACCTCATAGGTGATAAAAAATGAAAGAAGGGATTTTAGCACACATGTTTGGGAATGTTAAGGTAAAATGTCCCTAATCCAAACAAATGGAAACCCAGATGTTGATGGCATCATAACATTCCTCTGCCTTCCCACAAGTCTTCCTCCACATGATTTACATTTGTTTAACCCAAATCACAAGTTTGTAAAACCTTTAATAAGTTCACCGAAACAGCAAAAGAATAATGCAGGGATGACTGTTTTCTAGATTAACATTCTCAGGATTTTAGTTATTTAATACTTAAATGCTGGAGGTGACACAAACCAGTACAATAACCTGAAGGCAACCTGCTCTGCTGAGCCCAATGCAAGTTTTGTTGCTGACTTTCAGATAGAAAGATCAGATTTATAGGAAAAAAACTCCCACAGGGCAGTAAACAAAACAAAACAAAATGAAATGAAATTAAATAAAACAAACCCCTGGCTCTGAGTAAAACTGAAGTGAGAGTCCCAGGGGCCCAGGGCAGGTACCCACACAGCGACCCAGGGACCAGCCCTCCACCATGGGCATGTTGGGGCAAGAGAGGAGCTCTCAGACTAACAAGCCTTTTATCTGAGCAGATATCTGTGGTTAAAACTCCTGGCAGGATTCTTTGTGTTGTCTCTGAGGTGTTTTTGTACCACAGCCCCTTCACTGCCCGGAGTGCCCACGCTCTGCTCAGCCTGAGCCACCCCGGCCATGCCAGGCCTGGCGCCGCCACTGACCAACGCCCCTGTGCCACACACCGGCACCTCCCAAATGCACCAAAAATATAAATACACCACAAATATACCATTGCCACACATTCTGTATCGAGCCACCAACCTCTCCATCTGCTGCCTGAGCTCTTCCACTCTCCTCTTGGCTCTGCCATCCAAGAGCAGCCCTGAGCCTGCCTGGCACCATCTTCTCCTTGTTTCCACACCAGGAATCAGAATTTTCCTCCTTTCCATTGGGTTTTGCACTTTTCTTGAGCTGTCTGCACCATGCCTATGGATGGGATCTCATCTCTGCTATTCAGCTGCCATGGGGGACACAGCTCTGGTTGGGTTTAAGGGGTTTTTTTGACTTTTTCCCCACTGAAGGAGGTCCCGCCTCACGCACGCCAGGTCTACCGAGCCATGGCGGCCCCTCAGGCCTGGCGCAGCCTGCCCAGCACGGCACGGCAGGAATTGCTCCCCGGCTGGGCTGGGTGGATTCCACACACACATCCCTTCTCTCTGTGAGCTGTGCACGAGTACAGGCTTTGGGAAATCCCGCTGGGAGTCACACGTGTGGAGCCACACTGCTTTCCAGGCAGGGCTGATCCGGGCAGGAGCTGCCGGACGTGATCCCGGCACGAGCTCATGGTCACTATGGTGCTCTACACCGAGCAGGCAATGAAGTCATGCACACGAGTTTATCCCTGTTTTCTGTGGATATTGGATAATTTTATGCTCTCTGCCCCTGCATGTCCACGTTCTGCTCCCTAAATTTCTCTACTTCCTCCCTCAAGGCCTGGGCTCCAGCTAAACACAAACAGAGCCTTTTCTTCTTTCTGCTCCGACTGCTCGGACCCATCACTGCCCCTGCAGCCATTGTCCTACTTATCCCCAGCTGAAACGTTTTTAAGGGAATGTAATTGAAAAAGAGAAACCAAGAACAGAGCATGTGTGGTGGGGATGGCACGTTGGAGAATGCTGTGTCACCTTCTAAAAATTCTTTGGCAACAGCAACTTTTAGGCTTTATAAGTCAGACAAATTTGGGTGGATTTTCTCAGGGAAAGCAGAAGATATCTCTGAAAAATGTTCACGTCACTGCCAGAAAGCTCAGTGGTCCCACAGCTTTGAAATAAACCCTGATGAACGTCTTCTAATTTTTTGCCAAATAGCATCCTACCCTAAATTTCAGGAAGAACGTTTTAAGAAAGAAAACACAGATTTTAATAATGGAAATGGTTGCTTCGAGCAGCTCAGAACTGGAAACATTAGAACCAGTAGAAATCAAACTTCTCAGCAGGAAACCCCAACCAATCTGGGCTATCAGAACTGCTGAGTCCATAATACAGAAGTTATTGCTGCCGTGCCCTCAGCTATCCAGTGCTCCCCTATCCACACAGCACTGCTCTCATGAACCACTCTGGTTTTCTGCTCTTTTCAAGATTTTCCCTATTTTCCCCCCCTTTTTTATTATCACACATCTGAACTTTTACCACATTCAAGGCCTGCCAGGCAGGTGAAGATGCTGAGCCCTGGGCACCAGTCTTGGCTACTTGTCCTGCCCCATCCACTGCACCTTTCCTCTCCAGTCTGAGCAAAAAGATGGAGAAAGAGCTCATCAGACAAAAAACCAAAAAACATATACATCCATCATTCCAAGCACAGAAAATGCTGATGACTTGTGCTGTACTATTCAAGCTGTTTTTTCTCGTGCACAAGTAAAACAATAACCAGGCAAGGCTAAAAATCCCAGTTCTGAGTCCCTGATTCAGTCAGAGCAGCCCTTGGCCATAAATTTCAGCAGTGATTTAAAAATTGATAGAAACTCTTTTTTAATCATCAGGTATTCAGCTGCTCATTACTGATATATGCTTTAATGATGTGCCCTTAAATTTTGGTCTAGTTTTAAAAATACAGTTTCCTGAAATTCCATTGCAAATCCAGGCCCTGTAATTTGGTTCTGGCCCTTTTTCCTTTCTAAGGTCTGCTTGAAGCACAAAATTTAAAGAGTTTGCTCTGCCAGGTGATGTTTTGTTAGCTTTTGACAAGAGAAAATATTTAATCCGTTAATTTTTTTTTCCCCTGCTCTGAATATTAGTTTAATTGTCACAAATAATTAAACGCTTATGAGTAAGAGACATCTTCAGACATTTTGACAATACATATTAAGAGACACTTTAAGGCAAATCTGCACAGATCGGCTTTTATTTGTTATGCTAAACGATGATGCATCCTGATTGCATTTGTTCCTTATTTGTGTGTGCAACAGGAGACGTACTGGGAATGATCTGTAAGGAATAAAATGACAGTATTTGACAGGCTAGGAAATGTCTGGGCAAGGATACAGGAGAAGGAACCCTGAGAGGGCATTGTTTATGGAGGGGCAATGGGGAGAGACACTCCCTTCAATCTAAGGCAATGAAAGGCGCCAACAACTAAATTACAGTTAATAACAGTAAGAAATAAACAGAAATTACGTGTACAAGGCTTGAGCTCAAGGACTTTGGACCACTAAAAATATATATTATTATATCAATTATCAACGAGAGACAAATTCCCATCCTGGGAATTTGCATACGAACTCTAATAACCTACTATTCAGAAATAGAGGCAAGCATTAATTTCCACATGAAAAGGAGCCACGGGAGAGCTTCCCAAGTCCCCAGCTCTGGAGAAGAAAGCCCTACCTGGTGATTCAGCACCTCTGCTTGAGGGGTAGCAGGTGCTCTCCCAGGTAAGGCAGATCAGCCCTGTTTTACCCAAGATTTATTCGCAGTTCCTGTCAATATAATGGCTAAAACGACCATTGCTGAAAGGTAATACAGTGTGAAAATAAACATAAACAATCCTTAATGAATCCAGAGGCTATTACCTGCACCATATTTCTTCTATAGGCAATACATACATCTCCAGTCTGGGGAAACAACATAAAAGTGCCCTCAATCGAGGCCCAATTCCAGTTTACACAAGAGAGGGAGCTGAGGGATGTCCATGGGAATTTGGTGCTAAAGGCTTTTGAAAATTCAGGTCTCTCTTTAGCTGCCCATGTAAGGATTTAGACCCTCAGGACTGGAAGTTGAGCCTCAAGCTCTATCACCAGAGAATTCCAATCACCTCTGGCAGCCTGGGTGGAGGAGAAAGTGTTCAGCTGCAATTACACCAGGTTTTACATATTTCTCAGGGCAATGCTTTATAGACAGTCACATCCAGCTCTGCCAAAGAAATGCAGAACAGTTTATGGGAAGGAAAGTAACAGAAACCACATTCTCCAGCCCTGAAACTTACCACTGACCAAAACCTGGAATGTTAAAACTTGATTATTCTGCCTAAAACTCTTGCCTAATCAATCTCCCTGGGCATGTTAGAATTAACAGAGCTCTGCTTTCCCAAACCATGAGCCCCCCTGTTTTTGGGAGCTCCTGGCCATGAGCAAAGTGGCTTTTCCTCCAGCACAGGGAACTGCATGGAAGAGATGAAACTGTATTTTCACCTTCCCCAGGGTCCCAGCTGGGCTGTTCCCTCTTCTCCCAGGTTTCCCTCCTGGAATGCTCTGATGATAGAAATGTGATCTAGTACCTCGAGCAGGGAATTGGGAGCAAATGCTGTTTGACCTTGAGCAAATCAGGTAAAACCTCCCGGGTTCAATTCGCCTTTCTGTACAACTGAGGGGAAATATTCCACATCACGGGGTTATTCTGAGGAGCATCAGCAAGAAATCCAGGGAAGAAACCTGCTAAGTGTGAAGAAATATTGCTCCACTGCCTAACAAAGGACACAAATACGAGCAGGATCCATGCAGCTAATCAAAAGCACTGGAAAGCTTTTAATTTTTTTAGCATTTAACGCTACAGATGATCAATATAACTACTTAGCTTCTTTCTCCTTTCACGTGTTAATTTAATGCTACTAGTACTGTGCTTATGTATGTTATGACATGGCTGAAAAACACATAAAAAAAATAATTTTGGTGGACCAACAGAGCAGCTGGCACAAGGTTATGTTTCTTCGATACAAAACATAAAATCATAAAAGACCCGGCGCTTTCCTGTGAAGTCCACTCGCCCTGCGGGAAGCAAATGAGTTCTTCCTATACATACAAAGAAAATTGCAGACCCTATAAATCGTGTTGGTGATTCGCCGTGCAATTCACACAAAAAGAAAAATAAATTTGTATATGTAAAATTCAGAGTCAAATCTTTCTATGAAAAATAGGAATTACTTCTGTTCAAGTGCAGGGAGAGTGATAGAAATAAGGTTGTTGTCTGCACACGCCAAACTGCACCAATGTGCAGATTTTCATTCCAATCTCTAAGCAGAGTTTCACTAGGAAAAAAAAAATAAATCTGAGCTATCAAGGTATTCTCGAGAATTTAATTATTTTCATTAAAAACAAGAGCTATAAGCTGCTCCTTTTTTCAATAGAAATTCTGCACCTATTCCACATAAACAGACCCAATATCACTTCGGCAAAGTTGCTTTGGGAATATGTAACAGCCTTTTTTAAGTTATGAAACCAATATTGAATGAGATTTACTACAATTTAAGATAAGTGGGTCTTAATTTTATATGAACAGAGAGACTTAAAAAGCAGGCAGGAAGAGTTCCAATTATATTCTGCTGGAATATTAGGCCCTGTGCAAAATTGCCCCTTTTCTGTTTTACATGCATAAAAACAAGCACAACAAGCTTTTCAATTAAATGAGTCTTTTGAGAGAGATGCAGGAAGAGCCAGCGAGCTCCTTAAAACTTTATTGCTTTTTATCTTTGTCAGGTAGGGCTGTGAGTTAAAAATGACCTGTTCTTTGCAGCACACAGTCCTTCCTGGAAGCTTTCTCTCCCACTTTGACCCATCAATTTTAAATGTTTCCCAGAACGGGAATGCAGGGCTCGATCCGGATTAGTTTTCCCCATATACTCGGTAGTTGTGCTTTCCCACAGCCATCCAGAGCTCAGGATGTTTCTCTTTAGCATTGGGAGTAACTCTAATGAGCCTCAGTATCATTAGAGGAAAGCAGTTTACAGAACACAGGGAGAAAAGACACAGAAAGGAATAAGATACAGCTCTAATAGATACGGAGATGAAAGAACGAAGTCAGCATCTCATTTGCATTAATACAATAAAAATACAGCATTAATGTTGCTAGTTGTAAATTTTTTTTTCAATAAAGTTCAGCCTGATTATATCTGGGAAAAAGGTAGGCTGTGCATTCCTCGTAGTATTTATCCTATAAAGAGCAGTTACTGCCTATTAACTTTCTAGATTTAATTGCCACTAAAAACAATCTCCAGGAAACTTCAATTGAAAGTCACTCCTCAAGAACCGATGGTCTGAGCTCTCAGAACTGCTTTGTTTATGGCAATACAAAGCCAGAGCTCCAATTCACACAGCTCCACTCCATCATTATGTTCAGTATTTTGTTTACTGATATTATGTGTGTGTACGTCTATAATTATACACCCAGACACACACACCAGTTCATCACCAGAATCAGGCAGAAGCAATACTGCCAACCTTGTTTGTACAAAAAGCACAAAGCACAACCTCAAAAATCATGAGACTGGCTGAAAATGATGGGAAGTTAAAAACAGACACTTTGAGAATCAAGACATTTTTCTCCTGCGTAAGAACTTCTAGCCTGCTTGTTTTCAAGTTCTCCAGAGTAAGCAGTTTGAAATAAATTTCCTTTTAAAATGCATATTGGACATTTGCAAAATCATCATCAGACTCCAGGAGCTGGAGGTTTAAAGAAAATGAACCCTAATGAAGAATTTTCAGGGGACACAAGTCCTAACAGCAGAGTTTTATCATCTGGGCAAATATTGGGGCAATAATGAAAATCTGCTCTGACCGCACGAGCTCTCCAGGTGCATCCCTCTCCCCAACAGGCACTTTTCTCCCCTCCTTGCAGGTATGGATGTGTGCATGACTGAAAAAGATCTGTTTCCCAGACATTTAGGACTGTTTGTTCTATTTAACTGTGGAATTTTACCAATACTTGGGACCATCAGGAGCTGCACGTTAGAAACTCTGTATTTTTCACAATCAGATCCTGTCATTTTGAAGCTATTGTTGTGCCTTTCTTTTTCCTAGGGCAAAGGGGGAAAACATTTCTTTTAGGGAAACAAAGATTCTCTTCATTTTTCTAAATGAAACACTTAATGCAACACTTAGATCAGAAGACCAGTTTTTCCACTTCTTTTTTTTTTTTTTTTTTTTTCCTGAGAAAGGTAATGGATGAAGAGCCAGCACCAGTTAAAGAGGGATGTGTAAATCTAATGGGAAACACTGTGCTTCTGTGATGCTCTTCTCCTTGAAACCTTAAAAAATACACGGTTTGCTGGCAAGGTATTTTGAGTTGCAGAAGCCGTTATTATAACACGGTTATAAAATTAATCTGTGCCAACAGTCCTGTGTGAGGAGCCACCTTAATGAGAAATAACTGCTTTTAGCCCCTAATAGCACATGGAACTTTCAGGCTTTGGATTTGCAACCCCATTTTCAGGCGTTTTCTCGAGAGCTGCTGCCCCTGTGCACAACATGAACACCGTGCCTTAAAAAAGGTTTTTTACAAAGCCCATCTCACCTCCTGGTACCCAGAACCAGTGCTCAGTAATTAACACAGAGCACGGAAATGGACTGGGGAGGGAAGCTGGCCGAGCAAGCAGAATACCTCAGTCATGCAGCCTTCAGGAAAGAATACCTTAAAGTGCTAAGAACAGAAGTTCCAAGCAGAACTGTCCCTGGATTTAAAGTTTAATGGAAGAATCTGGTCCCTCTTCAGAGGCAGAATGCTTCTCCAGGAACATATACATTGAATTTTGTAGCTGAAGAACCCAGTCTTACACAGACAGTCCTTCCACAGGCCAATCACCCACTGAAGCAAAGTGCTGAGTAAGAGCTGCTGAACTGGGCCCACTCTCATGTAAATGATTGTAATTAAATAGGTAATGAAAAATCCCTGCTCTTGCATGAATGAAATGGAAGATTTCAGCTCGGAGTGTAATGTGGTTCCACTTGGCTCCTGTATCAGATTGGGAGACAAATGAAAATGTCTCTCTGCTTGCGTGAGCACGCTTTGGAGGTAAAACTTCACAAATATTTTCATTTTGCAGAGAAGAGGGAAAAACAAAGGCTTATTCTAGCAGTAAAGTCTGTAGGATCTCCCCTTTTTAAGGCAGAATGTGGCACACACATCTCAACCCGAGAGGCATTAAACAGAATCTGAATAATTTTACTTTGCCTTTGCTAATAATACGTCATCCAGTGGAAGATTCAGGCCTTATTCTCCCCTCCACCAGCTGACGTGATATTTTTTTTACATTTGAGCTCTTAAGATCTGCACAATAGCTTAACACAATAAGTGTTTAGCCTCTGGTTCCAACTGTAATTGATAGAGTACAGTTCCATTCCCTCTGCTGCTGCTAAGTTGGGAATTGCAGCCACAGCAACTGACAGCTTTTTTTTTCTCCGCGAGTCTGGAGTTGCTCTCTGGGAGTGATGTCCTCATCGGGATGGGAAGGGAAATGACGGCAGAAAAGCTCACCCTGGCCCTGTGCTACCGAGGGACTCCGGGGACCTCTGCTAGGGGAAACAGCTCCTTGAGGTGGGTGCTGATAACGAGAGCAAAAATCAGGAGGAGAAAGCTCCGGGAGGAAATTTCCAAAATCCTGCCGGTGTTTGGAGAAAACGGGCTTCTCAGAGAGCACGGGAGAGGGAGAGCATTTATGCACTAGGATTTCTGACAAGGGACATGCTTTCAAAAGTGCTGTAAAATTGTGTCATTTGCTGATGGAAATGTCCTTTGTTTCACAGTCACGGGGGCTGAACTCTGGGTGCACCCACTCTTCAGGTAGTGGGGATATACTGGGCTTGGATAAACGAGAGGAAAATTGAAATAGGGAAACAGGCACCAAAATTAACGTGATATCAATTTGTCCTGTTCAGGCCTGAGTTCTGACATGGGGAAAAAAAATTTCCGAGCAGCTTTGGGCTTAGGAGCCGACTGCAGAATTTAACGCAGATGGCGACTAATTTTGGTGCCTCTTTAGTTGCAAAAGTACCTATTTTGGAATATATTTAATTAACCAGGATTTAAAGGCTCCTCTAGTTTGTGAACACCTTGGCTTTTTTGTCACCTGTCAGCATCGTGATGTGCACTGTAAGTGAAGGGTTCTGAGGCATGAACTGTTTAGGTGGTTTTGATGTGCAGTTGCTTTTCTGGAGGATGTTGAAACAAAACAGTGCTGCCATTTCTACAGTTTCATTCAGCACTGCTTCCCTGGAATCTGCTGCCATTGCCCCGTTATAAAGGATACACAAATAATCCTGGAGCAGCCACAGTGCTCCTGGTTACGTTTACAGAGATATCTCGCTGCCTTTCGCCACAGAAATCCACAGAGCAAGCCTTGCTGGTCATTTGCTCTGCTCTCTCTCTGCACAGGCAGAATTTCACTTTCTAAATACAATTCTGGTTTAAATAACCTTTCCTACTTAGGTGCAAGCTGCAGCTTTAAAGAACTCCCTGCTCACCATCTTCTGCTTGCTGCTCTATGAGGACTCTTCCAAAAACAAACCCGTGTTATTCTACAGCTCCAATAAACAGAATAAATGTGCCTGAGACCTGCTTCTGCTGTACTTCTCCCCAGCTTTGCTTCTTAGCTAGTCTGTTGGGGCTGAGAGAGATAGAAAAGAAGAAATACAAAATTTCACCCGCAAAGGGCGTTAAGTCCAGATTCCTCTTCGCAGGCTTTAAAAAAAGCAAACTACCAATTCATGATCACAAAATAAAATATGCACATTTAAACAAGCTGCAGGGGAAAGGAGAGTTTAATCCAGTGAAATTGTGTTTGAAAGCTATTTCATACCCCTAGGAATAAAATCTGAATAGCAATTCTGCTTTGCTTCCACCCTTTTTCCACCCTTCTGTTAATATATTACCATTTGTTATGGAATCGTTAGGAGACTTTTGCCCCAGACGTGGCTGTATTTTGCTGAAGGATGAAGGACTTTGTGGGCCTGAGCCTCTTCTTGCTCACAGGGGCAGTCAGAACTCAGTGATGCTTCGAGGGAAGCGATGTTTGATTTGTACCTGAGCGGGAGAAGAATCCGGCCCGGTTTGCAAAGCCCTTTGTGATGGGTGAAAGCCCCAACACAAACGGGGAGTTTATCACAAACACAGGTCCCATCCTAAAGCAGGCACTGCTGGAAGGAGCTGCAACTCCCTGCCTCAAGAACTATCCACCTGGAAATGACGGCTCTCAAAAAGCAGGGATGATTCAGGGAAGATTCGGCCCTGCAAAGATCGAAATGCTTTGACATCGTTTCGGTGTTGATGTGAAATAAAGTGGCTCTAAAAGTGTAATCGGAGAGCAGAAATCCCCATCATCACACATAAATAGTGCCCCATTTATCCAATTACACTCCCTTGTTTCATTACAATGGCCTGGAATATATTTCTTAGGAATACAAGGCTTAAAATTAATAATAGAAAAGGACAAAATTGCCATGTATATTTCTCTAGATAGATTTTCATCTAACAGCAGGACTTCACTTCTGATTCACTCGCTGGTTCTCTCTAACCTTTACATTATTCATTAATCAAACTCGAAACCTGCTTTCAAAGTCAGTGCATGGCAGTAATTATTTACAGTTGTGCATAGTATTTAATTTTAAGCAATGACAAAAGCAGGCATGTCCAGAATCATAAGGCTTATCATTTTTCTTCCCTTGGAGGTGAACTATCTGAAGAAACTAAAAGTTGCAAACTTCTCTTCAATATCTCTGCTGCCATCAAGACAAAATGTAGTGCAACTGATACCTTTGAACTTGTACAACTAAAAATAAATAAAAGTGAAAATTAAGTAATATATAATGTATTAACTCCTTTAAATAAAAGGACTAAGGAGCTTTGCTATCAGCCTTGATGAGAGATTCATTTCTTATTGCACAGTCTGTCTCCTGTCACTTTGAGGTATTTTTTCACCACACAAAACAGAACCTCAGTATTATCCCTGAAAATGAAAGTCAGTTTTAAGAACTATATACAACAGGCACGTCTGCTCTTTGAAACTCCCCCCTACCCCCCACAAACACACAAATACAACTTCAAAGCAGGAGAACTATTGCAAATGTATAAACCTACTTCAAATAGTTCTGCTGGCTGAAACTGGACTGCATTTGCAGGATTTTGCTCACCTGAAACAACATTGATCTGAGGAGAAATCTAATCAAAGAAATGCACCACTGAAGAGCAATGCACATTTTATCATGAGAATGAGAAAGGAGAGATCTAATTGTGGTCATACGAGCTTCTCCCTTGTCATTAAGATCTCAAAAATGCTGCAGGATCCTGGATAAAAACATCTCTTACTGTATCTCAGCAGGGAAACCCCAGGAAACAACAGCACGGGCTTTGCTCGCAAAAATTTACTTACTGTATCCTACGTTTCTAAAAAAGAACACGGTGCCCCTGCCATGAAAAGATACTACACACCTTCCAAGTGAAAATTCGACTTTGAAACCCAAATAAAATGAAGCCTCATATTCCTGACAGAGAGAAAAAAGGAGCAGTTCTAGCACTGTCACTGTGCCGATCAGCATCCATGGAAAAGCAGCTATTTATTTATCCTGCAAGTAGAAAACGTGAATGCCTTATTCAGATCAAACCTCTCGGTGAAGAAAATAATAACAGCGACTCTGATAGCAGAGTTCTCCCAAACACGCACACACAGATATATATATATATATATATATATATGTATTTATAGGAGTATTTCTAGCAGAACTGCTGTTTATGGAGATTACCATAAATTTGGGATCTTTGCCTGCCAGGAATCCCAACCTGCATAGGTACATTCACTGGGCACATCCCAAAAGCTCCTGCCTGCAGCCCATTGTCCTGCACCCAGAGAAAAGCAGCCAAAGCTGTGAGTTGATAAAAGTTCTGCGTGTCCCAGTTTCTCTGGGGTGACATTTCCCCCTGCACGGATCCCAAGCACGACTTCGCAAAGTTTATTCAAGTGTGCCACTAAACTTGCCCATACGTTTTGGCCCACATTTGCTGCGCTACACCCAGGAAATATTCACAAGGGCGAGGGGAAATTTTTAGAGTAAAGGCATCGAATACGAGTTTTCTTTAAAGAACTAATCCGAGGAAGGACACAAAGGGAAAAAAGAAGGGAAAAAACCCGCCTACATTAAAAGCCAAACAAGATAATAATTGTGCATGTCTGGCTAAGAGAATCTAGAGGGCAAGCCTTACGTCATTGGCACTTGGGTTACCATGGTGAGTGATTTATTGATATATATCAAGAATGAATAGATCAAAGGCAGCAAGATGACAGGTGATCAATCAAATGTCAAATCAAAGCTGGCAATCAACTGGAAAGCTGATTTTTCAGTGGGTGGGTCTGGCAGAAGAAAAATGAACTTCCATATTGCGCTTCCAGAAACAAAACCCCACCACTCTATTAAAAAAAAAAAAATAAAAAGCAATTAAGAAGCCTGAAAGAAAACTCTTTGAAAAGATTTACTATACAGACCCACTCGTCTGTTTCTTTTTCTTGGCCCCCAAAAGAAAAAGAACACCCTACAACGACAAACAAAACACTTCCAAAGTTGCAAACTATTTTCTTCTGTTAAAAAAAAAAAAATAAAAAAAAATTGCAAAACCACTTGGCATGTGCAAATATATAAACTCGGCTACGAAACAAAAGAAGGATTTGATTTGAAAATGTGGATTGTCTTCTAACAGTCAGAACGTTTCATTTTATTTCCTGTTGCAATTTTCACCACTGATGATCAAAGGCTGAACTTCCCCACCGGGTTCATCAGCAGAGAGAGTCCCTGTACTATTTCAGGCACACACGGCGCTCTCTCTCACACACACCCGGCCAGAACTGCCACCAGAAATACGGCGAAATAAAAGATTAAACACCCCGACCCACTTCGCGAAACGCGCGGATCCAAAGCGAAAGCCACCGGAAGGG
Source organism: Cyanistes caeruleus (assembly GCF_971803275.1). Lineage (NCBI taxonomy): Eukaryota > Metazoa > Chordata > Aves > Passeriformes > Paridae > Cyanistes > Cyanistes caeruleus. The sequence goes on along the minus strand of NC_141716.1, from coordinate 1,766,047 downwards.
GGGAAAACCAGAAAGGGTGAAAAAAAAAATTAAAAAAAAAAATAATAATGAAAAAAAATCTATCCTAGAGCGAGAAGCAAAGGGAAACGTGAGCGCTTTCGGTTCGGGCAGGGGGAGAAGGGGAGCCGAGGGAAGAAAGTTGGGGGGAAAAGTTTGGGCAGGGCAGCGGCGGCGAGCCGGGGACAGCGGCGGAGGGCGAGGGACAGCCCTGCAAAACCTTGGAATTAGGAATGAAACTGGCTCCACGGACTTACCGAGGGAAAGGGAGGGGGAGGGGGGATAAATAAATAAAGATCCAGCCCGGAAAAGCAAGGGTGACCCTAAATAATAATAAAGATGGGGGGTAGGAGTGGAAGGAGTGGAGAGACGGAGGCTGTGTAAGTGGATGGCTTCTCCTTACCTGCAGCCCGTTTGGGTGCTTGCTGTTTCCTCCTTGGCATCGCTCTACTTTCTCCAATCTCACTTCTGTCCCCAGATCCGAGAGCCCTGAGACGCTCCTGAGCCGTGTTCCTCTGCCTCTCAGCTGCTTCCCCAGCACCCCCCTCAAGCCTCCCCTGCCCCCCCTCTTCACTTCACTGATAGGAACCTGTTTGGTTTTTATTTTATTTTAGAGATCTAGGTTTCTCTCTTTCTCTCTCTCTCCCTTTTTTTTTTTTTTTTTTTTTTCTTTTCTGGTTGGCTTTTTTTTTTTTTTTTTTTTTTTTAACTGTTGCAACACTTGCTTTGCTTTGATTCAAACATCCAAGCTCAGGAGCAAATGAAAGGCGCCCACAGTGCCAGAGAACGGTAATAAATAAATAACAAAATAGATCTGTATATATTAAAAAGGCAGCTCTGGAGAGACTGTGGGGCTGGCTGCTTCCTCCCTTCCCTGTCCTGTCCTCCTCCTCCTCCTCCTGGCAGAGCCGTATGGCGGAGCGGTGCCCGGGTGTGCGCGGTGTGTGTGTGATGTGTGTGTGTGTGCGGAGCGCCGCAGGTTCCGTGCTGTCAGATGCCAGGCAGTGAGTGATGTGGGAGCGGACAGGGAGGCTCGGGATGGGAGGAAATGTGGGATCCGCACTCACACGCGCGCACACGCGCCCCCCGCGCGCGGCCACACGCGCGCACACGCGCGCACACACAGACGCGCGCACACACACGCGCACACGCGCGCACACACACGCGCGCACACACACACACGCGCGCACACGCACACACACACACGCGCACACACACGCGCGCGCACACACACACGCGCACACACACGCGCGCACACACACGCGCGCACACGCGCACACACACGCGCGCACACACACGCGCACACGCGCACACACACGCGCGCACACACACGCGCACACGCGCACACACACGCGCGCACACACACGCGCACACGCGCGCGCCGCACACACACGCGCGCACACGCACACACAGGCAGGGCGAGGCGATGCCAGCGAACATCGATCCGCCGAGCAAACTGAACATTAACAAACTCCTCCTCCGCGACCCGATGACAGGAGGAAATTTACTCCGCGCAGCCGGGCGGCAGAGCCGTTCATTAAAGAGACAGGGCGCCGGCACCGCGCCCGCCGCCGCCCCGCCGGCTCCCGGGGACACCGCATCCCTCCCGGGGACACCTCCTCTCCAGACCCCCTCCCCATGCGGGGACACCTCCTCTCCAGACCCCCTCCCCATGCGGGGACACCTCCTCTCCAGACCCCCTCCCCATGCGGGGACACCTCCTCTCCAGACCCCCTCTCCTCCCGGGGACACCTCCTCTCCAGACCCCCTCCCACCCCCCGACGCGGGACCATCCCCTCCATGTGCGGGACCACTGCCGCTTCGGGGCCGTCCCCTCCCCACGCGGGACCATCCTCGGCCCCAGGGGATGTGATCCCCCCTGCCCCATGGGATGCGATCCCCCCGGCCCCATGGGATGTGATCCCCCCGGCCCCAGGGGATGTGATCCCCCCTGCCCCAGGGGATGTGATCCCCCCCGGCCCCATGGGATGTGATCCCCCCTGTCCCATGGGATGCGATCCCCCCGGCCCCAGGGGATGTGATCCCCCCGGCCCCAGGGGATGTGATCCCCCCTGTCCCATGGGATGTGATCCCCCCGGCCCCAGGGGATGTGATCCCCCCTGTCCCATGGGATGTGATCCCCCCTGCCCCAGGGGATGTGATCCCCCCGGCCCCAGGGGATGTGATCCCCCCTGTCCCATGGGATGTGATCCCCCCTGTCCCATGGGATGCGATCCCCCCGGCCCCAGGGGATGCGATCCCCCCGACCCCAGGGGATGCGATCCCCCCGGCCCCAGGGGATGTGATCCCCCCGGCCCCAGGGGATGTGATCCCCCCGGCCCCAGGGGATGTGATCCCCCCTGCCCCAGGGGATGTGATCCCCCCTGCCCCAGGGGATGTGATCCCCCCGGCCCCAGGGGATGTGATCCCCCCGGCCCCAGGGGATGTGATCCCCCCTGCCCCAGGGGATGTGATCCCCCCTGCCCCAGGGGATGTGATCCCCCCGGCCCCGCGGGATGCGCTCCCCAAGGGAGGGCGCTGCGGGCAGCCGGGGCCGGGGGGCAGCGCCCTCCGCGCGTTCCACCCGAGCCAGGGCGGTTCCAAGGGAAAAGAGGGATTCGCAGCAGTGATCCCGATGGACGGGCGGGTGCGCTCCTGCCGCTGGGCTGCCCGGGACACCGGGGGATGCTCTCTCAGGTGTGCCCGGAGCTGGGGACCGGGGGAAGCTCTCTCAGGTGTGCCCGGAGCTGGGGACCGGGGGATGCTCTCTCAGGTGTGCCCATGGACCGGGGGATGCTCTCTCAGGTGTGCCCAGGGACCGGGAGATGCTCTCTCAGGTGTGCCCAGGGACCGGGGGATGCTCCCTCTGGTGCTCCCTCCCGCCTGTGGATAGCCCGGGGCTGGTGACCGGGTCCCTTCCCTGCCCTCACTCTGCACCCTGAGGTGTCCCAGCCGTAGGAACACGAAGGGATCAGAGGATTGGACATCGGAGCTCGGTGAACTTTGAGTGAAACCCTTCTGCTCCCCGAATTTCCCCTGGCACCTGCATTTAGGGAGAATGAGGTACATCCATCAGGTGCTGCTGCACCCTCATGGGAACCCAGATGTGTCCCCTTCAACAGAGCAGTTTGTCACCGTTTCAGAGCCCCAGCAAACTGCCAGGCCCAGGAGGACAGGTGGCACTGGAGCTTCAGACGGTGTTGGTCCCTAAGACACACAGAGACAACTTCCCCTACCCCATTTATTCTTTCAGCTTTAGGATGGGTTTTTTCCCCCATCTGCTGTGAACACCTTGAGGGTTTAAATGTGATTTGGGGTTGGAAAGGATGGACTGATTTCTATATATTCAACTATAATTTGTATAAATCTCCCAGAAGTGCCATTTCTGATACTCCATATCTTAAACCAAGAGGTTGTTGTAGAACTGAGTTTTCACCTTTTCCTTTTTTATTATTCTTCTTTCTGTTTTCCCCCCTTTTTCCTTTTCTGTTTTGGCATTTGCCTATTTCTAATGAAACTGTTTGGTTTAATAGGAGTAATTTGCATCCCCCTCAAACACAATGTCTGTTTCAAAGCACCAGCAAGAGCTGCTGTGTTGTAGCCGGTGTCACTGGGCCACCTGCAAGGCACAGGCCTGCAGCCCCCAGGTGACCTTTGTGTTCAGCAGCCCAGCACCAGGCTGTGTTTATGAAAGTGTCCCCCAAACTGATTTCACTGAAATTATTTGATAGCCTTCCCTGTACGAACTCCAGCAGTTTTTATATGCAGTAGCAAAGTATTTATTGGTGCAAGCAAATGCTTAGTTTGAAAGATAAAATAGGATAACACTACTATAAAATACTCATTTTTCCACTTCTGCCTGGCATAACTCACCTGGGAGTGAGCAGCTCTGCCTGAATGGGTGGGAGCTGTGGGGATCTCTGATACCTGTGTGCAGCACGTGTGAAACGCTGCTGCTGCTGCTGCTGCTGCTGCTGCACACCGGGGATTTCTGCTCTGCCTCCAGTCCAGGCAGGTGTAAACACAGGGCCAGGAGGGGCCACAGCAGTGGGACAATTATCCCTGCCCTGGGATGAGGAGAAATGACACGCTCCCTGGCTTGGAAAGTGCAGCCTGGACCTGCATCAGGTAGTTCAGCACAGGGTGGCAAACTCGGATTTTCTTCTCACGTTTTGTGTGTCTTGATGTGAGATTTGGAACCCTTCATTTTCTGCATGCTGGTTCCCAAATCCAAAAACTGCAGACGCCTCTGGCTGGTTTTCTGTTTCCTCTCCTCTGTGGTTGCACAGAAAGGTGCTGCACCTCCGATAGATTGTTTATCTAGAAGGATTGTGTATTAAATCCTGTTTCACACCGTGATGTTTTAGTAGGATTTCTCCCAAAGCACGGGGCACAAACACCAGAGTGCCCTCCTGTTTTAACCGCTCCACGTGCTGCTCCTGTGCAAGGTGCAAAGGCAGGAGCTCTGGTTGGGGCAGGACAGCAGCTCAGTGTGCTCTGGGACCAGAGGAGCAGCTATTGTTCTCCAGAGTCGTGGCTCCAGTCCAAATGTACACACCGGGGACGGGATTTGTATCAGCGGCGCTCATGCAAGATGAGAAAGTCGCTGTTCTAAATGGTTACTCCTTGGGGAAAGGGGAGTGGAGGAGATGGACTTGTGAGTGGAGCAGCAGTGAGATGGCACCCTATCCTCGGTGATAAATGGGAGCATTAACAAGGCTTGGTCGAGAGGAACCCTACAGATTTATGGCTTCCTGTCTCCACCAGCAGATGCCATTATGGCTGACAGAACAGAATGCCTTTCAAGAGGGAACTGGGCTGGGATTATGAAGAAGGGAGAAAAAAAGCAAGCAGAGTCTGGTGTCCGTTTTTATCCACTGGTCAGAATTGGCTGATGGGTTTGAATAGAGCTGGAACTACCCAGCGTTCATGTGCTCCCTGCTCCTGTTATTTATAACGAAGTTGGTGAAGGTCATTTAGCATCTCTTTCAGCACAGGAAGAACCCATAATATTTACTGAAAGCATTTTTGCACTCTTGAAAATTAGAGATAATAAAATGAACAGATAGCACTGGAGGCTTCCTTGGCTTATCCAGTGGAATAATCTCGATGGGTGCTTAATGTTTACTTTGGAAATGCAGCAAATGATTCTGAAGCTATATTGAATTTTATCTATTTTTATTACATTGCAGAATAATATTTCTCTTTCCTGACAAAATGTTATGACCAGTAATAGCAATGGCAGTTATGCATGTTCAAAAAAGAGTAATCAAATCTCATGCTTCAGGGCATGAGCTGAATTCCCCACTGGGATCCAGAAGGAATTTTTTCCCCCCAAATATAGCAATATACAATCAAGTAGGTATGTTCTTAGAGGATTTTCAATTTCTTGGTTAGGTGCAGATTACATGGAGCAACAGTGCGACCTGGGATTGTGTAAATCCTCTCTCACTGCAGTTTTGGGCTGGTTTGGGTCCGATTTTCCAGCCTAATGTGTGTGATTTGTTGTGGCTTACAGGAAAGTTTACAGCCACTTCTGAGCACAATAAAGGGCCAAATGCTGCTTTAGTACCTGACTCTGATAACAGCTCCCATCTCCTGTAGTCACAACAAGCTCAGCTCTGTGACTTGCAGTGTTTTGTCTTACTTATTTTTGTCTTCTGTCTTTCTTTCAGTGACTGTTCTGCTGATAATTAAACGTGGGGATTTTTTTCTTCCCTTCCTTTTTTTTCCCCTCTAGAAGTTATATATATGTGTAGGTACACAACTCCTCTTGAATGAAATTCACAGTGTTGGTGACCCCTTTCACACTTTGCCTACCACTTCAGAGAAGGAAAAAGTGGAAATTCTGACAAGTCCTGCAGACAAAGAAAGGATTAGAAATATTTGATTTGATAAATAAAAACTTTTCAGTATTGCCAGTTAATGGCATTGTCAGCCTCAGTGTTTACCTTTTTCTCTTTTAGAATTATTGGAGGAAAATTGTTTTTAAAAGGATTTGGGTTACAAAGATTTTGGAAGAATCAACTTGAGGACAAACTGAGGGTTCTCTAGAGAAAATAGAGAATCCTGTAGATCTGTTGCAGTCCCTGCCTAGGAACAGCTTTAACTCTGCTCCTTCCATTGAGGCACGTTTGACCAACACGATTCAGATTCAACAGCTCCTCTGGGCAGCCTCTTCCAGTGGCTTTACCATAGAAAAAATTATCCTGCTGTTGGAAAACTGTTTCTTTTTGGGGCCTTCTCAAATAAAATGGAGAACACTTTCTTTCCTTTCTCTTTGAGGCAGTTTTTACCATCTTTGCAGATGTGTTACCCCCACTCCCCAAACCATCCCCACTTCTTCAGCCATCCCTTGCACGTCACATTCCCTGGCCCTCCCTGGCTCTGTGGCTGGACAACGAATGATTTGAGGTGCAGTGCCAAAACCTGACTGCTGGACTGTGTTTTCCACCTCCCCAGCAGTGAGTGGGATCACTTCACATGTCTAACACATGACACTGCTGTTTACATGTCCCAGTTTGACACCCGCCCTTTCTGCAGCAGCATGACACCGTTGACTCACGGGCAGCTTCTGATTCAGTGCAGCCCCAGCTGCTTTCCTGCAGAACTGCTTTGTAATCAGTTGTCCCCATCCTATATTTGAGCAGTTGATTATGCATCAGTGACAACTTTGCACTGATTCATCTTGAATTGCATCCTATTTTTTCCGAGTGTTCCTGCAATTTGTCAGGCTCGTTCTGGATTACAATGCTGCCTTCAGAGGCTGCTGCCGTCCCCCCTGGCTCGGTACCATCTGCAGATCTGCTGCTCAATATCTGCTGTTCCACCTCCTGAGACATTAATAAAAGGATTGGATACTGCCAGGCCCAGGACACACTCCAGACATTATTCCAGCCTGACAATGGACTGTGAGGGAATAATTCTGGAGTGAGATTTTCCTACCTCTTCCAACCCCCTGCAAATCATCTGTAGGATGTTTCACCCAGGAACAGGGACAGGACAAGGGAAAATGGCCTGAGGCTGGACATCAGGAGGAATTTCTGCATGGAAAGGGTGGTCAGGCCTTGGAAGGGGCTGTCCAGGGAGGTTTGGAGTGCTCATCCCTGGAGGTTTCTAAGGAACGTGGCACTGGGTGCTCTGGGCTGGTGACAAGGTGGACATCAGTCATAGCTTGGACTTGATGATCCTGGAGCTCTTTAATGGAAACTGTTTGACCTCCACAAGATTTCAGGGATGGCCACTGGTAGTCCTGAGGCTCTTCTAAGAGCTGTTTAATGTCCTGACCTTTTCTCTGTGCTTTCTAAGTGCTCTTGAAACTCTCCTCCTCCTTCAGCCAGAGCTCACCCTCCTCTGACACTGGCCCTGATTATTTTTGCAATCTGATCACAGCTGATTCCCAGAGCGAAGATGAAAGTAAAAGAGGCTTTCTTAGGGTGATCTGTCAGAAGCTTTCTCCCTTTGCTGAGTGACAGATGTAATCTTTCCTGGGTCTTTTCCTGCATAGAGAAGGCACTTCACAAACACTTTCTCCTTATTATGTTCCTTCGAGTTGTATCTCATTTGGTGACTTTCTCTTTGGAATTCTTACCCTGTGTGTTCATGGTCGCTGTGAGGAACTCAGATAAGTTTTTGCTGCATTTTTTTACATTTAGACCTGTATTCATTTGTTTATAGAATACATATTTGGGATTTTGCTTTTGTAAGAATGTTCCTTGCCGTGCTGTAGCATTGTCCTTTTCCCCACAAAAGGGTGGAGCAGCAGCACGGGGGCAGAATTCTTTTTCCCCTTTGTCTGTGCACAGATAAGGTTGGTGGGGTGGCAGGGAAGGTTCTATTTCACCTCCTGGAATGAAATGCTGCTATCACAAACCATTTCTGCTCTGAGTCATGGCAGCATTGCCAGAGCTCTTTGCCTTCTGATCTTCACTACAGGATTTACCCTTCGGCTGCCAAACAGGCCCTGGAGTTTGAGCTCCCATCTCACTGCAAAAACTCATCTTTTGGGGCCAAGCAAGCAGAATTTCAAGCAGTGCAGGGGTTTGCAGAGCTCTGGCTGCAGCCACCTTCTCCAGCCACGTCTGGGGTTCATCTGCCCCGGTGTCACCAGCTCAGGTCTCACACACGACCTCGCTCAGAGCTCCACACCCAGCTCACCCTGTGTCCTTCAACCATCACATCCCAGTTCCAGAATTTAGAATCCAGTCTTGCAAAGACTGAAACAGCCTGTAAGCTTTCAGTTTCAGAGCTGAATTTCCCCTTCCTTAACTCACAGCAAGTCTCTGGTTTGAAGAAAACAGAAATAAGCACTCTGCTTTTTCTGAGCTGAGTACGGCGCGTGAGATCTGTGATATCATTTCCCAATCAACCAGCAAAAGCAGCTAATTAAATTAGTTGGATCTAAAATTGTTCAGGCCACAATCCACAAACCTCCTATTTTCTTCAGTGGGTAACAAGTCCCTGATCAGCAGGGACTTGGACTAGTGTATTTATTTTCTTTCTTTAAAAACAGCAAGATAGTAAGAATTTTTGAAGCTAATAACAGTTAGCTGGAACTGGGCAGAAATGGACTTCAACAAGTCCTTAGAAAAAGACATTATTAAAAAAAAAAAAGAAAAACCTGCCATTTTTAAGGGGAAAAAGCATCATCAAGGAGGCAGTGTTCTTCCAGCTTCTTTTTTCTTAAAATACCGAGTTTCATTGAAAAATCTGTTTTAGTAGATTCTTAAAAATAAACTTTGAGTGTTCAAATTATAAATGGGGATGTTTTATGCAATGCCTGTGTGGCTGCTGCAAAGGAGAAGTTTGAAGATGATATCAGGGGTTTTTTTCCCAGGGAATCCAAAATATGACTTTGCAATTTGACTTTGCATTTTGCTTATTGCTTGCTTGCTGTAATTAATAAAACTTTTCTCTGATTGAACCATATCACTCTCTTGAGTGAATTCATAACACAAAGCTTAATTTGAAACGAGGAATTGAACAGCACAGGGACTGTGTTTGGCTGTCCACGATGCCAGCAGTGAATTTTTTGTGTTTTAATAATATGATTATTTTTATTATTTATAGCTACACAATGGATTTATGCTAAAAATTGGAATAATTGATATAGCTGTAAAATAATACGGCCCAAAAATGGTAGTGGTGCTTTGTAAAGCCTCCAGGATTGTGTCTCTTTTAAATGGGGAAAAGGTGAGGCACTAAATACTTTAAAAATCTGTAATTCCCCAAATTGTCACTTGTCTCGTGTCCCCCAAGTCATCCTGGGAGCTTTTTCCACGTCAAGGAAAGATAAATGGACAAACACAGTTTACACATACCAAGCACATTTGTTTAATAAACAATGCTGAGAAAGTTTAACTGAAACTCTAAAGCCACTAAAGGGGACAAATAATTAATTTCGAGTCATCAAACTGTTTAAATGGAAATGTAATTTTAATAAAGTGATATAAGGGCCGAATATTTGTACAGCAGAAAGCTAAAGTCCAAAAATCAAAATGTGAAAACTAAAGGAAAGCAATGGGTTTTGTCCTAGAGAACTTCCCAAAGTTTTCTCTGAATGTTCATGGGAACATTTGCACCTGGGACTGAAGCTGCATTTCTGGGTGGGATTGGCTCCAGGTGTTTCCATTTCCATCCGAAGAGAGGCTGCAGTTCCCCCTATTTCAGTGATCCAGCAGGGAGTGCCCACTTTTGGAAGGTTCAGGCTGCTCCAGGGAGGTTTTTCCCCTTCCACTGCTCATCCCCTCTCGGCTCTGCACATCACCCTCTCAGGTAAGTGATTGTCACTTGGATTTTTATTGTGCTTCCTCTGTGGTCTGGTTTGAATTTGTTCTGTGAAGGAATTTCTCTGAAGGAAAAAATAATTTCTTTCTTTCCATAAAGCAGAGAGAAACTCAAGTTTGTAGATTTGCCTGCAAACTCGAGTGCTGAACTTCAGTGTTTGTGCCTAAGCTGGTAACATGTTTAATGTTTTCTCTGTGACCAACATGTCTTTAGTTTTAAAAATATGGTGTTTTATCAGTGGATCACAAAAAATTGAGAAGCTGGAGATGGAAAGCAAAGAGTTTTCTGTAGAAATGACTAAAAGTTATAAAAAACCCCCTCAGAAATGTGAAAGTTCTGTGGAAGTCTAAAGCACAAAGAGTAAAAATTGTGAGGAAAAGCAGTTTCTTAACTGGAAATTTAGGAATGAAAAGTAAGGTGTTCAGAAACAACAAGATTTATTGTTAAACAATAATAACTGGGTTTGTGTTAAAAGCGTCAAAAATCAGAGTGCTAAAAGGTGAAAATACTGGCTTTTTTGGGAGTGTGAAGGCTTACAGTGTGGATTGTGGTTATTTAGAAAGAATGATGTGTGGTTTCTCTTTGATGAAAGAAAAGTCTGGGAGTTTTTGTGTCTCTCTCTGGTGCCTTTGTGACAAGGCACTTTGGAGCACCTGTGGTGCTCTCCTTGCGTGGTTCTGTGCTCTCCTTGCGTGGTTCTGTGCTCTCCTTGCGTGGTTCTGCGCTCTCCTTGCGTGGTTCTGTGCTCTCCTTGCGTGGTTCTGCGCTCTCCTCCCGTGGTTCTGTGCTCTCCTCGCGTGGTTCTGCGCTCTCCTTGCGTGGTTCTGCGCTCTCCTTGCGTGGTTCTGCGCTCTCCTTGCGTGGTTCTGTGCTCTCCTTCCGTGGTTCTGTGCTCTCCTTCCGTGGTTCTGTGCTCTCCTTCCGTGGTTCTGTGCTCTCCTTCTGCGGTTCTGCGCTCTCCTTGCGTGGTTCTGTGCTCTCCTTGCACGGTTCTGCGCTCTCCTTGTGTGGTTCTTTGCTGTCCTTGCGTGGTTCTTTGCTGTCCTTGCGTGGTTCTTTGCTGTCCTTGCGTGGTTCTGTGCTGTCCTTGCACGGTTCTGTGCTCTCCTCGCGTGGTTCTGCGCTCTCCTTGCACGGTTCTGCGCTCTCCTTGCACGGTTCTGCGCTCTCCTTGCACGGTTCTGCGCTGTCCTTGCGTGGTTCTGCGCTGTCCTTGCGTGGTTCTGTGCTGTCCTTGCGTGGTTCTGTGCTGTCCTTGCACGGTTCTGCGCTCTCTTTGCGTGGTTCTGCGCTCTCTTTGCGTGGTTCTGCGCTCTCCTCGCGTGGTTCTGCGCTCTCCTCCCGTGGTTCTGCGCTCTCCTCCCGTGGTTCTGCGCTCTCCTCCCGTGGTTCTGCGCTCTCCTCCCGTGGTTCTGTGCTCTCCTCGCGTGGTTCTGTGCTCTCCTTGCGTGGTTCTGCGCTCTCCCAGCTGCTCCAAGGGGTTCTGCAAACTCCCTCAGGGCTGGAGAGCCCAAATTCAGGTGTGACCCAGCCCCTCTTCATGTCCTGGGAGTGAGGAGTGCCAGGCTGAGGTGCTGCCTCATTCCCAGGGAACTGAGCTTTGGGATTTGTTGGGAAAGTGTTTGGTTGTTGCTTTTCTCTGCTTTGTGAAGCTCGGTGTGCAAAGGCTCTCTGAGACAGAAATCTGAGGTTGTTCAGGTTTGCTTTTAGGGTTTTCCATTAAAAAGAAAAAGGATATTTAACAGGGGAATGGAATTTTAGGTTTGTGGAGCAATATTACAAAAGGAACCATCGAGCCATTTTCATGGAGATTGAATGACACTTTTATGGTCCTTTCTCTACTTCTGCTTTTAATATAAATGGTATAGCAAATACAGGTGGAAAAAAAAAAAGCCCACCTGTCAAAATATAGCTCTGTTTGGTTACCTCTGTCCATGGGACAATTTTAGTAACCTGTCAATCAATGGGCTGCTAAATAGCCTCTCCAAAGCACAATCTGCTATTTCAGATGACATCAGTGTGTCAATCATTTATTGAATCAAAGCCAAATTTGAAGCAAAGCAAGCCCAGTTTGTCAATCACTGCTCAGTATTCTCTCCACTAACCACCTGACAGCTTTTAACTTTTCACTTTTATATTCCATGCAGCTAGTTAAGATTCTTTCATTTTTAATTGGCCTTCTTTTATGATTGGTAGCTAAGCAACTAATATGTTGTTTTATATGGTAATAATGGGCCCAAACTTGAGAGCTTTCTTGACCATTCCTATTTGTTGTTGGGAAATTATTTTCCTTCAAGTTGCTAAATAGCAGATGTAGCAGAAACAGTTATTTAATTATGGGTTGTCCTGTTGTTTCTATCTATAAACACTTTTGGCACTGTTTAAAAATAAATACTGCATGCGCTGGCAAATATATACTGAGTGATTTTAACTCCTGATAGAGTCCTTTGGAATTTCACTGCTCATTTACAGGGAAAACTGGGTGCAAAAAGGAAAAGATTGCCAAAAAAGCAGTTTGGAAAAATATTAGCAGAGGACAGAGCGAGAAATCTGTTTCAGAATCCCACTAGGCTTTAATCCAACCTGATCAGCTTTCAGTCTTAATTTAGGTACAATTAAATTTCTGAGGCCAAGTACAGTTCTGTGAGCCACCATCTCTCAAAATAAGCCAAAAAGTCCTTCCCCAACAAACTTGTCTGCCTCTTTTGTGTGTTCTTTTTGTGTACTTCGATTTAATTAAAGTTTTGGGTGCCCCAGATGTAAAACTTTTGGGTGGGGGTTGGGGCTCCCGAAGGTGACCCCAGGTCCTGGGGTGGTTTCCATCCCCTCTCCCCATCAGGCACAAGACAAGCTCTGCCTTTCATGTGTGTAAAACAAGCCCACAGCTCCCAGAAAATGCTCCTGCCTTTCTATTTCCAAAGACTGTCATCAGCAAAGCCAAAGTGTTGTTCTCAGAAAGAATCAACTTTCTGTCCTTCCCATGAAAGGAAGTTTGGGAAAAGAACTATTTCTGTGTTACATAAAATTCTATTTTGGGTTCAAAAGAGTTTTCTTCATTTAATTCTTTTGCATATCTGTTTGATGGGCTTCTGGCTGTCTTTTGACAGACTGCTGTCATCTGGTTTGATCCAAAACTGTGAAACTCCAGATGTGCCCAAGAACTTGGGAGAACATGGGCTCAGTTTTGCAAAAAGCTGCAGGAGGTTTTGAGGCAATCTGATACAAAATGTACTTCCCAGCCCTATTTGAATTTTACATTGGGTTTTGTACTTCTTTTTACCAAAGTAAAAAGCACAAGAGACTGACAGCGCATGAGGATTGACAGCGGAGAGGCAAATGGGAGCTCTGGAGCCTGGAATGCTGCAGAAATCCAGCCCAGTGTTAAATGTGGCTGCTTTTCCCCACTGAGGAGCTGAGGGTGGTTCTGGAGAGCCCTGGGAAACACTGGCACCCAGTCCAAGTGCCCCTCTCAGGATGAGGATCCCACCAGACTGTTGGGATTGGGTAATTAATAAACAACAACAAAAGCTGTAAAGCAGATCTTCCTGCGCAGCTCCAGGAAAACAGCAAATTTGCTGACAAATGAGTTCTTGAGGAAGTGCCAAAATATACAGTTTGGTTTCTCTCCTCTTGATGGGAATTCTGCTGCCTTTCATGGATATCCATGGCATTAGCTAATGATTAGCTGGAGATCAGTGGCACCCTGGCAGATGAGGTGTAAGTTTGACCACGCGGGCGAGCGAGCGATTTTTCTGTGCGCAGAATTTTGCACTTTTCTATCAGCAGATATTAGCCAGAGCTTTTTCAGAGGAGGTGTTCTGATCCCAGGCTGCCTCTGTAGCTTGGCACAGATTGTTCATCTTGGCTCCCAGGGTGTTCAGGCCTGGCTGAACATGAGCTGAGCTCTGGTGGCTCAGGCATCCGAGCAGAGGGGAAGCCCACACAGCACCCACCTACACAGCACCTGGCCTGTGAATTGGCACGGGATGCTCCCTGCAGGAATTAAGAGACTCAGGATCATAAATATTATACAAATAGGAGAAGGATGGGGTCAGCAGAGGCAGGGCACTCACAGGGGGTTCTTACAACTGCTTTGCTTTGGTCATTCCCATTAATGTGGTGCTGAGGAGGGTCAGCCTGCCGGTGTGGGTGTTGTACTCCTGTCCTTCAGCTGCTCTCAAGGACCCCCAGGACCAGGAGAAATGGTAATTTTGAAGTGTTTAAGCATGTAAATTGTACAGTGGCGATTTTTAGGTGAAACCTGTTGGTGAAGAGCATCTCCAAATCTTGGCTGGCATGCCCAGCTGGGCAGAAGTGCTGGAAGGAAGAGTCTTTTTTTGTACTGATGGCTGATTTGCTCAGTGTCCTGTGCATCCACTGGGAGCCAGGGTGTGCTTTAGTGTCATCGATTACACAAAGGTTTAAAAGGTTTCCAGAGCCATTTGTCCCTGGCAAACTTAAATGTGGGGCCTGGGTCAGTTCTTGGTGCTCTTCCTTTGTTACCTGGGACCACAGGGAGGAGGAGCAGGAGTTTTGGGGAATGCTGCCCAATTCTTTATTCCATGATTCCCTGAGAGCTTTGTCCTGGGGCTGTTCTGTTTCTCTCTGGTTCCTGGAGCTCCTGGCACAGCACCTCTTGTCCCTGAGTGAACTGTGCAGGGCTCTCCAGCTAAATGTTCACATTCCCCATTACTTACTTAGCCCATTTTTCCAGCAATGTGTCAAGAAGTTGATCAGTGTCAACTGCTGCCTTTGTTCACCCCTGTCATGGGAGCAGCACAAAGCCAAAAATGATTAATCCCTCTCCTAATTGGAAATGGAGGGAGAATTTGCTAAAGCAGGAGGCAGTTACCTGTGCTGGAACTCCTCCAGGACACTCTGGTGAGCACAGCCACCCTTCCAAGGAGCAAAATGGGATTTTTAGCTGCGCTGAGGGCTTGGATTCTGTGAGTTTACATCTCAAACACCCACGGACCAGGAGCACTGAGCAGCCCCTGAATCAGCAGGAAGCCTGCCCCTGTCACCTCGATGTTCCTGGAGTCTGCTCTGCCGTTCCTCCCAACCCACTGAGCAGCTCCAGGCGCGGGGAGGAGAGGCTGTGCTTGCAAACCATTTTTATCATCCAGAATTGAAATACTGGCTGCTGTCAGGGGTGTCATTGAGATGCACTAACTGCTCAAGCTGCAGCTTTCGGCGCAGAAGGGCGAGGTGTGACCCTCCCTGGGTGACACAGGAGTCTCCAATGCCGAGTGAGGCTTTCCCTGTGGCTGGGAATATTCCAGGTGGGCTTTGTTCAGAGCATAAAGGAGTAGAACTAAGACCAGAATGGGTTAATGTTCAGTTATGTGCTGGAGGCAATGTAAGGGATTGAAAACCATGGAAAATCACCCTGAGAGATTTGAAAATAGCAACAACAAGAAAAAAAAAATAATCAAGAAGGCTTCATTTAGAAACCTGGTTATTGTTTGTTCTTAACTAGTACACTCAGCTGTGGGTTTTTATACCTCAAAAAAACCTGAACATGAGCTGGTGTGTGGAGATGAGAGGTTTAAGTTGGATATTAGGGAAGATTTCTTTCCTGAAGGAATTGTCCAGCCCTGGCCCAGCTGCCCAGGACAGTGGTGGAGTCCCCATTCCTGGAGGGAATTAAATTGTGTAGAATTAAATTGTGTGGCTCTCAGGGACGAGCTTCAGTGCCAAACTTGGCAGTGCTGGGGGAATGGTGCCACTTGCTGCTCCTCAAGATCTTTCTGAACCTGATTCTGTGATTCTCTAAATCTGAGCAGATGCCCAGGATTTCTAACACCTCTAAAACCTGGGGTTTTGTTTTTCACCTCTGACTAATTGCACGTGTCCCGTGCTCAGGGCTGAGCAGTGTCTGGGTGCTGGGATGTGCAGTGTGAGCTGTGCTCACCTTCCCTGATCCCTGCTGCAGCACATCCCAATAAAACTGGTGTGACTGCAGCTGCTCAGGGTGCCAGGGGATCTAATGGATTAAAATCTCTTGATTTTAACTTAACAGCACCAAAGTGCTGTTGAAACACTCAAGAAAGCCACGTTTCCCACCCCATCCTGCATCCCAAGCTTTTCCTGCCACTTAAAGAAGAGTAGAAGAGCTGTGGTACCATTAGGACTCCTCTGGAGCTGGGCTGAGTTGCCAGCTTAGAGACCAGAGTAATTACATCAGCCTGAAAAGAAATGTCTGTTCCTTGATGCCTCAGTTTCTCTGGGGATAAATACTGACAGGGTGTTTTCCAGAACTTGCTTTTTAAGAGTAGCATGAAACTTAATTTTCACTGTTTTTTGAAGGCTGGTAAAAGGTAGCTTCATTTAACAGTGATGCTCTAAAATATTGTACAAGTTACCAAAACTTGTCATTCTTCTTTACATCACTCTTCATAGGTGTAAAATTATATATTTATAATATATATTACTAGGAGAGTGCTTAGCAAAATATTTGTCCCATTCTTTGATATTACTTGAAATTTCAGGTCTCAGTTCTCATTTCCTGGAGAAAAAACAGATTGTTCATTGGCAGGGTGGATGCTACACTGGGGAAGTTGGTTTGCCCAAGAGGGCAGAAATGACTCCTCTATTTTTATTTGTGTTTCCCATCCATGCTCTGGTTTCTCTCTTGGCATTGTTGGTGTCTGTAGGCCTGGGCTCTGTTGTCTGCAGGTGCTGGGAGTGTGTTGGGTAGGACTGGGGTTTGTTTCCAAGTCTGTTGCAGTTTTCCTGGCTGGGAGGTGCAGGCTATGCTGGTGTTTGGGATATAAATGATAACCAAAGACTGCTCCTTGTACAGCCACAGACTGTCAAATTCATTATAAGCTGATTTTAATTTTTTTCCCCCGACTCACTTCACAAGTCTCTTGAAAAAAACGGATTTGGAAAACATAAAGGGAGTTTCTGTGCAGAATTCAGTTCTCACTTCTATGGGCAAATTTCATCAGCTTGGAATTTAAGGGCTAATTCTGCTGAAGTTATATTCTGTTCACAGGGGTGGCCAGTGGAATGACAGAACACCAAGGAAATAATTAAATGTTGTGCAATTAGGGCTGCAGCACATCAGGGTACAAATAATACAGGATGGGATATCCTTTCATGGATTAAACTTGTATTTATTTGGTAGCCTTTGATCTGTGTTATCACCAACTAAAATCCTGTAGAGCATCAGCATTGTCTGACCCCAGGAACAGCCTGAGCTCAGGTGGGTGCCAGGTGAGGAGCTGCAGGGATGTGCTGATTGCAGCTATCAGATGATCAGAGCAGAGAAAACAAGGTCCAGTCCTTTTAAGCAATTACTATTTGGATTATACTCACTTACTGCAGGTGCCTTTAAGCTTCAACTGGATTATGAATTTATCCTGAATTCCTGTAACAGACTGGGGTTTAAAAAAGGCAAAACAATAAACATTCAGATCAAATATCCTGTAGATAATTCCTGAAACCAGTTTGTGGTTTTTGGGCTGTTTTGTCTCTTCCATTTTTGAGTGCTCTGGGCCATTGTTTGGGAAAACCTTTCTGGAGCAGAGCAGCAATGCTCACCAAAATATTCGGTTCATTCCAGCCAGGCTGGCTCTGGGAGAGGTCCCTGCCGTGGAACAAACCTGTTTCCTTCACTGGGATGTGTCAGTTAGAAACACCAACTGCAAGGATTTCTTCTGTTCTCACGAAAAAGGAAGGAAACAGCTGGTAAATGTTTCACAGATGGTAAAGCTCTTGGCATCTCTCAGGAGAGGGCCACCCATACAGATGGCTCATTATTTTAACATTTGGATTTTCATCTTATTAAAACATCTTTTTTTTTTTTTTCCCTGGTTTTATTTAGCATCATAAATTCTCTTACACTTTAGTTAACAACTCAGTGATTTGGGGGAAGTGTGTGTGCTGTAAGGAACATCATTTGGCTAAAACACGGATCTGCATCATTATTCTCTGCTCTGATGTGGAACGAGTGGACTTGAACCTGATTAAAAACACCAAATGCAAGCAAATGCTTGGAAATATGACTTTATCAAGCAAAGGTCAGCTGAGCCTGTATAGAAGCTGAATTATTCAGTAAATGAAGGAACGTAGTGAGTGAAGCAAGCAAACATTTCTATCTTGGGCATCGCATCAATTAATGCTACGCTGCTTTCTGCACACACCACAGAGAGGGGCCTTGCATGTGCTGGTTTGTGGTGAGAGCAGATACAAATACAAATAACTAAATACAAACACTAAACACAAAACACCACCTTTCAAATTCCAGTAACCCAGGGCAGTGGGGGTTTCAGAAATGTGCCTGGGCAGCTCCACCTCTGTGAGCACACGAGGAGCCATAAACATGCAGAGTTGGTGTGTGTTTAACATGTGTTCTGCATAAATCCAGCTCCACACACGGCTCTGGGAGTGTCATTGGTCCCATTTGGGTTTGTGGCAGGGGGAGGGATGGAACCAGTGCCAAAAGGTGGTGGAAGGTGCCCTAAGTGGTGGGGAAATCGAGGTGAATGGCCTGGTTTTGTGGCTCCTCTCCTTCCCTCCCCTGCTCCTGGGCTCTCCAGCCCTGACACTGCACACACAGGGCTTGAGGAGGCTGAGGAAGAGCCTTGGTCCTTTCTGCAACAGAGCACACAAAACAAGTGGGAGAGAGGAGGAATGTGAAGAGAGCCCTGGATGGAACACCAAATCCTCCTCTCTGTTTTTCAGATTTTTTTTTATTTGAAGTTTTAGCAGGTCTCCCTATGCAATGACTAAAATATAGGCCTGTGGTATAAATATAGATGAGCAATAGCACAGATTGCTGTATGGATCAACCTATAAAGATGAAAAGTAGCAATTGATGCATGTCTTACAGCTGCCTTGTAAATCTCATTGTGGTCTCAACCAAGAAGTGCTGCCTGAAAAACTCTGGGTGCTCCATGGTTAGGCTTATGTCTGCAATTCTGTTTTAATTAAAAATTAAATAATCAGGGGTGGGAAGAAAGAAACCCGAGTCTTATTTTGCATTTGTATGAGCAACTCCCCATTGATTCCAGTAGGTTACATCAACAGTGAAGACTTGACCCGAAAGCTGCCTACAAATATTCCATTAATAAATACAGGGACAGATTTGTGGCATGTAAATCACTGGAGCTCCACTGATGCCAGTGTACTTGTGCTGATTTACATCAGCTGAAGAGCTGGCCTCTGGAATTCACATTCCTTCTGAGATCAAAGATGTGTCAGCAAATGGTGAACTTCATTTGTATTTTTTAGCCTTCTAATTTAAAAATAGCCCAATAGATTTATGATGAAATGGCAGGGCTCTTATGGCCAGACTTTGGATGCCACGTTTCAGCCAGACACCACTCACAGGCAGGCTGTAAATCCTGCCCAAACGGGGGTTTAGCTGAAATGCTGAAAGCTCTGTGATGCTTGTGGGTACTGCTGTGTCATATTTATAGAGGATGGGCCAATCCAAGCACAGCCCAAAAAATGAACAGCACCAGGAGCTGCCAGCTCCAATCCAGTCATAGCCAGAAGTGACCAAGTTGTTACCATTTCTGGAAGCTGGCTTGGTCCATTTGTTGCCTTTCTTCTTGGAGAGGTTAGAAAACAAGGGAGCAGTGGAGGAAGCTGGGGCTCTGGGTGGCTGCTGTGACATGGCACTGGTGGCACTGCCACTGCTGCAAAGAGACCCAGCTGGGCCTGGGCACTGTTAAATGGTGACCAGGGATGCTCCAGGTAGGGATTAACTCAACATGCAGACCAAGAAATGGAGGGTATAGTTGTGTCCTTTTGTTTGATTTCCCATGGAAACAAACTAAATGCAATATTACTGTCAGGGATAATAAATTTCAGCAGATAGGCACAAAAATCTGTTAGTTCTGAAGTTGGGAGAAATTGGGTAAAAAATGGGTGGCCAAATGGAGGTGGGAGAGCTCCTGTGTAAATTCCTTGGGCATGAGGAGACTGGGGAATCCTTTAGGGATTTAACACAGACAGCTCCAGGTGCATCATCTTGGGTTTCAGCTGGCTGTGAGAGCCCAATCCATACAAAGTGGGGTTTGTTAGCTCTTGCCATATGAAGTGCCACTGTCATTTTTATTTTAGTCTTTAGCTGAGTATTTAGTGTGGGTGACTAAAGAGCCCCAGTCTCCAGCTGGGACTGAGCTGCTCTGTACCATCAGTGTCTTTGTGGTGCTGAGGTTTGGGGGGCACTGTCCTCCCTGAAACAGGGCAGAGCGGAAATGGAGTGATACAGAAAGGGAAATGAGGAAGAGACTGACTTTGTCCCCCTTGAGAACTCGTATTGGCAACAAATAAACACCTCTGTTATTTTTGAGCTCTTCTGAAAGAGTTTCTAATGGTGCACAGCAGCAGATATTGCAGTGAGTATCTTGAGCATAGCAAAATTCAAGTGGTGGATGCAAAAACAGCTGAGGAACCAGACTGGGGCACAAAACCCCACTGGAGAGGGTTGATAAAAGTCACATTATTTGCATGTGGCCGAGTGTACCCAAAGAGCATTAGGTTCACACCACTTTGAGCTGTGTCCCTGCCTGGTCAGGCTGGGTGGGATGGAGAAGAGGCTTTCTCTGTGTGTGATGCCTTGTGAAGGTGTCAGCGCTGCAAACAGCCAGCAGGAGAGGATGGAGCAGTGGCCTTTTCATCATACAACAGTTCAATATCTGTTTTACCCTTCAGAAATGCATTTCCTAATTTTGTGTAGGCTCAGACGTTATTAGCTTGCAAGGGAGCGTGGATTGCATCTCTGGAATCCAACGTGGGCATGGGGGCCCTCTTTTTGATCATTATAGGGTATGAGTGTTTTGTAATTCTTCTAGTGCAAAAGAAGCTGTTTGGTGACAGGCATCAAGTCAAATTCCTGCAAGAGGCTGGCAGCAGAATACATTTGTCTGTTTAACTGCATGCAAAACACTTGTCAAGACAGATTCTGGTCCCTTTTCCTAAGCAGGGCCTCTCTCTCGCTCCTGTGCTCCAGAGCAGCTGGCAGAGCTGGTGCAGCAGCACGCTGGGCTGGGAGCAGGGCTGTCCCTGCTGTGCCCCACAGCTCTGGCACTGCCTCTGGGGGACAGGGACAGCAACACTCACATTGCAGAGCCAGCCTTGTTCCCTAAGGCAGCGTGTCCATGGGGTGGGACAGCATGGGAAGGTGGAGCTGGAGATGATGTTCCTTTGGGAGAGGACACGGGGTGGGGGCCTGCTGCTGGTGCTGAGGCTGCTCAGCGTGCATGGGTGGTAGGCAAAGGGAACAAAAGCCTGGAAATGCAGCTCCAACTCCCTCTCTGGAGGAGGAAATTAGTTCTGCTTCTTTCCCCTCCCACTGTGCTTGTATGTAATATAAAAGTTGAGAAGTATAGGGCTGATGTTGCCACTCATTATGCTGCAGTTCCAATTAGAGCTTTGTTGTCTTTGGGGGGCCCTCTCTGCTGTTAAAATTGTGCTTATCTTCTTGCTGTGCCTCCCTGTTTCCACCTGGGCCCCCCATTTCCCCTGGATGTGTTACCTTTTCCCCATTCTCCTCACTTTTGCCTCCTGTTGTCTCTCCTCCTCTGCTTCCCTCCTGTGTGTCTCTCTGCCCCTTTGCCAATTGAGTGTTATTCCATCATTTCAAGTGCTTGGAGCTGCCTCTGGGGCTGTCTCCTCCTTTAGCACGGGCTGACCTCTGCTGAAAGCCAGTCTCACCTCTGCAGCATCCACCTTCGGAGGCTAAAGAGACAGGCAGGCTCTGGCACCTGATGGTCAGGGCTGACAGGAGGGTGCCTGAGTTTTGGCAGGGGAGGAGGGAAGGACAGGATGGGCTGGAGGTAGCTGAGAGTGCTAAACCTGTCACAAACCTCGTCTCTGAAAACTGCAAAAATATTGACATGCCCTGATGAGGAATGAGCCCCCACCCTGAAATTCCTGCCTTTGTCCCACCTGTGGTTTTACAGAATTCCTGCTTGCTACGTTGTCATGGCACAAATGCTTTGTGCTGCCTTTTTGTTCCTGTTTCAGCGTGGAGAAGTCTGTGCTATCTTAATTATTAACCTGTTATGCTTAACTTTCATTACCTATATATTTTTTAATGTCTTCTCTTGAGGTGACAAATGAAAGTGGTGGTTCTGCCTCTGCTGCAGAGCTTTAACTCCAGATTCTGTGCTCACCGTGTGCCTGTAGTAATGACTCCCATAAAAGTCCTTTGATTGTTCTCTGATGCAAATTGAGCTCAGCAATGATGCACCATTCTCCTTAGAACAATTGTGTACTGCTCAGCTTCCCTGGGCACCTTCCTGGAGCACAAGTCAACATCAGCACGGCTTCAGAAATACTGTGGCAGAAATTTAAGCACTTACAAAGACCTGCTTATTCCTTTATGTGAATAATTTTGAGCATAACCCCTTTTTTGGGGGAACAGGGGTGAACTCCAAAGGACATGGGAGGGTAAAAAGGCCTCGAGCCACAGCAGCCAGCTCCTGGTACTGTGTGTAAATCATCCCTGCCTGAGTCAGGGCTCAGTCTCTGTGCCTGCATCTCTGCTGGCACTTGGAGTTTACACCTGAGCTATTCCAGCTCATTTGTGCATCCCCCAGCTCCAGCAATGAAACTGCAGGGAAAATAAGGTTGCTAAAAATGTGTGTTTCCTTTCCCAGCTTTTACATATCTGATGGTAGATATGGGGTGAGGGAGGATATGAGGTTGTGTGTGAGGTTGGGATTTATGGCTGAACTCTTGGCCGTTTCCTGAGCTTCACCTTCATTATTACAGCAGTATTGAGAGAAGTAATTCAGTCCTGTTTGTAAAGTGCAAATGCAAAATAATAATTATCCTCCTGCAGCCCCTCCTTTGTAGATCCACTTCTGTGTGAAAATGCCTTCAACCTGAGCAAACTTAGCCAGGAGAACATTAAAATCAACCTGTCAGGAGCAGAGACACCTCTTGCAGTTGTCCTTTTTTGGGTCCCCCCTCACTTGTTCAACCCAAGGCCATTTACCTGTGCTCAGGCTGGGGCAGGAGTCTCCAGCCCCTGTCTTGCTTTTTTTCTTTGTTTGCTCAGTTCTTTGTTTGCAGAGCTCAGTAGAACTTAGCTATAGCCACAGCTTCTTGAAAAGAGGAAAAAAAAAAACCCATTTCATCCTTTTTATGAATGCTCTAAATATAACTATTGAAGCAAAACAATGCAGTCAGATAAACAAAGAAATGCAGGCAGTGTAAGCAAAAGCCTCTTCAGCAGGTCTCAAGTCGGGCAGCTTTCCTTTGGTTTGTGTGTTTTAGCTAACAGCCCATTGAACCAACAATGAGAAAAAAGGCAGCAGATTTAGTGCTCCTGCTCACTGCTCTTTTAAAGGTATTAATACCAGGAGAAAAGGTGGGAGTTAAAGGAACTAAAATAAGCTGGGGCTCTGGTTTACCTGAGGAGCAGCCGTGGAATGGGTTGCTCAGGGCCACCGGGTCACAGCACTGCTGCTCCAAAGGGATTCCTCTGCTTCAAAGAGCTCCTGTGCCTTATCCCAGCCCTGCTATCCCATCCCAGCCCTGCTATCCCCTCCCAGCCCTGCTAGCCCATCCCAGCCCTGCTATCCCATCCCCTCCCAGCCCTGCTATCCCCTCCCATCCCAGCCCTGCTATCCCCTCCCATCCCAGCCCTGCTATCCCATCCCAGCCCTGCTATCCCATCCCAGCCCTGCTATCCCATCCCATCCCAGCCCTGCTCTCCCCTCCCAGCCCTGCTCTCCCCTCCCAGCCCTGCTATCCCCTCCCAGCCCTGCTATCCCCTCCCAGCCCTGCTATCCCCTCCCATCCCTGATATCCCCTCCCATCCCTGATATCCCATCCCATCCCTGATATCTCATCCCATCCCTGATATCTCATCCCATCCCTGATATCTCATCCCATCCCTGATATCCCATCCCTGCTCTCCCATGGCTGCGTGTGCAGCCTCCCAGGGAAGCAGAGCTACAGAATCATCTGGCTGAAGAACAGCCTGGCCACAAGGATGTGGGGAAAAGGTGCTTTTTTGAGTTCTCTGGAATGCCCAGCAATACTTTTACAACAGAATGACCATCAAAAACCTCATTTTCTGATTTCCCCTTTGATACTTTGATCCCCCCATGTGCCATGGGTGGTAGGAAGACAAGGTAAAAACTGGGGTTAGAAGGAAAAGCGTGTTAACTTTTCAATATGTGTAACATCAGTGCATGTTAGTAATGTATTTTAGATTATCTACTTGGATAAGTAACGGAGGAAATTATTCTGCAAACTATTTCTCTGTGAGGACACTTCTTAGGGTGTGAATAAAGGAGAGGAAGGTTGGACCCAGGGACTGTAATGAAGATAAAACACACAAGACTTTGTAGAGGCACTAAATATTGGCCTTATTTTCCAGTGAAGTTGCTGGGAGCAGTCAGGCCTTTCCTGAAATCCCATTTTCCTGGGCAGGCTGGACAACAAGCATGGGTCTGTAACTGTTTCCCCACAGCAATCACTGTGGAATCTGATGCATAAAACATCCTCAAGAGCAGGTTGGGCAGAGAATCCATTCAGTAACTGAGATTTTAAACTTTTGTCTGCAGTCACACACGTGTGGGGCAGCCCTGACACTGTCCCCTGCTCCTTAGGGGATGAATTTGTACCAGGAGCACAAAGCCATGGTGGGAGGGAATGTCCTGCCCAGCCATAAAAATCCTAAACAGGAACAAACACCTTTAGACAGCTTTGCTGGTGAAGAGCCTACCTCAGGATGCTTTTAAGTGATAAGCAAGCAGTAAAACCAGAGGAAGGATTGGCTTGGGATGCTTTGTGACCCATGCAGAGCCTGAGCAGGGCTGGTACTGGGGGAGAGCTTGTGGAGGGCTCCAGGGCCAGCAGAGAGCTGTCCCCAGGGCTGGGTGGCTGTGGATGGGGACAGCACACGGCGCCTCTGAGGACCAGCACAGCTGAGGCTGAAGCTCTGCTGAGACAGGACCAGAGCATGGACAGAAGAGCCCGTGGCTTCCTGCACTTGCAGAGATGTTGGTGGTGGGAACTGAACTGTGAAAGGCACTGCCCTACATGGGGCTGATGCTCTCTAAAATAGCTCGTGTTGACATTATCCACAGCAAAGGCCAGCTCTGTATTAATGCACAACAAATGCATTTGAATAACTGATTAATGCTTCTGTAACATTCAACTGCCATTCTAAATCATATTAGAAACCAAGGATTTAGGGAATTGATCTTATAGGGTAGCTCTAAATATCCTTCTTCTTCTGCCTCCTTATTAAATAAATCAAATCTTTCCTCCAAATCAATCCTTTTTTTTTCTTTCCTGTTCACTGAACAATAGAAATGATGGGCAGGGTCTGAGGCTGGCACTGGGCTCCTTTGGAGCTGGGAGTTTTGTCAAGGGCTACAAGGAACAACCTGTGGCAAATTGCTGCCAGGGGAGGAGTCCTGGGGCTGCCCATCTGGCCATGGAGCCCGTGCTCCTGCACCTGCCAGAGCAAGGGACCTGCTGGGGCTGCCACAGGGGAAGGGAGGGAAAGGCTTTGGCAAAAGATCCAAAATGAGAGGAGCTGTGTGTGCTGTGAGTGTTGGCACCGGGCTGGAGAGGGCTCGGGGCTTTGCCTCACCCTGAATTTGTTCATATCCCCCATCTCCCCTGCAGAAATGATCCCTTGCTTTTTATTTATTTATTTTTTGCATTATTTAGGATAAAGCCACCTGGTGTGTCTGGGATGGGCCCATAATTAGTGTTGTGTCCTTGCTAAAGCCCTGACCAGCTACATGAGGGTGGTTTAACTCCCTCTCCTCCCACCTGGTTTATCCAACTCCCTCTGAGTAAAGCTCCCTAATCTGAGCACTGTGAACCCAAAGTGGAGCCCAATGTGCCAGGATTTTCCATTGATGTTGCAGAATTCAATCTAAAGAATTCTTGGCTAATCATTAATTCATCTGTTTGCAATTCATTCATCTTTATTTCACCATTTGCTTTGTGAGGGAGCATCAAAATTTGAAGACTGATCATTTTCATAAGAGCAAGAATATGATGATATTTAATTAATTACAATGACAACAATAACCTTAATTTCCCAGGTATTCCCCAAAGAGAGCTGTGTTTTAATTAGAGATGCCACAAGGACAAATTAAATCTCCTGGATCTGAGCTTTGATTCATGGCATTCACTTCACAGGGGTAAGGAGAGAAGGTGTCTTCTTGTAAATATAATCTGAATTTTTTGGAAGCTCCTCCAAAAGGCAGGGATGGAGAGAAGATAAATTTTGCTGATGGTATTTGGTGTGACATTGGTAATTCTCAGAGGGACTCCACAGTGTAGTGTGCCAGTGTAGATGTTCTTTGCTTTTATGAAGGTGACAGACTTGACCTGTCATGTACTAGTTACACCCTGGACAGACTAGAAATGTCACAAACTGCTAACAGTTACTACACAGCACATAAAAGCTTCTTTTTGTGAAGCTGTGGCACTTAAAAAGGTGGGGAGCTGCTTTCCTGCTCCAATTTGTTGGGTTTTTTAACTCTATCCTTCCATAAGACAATATAACAGAAATTACTGGGGGGAGAAAAAGGGATTTTTCTTAAAATTACTTAAAAGTAATACTTAAAATAGCTTAAAATTACTGCATTAAATAAACCAGACATGGTGCTATAATGGCAGGATTTCCTCTCAAGATGGAAGCAATCTTTCTATAAAATGTCTTATCAAGTTTCATGTCTGGGTAGCTTTTATTTGTCCTTCCTTACCTGTTTTTTTAGGATTTCCAAAGACTAGTGGTGAGAATGAAATACACAGCTTCATGTAGGTGAATGTGGCATGAAAACTTTGAGTGAAACGAGTATTTGGTTGGTGTGAATTCTTGGGCTTGAAGAAGACTTGAAGAGTTTTGAGAGGCTGTCAGTGTCTGGATTTGCTTTTATTTTGTGTTGGTTTCCAGAGGGAATTGAGCTAGGAGCAGAGCAGGCACAGAGCTTGCCTTGCCCACCCCAGACACAATGGTGTCGGTATCAGAAACCCTTCCATGGCAGGTGGTTAATGCCCAGCTCTGGTGTTCTGTGGGCTGCTGAGGGCTGTGAAACACTGCTGAGCTCAAACACAGAGAGCCCAGCGAGCCAAACCTGAGCCAGCATTCCCACTCCTCAGCTGGAGCTGCAGCCTGCTCCTCCTTTGTGTGGATATTTGCCCACGATAACATTGTCCAGCAAAGAAAAGCCATTAGCCTGGCTCTCAGAGCGTTTTAGCCAGATTGGTTTGATCTAAAAGTCAAATATCCCAAATCAGCCCCTTCCGGGGCTGCCTCTGTTGGATTTATCACAATGGAGCTGCATTATTTAATGATATCACCTCCAGTCTTCAAAGTCAACAACTGCTGCTCTGGAGACCAGCACTGGTAATTGATGTTTGAAATATTAGCTGGCCACAGAGGTGTGTGTTTACTAAAATACACTTCAAGTTTGCCCTTGCTTGTTCATACTTCCAGGGAGCCTTTCCCTTCCTCCTCACCTGATCCCCTTTTTCTGCAGGGCTGTTTGAGCTCCAGCAGCAAACCAAACCTTGGGCAATAATTAATCTAGTTTATCTCTTCAGAGTGGTGCCAGTCTCAAGTTCTGCTGGGCCCTCATTTCATAGCAGCCTCTCTTCCTCTGTGTCCTTTTTTCCTCCACAGAACAAGTGGGCAAGTCTTAGGTTGTGATTGGTTTTGTGATTTTGGGCTTTTTTTTTAAATTAGTTTGAAATGATGGCAGCTGTTCCTAGGTATTATTTACAGGAGGAGAGAATGAAACCTCTTCTGTGGGAACAGAAATGCTTTAAGTAAGTAGCCACGGACATAGCAACATAAAAAAGGTTAAGGAAACTCAGAGAGCCTTGGAGAGCAGGGTTTTCATGGGAACCTGCTTGCTCTGTCTCCTGCAGTGCTGTGGACCCTGGAGGGACATGAATTGTCCCTAGGTCAGGATGCAGGAATTGCCAGGAAGGAGTTTGGGGATTTGTCCAGCATCAGTTAAACCCCGGGGTGCTGCTGTCTGTCTGCAGCTTGTGCAGGATATTGGAAACACCTGAAGATTGGGCCTCATCCAGCATTTGCTGACAACTCTGCCATTTGGAGAATATCCTTCTACTTGAAAGTGACACCAACTGGAATTGTTTCAAGTCATTTTTATTAACATGCCAACTAACCTTTACCTTCCCTCCCATATGCTGACTTGAGTGTGAAATAACCTGGGATCTGATTGCTCTGTCTGGCTCCTGATCCGATAGAGCTTCCACTGACATTGCTGAAGCCCCTCAGAGGCTGCTGTGAGAATCAGGGCAGGGAGCCCTGGACACTTTCTGAAGAATGAGAATATTTCTGTAGGCTCCTCTTGGAGTCTCGTGCTTTAAATGAAGTGCCAAGGAAAAAATGTCCTGGGAAAATAAGTATATAATGGCTTTTACAGCTGCCTTTGAGGTGCTGTAGGACCTTTATCACTTTTTATTGATAAAAATAGCATGTTAGGAGCAGAATAGCCATGAAGCCCACATTGGCAATGCACATTGTAGTGCACAAGAACTGCAGGTAAGCCCTGCACAAGCTCGATTTCCAGTCTTTTTTTAAATAGACACTCAAGGAAAGGAGTGCAGCCTCCACTTCAAGGAAATTCAGAGCGAGTCATTAGCACTGGCTCAGCTTTTAGCACTGTGGTGTGGAAGGTTCCTGCTGGTCCCCAGAGGTGTGACAAGCTGCTTTCCTTCCCTAATTTCCAGGAGGGGTGGGATGTGCACCCTGCTTTGTGTTAGCAACCTGCAATCCAAGTCTGCAGTCTTTGCTCTATCAAAATTTGACACGGGGGAGAAAATGCCCTGTGCAGATTTTGGGATCACAATCCAAATGGAGTCTTATGGTGCCACAACTGAGTGTGGTAAATGCTGGGGTAACTGGAGATAATGAGGGAAGGAGAAAGCCTCAGTTATTATGAACATGTCAAGGTTGCTTATTCCATTTTTCTTGCTGAATTCCACATGTGACAAGCAGCGTCCTGACGTGTCAGGTCAGGCTGCATCAATCATGTCCTGCTGCATCACATCCCGTGTGCAGGGTGTGGAAACCACTTATGGGTCACTCAGGAGGCTGAGGAAAGGGTTTTGTGTAGCTTGGAGGGGGGGAAGAGGGTTGGGGAAATGGAGGAAACTTTGGGAAAGGCCAGGATTTTCTCCCCTGAACTGGTGGGCACCGTAAAGTGCAGTCAGGGCTGGGGGAACAACCTCATCCCATGGATTATTTCATATTATTTCATAATGCTGTGAGAGCCTAAAATGCAAAAATGTGCAGCTTCAGGAGGGAAAGGCTTTCAACAGAGTTGTAAAACTTTTGATAAAATTCTCTGGTTTTTGTGAAAAATCTGATTGGTACTCTTTCAGAATTTGCTGAATTGAAGGGGATAGGAAGCAAAAGGTTGGAACCTGCAGAAATAACAAAAACATGTGGAGGGAAGAGAATCCTCTTAAAATACTCTTCACTTTGTCCAAAGCTTTTTCTCATAGATACAATATTAAAAAAGAAAATATAGATCCTGATTTTTATTTTTTTTTTAATCTTGGTGACATTTTCATCTTTGGATCTTTTAATATTTTTTCTAGTAGAAACTATGGAATCTGCCCATTTGTAAACAGGAGTTTTCCTCCTCTGCAAAGTTCTGTTTTTAAAGACAAAGCCCATCAGAGGGAACATCTTGGCTTCTGATGGTTTCTGAGAAAGTTTCTAATCCAGCAAATGGATGCTCTGGGGTCATTTGAGGCTCAGCTCTGCAATAGAAAGCCAAGTGTAACATACAGCAAACGTTTGTTATTTCCCTGCTGATATCTGGGTCACACAATCAAAACAGATTTCAGCAGATTTTGGCTTTATCTTTTTTTTTTTTTCTTTCCCCCCACAAAGATTTTGCTTCTGTTCTTGTCAGCAGCAGATCTGGCTGGATGTCTAGAACCATGGAAAACAAACTTCATCCCAACCTTGTTAGGCCCCAATTAGAGCTGACTGAGCTTTCCAGGTTTTCTAAGCATTTTCACAGCAGAATCAAAGGTCCACATCCATATTTCTCAGAATCTAAAAGTTGATTTCTTAGCCAAATATTCCATGTAGGCTTTACCCTTTTTTCCTTTTCACTCTAAACTTGAGTTTTAAACAAGGTATCCCAAGTTGAGTGCTGAAGAAAACCCCCTAAACTGTTTTTATTGACAAGTTGTGGTAATTCCTGCTTTTTCCTCTGGAAAGTATTTTAATGGTACCAGTTGTGATCCTTTCTAAGTCTTCCTAGCAATGTCAACAGCTGCTCAGTTTGCAAGAGTATTTCTATAATTTCATGCACCCTCCAAGCTTTGGAGAATATTGGAGTTTTTTTGGGTCCTTCCAGGCTCTTGTTTTACTTGCCAATTATGGCAGAAAACAAACATCCAAAGAGGCAGAACCCCAACCAAACAATCCACCTTGAGCTCCCTTCTCAAGCTGCTGCAACCTTGACTGGGTTGGGCAGAGGAAGAACCAAAGAAGTTGGCTCAGTTGGCAGAAAATGGAATTTTTTAGGAGGGTTTGTTTAACTGCACTGTTGGAGCACTGAAATTAAATACAGCAAGTGCTGAGTGTGTCAGTGGATATGCAGCTCCTAAAAACGAAGAATCCATTTGATATCTGGGAAGTTGATGTTGCCCAATGGCCTCGAGAAGGCACAGATGGGAAAGGGGGAGCAGTTTAACCCTGTGGCTGTCAAGATCCTCCAGTGACAAGCACTTCATGCAAATGTGTTCAGGCAGAAAGCCTGGAAGATCCAGCAGGGCTCAATGTTGAGATTCTCGTTTCATATGGCTCTGCTTACAATCTGGAGTAAAAACGTGTGTACCTAAAGCCATGCAGTGCAGCTGAACCTGACAGATCTTGTCTAGACTCAGTTTGTCATAATAAATGCTACTTCCTCAAGTTAGGCTGAGCTGGCTCTGCAAGGAAAGAAATGCTTAGCTGGTACTTTCCTTTCTTTCCTCCCCATTGTTTGGTTTTTCTGCTCGTGTCATTATGGCAAGAGCTCACCTTGCAGCCTGCCTCAGCTCTTCAGGTTTGTTTTTCAAAGGAATAATTGTGTGGAACATTTGTTTTTAAAAATTAAATCTCAACTCTGCCTTCTCCACCTCTGACCTCCCAGCCAAGGCTCCCTGTTCCTTCTCTCCCCTCGTGCTCTGATTGCATCAGAAGGCAAAGGTGGAGCTGGGCTGTGCAGTGTCAGCTGGCACAGATCTGACTTCTGAATCTTCCCTGGAATCAGATCTGTCCAGAAACAGAGTTCTGGGGAGATGAGATCATTCCTGAGTTTCCCCAGCAGAAATGAGAGCTGACTCCAGCCCTCAGCTCTGATTAGAGGTGAGCTGCAGGAGAAGAGGTGGACAATGAGCTTGTTACGAGCCAGGCATTGCCAATCCCACTTGCAGCCTTATTTTTGCTGCCTAGATAATCTCTCTTGGAAGGTCAAGCAGCCCAAACCAGCACAGCCAATTTTCTCTAGTTATAATTGATTCCTGGTATTAAAAACTGCATCCAGCCATCTCTAGAGGGGAAGTTTTTCTTAATTTGCTAGTGAAGAGCACCCAGCCAAGGAAGGAGTGTCTGACAAAGTGCTCGAACCCACAGGAGTGTTGCAATTCTCTTCTCGTGAGATGCTCTGAAAGCTCTGTCCAGAGCCTCATTGGTCATGTCATGGAAGTGATTATCTGAGGCAGGGTGGATAAGTGGGGTAACTCTGAGGTGGTTTGGAATGATCTGTTCCCAAACATGAAGATGTGGCTGCACAAACATGTTCTGAGTACCTCCAGGTTCTACAAGCAGTTGTAGGATTCATTTGTTCTCACTTATTCCCATCCTTCTGGCATTAAAACTTGCTTTGGCTCTTCAACTCTAAGCAAATAAAAACAGTGAGTTTTTTTGTCTAGTTTTTGTTTGGGCTTTAGTTTTGTTTAAGGTTTTTTTGGTAGCTTTTTTTCCTTCTTTTTCCAGAAAGTATTAGCATTGCAGACAAGTTTAGAGGATGTTAAATCTTGGCTTGCTAACAGGAGGCTCAAAGATACTGCAATCTGGTCGCAGTATAATGAGCCCCTTTGTTATATTTAAATACTATCATACTATCCTATACACAGCTAAGCACTGGGATGTTTTATATTAACAATGCACCAGCACTAAAACCTCAGACAACTCTAAAAAGGCACTAATTATTATTATTAGTGTTTTACACTAACAATAAATGTCAAATGGAACCCTGCAAACAAATAACTACCTGTCACCAAGTGAATGAAAAGCAATCTTAGGAAAGTGAATTAAAACCCAAACAACAGAAAACTCAACAGGCTCTGGGGCTGGGGGTTGGTGCAGCTCCCGTGCAAGAACAGCAGCACATTCCTGCTTGGGAGAGTTGTGTCCCTTCGAGGATGTGTAGGAACCCAGCTGGTGGGAGGGATGAGCTCACATCAGCTGTGGGAGATTCTTACTCATGGCAAATGGAAATTGGTTATTAATGAGCATTTAGTGGGTTTGTTTGTTACATGGGTTGCTGTGCTTGGAGTTTTATCAGTGGGAATAATGAAGTTGGGCAGTGGATTGTGTTTATTTTGGGGACATATTTCTCTTAGGTTTTTTTTTTAAGTGTGTCTCCCAAAGACTTATTTTTATAAATGGTACATTTTATTTTTCAATCTTCATGTATCTTTGATATCTGATTGACATTTTGAGGACGCTCTAATCCTTTCTACTGAAGGAAGCTCTCACTGTGGCAGCTCTTGCAATCAGCTTCCCAGAGCTCTCCTCGCTCTGTTTTGTGATGGGATGAGGTCTAGGACTGGAGAGCTGAAAGGAATTGAGATCTGCTGAGTGGCAAGACAGGTTTCACAGAGCTTTTCCTCTCCTGGACCTGTTCATAAAATCCAGATTAGTGCCCCTGATTCTGCCTCACACCACTCTGACTGTAACACTCCACCAGACTCGGCCCAGCTGAAGAAATAGAAAGAAGGAGCAAAACAAAAAGAAAAATAGAGAATTGGCTCCAAAGTCTTGATTCAGCTTGGAATGACAGGCAGCAGTGGGAACTGGCACACAGCTAATCCAGGTGACCTAAACAGGGAGAAAATGAGGAAGATTCCAAAGGCAATGGCTTTCAGAAGGAGGAATCTTACAGAATTTCAAGCCTCTGCTGACAAGTTAAAACGCCTTCAATTAGAAATTAATTTTCTCAATTAGAGCCAGCAGCTAGTGCTCTGTAGATTGTCTGGCATTGAGGGTGACAGCCAGGATCAGCTCATTTCTATTTTGGTGTTTTCACCTCAACCTTTCCCTCTTGTTTAAAAACAAACAAACCCCAGATTACCCCAGTTTGCAGGTGATATTCAGTGTTAATAAACTGATTTCTCTGGGCATTCCCTGTACCAGCCTGCCTGAATTACAGGATCCAGCACAGGGGAGCTCCTGAATCTTCCCAGGTTCATTCCCTTCTTCTCTTAATCTTTGCATGCTGGAAACAAATGTATTAAAAAAAAAATAGCTAATTCCATTCACAATGGGCTCCTGCTGCAGAGATGTGCCGTGATTCATCCTCAGTCCTTGCCAAATCACTCTTGGTAGGCTTGGCTCCTCTGCCTGTGAGTAATGGACACGTTTCCAGTTGCTCTAAGAATGAAAGGATGGGTTGCAGTAACCAGATTTAAAGGAGAAGCTCTGCAAAAATTCTGATTTGCTTTCACTGTTTAGTGGCTGTATGGGATGAAGAGTGATTTTCAGTGTTTGGAGGAGCAGTGAGGACACTGTCATGTGCAAAAGCTGGGGCTTTCCAGCCACTCTGGTTTTATTTTTCTGATCTTCCCAGAACACTGTGTGACTCAGAACCATCAGGTAGAACTCATTTTGGAGACTATTCACACCCTATTGTAATATTTGTTAAAGTTTGAGACCATGATGAGGAAGAAATGAAGTTTATACTGATGGATTAACTAGAACAAGTCTGTTAAATTCAAACTAACCCCTGTAAAATTTTTCTAAAGCTTTAAATACCTCTGCTGCAGAAGTTGAGCTGCTGGGATCTGAATTTCCATGTGAAAGCTGGTGAAGCATCCATAACTGCAGTCAGAAAGAGCACACAGTGACTTTTCGGTAGTTTTTAATAACACTTGTAGATAACTCATGGCTTGAGATGCTGCCTTGGAGGTTTGAGCAAAGATCAAACTTCTGGCTTGAAATCAGCAAATGCAAATCCAGGGCTGAGTTACTCTGAGACGAGCAAAGCTCAGGTCCCTGCTCTGTTATCAGACAATTCTGTGGGCATCACTGAAATCTGGATTGCAGGAGACCCCACCTGAAAGCAAAGACGAAGCAAGAGGGAACATGTGGCAACAAGAAATGTGGAGACAATGGGAAATTTATAGGAATAAATCTGAAAATAGCAGAAGGCTGAGTGGAGAGAGCTCTCCAGAGTCATGTGGGGATAAAATCCTTGCACTGGGTGTGCACCTGGCTGAGGGACACATTCACCAGGCAAAAATGCAGTTTGCTTTCTGCAGCAGGCTGGTGAAGCTCTCCGTGCAAGGGGAAGGTGCTGTCGGTGCCAAGGCCCCATGGAAAGGAGCAGGATGGTGGGTGAAGCTGTGCTGAGGGGCAGGGCAGAGCTGTGGGGCTCTGCCCAGAACTGCTGAGAGCAGCTCCAGCACTCAGCATCACACCTGAGCCCAGGGAGCACCAGGGACTGCCTGTTCCATCCCTGTGTCCTGCTCCAGGACTGGGACAGGATGGCTGCAAACCCTGCAGAGCCACTGAGCTCTTGCCCACTGGAGAGCCCAGGCAGCCCTTGGCAGGTTCTCCCTCTGCAGCAGGAGATGCTCCTGCTCAGGATCTCTTCCCGACACACAACTCTTTCAAAATTTCCCACCAGGCGTCAGCAGCTCTTTAAGCCATGCTGTCTATTTTGAGTTTTATTTAGATTAACAAATTCCACACCCTCGCATACAAAAGCAGAATAGAGTGAAAACACAAGCTGCCCTAACAGAGCAATATCCAACAAACATTATGCTACTCAGAAATATTTGCTGTACAATCCTCCCCACAAAAGGGACTTGTTCAGCCAAAAGATGTCAGATAGCATCTTGCTAAAAGCAATGGTGCCAGTGGAGCTTGCTTCCAAGTTCATGCAGCTGATTTTTTTTTTTCTTTCCCCTCTGTTTGCTTCATGCTAAGAAAACCAGCCATTTATTTCTCTGGATGTCTGAACTTGGAGAAATGAGATGGATGGACCTTGCACGGGGCTGGATGTGCTGGGGAAAGGGGCTCTGATGGGAGCAGGAGTGTGCAGCACAACCTGCTGCTCTGTTCACGAAATATTTTCTGTTCCACAGGTTCCTTTGTAACCACAGGTTGCTGCACTTGCTCATTTTTACCCTTTAGACCTCCAGGAGTGTGGAGACAACAGAATTTTTAAAAATAGACCCAGTGGCAGTGGTTTATTTCTGTGAAATCTGATGAATTTAGGTACTGCAACCCCAAGTTTTTCTGTGTGGCCTGTGAGGAGAATATCATCAGACAAAGACAATTTTCTCTGTTTTGCAGAAGTTGTTCTGTATAGTCAGAAATGTGATTTATGTGTATTTGTTTTATTTTATATTAAAATTTGGGGGGGAGGGGAGAGAAAAGGGAAAAAGGAAGGACTTGGGTGCTTTTTGACTGCCTTTAGATCAATTTTTCTTTTAATGGCTTAGCTTTTACTAATGGGGAAAAGTAACCCATCCATGAACTACCTGCATGAGAAGTCAGTGCTGTTTCTTTGATTTCTAGAGAAATGTTTGTGTAAGAGGCTGCCTTGGAGATTTTGAAGTGGGCAGGACACAGAGGCTAATGTAAAGCTGAGCACTGAAATCCATTTATCCAAATACTCGTTGTTCCCATCTGGAGACAGATGAAATAATAAATATTGAACCAAGAAACATTCACACAATTTTATTACAGTGTTTTTTAGGTGCTAATCTTTCAGCTTTTGCCAGTTTGTTTAATAATTAAAGTGTAGGCCCATGTATCTGCTGACCCTGGCAGGTTTCTGCAAAGGTGTTTATTGATTGATATTGATCAGAAATGTGATTTTGGATGGTATTTTGTGTCTCATGTCTTAGATTCTCAAGCAATGTGTAGTAGAAATGGCACTGAAATTGTTTCTTTCCAAGGATATTCGGTTTAAGATGTGATTTGAGGAGCGTTGTCCTTCGAGGACCAGAAACTGTGGAACTGCAGCACCTCTGATTTCCTTGATGCTGAAAGGGTGGGAAAAGCAGTCAAATTAATCCTTCCTCTGGTCTGTTACGTGAGAGAGGATCTCACTCTAACCTCAAATACGCTCTTCAGGAATTTCTATCGAATTTCCTCCCCAATCTGTGTGTTTGGAGGGCTGGGGGAGATGAAGCCTGGCTGACGTGAGCTCTGCAGGGAATCTGGGAACATCCCCCTCCCACACGAGAAGAGGGAGCTGAAGGTGCTCACATTTCCTGCCTGCTCTTTCTGCCCAGCCCCAGCACCAGTTCCCAGCCCAAAAAGGGCACCCAGGATGTTGGTGGGGTGGGGGTGTCAGAGCAGGGAGCTCTGGGGCAGGAATTGGGGGTGAAGCCCCATTTGGAGCCTGAGTTGCTGTTTCCTGGTAGCCAAGCTGCAGGGATTGTGTGGTGGAGCTGGTGTGGGATATTAATCTGGTGTAAATTCTCTCAAGTTTAGAAATAACCACGTTCCTAAGCTGCAGCTCCAGCCTAGCAACACTTTGCTCCTCGTGTGGGGCTTCTGCAGCAACACCCCAGCTCCAGCCCTGGGAGAACACCAACAATTCAGATTTGTTCGTTGGAAGTGCTGCAACTTCTTTGGGAATCACTGAATGCTTTGGGTTGGAAGGGATCATAAAAATAATCCATTCCCACCCCTGTCCTGGCAGGGACAGCTCCCACTGTCCCAGGCTGCTCCAAGCCCTGTCCAGCCTGGCTTTGGGCACTGCCAGGGATCAGGGGCAGCCCCAGCTGCTCTGGGCACCCTGTGCCAGCCCTCCCCACCCTGCCAGGAAAGGATTTCTGTCCAAACCAAGAGCTGGCTGTCTCTGATGAGCATTTTCACCTGAGTTCTTTGAACTTTTGTCACTGTGGATCTCCAGTG
Organism: Cyanistes caeruleus; assembly: GCF_971803275.1. Lineage (NCBI taxonomy): Eukaryota > Metazoa > Chordata > Aves > Passeriformes > Paridae > Cyanistes > Cyanistes caeruleus. The sequence goes on along the minus strand of NC_141716.1, from coordinate 1,729,128 downwards.
AGTTTAAGATCTGGTCCTCTCTCTTTTCTTCCCGGCTTCCATCAGCAGCATCACATCTTGGATTAAGCTGGTGCTGGTTTGAGCAAAGGTGCCTTTTCCCTGCTTTAAGCCCCCTGTTCCAGGGGAATCCATTTCCAGAGCTGTCGCTGTGGATTTGTCCTTCCAGAGCGTTGTGTCAGTAGCCAGAGGGGCTGGCACAGGGATTTCCAGGAGCTTTTATTGGTGCTGCTGCCGGAGGATTGCTCCAAATTAACTCCAAGCTCCTCAAAGTGCAGTATAATGTTATTTCCCACTTGTAAACAAAAGGGTGACTAATTCCTGCAGTCAGCAGAACTGGAGGGTTTGCTTGTTCTGGAGTTTGAGCAGAGCTCTGACTCCACAAATGTCGAGTGCTCAAAGTCACCTTTCCCTCGCTGCTTTAAGGCCAAAGCCTCCCCAGGCAGATTGGAGAGGAGCAGGGAATGGATTTGGCTGCCTGTGTATGTCTCCTTGTCCTTGAAAAGAAAGTTATTTAATGCTGCCTTGGTTAAAAAAAAAAGTCCATGGGACAGTTCCTGGAGGTGGCTACTGCCACGAAACTTGGATTCATAATGAGACAAGCAACTCCAAAGTTAATTAGTGCTTCAATGGAAAGATTTATTGTCGCTCATTATAGATCCTCAAGCTGTTTGTGAGATGCAGGGAGCAGATTTGGTTGGAATATAGCATTCCTTTCCCTGGCATTTTTGAAGCCATGAAGGATCTGGGGTTTTTAAATATCAATGAGTATTTCTAGAAGGTTATGAAGTACTTTCAACTTGAGTGTTTTTAATATCACTTTTTAATGGATTCACTCTCAAAATATTTTGATTTTAATAAAGGTGTTTTTTAAGGATGGGGAAGTTTAGAAGGGCTTTTGGGCTGTGCATGTTTCTGCCCTGTGAGGACACCCCATGCAGGAGGGCTGGCAGTGCTGCAAAGCAGGTGTACAAATTTCATTGGAACAGCAGCCCCTGCCTCAATTGATACAAAGAGGATATCAACTGCCAAAGCTGGAGAAAAAAGATCCAAGGGAAAGGCTGCAGAGAGCAGAAGGAAGCTGATTAATCTTGTGCCATCTCAAAAGCTCATATTAGTAGTTTCTCTTCTCTAACATATTTATAATCCCTACGCTGTGTATTTCAATTGCAGGAAACTTGTACTTTCTAAATGCCACCTCCACGCAGGCTCCCTTGCTGATGTCCCTTTAAAATCAACTCACCCTGACACTGTAATTTACCCCACTGTTTGTCACTGTTTAATTTCCTCTGACACCCCCATTAGTTATACCTGTTCACATCTGTTCTGAATTTATCCCTTTCAATTTAATTTATTATTACTTTCAATGCATAAAAATCCCAACCAGGAGCTGCTCAGGTAATAAGTCCCATCCTCTGGTGTGCCTGTAGCCGAGGATTTGTTGATGTTCCCATTATATATTCTGGGATGCAGGTGGAGGGAAAAAGGACTTTAATACCCTGACAACCTAAAAAATCAGTGCAGGGAAGGTTAAGGCCAGGATGAGATGGGTTTCTGGAGAGATTGGATGATTTCCTTAAGGGAATGGCAATAACTAATCCATTGAACTCGTGCAAACTGGAAAGACCTTCAGGAGAAAACAGATTTAGAGAATGGATCAGTGCCCCATAAGTCCATGGGAGCGGACTGGGAGGCAGCTGGGGAATCCATAGGGTGTGGAAACTCGTGTGGAAGGCACGTTTTGGTGGGCAAGGAAGGAGAAGCAGCAGGAGAACAATTGAGATGTGGCCCAGGAAGAAAATGAATGTGGTGGGTTTCCCACGAGATGACAGAAATCTGGAGTGGAATTTTGTAAAAACGGGAGAGCAAAAAGCTGAAGGAACAAAACCCTTGTTGGGTGTTAATCTCCCATGGGTGGGGGAGAGGGACACTGGATTGCTCTGGGCCTTTGCTCAGGAACTTTCACAATCCCAGTAGTTTTATGGGATCTGATCTGCCCCGCAGGATAATAAGAATTTTGTGACTTTGTGTCAGTTTTGCAGAACAGCTGCATCCCCTGCAAGGTACCTGATGTCTGTTGTGTCTCAGATCCCTTCAGGCACCCAAATTTAGGGTCGTGTCTGGGGCTGTGTTGGGCATGTGGAAGGTCCCCAGCTTGCTCAGGACTTTCTGGAGCAGCAGATTTGACCTTAAATTCTGGGCTGTGAGAGGAAAACCAGAGTCTCACTGGCAGGGAGGGCTCCAGTGCAGCAGCTTGGAGGTCTGCACATCCTCCTGGTGGGAGGAGATGGGAATCCCAGAGCAGGAGGGTCCTGCTGGATGCAGGGAAGGGTGGGAGGGTCCTGGGTGATGCCCTGGGTGAGAGGGGCTGGGAGATGGAAGCTCAGTGCTGCTGAAACACCTGGGGGCTCTGCTCCCCCAGAGCACCCTGGATTGTTCATTCTGTGGGAAGGGGAAAGTCTCTGCTTTTGAAACTGTGCCTTACTGAATAATCTGGAACATTATGAAAACACTGAATTCATCTGTTCATGAATAGTGTGGATATTTTTGCTTTTGTGCCATTCCCATCCACAGCAATATTTTTTGTATTAAATACTATGAATCCACTTCACCTGTCAGCACTATTCAAAACACAAAATGCTGCATGAATAGGAAGGATGTTCTGGGATCTCTCAGATGATTACTGTTGCTAGGAAAACCACTTCCTGATATCTTTGTGCTCAGTGTCTGTGTCTCTCTTTGTGTACAGCCTTTGGTGACAGGCAAATTCCTATCAAGGCACAGGGAAGGAATAGGAAAAGTTTAGAAATATTTAAAGAACAGTGCTTAGAGTGAAAAGGAGGATGTCACTGCAAATAATAGTTAAGAGTTATGATTTCTTTGCTAGGTGGGATTATTGGTATTAAAGTGGAGGGAATTGCAGAGCTGGTTGTGCTGTGCCTGGGAATCTGCTGCAGCTTGGGCTGCATTAGAGCTGGAAATGGATGGGAGCTCCAAAATGCATTTAATGTGGTTTGTATTGTAGCAGCAAAGAGGCTTTATCACAGGGGTCACTAATGCTGGCTCCTCACCCCTGACTGTCTCACCAGGGGTTATTTTGGCTTTATTTCTGAAGCCGATCTCAGAGATGAATGTTTGTATTTGTCGTGGGCCTTGCAGTGTGAGGATTTTTGGTCTGCACAGGAATCAGAGTGTTCTGTCTGCTGTGGCACCATGTGACAGATGCTAACTCTGAGATCATATGAAGAACTACATTCTGGAAGTTTTGGTGTGACCCAAAGCCCAGGTTTAGGTGATTTGAGGCACTGGGACTCGTAGGCCCTTTCCTCGTGGCAGTGATGCTTGGGCTGTTTGAGGCCCACCCTCTGAATTCTGCTCAAATCTTATGGATCCTGAATCAAGGGGCTGCTCACTCAAAAGAACAGAACTAGAGCACAAAAATCTGCTGTCATGAGAGGAGAAAACTGAGCTCTCCAGGCCTCTGCTCTCAGCAGTCTCTTTGGGGTGTCTGGCTGGATTCCCACACTGGGGACGGAGTGTGCACTGCTCCCTCCTGCTGCACTCCGGCACTTGGCGGGGTAAAAGTGAATTTTCTCAGCTAGAATACCACAAGTTAGACTGGTTTTGAAGGAGTTAGGCTTTAGTTAAGATGATCTATAACTGGCTGTAAAAATATGCAGCATTTGTATGCGTATTTCCTTTTGCTCAATACGTGGCACCCTCGTCCAGCTGCTGCCTAGGGGACACAAGTGGCAGAGAAAGGAACCTTCCAGAAGAATGGAAGAGCAGAGTTCTGTAGGTGCAGGTGCACAGGATGGAACTTTGAGGTTGGAAAAGACCTCTGCAGGATCATGGAGTCCAAGCTGTGCCCAATCCCCACCTTGCCACATCCAGGAATTCTCTGGACACCCCCAGGGCTGGGGACTCCACCAGCTCCAGTTTGAGGAGGTGTGAGTTTCCCCAGTCCCAGCTGGGGATTTGGAGTTTTTATCCCAAAGTTGTGTGTGTGGGAGCCCACTCAGGAGCCGTGGTCTCTCGGGGTGGCTCTGCTGCCCAGCTGGGCTGCATTTCCCAGCCCCAGCAGCTGTGCAGGGAGGTTTGGCTCCGTGATGGAGAGATGAGTTTTTATCTCCTGCTCTTGGATGGGCTTCTCTGCCTTTGCCATTCCTGCCCCAAGGAGAACAATGGCTCCCACTGGATGCTTTGTCCTATTTTTTCCTCTCTCAAGCTGCAACATCCTTTTAATAAAGCAGCTCCCAGCCAAGTACAGTCTTTCCCCAACACATTCTAATTCTTTAAAATAGCAGAAAATGTATTCTGTCCCCCTGGGTCTTTAAGTCTACATTTTAAAATTCGAGGGGAGTAAGCAGAGGATCCTCTGCTGTGGCACAGCCAAAAAGGGAGATATTATGTTTTCTAAAAGAAGCTGGATTCAGAGTTTTAATTACAATTAAAAACATTAAAAAATAAACCCCACCAAACCAGCAGTTCTTAAGGTGAGAAGTTTGTGGACAATGACTCTGGGTAAAATAAAGATTTCCTGACTTCCCATGTCAGTGTTTCACTTTCCTTCTCCTTTTCTTTTATCATTATTTATATTTATTTGTTTTACAGTCTAGTGGACTCAGAGGATAAATTCCTTTATGTGCTTGGTGCTATGGAAGAAACATGTTAAAGCATAACTCCTGATTTATTTGTGGCGCAGGGAAGCCAAACAAGCAGGAAACAGCAGCGTTGGCATTCCAGGGTGGCTAAATGAGGAGCAGTGGCAATAACCAGGCCTGGGCTTGGAGCAGCACTCGGTGTCAGGGGCTGGAATTAGACCTTGGATTTTTATGCCCTAGCTCAATAGGTCTGTGGGTGTTTTGTTGGTTTTTTTTCCTAAGACTTCTCTGCCTTCCTTTCCCTGCTGCTTCCTTTGTTCATCTTCTGTTCAATTTGTCCATTCTTCTTTGTCTTCTTCAGGGTGCCAGGAAAGAACTAAAACCCCATCAAATAATATTACTGCTTTCCCTGGGATGGCCTAATGAATATGTGATGAAATAATTTAAGTAGACATTTAGTCTCCTAGAATTTCACAGTCTGAATGACTAAATTCCTTCCCTTTTTTTTCCCCCTGTGTGCAGGAGTCCAAAACTTTTAAATCATTATGTGGTAAATTTACCCCCACCTACCTATTGCTTTTGCTCCCACTTTTCCTTTTTTTCTGCTAATGAGTCACGATATGTAATTACCTTCTGTCTTTGCTGCATTTAGGGAGCATGCCAGTGCAGAAGGATGGAAGAAAATAAAAAAAGGCTTTAAAAAAAGATGAGGAAACAAGCAAGCATCCAGGCCTGCTTTGGCTCCCACTCACCATTCCTGCTTTTGCCAAGTGTAATGAATATTGCTTTTTCTCTGTGGCACTCTGCAGCAGGATTAAGTAAACTTAATCTATATTATTACATTTTAATGAATGTCTGTGTGTTAGAGTGGTTCTTTTAGGGGGGTGTCAAGCTCTCCTGGACACTCAGGAAGGTGGTGAAATTCAAATTATCTAAAACAATTTGTCTTTCAAGCCATTATTCAGCCTTGCAAGGTTTTGCTGTGCAAAATATCCTGGAGTAATGTGGGAAGGGCTGAACCTGGGATGCTTTTGTGGCCCCTCTGCAAGCGCTGATTTCACTCCTGGAAAAACTTATCCTGGACCCCCTCAACCTCATCCCAAACTGGGGCAGTTCCCATCAAAGCCAGGGCACCTTGGGAGAGTCCTGTTTGCCAGATCCCTCTGTTTTTAAAGTGCTTTTGCTGTGACAGCGTGTCCTGGAGAGAGACATGTTCGGGGCTGCTTATTAAGAGTGGGAGCCAGAAGTTCATTGTCACTTTAGGAATTTGTTTTTAAGGATTGTCTCTTCTCACTGATGTGGGGAAGAATGTAAAAAGCCAGCTCTCTCTTAGCCACTAAATAATAAATGACTGAATAGCAGAAATTCAATAGGGCTTTTTCTGTGAATAAGATGGCAAAGAAAATAACCATTTCTTTGGGATGGCTCATCCATTCATGGAGAGCTGCTTTTGGAAAATAAGTGTTTTGCCACCTGCAACTCTGCTCCTAAAGCTGTTGTGTAATTTCCAGTATTTTCTGATGCTTTCTGCAATCAGGTTTAAGACGACTGTTCTTTAAAGTCAACAAAAGGGAGGAAAAGAAAAAACTTACATCAAAGATATCAGCGTTTCTCCTCTCTCTGCATGCTTCCCCTGAATATGGAGTTGGCAAACTCTCAAATCACTTTATCATGTTTGAACTTGGAAAAATGTATGATAATACCAGCTGAGCTAATATTTAAAGAGCTCTTCACTCTAGAATTTTATTGTCTCTCTCAGTTCTTCCAAAGTCTCCTGACAGGCGTGGTGGAGAGGCTGCGGAGGGAGGCACCGGGGCTTTGCCCCTGGGCCTGGCTCAGCTGGGGCTGGAACAGCCCCCTCAGGGCTTCTTGGGGATAAATTTGTAGCCAAAACTCAACTTGTGCTGGGCAGGCAGGTCCCAAGCCCACTGCCAACTGCTGTGGCTCCCCTGCCAGATGTGCCCAGCTCTGCTGGATCCTGCAGGAACCTGGGGGAGCCCCTGGAGCTGTGCTTGGGCACCGATGGAAAGATCCCTTTGCACAGGCACAATCCTGCACTGGGGGCTTTATTTGGGGCCTTTCCCAGCTCTCCCCACAGCCCAGGGGTTTGGGGTTTTCAGGGGGTGTCCTGGGGGTGATTTCATCCAGTTGCAGGTTCCTGGTGGAAAGGTGGAAGTGGCACTTTGGATGTGCAGCAGGAGAGGGGTTTTAGCACAGCAGTGACATTTGAGGCTGTTATTTATGGCTTCCTCAGTGGCCTTTGTGTGACTTGAATTGAGAACAGGAAGAAAGGGTGGGAAAGAATAATTCTGAGGATCTTGGAGGTCCTTGGGGGGGCCTCAGACATTTAGGGGTCACTTTGTAATGCTCGTGACATGTGAGCACCAAGGGTTGGCTTTGTTGGACTTCTCCCTGCTTTTGTCCCCTCTTTGCCACCACCCCAGACAATCAAATCAGGCTCTGGCAGGAGATCTCCGGGGGCATTTCTCCAAAATGCTTAAAGGTTAATATATCCTCCAAATCAAGTGGGCTGCAGAGATAAGGAGGCTCTGGCTCCCCTTCTCCTGTGACCCTGGGAAGGGCTGGGATTGCCCTCCTCAGCACCTCAGGTAATTTGGGATCATTTGGGATCCTGGGTCCTTGCTGGATCTCAGCTGTAGGAATGAAATGTGTTTAAGGGTCAGCTCAGCCATCTGTAGGTGAGGCTCTCCTTGCAACTCTTGGGAGCTTTATCCCAACCCGGGGGAGTGAAGCTGCGGCGACGTTAAGCGCACAATTTCCTTGCCATGCCATTATTCCTTGCAGCCCAGGAGGTACCCAGTGTTTGTCATTTAGGAGTGTCATCTCATTACATTGCATATTGCAGTGTAATGATGTGAAATGATTAAATGACAAAATGCCAGCTCGCTGCCAAAAACCTAAAGTAGCACACTTTTATTTGCGGGTGGGAAAGCTATTATTAATTTCTGTATGGTCTTTGCCAGATGAAATAACACAAGCAGGCTGAGGAGGGAGGTGGGTTTAATCCTTTTCCTAATTTACAATGAGTCGTGGGAGTGCTGTCCACCTCGAGAGCATATGTCCAGTGCCAGTGGTGGATTGCCATCCCTCTGCTGTCAGGCAGTGACAGATCTCAAGAGCAGAACGAGCTGGCACCACTTGAGCAGGAATTATTCAGCTTTAAGGAAGGCTGTGTTAAGCAGAGTAAGCTGTGTTGTTTAAAATTGTTTTTTAGTATTCAAAAATGCTCCTTGCTAGATTAGAGATAATCTAAGTGTGGAGCTGAAATTAAACGAGTCTGCTTTTGAGAAGGGCTGGCTGGGGCTGGGCTGTGTGGAGCAGGTCTGGAATGTGGAATTGGTGCCTGCAAGGTGAGAATGAGACCTGGTGGAGAGTGAGTGCCTGAAGGTTTGTGCAGTGGGGCTGCCCTGTCGCTCCCTTCCTGCTGCTGAGCCTCCATTCCTGATCAGGGGAGAGTGAAGAGTTCCCAGCTTTGTCCATTTGGCTGGGCTGGACAGATCAGCCAAAGGGTCAAAGTGAAATGGTCTGGGGTTTCTGTGTGCTTGGTTTTTTTAAAAATAAAGATAAAGATTGGGGGTTGCATTAAAAAGAGGAATTCTTGTAAGGACAAAATTCTACCAGTATTAAGTAAATATCTAGAGAAAAACAATAGATATGACTGGGTGTAACAGGACACTTGAAATAAGGTGGGACTACAGCTGTTGGGTTTTGGGTTTTCTTTCCTCCTTTTTTAAAAAAATAAAAAAAATTCCTGACATCTCAAGAGCCCATCTATATTGCTTTCTAATGAAAAGTAAATCTGAAATACCCATGTGTCTGGTCAAAGCTTTATGGGGAACCCTTTGGTTGTCTGTGGGTAAATTACTCTGAATATCCCTCCAGGTTTAGCTCCAAGCTAAAATCAGTGGATGAACAAGAATCTTCTGACTGGAGGGTCACTGGTGGAGGAATAAAGCAGGAATGCACCAGGAATTCTGTGCCTGTGTCACACCTGGGGCCAGGTTCTGCTCTCCCCTTCGCCTGAGGGAGGATCCTGGCCCAAAGGCAGGTTCCACACAGAGCTGTTTGTGTCTGAGCCACTCCTGGCTGTGCTGGGCTTCAGCCAGCACATCCTGGATGGAGCTTTTCTTAATGCAGGAAAGGTGGTGCAGGCTCTCAGAAATGAAAACTTAATAAACACAAAGCGTTTCTGGCTGGTTCTACACTCAAATCTTGATTGTCTGCGGTATTTTGCTTTGTTAATGTAATTTGTGCTCAAAGTAAAAGGGGGAAAAAACACAGGCAAATAGTTTTTATTTATATTTTATTAGATTTCCTTGACACGTTGGAAGTCACTTGTCTTTTATTAAAAGTGAGATAACAGAAACAATCCCCAAACAATAATAACTGCAAGGGTTTATAAACAGCAGCAGCACGTTTGCCAAGGTGGCCAGGAGCTGTTTGGACCTGTCTTTTTAGCCTGACATTTTTAATTTTTTTTATAAGAAGATAAAGCACAAGAGACAAGTTCCTGCTTTGAACAGTTTGGCAGAAATACAGAAAGCCCATTCTGAGTGTGATGGGATTCATAAATGGACAAATCTCCAACTGCTAAACCTGTCAGAAGCTCTGGTTGTGCACGGGGCCAAAAGGTTGGGTGTTGGAAAGGCAGCACATGGTGAGCACAGGGCTTTATGGATGCAGAGCCTTCCCTTCAATTCATTTCCCTATCAGATGGACTGGATTTCTCCTAGCCCTTCTTTAGTTTTATGCATAAGAACAAGAGAAGAGCCATTGATATTGTGGGTTGGTTTAAACAACAAACACTGTTTTGCAGTTGCGTTTTTAGCAAGATTTAAATGTTGGTATCTCCTGTGTCTTTCAAGGGTACAAAACTTTCTCTGTGTTCAGTCCTAGGTCCTGACCTTGCTCAAATGATTTCACTCGGTCTCCAAAATTCAATTATTCACATCCATAAATTTATATTGCAAAGGATCTGAAAGGATTTTACAAGAGAGGTGGAGAGAGGTTCTCTTCAAGGGCCTGGAGGGACGGGGCAGGGGGAACAGCTTCAGCTGAGGAGGGTTGGACAGGATCCTGGCAGGGAATTGTTCCCTGGGAGGGTGGGCTGGGATTCCCAGAGCAGCCTCTGGGTCCCTGGCAGTGTCCCTGGCCGGGGCTGGAGCAGCCTGGGGCAGTGGGAGCTGTCCCTGCCCCATGGAATTGGGGTGATTAATATATATATATATATATATATATAATATCTCAGGGGTGAGCTTCAGGGTGCCCAGCCCAGGGGCCATCAGTGGTGGCACAGCCCCTGTCCCTGCTGGGCCCTGGGGGTGACATCCACACCCTGACCCCTCCTGCTCCCCAGGCTTGGGCTCCTGCAGCCTTTGTGCTCCTCAGACACTCTCAGGCTGTGGCAGAGCAGGGAAACCTGCGGATCCTGCCTGGGAAAGGGGTGATGCCAGCGTGGGATCCAGCTGGAGCTGGGAATCCGTGCCCGTGTCTCCCCTGGGATTCCTCTGCTATCTGCTGCCTCTCCCAGCTCCCTCCCAATCACACAGGAACAGAAAGTGTTCAGTAACCTAAAGAATCAAAGGATGAAGGATGAGAGAGAACCTTTTTTTCTTTTTTCTTTTTTCTTTTTTTTTTTTTGCATCATTTTGGTAGAAATTAAGGACACTGGTGTGAAGAAAATGTGCTGTCCCTGTCCCAGTTCTGCCCAGTTCTGGTGGCTCTGCAGCTCCCCTGCATCAGGACTGAGAAATAAATTGCTTTTCCAGAGTTAGCCTTGCTTTCCTTCCCAGGCTGGAAGGTCAGGGTGGGCCTGGCTTAGGGGCTGTAAAACCCCAAAAGGGCAAAGATCAACCTGTCCTGCACCCCTGTGTGTGGTGATCGTGTCATGGTGAGAATGAAAAAAAACTTACAATTAAAAAAATGTAAAAATAAGAAATACTAAAAATAAAAAATGAAATTTTAAAATTTAAATAAATTAAAATTAATTTTTAAATGTACATTTAAAAAATTAAAAAAAGCAAAGTGATAGAACACAAATCTCTGTCCCAAACAACCCAGCAAAAGGGTTTTTAATTCTACACATCCTGCCCTCACCTATCAAGACACTTTTGCAATAATTATCTTTTATAGTTTAATTAAATCATCACCATACAGCTGATTTCTCAAAGAAAAAACAAAGCTGTGTTCTATTCCAACACTCTTGATTCTCATTTTCTTGGGTTTTTAATTTTCCTAGTGGTTTTTTTTTGTTTGTTTGGGTTTTTTTGTGACAATCTTTAAAGAAAAAAGTGTTTTAAGCAGAGGATTTGGTAGCAGCCGAGTTAATTAAGTGCATTAGCTATGCTTTGGAAAAGGGTGACTGATGTAATGCTGCTTTGCATCCCCAGTTTTGTCTGTAAAATAACTGCAAAACTCATTTTACCTGGAGCTTTTGGGCAATCCCTCACTTGCTTAGGACAGAGACAACCCTCACCAGCGTGTGTTGCTGCTACTTAATGACATTAATATAGAAAAATGAGTTTTCTGGGGATTTTCTGGCCCTGATTTATCGGGATCCAGTAGGGAAATACCTTGGACAGAGGCTTGCCAGAAGGGTGATGTTCCTGTGCAAATCTGGAGTTGCAATTCAATTATTTCTCTTGAAGATCTGTGCTCAGGAATGACTTTGAGCTGAGGTTTGGGTCACTTTGGGCTGGTGGGGGTCCTTCTCTCCTGGTTCCTTTCACTATTCCTTCATTATTAGTGTATCTTAAGAAAAACTAACAATTGGGATGAGGTTTTTCAGAGCTGTGTTAAAAAATCTGAAGCTTTTTGTAGCAATACCTTTGTGTGTATATATAGCATTACCAGGGTGATCCATTTATTAAAAATATCCATTTTTAGGGGGGGCTGAGAGCTTGCATCCCAGAAATCAATGCTCAGCTGGAAGTATGTCATTCTATTGGAACACTGAGTGTTTGACAATGCATTTCATGCCTCATTTCCTGCCACTTTTGGGCTCCAATAAACACAAAAAGCAAATTCCTTTTTTTTTTCCTGTGGAAAAAGCCCTGTAGTTTGTTCCCTCTAGGACATCAGTGGTTAAATAGATTTCTGTAAGGACATATTCTGTTCACACTATAATCTGTTGTGACACTAAATCTTAATCCTTCTTCAAATTTCTATTGTTTTTGTACGAAAAGATTATTTCTAAAATATTTTATATCTCACATTCATTTTCTTGGCTAAGAATTAATTGCATAAGCAGTGGGTATCTGACCACTATTAAGTCTTCTATCGTAACCCAAAATTAAGAATTTAATGTGGATTATTCATAACATCTATCCAGTTAATTCAAAGTAATTTTTCTTTGCACTGGGCAGAATTTACACTTTGTTGAGATGAGCTTTACCTCCTCAGGAGATATTGAGAAGTCAACCTGGGCTGTCCTAAAGGCTTTGGGGCACCCGTGGCTGGGCTGTGCTGAAGGTTTGGGGTACCCTGGGGTGTCCCATGGGGTTGGTCCTGCTCTTTCCCAGCCTGGGGAAAGGGGGAGAATGAATTTGGGAGCAGCTGGGCCCCAGGAGCAGCAAATGAAAGTGTGGATCTGGTGCTGACATCAGGAGCTGGAGAGTTCTGCTCTTGCAGCCCTTCCCACAAACTCCTCGAGCGAGGAGTCGCAGTGGAAGGTGGAGAGAGGGGAATCCACCCCGTATCTCAGGGCCCTTTTATTTTAACCGAGCTCAGCAGGTGCTGCTGGGGTCAGCTGCAGCCAGAAGGGGCTCCTGGAGAGCCCTGGAGCCTGGGCTGGTGGATCCTGGAGAACCCTGGAACCTGGGCTGGTGACTCCTGGAGAGCCCTGGAACCTGGGCTGGTGACTCCTGGAGAGCCCTGGAACCTGGGCTGGTGACTCCTGGAGAGCCCTGGAACCTGGGCTGGTGGATCCTGGAGAGCCCTGGAACCTGGGCTGGTGGCTCCTGGAGAGCCCTGGAACCTGGGCTGGTGACTCCTGGAGAGCCCTGGAACCTGGGCTGGCTCCTGGAGAGCCCTGGAACCTGGGCTGGTGGATCCTGGAGAGCCCTGGAACCTGGGCTGGTGGATCCTGGAGAGCCCTGGAACCTGGGCTGGTGGATCCTGGAGAGCCCTGGAACCTGGGCTGGTGGCTCCTGGAGAGCCCTGGAACCTGGGCTGGTGGATCCTGGAGAGCCCTGGAACCTGGGCTGGTGGCTCCTGGAGAGCCCTGGAACCTGGGCTGGTGGATCCTGGAGAGCCCTGGAACCTGGGCTGGTGACTCCTGGAGAGCCCTGGAACCTGGGCTGGTGGATCCTGGAGAGCCCTGGAACCTGGGCTGGTGGATCCTGGAGAGCCCTGGAACCTGGGCTGGTGGATCCTGGAGAGCCCTGGAACCTGGGCTGGTGGATCTTGGAGAGCCCTGGAACCTGGGCTGGTGGATCCTGGAGAGCCCTGGAACCTGGGCTGGTGGATCCTGGAGAGCCCTGGAACCTGGGCTGGTGGATCCTGGAGAGCCCTGGAACCTGGGCTGGCTCCTGGTGGCTGCTCCTCTTCAGGGACGCCTGGGGACTCTGCTCCAAGCAGGGGAACCCGGAGTGCCCGGGGCATCTCAGCCCGGGTGAGGAGCCAGGACCCCTCTGGAGAGCCTTGGCAGGGCTTCATTATCCTCAGAGAGGAGAAAAGCTGCCCTGCATCCATCCAGAAGCTCTGTCCGTGCGTCTGTCCGTGTGAGCCCAGCCTCCTGCAGCTCTGTGGGAGCTCTGGGCTGGTGTTTGGGGATGGATCCATCCCAGCACAGGCCAGGAGGGGAGGAATCCACCTGGCAGCTCCAGGGAGGGGCTGTGGGAGAGCAGGAACTGGGAATGAGCATGGAATGCCCTTGGCTGCGAGGGAAGATGGATCCTGGGCACAGCCAGGAGCGCTTGGATGCTCAGGCTGGATCTCAGTGCTGCCCTGGAGGGGTCGTGGACCGCTGAGAACCCCTGTCCATGTCCTTGAACCCTCAGCAAAGGGTGAATTTTATTTCCCCTCTCATCCAGATGATTTCACTCAGCCCCAGACTGAGTAAGGATTAAGTTAATTGGCAAGGCAGCATTGGTTACAGTGTAGTACCTCCAATATTTTGAAAGCGAGCCTTCAGCCTGTCATTCCATGGGACTTGGGAAATCTCTGAAAAATCAGTTTGAAGTGGGCTGTAAGGAAAGGCAAAACTCCCTTTGCAGAGAAGAAATAACTACGCAAGACACAGAAATCTTCGCTTAAAGCACGAATTTCCTTCCTTTTTTTTTTTTCTTTTTTTTTTTTTTTTTAAAACATAAATGCAAGCTGGGATAAAGCACCTAGCTAAGCAAAAAAGGACCTCTTGGAGTCAGATATTTGTGAATAAAGTGTCGGCTGGAGCAGGGTAATACAAATGATATACAGTCACTTTGTAGTGGTTGGCTCTTTAATTGAGCAGACTGATGTGTTGGGAGCATAATGGATCTTGGGAGCAGCCTGGGAATGAGGTGCTGTTATTTCGCTTCTCAAAGGCACCCATTTGAAGTGCAGGTGAGCACAAACCATTTAAGAAATAATTGGTCTGACCCAGGGCTGGAGTAGCCGTTTTGGCAGCAGGAGAGGAGGTTTTACTCCTCTGACAGAAGACAATGAGAACACGGTGTTTGCTCTCAAAAATACCCAGCCCAGTGCAAAAGGGAAAGGAAAAATCCGCAGAAGGAGCTCTGTCCTTTCTGGTTCTTCTGCAGGTCCTTCTGCTTCATTAGCCAAATTTCAGTGCCTTTCTGTCTTTCCTGACTGTTCTTTAAAAACAACAGTTCCATTTATCATTTCCAGCCCTGCCCATGGCCCAGCAGCTTCCCAGTTTGCCTTGTTGCTGTTCCCTTCTCCTCAAGTCCTTCTGCAAGCATACAACTCATTTAATTCCACATTTTGGCTTTTCTGCTCCATCCTTCCCTTCAACAAAACAGCCAGTGTTTACTTTAAATACCATAAAACTATTTTCCCACTTAAAAAAATGATATTGTGTGTTTCCCAGGGTGGGGAAAAAAGAGATTTTTGAAGAGCAGACAGCCACTGTTGATGTTTTAAAATCCAAGTGTCAAATCCAAGCTGATAAATTTGGCACCACAACCCCGGTGTGGCCAAAATCTGCTGCCCCAAAATGTGTGCAAGGGGAAATCCTTCTTTTTCCTCCTCTCCTGGGGAGCTGCACTTGCCACAGGAGCTATTCCCATTTCCTCTGCTCCTGATTCTGTTAGAGGCTGCTTTGAATAGGGAGCTGTCATCATTCGGATTCTTTCAATGTTTTGTATTAATCTAAAAGCAGCACCAAGGTGTGGGATTTAAAATCCTTTCACTCACATTTTTTAGGATGCTGTAATAAAGAGTTGCTTCATAACATGTTCAAGGTCTATTAAATAAATGCACTGAAGAATTCCTGTTCCCTCTGAAATGGGCTTGTCAAGCTAATCTAATTTCAGTGTCTGCACATGGAAGGTGTGCTATTTTCTCCTTTCAGTGATTTCAAAAATTAATAATTAAAGTTTCCTATTTTTACTTAATAATCAGTGCAAATTACTGCACTTTTCTGCCTTTGTGTTTTATAATATTATGGTAATTATTGCTGTGTGTACCTGGATGCATAACATGCTGAAAACATTTTTATCAAATCATTGGGAAGAAATTGCTGAGCCAGGACAACTCCAGGCTGGAGAACTCCACAGGCCCAAATTTCCAGATCAATCCTGTTTTATTGTAGGGGTGCCAGCCCTGCTCATGCCTTAATCTTGGCAAATAATCCAGACATCTCTTTATTGTGTTATGGAAAAGACTTTTTTTTATGGCTTCAGGGATTCTGAGCTTCCTAATTTCCAAAATTTGCTTCTTGTATTGTTTGAAAGAAGTGGGGTTTGTTTGCAGCCTGCTCCATGAGGGCACTCAGCACCTCTGAGAAGTCTCAGCAA
This sequence comes from Cyanistes caeruleus, assembly GCF_971803275.1. Lineage (NCBI taxonomy): Eukaryota > Metazoa > Chordata > Aves > Passeriformes > Paridae > Cyanistes > Cyanistes caeruleus. The sequence goes on along the minus strand of NC_141716.1, from coordinate 1,713,548 downwards.
ATCCCAGGTTTGTCCCTCCTCTAGGTGTGATAATCCAATTTATCTGAGGTAGGAATCTTGCACTACGCATTTGGATTTTATTTACTCACTCACCTCTGAGAAAATAGAACATCAAAGCTGTTTTTCCCCTCTTGTGAGAGAATTCTCATGGATGGATGCTCTGCCTTCCCTCTTCTCAAATTTGGGGGTTGCTGATACGTGTACCTTTTCAAAACAAATAAATTCTGCCTCTTTAGAAGATCCCACGGTTCATTTCCTTAATTCCTGGGGAAGGTAGGACAGTTACATAATGCTGCTGAGTGCTCACTGCTGAGGCTTCAGTGGAGAGGAGGGGTCAGTGAGAAAGGATTTACCAATAAAAACATCTTCTCTTCCTCTACAAAACCTGCTGGGATTTGTGCTCATAATTTAGCTTTGGGTTACAGAGCCACCCTTCCTACAGGTGAACAATGCCCAACATTCAGGATTATTTACAATTATTATAATGCACCAATAGCAGTGACTAATGACAGCTTTTAAGTCCATTTTAAGTATTTTTTCCCCCCCCCAAAAAAAAAGTTTGTGCACCTTCAAAAATATCCTTATATTCCATAGGCTATAAAATCCTAAAGCCTGAAAAAAACCACTCTGATTCCTATTCATCTCATGGATTGGAAAGATTATATAATGCTAATAATATGTGATTGTTTATATCCCAATGATATATTTATGATGATTATATGCTGATATAAATATCAGCATCTTTTATATGCTCTTTTCTTAAAATTAACCAGTCAGGGAAGCCTCTGAAAACAAAAAGTATCAGCTCAGGTTGGTCAATCTGTGGGTACTGAGTGTGTGATCATTGCCTAGAAACTATTAACAAAATCCCCAGGAAAAACACATGTAAAGGGAAAAGGGGAATGGGCTGAAATGCAAACTTTGTGCCAAGGTGAGTGACATTTATTAAAATCAACCCCAGTAATAGGATCAGGAATGCTGCAGCTGCCCTTTAGAAAACTTCCTGTGGAAATTGGGCCTGATTTGAGTTGCTGGAGATGAATAGTGAGGACTTAGAGGGGATTTAGCTCATGCTGACTTTGTTTCACAGTTTGAAATTAATTTTTTTGTTTATTTTTGGCCTCCTGATGTCTTGACCGATTTGGTACTTTGGTGCAGAGTTTGTTTGGTTTTTTTTGAAGGAAAAATGTAATTATCAGGGAAGATGGGTGAAACAAATCAGCTTCTGCCAAGATGCTCCAGTTCATTACTGAGAAATAATCACCCTGAGTGTGTGTATTTAGTGTGCTGCCCTACAGAGCTGATCAAAATATTTACAGGGTTTGCTGGAGTGAAACTTAGCCTGGGAATTTAGGGGGATTTCTTGGAGAAAAGTCTGGGAAAATCGTGAGCAAGCTTAGCCAGTCCCACGGTGCCTCTTGTATCTTTGTTCATGATAGCTGGGAATTGGTGAGAATTGAACAGCAATAAACTTTCTGTAGGAATATTTTTCCTATAAAAAAATCCCCTCTATTTTTCCTATGGAAAGAAAAATAAATCTCTGTTGTTTAGGGGCTGCTGTTCTCTTTATGTTTCTCAGCCTTTTTATTTGGAGTTGGAAGAGATGTTAAGGTGCCCAGTGAATTTTTATAGGAGCGTTGCACTCGGTGTGAACAAAATCTGCTTCTGGAGAGATGAAAATACCTTGGGGAAAGGGCAGAAATCTCCAAGGTGGTGTTTTAGAGCATGTTGAGGCAAAAATATTTGTTTCAGTGGTTTAGGAAGAGTCTCAGTACAGCTACTCCAGGAACACTTTTGTTTTAGGAAGTTTGAGCTTCCCCCTGTCTGAGGAAAATGAGGATTGAGTTGGGAGTGGGAGAGGGGAGTTTTGTGCCTCCTGAAATACCTGGAGATCCTGAGTGATGAACAAAGCTGAAAAATAGAAATTTCCTTCTTTCCTTTTCAGATCTGACTCTTCCCTCATGCTGGACACTCCAGACTAGCAGCTGTCTTGAATTAGGAAAAAAAAGAGTAGGGAAATAATCAATAGGTAAAACTACCAAGGTGTAGTAGGGTTTAACTCTGTTCCCATAAAATTCAGAACGAACTTCTCCTGCAAGTGGCCTCAGTGGTGAGAGTTAAAAAATATTATTGAAAAATAAAATACTGGGCTCAACATACCAGGACTTTGGTAAAATTCTGTTTATTATTTTTAAAGGCTAAGTGCTTGTTGTAGCAGGCTGGGCCTGCTTGGTGTGCAGTGTTCTGCTGCAAAGGTGTTTTTCTCACACGCTGATCAGTTTGGGATTCCAGGTGTTCCACAAATCTCAGGTTTATTTCTGTGCCTGGTTTCGTGTCCAAGTTCTTGGCTATCTGGCCAGTTCACGTGCAAGCAGAAATGAAACAAATATTTTTGGAGAAAGGCAAATTGAGATCTGCCTGCTCTGTAAATAAGCACAGGAAACATCCCAGTGTCATCCTCCCCTCTGAAAAACCCAGCCTTTCACACAAATACCTGATTTGCAAATCAGATGCGAGAGGGGCTCTTATTAACTAGTTAAATATCAAGGTTTGAATTTTCATAAAAGGGCAATTTCAAAGCTCATTTGTGTGTGTAATTATTGTGCTCGTGAGAGCAACCCTGCTAAACGTGCACATAAATGTCATGTCAGGTTCCTAATGGGTCACGGACACGCTCCCTTCCCACGGCCCAGGGAAGGTGCAAAACAGGTCCAAAAATCCAGCAGAAAAGGGTTTTTCTTGAAGAAAAAAGCATCAAAGCTTTGTGTGCACACGGGCACGTTCTCAATATGGGCTCTAAAGAAACTGCATCAGTTTTTAAAACAGCACAAACTGAACCTTAAGAGTTCAATGCATCCTTTTCCAAACCTAAGGATTTGGCAAGGGCACTCTGGTGAGGCTGTCACTTCCCCTTTCAAGAAGGTTTAGAGATACTTCTCATTCTCGTTCTTTTTCATGCTGGCATTTTTTTTTTATCATCCAAAAAGCTGTGAAACACTTGAAATCTGAGGCTGCTGTTATCAGATAACACATATTAAGACTCTACATTGAAGAGTCTCCCACATGCTCCTTCTCAAACTGGAGATGAACATCGCTAAAAGATTCTTGGGGTCACACTGGATGGGGCTTTGCAGACTGAGCTGAAAATATTTATCCTGTGCTGTGAAAAACTGGAGGAAATTCAGCCCAGAATTCCCTGGATGTGTTGCCAAAATGCAGCTGAGGTCAGGAGCAGCGAGAATTAAACAGGGTTTTTGGGGCTGTGTGTAAATCATCAGCTCTGGAGAGGTGATGCACTTGGTTCTAATGACGGAACCCGGGCAGGAGGAGGGAGGGAAGTTAAAACTGAAGGGTAAATGTACCTTTGTTAAAATTCAGGGTGACATCTTGTGGGCAGAGAGGCTGAAACTGCGCAGGTTTTGGAGGGTTTAAGCTGCCTTTGGTGGCTGGCAGGGGAGGAGATTGGGGCTGCAGCGCCCCGAGATGTGCCGGCATCCTGTGATTTATGCCAGCCTCTCCCCAGAAGGAGGAGGTTTGGCTCTTGTGCCTGGTGGGAAGGAAGGAGCAGTGTGGGTGGGAGGACAGCAGGTGCCCTGTGCTGCAGGAGGGGACAGGCTCAGCAGAAGGCAGGACACAGAGCCGTGCCAGAGCCCGGCCTGGGCTGCAGAGGCTCAGGAGGAGCAGGCAGGAGGCCAGGCAATGAATAAAAACCCATACTGCTGTCCATATTGCTCCCCCCGGCACCCCCTGGGCTGGATTTTGTGTGTTTTGTGGAACCTACCTGTGGTCAAAGCCAATAATGATATTATGTTTGGGAGGGAGGCCCTGGAAAGCCATTCCGAGCCCGGAGTCCAGCGAAGCGAAATCTCGCTTTGATTCTTTGTTTAGTGGGGGATTCAAATCCCAACTTAATTTAATCTTTTGATTTATCCTGCAGGTACTGCCTGATTATATTCCAGGGCCACCAGTAATAGAAATGCAGGGATTTATTTATTAATTTATTTTTGCTTTGAGCGAGGGGAGCTTTGGCAAAAGCCGTCGTTGCTGCTGTCGGTGGCGCGTGGCGGGTGAGGAGCAGCGTCCACGAGCACACAGTGCCCGCTGATTCACGTTAATTACCTGGGGTTATGCTGATTTTAGCTCTGCACTTCAGCTGAGGCGTGGGGAGCAGGGCAGGATTGGGAAGTGAGCGGCCAGCCTGGCACCAGAGCTGCAGCGTGGCCAGGATTGCACTGGGAAAGGGCAAGGAGGAGGCTGATGGAGCACAGAGGACTCGGGGAATCACGGATAAATCACTTCCAGCTGCGTTTCTCAGGGGTTTTGTGTGTGATTAAAGTGACCCTTGGTGGCATTAAAAGGCAGAACGCCCCTCAAAAGGTACGAGATGGAAAGGCAGGATTAACGTGCTGCCATTTCAGGGCTCCCCTTCACTGGAATATTTGGGCACCTCACACGTTGAGATGAATGGAATTCCCTCCCATACCTGGAACAACCTGGTTTGTCTGTCCTGAAGTCCTTGCAGGATGAGTCCAGTAAAACTAGACCCCAGTCAGACCCAGGGATTGTTGCTGTAGCAGGAACCTGCAGCATTCCAAACTCCCTGCGTGTTCTCACCTTTGTGTTCCAAGGCTGCAGGGGATTTTCTCATTTGCCTCATGCTTCCCTATCTGGACCTTTAAAATATTAAACGCTTTTATTTAACTTTTCCTTTTGCTTTCCCAAACAAGATACTCTTCATTCCCTGTCCTTCAAAAAAAGAAAGAAAAAAAAAAATAAGGCTAAAATTAAATTTTTTAAAATCATATTAAATCTTTAATATTCTCCTATGGATGACAATATAGCCAAGCAGACAAGGACAGCATGAAAATCTCGTGGCATGCCTGACAAACATAATGCATTTATATTAAATCTATTGTACAGTGAGAATTTGAAGACTGCAGTGATCAGAGGAAACCATGCAATTGGATTAATAGATAATTTAGGCTGTAATCCAACAAAGCAGTTAAGCATGTGCTTACTTTTAAGCGTGCACAGCATTACTTGATGTTAGCTGAGGTAAAACGAGCTTAAAACTAAGCACATCCTAAATGTGTTTGGCTGGCTGAGTCAGTGATCTGGACAAGGAAGGGTTTGCAGCTGGAAATCCACGAAGGAGTAAAGAGTGTCCATTTTTCCTGTAATCCCTGAAACACCCCCAGCTCGAGTTTCAAAGCAGAACATTTTTATAGGGGGTTAAAAAGCAGCACTGGGCAGCTCCCAGTTATCTGCTTTACCTGCATTCCTGGTTAAAGTGAGTGCAGGGTCCTTAGATAACCCTGTAAAACCTGTGGCTGCTGCTGTGAACTCCACACAAAGATTGTCTCCTCAACAGGCAATAAATGGAGTTATCTTCCAGCAGAGGCTGGGGGGATTCGTGTGCTGGACAGAGAATGTGCTCTGCGAGACTCTGGCTCCAGATCTGGGTCTGAGAGAAGAAAACAACCTGAACTTGCTGGGTGACCTTAGATTGTCACCCAGACTCCTCTGCACCAGCCCCACCAGTTCTCTTGCTCCTGACGCTTTCCAGTATTTGTGGCCTTAATTGAGGGACATAACCAAACAAATTTATCATCGCAGCCCATAAAAACGACAGAATTCATATGGTAGCATTCTTCATTCTCTCCAATTTGTTTCCCTGAAATCCCTGCAGCAATTTATTTGCTGAATACGCGAGTTTTCCTCCTTATGAAAATTACAAATTGTTGTCAAGGTTAACGAGTTAATATTCTCATTCAATATTTATTTTATAGGGGGGGAGGGGGGAAGGAAGAAGAGAGACTGTTCTTACACTTTCTTCCACGGCAAAGTCTGGTTTCTTAATCAATATGACAAGGACACTGTCCTTTGGATAATACCCTGAATCATCGGGACTAAAAAATGAGCTTTATTAATCAACAGCCCCTGATTAATTATTATAAAGTGATGCTCATACATTTCTGTACATTTTAATAATTCCTGCAGAAGGCTAACAATGTCCCCAGTGATTTGAAGGCTTTGGGGTTTGAATTTTTCTAAGCAATGTCACAATAAATAGTCCAAGGGTACTACTTCTCGCTCACTAATCCAGTCTGTTTCAATCCAGCAAATGAGTAAAACCTTCTTTTTCCTATTTCCCATCTATAATTTATCATTTGCATACAGAGTAAGGAGCAGGAATCAGCAGTCTCATCAGTTTTCAAAATACCAAGGGACAACTGGGGTGATTTATAGCAGGCTGTATTATCTAGATCATATAACCCGAATATTTCTGTAAAAACAGACCCACGTAATCTCTCAATAAGTGTCTGGCTGGCAGATAAATGTGATGAAGGTCACTGGGCTGGAGAACTTAGTGCAGACCTGAGGAGCCATACAAGGCTTTTCCTTGCAAAGAAATATCCCATCCTGAAACATCTGATAAGAATCCTCTCCACTAACAATTCCTGGTGCTGGAGATCCCCCTTTAAAGGCTCTCTCAGCCACCAAAGGACACGGGCTGTGTTTGCTACCAGTGAGATGAAAAATATGCCACCTGTTCCTTCTGTTTTCAGGGCCCTTCTGAAGACATAACCCTGCTGAAAGGAACAGATGCATTCCCTTAGGAAGTGATCCAGCCCCAAACTGTGTCTGACGAGGTGAGCACAGCTGGGGAGCGTTTGTGTTTGGGCTCCAAGGGGCAGCGTGTTCCCCAGCCACAGGGCGAGTGGCACATTTAATGACAATTAGTGTTAATTTGTTGAAATAGTGGAAGTTTTAGAATGGCCAGGCTCATCCAGCACTGGTTCTGAGCTGTTTATTCTTGATATCAGACGTGTCCCAGCTTTCTGTTCCTGTGAAATGTGCCCAGCTCTGAGTGGTCGAAGGATGCGCCGTGTCTGTGATAAATGGCATCAGGCCTCCAAAGGCAGCAGCCTCTCGTGTCTGTGTTTTAAAATAATGTGTTTGCATTGTCAAAAAACTCAGTGGCCTTTTCCCAACCTTCCTGCAAGGAATGTTTTAATTACCCATCCGAGCACTGGTCCCTCCAAAGGCAGGTCCCAGGAATTTTTCACAGGGAGATGTTACAATCTGTGCACCGGTAACCCACAGGTGATTGGGGTTTAGCTTCTTGATTTCTGCTTTCATTCCAGGATGCCAATAACGAGTTCTCTCTTCATTTTATTAATTTGAACCACTGGACAAAATGTCACTGCTGTAGGCTGCTCCTGCATTTTGCCCTCCAGAAACGCGGGTTCTGATCACAGATAACGAAAATGAGATTAGGATGTTAGCTTTCTCAAGAGATAACAGCAGTCTAGGTCATAAAACTACCATATGGCAGATTTGGCAGTCTTTCCAGAGGTCCATGGTTTAATTATCACAAAGACAGATTCAGCTCCCTGCTTGCAAATGCCTGGGTCCTCCTGTGGCAAGGGCTGGCGATGCAATTAAAGGGAGAGCGGTATTTGCTTGGCTGCAGCAGCAATGACCTTACTGTGGCCAGCACTGTCACTTCCTAACATTTCACTCATGATTAAGTTTATCATTTCAAACAAACAACATAAAATGTCAGGTCTCTGGTCTGTTTAACATGCGGGAGGAGGGGTGGCGAGGGTAGAGAAGCATAAACCAGGACTGAGCCAAGCTGGAGAGCTCTTGCTCTGAAAAGAAATTCAAAGTTGACAACTACATCAGAGGAGAGGGATATCTCTGCAGGCAGAGTTTGCTGTTCTGGGCAAGTCTTTTTGTTTCTTGCATCAAATGCTTTGGTGTTGCCTGTGTTTGCAGCCCTTTTTTACCTGTCTGTATTTCCACCCTCGGTCCCACACACAGCCCCTGGTGTGTTCTGGTTTTCTGTTGTCCCCTGTGCTTCCCTGTTCCACAGTCACCATGGAGAGGAAGAGCTAATTGCAGGAAAAGCAGGATTTTATCTGATTTCGATGGCTTTGGGTTGGCTTGCTGTGAGTCTGCTCCCCACAGTGCCCTGGTCAGCACAGATAAGCAGCGTGAGGGTGGTGGGGTGATGTCCATCAACCCTGAATTAACTGGGGCTTTAAAACTGCCACTTCCCAGAGAAGTTTCTCCCTCTGCTGAGGATGAGCAGTGCAGTCACACACAGGAGCCCTGTGCTCATTAGTGAGAGCAAGGACAGGAAAATGAGTGTGGATGGGATTTTTGAACAAGCTGGGGGGAGTCGCTGCCCAGACCCAGGGAGATAAGTGTTCAACCCCGAGAGACATCTGGAAGTTGAGATTAAAATTGTCCTCATCAAACAGAGAATAACTTTTAACAAGTGTCCTCATATGGATCAACACTCCACTAAAAGCAAATTCATTGGAGTTCCTCATGTCCAGGAAACGCTGTTGGTATTGCAAGACTGAAGTCACAGGTTAATTTAACTCACTGGCAGCTAAGAAAATACTTCCTGCAGTTGTTTTGTGTGCAGTTGTAACAATGAGAGGTCCTTTTGGAACATCATCAGAGTGTGGGTTGGTCTCCAAGGCTTTGGGGAGGCTGACATCACTGAGAGGGAAGGATGCACACACCCCAAAATGTCTGCTTCTACTCAGGAGGATGAAGGTATTTCTGAAGCCAAGCATTATTTAATGAGATCAGAAAATATTAAATGATAGGAAGTGATAATGGTTAAATATCTTGTGGGTGAGTTAAAATCTCACCCTACCACACCTGCTGCTGGCCCTGTTCAGGCTGGGGTTGGATGAGCACCTCCAAGGCTGTTGTTATTTTTACCTTCTGCAGGATCTGAGAGTCCTGAGCTCTAGTGACAACTGCACTTTCCCCACGTCCTGGCTAATTTTATGCAAACCCTTGGAGACCGAGTTCAGTTCATAGGCATGTTCATGTCCAATTAAAAAGTAATAGATCTGAAGCACATATAACAAATCAAAAGAATGGAATACTGTCAAAGCCAAGAATTAAAATCCAGCCACACAGGCCACCAGGCTTCGTGAGACTATAAAAAATCATTTTTAATATATATTTAATTTCCGAATCTTTACAATGAACAAAACATATTGAAATCCACCCTCACTCCAGACGAGGCTATATAAAAATATCACTTTTCATTATTAGGGTTTTTTAATATTCAGGGCCTTCCTAAAGCTGGGATTTTAACAAATACAACAAATTGTATGAGACACCTGATTAGATTGAGAGTGAGCACCAAACAATGTGAGGTGTCAGTAAATTGTGTCTCACCTTTCTCTCAATTGCTGCTGAGGAGAGGGAGTTTTAGGGGCTGCAGAAGGGAGCTCCTGATTGTTCCTGGCTGTTCATTTGCAGGGATAAAATATGAAACATCAGCTGGCCAGAAACTCTGTGGAATTTTAATTAAGAACTCTGCTCTCAGTTATTTGTATTTTTAATGCACTGAGTTTTAAGAGATGTGTTCAGGCCAGGATGAATTAGGTGGGACATGAGGATAAAATCAAAAGATGATTCCTATCAAAACCAAGCCTTCCATTCTGTTTTTCTTTCACCAAAGCACCTGTACAGCCAAAGTCACACTGCAGATGCAGCTCCTACAGCTGGAAATCTTCTCTCACCCCTATTTATAATGTCCCCAATTCTCTATTTCCTTATGAAGTCAGCAAAGGCCAAAAAATTCATAAAAAATTTAGCGGCGAGCGAGATAGCGTTACTGCTTTTAAGTAAAGTCTATGAAAGGAGCATGAGATCAGCATAAAAATAAATCAGGCTAAATTTAAATCTTTGGACACTAAAAACTAGAACTACTGGAATGTGGAGAGATTTACTGATGTGGGGAACTGCATGGAGATACCCGTCAGCATGGACCCAGCTTCCAAGGGGGGGAAGCAGAGGTGGAGGAGGGAAAACATGTTCTGTGTGAGGGCTGGAATAGAAACCCCACTGAGTTCTCCTGTGAATAACCCAGGATTTTCTGGTAAACACAAGGATAATCTGATTTTTGCCTTGGAACTCATGAATTGTGTGTGGCCCCTCAGTTTATTCCAGTGGGGAGACAGCAGTGTTTTATTGCATAAATGAGATCAAGGAAATAAAGGAGAGGGTTCTGCCTGTGCAAGAGCCGTGAGATCTGCCAGGTGTGGTCACGGGCAAGGACTTTTTGAACAAATAAATGTCATTTTTCATCACTTGCCCATTGAAGCACGTGCTCAAACCAGCCCCAGTCCCGGTGCCTTGCTTTGACTCTGGAAGCCTGAAAAGTTCCCATTTTTGTCCTGCTGCCCTCTGTGTGCTCTTGATGGGACACTTTTCCCCCTCATTAGAGTTGCTAATTGGCTGCAGCCTCTGTCTCTCACCTCGGAAGGACCCAGTGGCTGCAGGTGTTGGTGTAGGATTGGCCAAAGGAGTGCAAAACTCCCTGGAAGAGCCATTAATTGGGATGGAAAGGGGGGAGTGGGAGAGAATCACACTCAGCTTGGAAAGGTTTTCAATTCTTATGTGTCAGAATATCCTAATTCAAACCCAAGTGGGAATCCACCATTCTGGGGGATTCACACAGCTCCAGGTAAACAACTAATGAGCAGCCTGCCAGTTTCATTTTTATCAAGAGCCCTCAGAGATTCAACTGTGCCATTTCATAAAATATGCAGATGATAGTGGAGGGAGAATAGCAAAGGCTTTGAAAATGATTCACACAACCTAAAAATGATGTTGAAAAGGGAGGAATTAAATATTCACAAAGTGTGAGAAATTAAGGCATATTAACTGTTAGAATGTGGAAATGAAGTGACTAACATGCACAGAGCTGATGAGAACTAGATGATTACAGATCTGTCAAAAGTTTCTAATTCTGACACAGTGTGATGTCGAGGTGCTACTTGGCTGGTAAGGGCAAAAAATTAGGTATGGGACAAGTAATGCAAACCTGACAGATCAGAGTCAGAGGCGGGCAGACACCGCAGTGATTAACATTAGGCTCAGTCCTGGAGCAAGGGTGAGCTTGAAGCTTGCAAAATGAATACTAATTATGGTTACAAACAGAACACAAGGGGCTCAATTCATCAGCTCTAGGAGAGGTGGTGTAATGAGTTAGTCGAGGGAAAAAAAGTCACCTAGGGCCAAATTTGTCTCACTGCTGAGTTCTGGCTTACACCAGGGATGGATTTGACCCTTGGGATGTGAGAGTTGGAAGTTTCGCTGTTCTGTAATTAATCAGGGGTTTATCTAGTGTTGCAGTTTTGATGGAGTGGAGGAAAGGTTGCTGGCAGATGGATTCATGCAGGGGTGGTGCAAAAGAACAATAATTTTAAAAAGAAGCTCAGAGTGTCCACAGTAGGTGAAGTTATTTGTGTTGTTGTGGCAGGGCAGGGGCGCCGTTCCACCTTCCTCCAGGGCAATCCCACACCTGGGAGCGGTGCTGGGCCTGGGAGTGCTCAGGGCTGGGGGTTTCTCCTGGAGATCCCCCTCTGGAAGAACTGTCTGTGTCCCCAGGTGCCGATCTCTGGGGCTGGAATCCCTCCAGCCTTGTGCCAGCACCACCTTCCCACCCCAGCTGTGCTCCGAGAGTGTTTGAAGCCCTTTTTGGCTTTCTGGGGAGCACTGGGCTGTCCTGCCCGTTGGAAATGGATCAACTCCCAGTGAGGAGCTGGCTGTGATGGCTTTCCCTTGGCTTGCCCATAAGAGCTGTAATCTGGGAGCTTGTTCAGCCACTGCTGCAGAGGTTTTGTGCCCTCCCTGGCTCCCGAGGGCTCTGGAGCAGCAGACAGTGAAACCTGTGCTCGGGGCTGTGCAGGAATCTCTCGGGGCTGATTAATATTTTCCCTTTTTTCATGGAAAGAGATCCCTGCAAATTCTCCCAGCCTGGGCTGCAGCACCACCGTGCTCAGCTGTCTGCTCACACCAACAGGGACCTGAAAATCCAGCAGGAGTTACACCCTGGAGTCTCCTGGGAGTAGCTCCTCCCTGGATTGCCGTGATGAGCACCGAGAGCACTCAACAAATAAAAATTATTTTGATGACAGCAGTATCAATAGCATCTCGATACCATCCAGAGACAAAAAGAACTTGAGATATTAAAAAAACAAAGTGATAGCTGCGCATGGCAGAGAGAGGTGGCACCGTGGATGTGTTTTGCATCCCTGATTCCTTGGAGAGCCTGTCCTGTGCTCATAATCAAGAGACAAACATAAACTCAAAGGTCACAAAAAGACTGAGCTCGGTGAGGTGGATGTTCTGAATATATTAGGTATGTAAAGCAATATTGTGGCCCATCCAAACTAGAATTACTGGTAATTATTATATAATATGTAATGATGGGATTTAAATGGCTAACACATTTTCTCTGCTGAGATCATTTAGACATGATTCATATAAATGATTAAATTAATAGATCTTCCTCTTTTAAGACTGCTAGGCAGCTTAAACTAAATTTCTCAACAGAGACTGATCCCAGTGAAATAATATTAATAGAAAATGGAAGAAGAATTTCTGAGAAGTGGGTAAATATGTGAGTTTGGAGTTTGAGGAAATTTCTATGGATGTCTTTGCTGACCAAAATACTTCCCGGATTAAAATATTCTCTAGAAATAACCCATCAAGGACTTTGGAAGGTGAAAGAACAACAATCCTAACTTTCCTTGAAAGAAAAGAATGGTGAAATGTGCTGGAAGACGGGGACTTAAAGGATCACTGTCTACTTAGTTTAGGCTTAAACATTAGGCTTTTCATAACACTAAATGGTTTTACAAAACCTAATGGGAATAGAAATGTTTTTCTTGTTCCTTTTCTGAATCAGATTCCGATAGAAGTCCCCTCTCCCCCCACGTCCCCAGCAGAGCCCTCTGCAGTGCTGTGGGGTCACACAGGAGCCCTGTGCTCATCAGAGAGGGCAAGGACAGGAAAACGAGTGTGGATGGGATTTTTGAACAAGCTGGGGGGAGTCACTGCCCAGACCCAGGGAGACAAGTGTTCAACCCCGAGAGATGTCTGGAAATTTTAGCTTGAAAGTGCAAACAGTGTGGCTGGATGGAGCTCTGAGCAGCCTGGGGTAGGGGAAGGTGGAATGGGATGAGGTTTAGGGTCCCTCCCAACCCAAAGCAGGCTGTGATCCCGTGAGAGCTAGTCCTGAGCAATCATGAGGAGCTCTGCCACCACCTTGATGCCTCTTCTCCCCCTCCCACCTCGTCCCTGATTCACAGCTCTCTGCTTCAGGTTGTGAGGAAGGACCTTTGCACCTCAGGCTTTCTCTGGGGTTTTGGGTGCTTCAGTCACAGCCTGGGCTCCCCAGAGGCCCCAGTGGAGAGGGGACACAGTTCCATGGAGATGGATTGGTTTTCTTGCTGCTTGGGCATAAGATGTGCTGAGGATCATCTGGAGCCCCCAGAGCTCTCCTGCAGGATTGTCCTGGCCAGCTCATGCCCAGGGGGGAGGTGACACCTCCCAGGCTCAGATTTAGCCCTGGGCTCTCTCCACATCTGCTCACTTTGTTATCCACAGGCAGGAAGGAGGGCCAGAGCTGTTTGCTGTGTGCCCAGGGCCCTGCAGGGACAGCCCTGGCAGCTCTCAGCTCCCTTCTTGCTCAGACTGAGCGTTTGATGGCTCAGCAGTGCCTTGGAGTACTCCAAGGAAGGCGTCATTTTTATTTTAGTGCAGCTCTGTAGCAGTGCTAGCACACCAGAAAGAATTTCACAAAGTCTTTGGGGTTTATTTAACTTTGCTTGGGAAAGTGCATACGGTAATTTGGATAGTTGTGTCCCAGAGGGTTACCCAAGGGCTGCACACCAAGTGGTCTTGCTATTTTTGTTGTGAAATTCATCTTCGTTTCTCATCCTAAATATTCCCTTTTTCTGCTTAGAAGGTTAAAAATACCTGGAGCTGTGAGTCTGGCCTATTTACTACAGAATCCATGAGTCATGCACTACACTGGAGTCTGAAATATCACAGGGTATTATTCACTGGGAGCTCAGCTAAAGAATGGCAAAATCTGCCCTTCAAGGCTTGAGGCTCCAAATCCGAATGCTTTGGGGAGCTGCTCATCCAGCTCTCCCCTCCAGAATAAATGCAGAGGGAGCAGAAGGCAGCTGCCAGGAGGCTCTGATGAGTTTAGCAAGCTTTATCTTGCTCTGGGCTGGGGAGGACCCTTTCAAGGGAACACTGAGTGCTGCTGCTGCCATCAGAGCTCAGCCCAGCCCCAGCCCTGCTGCTGACATCAGGTGATGGTTTCTGCAGACCCCAAACATCTCCTGCTGCCTTTCCCCAATCCTGGGGGACACAAAACTGATGGGAGGTCTCAGATGGCCTCGGTGGCTCTGGTGTTTGGGATGGGATGAGCAGACCTGGCTGGAGGGTGTGCTGATGGCTCAGCACTGGATTCCCACTGGAGTGTGGTGAATGCAGTTTGCCACTGCAGGGGGGACAGGAGCTCTCTGGAACTGGGCACCTGCAGCTGGATCAGTTGAAATTCCCCGTGGCTGAGGCTGGGTGTGATGGATGAAGCTGTTTCATACCTCATTATCCTTTATCTCAGTAGCTAGCAGAGTTCTGAGACTTCTGGAAATCATTGCTCCTCGCACATTTACAGAGCAGAGCACAGAGAAACTTTGGGAAGAGTTTTAGCTGCACCTCCAGTGGTGCAGAGGGGCTCCAATAGTCTGTGAAAAGCAATGAGCAAGTTCCTAACTCTGGAAACAGCTCCCACAAACAGCAGACATGAATAAATCTGGGATTTAGCAGCTCCACTGCTTATGATCCCATGTGTAAAAAACCTTTCTCTTTTTTCTTCCTAGCCGGTCACCTCCCAGTGTGTTTGCCATGGAAGAAAATACCTGAGAATATCTGCTTTCAGGGAGATAAAAATCAGGTTTCTTTGAATAGTTGCAACCTGGGTGCAGTTTTTAGACCTCCCTGAGAAATAATTCTGTGGGCATGTGGCAAAACATAAGTTTTTCTGGGTAAGAAAAACAGTAAAATATAACTTTTTGACAATATTACAGGGACAAAATATTCATGCTATTTTTTTCTTTTCAAAGTACAAACTTTGGCATTTCATGCAGCTCCTTTTACTAATATTTAGTTCAGGATGAAAGAGCTCTACTAGCACTGCTGTAAGTCAAAGGGTAGCTCTCAGTTTCACGGAGGATTTTTGGCAGCTCTTTGTTAAATGACCTGGAATTCCCAGTTCCTGGTGGATGGGATGGGGCACAGCAGACACAGTGAGCAAACTGGTTTCTATTCTGGGCTTTGCCACCTACTTGCTGACCTGGGGTGATTCATACAAGTTCCCTGTGCCCTTTCATCCTCCTCTGGAAAATGAGGATATTGACATTTACATTTCTTTATAAAGTGCTTTTAGATCTATGGATGAAAAGTGCTAAGTAAACCAAAACTCTCAATTAAATTAATTGGAGAGAAGGAGCTGGGTCAGTGTTACAGCAGGGTTCATTTATACACCTCTTAATTTCCTTGGTCTCGTGTCTCCAACCCTATTTATAGCTGGAATTTCTGCTCTCCTCCTTTCACCTGGAGGGATCTCTCTGGGGTGGATTTTATCCCTTTTCCTGCACAGCTGCAGGAGTTGGACTAAGGGCACCCAATCCTGAGTTTTCTTGGTACAAAGCTCTTGTACAGCACCCTTAAAAAACATCATTTAAAAATCCAGGGAAGCAGCTCTGGCATTGCAGCAGATTTCACACTCAGAGAATAAATTATAAAGTTCACAGAGAGAGAAGTGAATGTTTGGGTGGGAAGGAAAGAGTGCATGTTATTCTCTTCATGACCTTTCAAGGTCTAAATTGGATTATTGGTGTGCAAACCCACTTCCTACCTTGGTTCACAGAGTCATTGGGGATGGAAAAACCCTCCAGGATCCTCCAGCCCCAGCTGTGCCCCATCCCCACCCTGTCCCCAGCCCAGAGCACTCAGTGCCACCTCCAGGGATTGCTGGGACACCTCCAGGGATGGGCACTCCAACCCTCCCTGGGCAGTGCCAAGGCCTGAGCTCCCTTTCCATGAAAAAATTCTTCTCCAACTGCAGAATGAACTGCTACATCTGCAAAAAAATCCGTATTTTAAGTTTGTTCCTGGCCCATATGGTTCCCCTGGTAATTCTCCACTAAAGGCCACCATTCGTGTGCCCCAGCTCCTGCAGGGAAACAGGGATTGGAAAAATCCTGTCATTCTCATCTTGTCAGTGGTTATTTTAATCACCTGAAGGTTGTTGTGTTCTTCTAGGAGATTTTTTTTGTTTATAGATATATTGTTTTTGCACGTCTCACTCCATAACAGCAAGAAAACAGATTATGCAGAGAAGCTGGTTTTGTTTTGAGAATTTTGGGAACAGATGCAATCTGGGAGCTGTGATCCCTGCACAGCTCAGAGATCAGAAGTAATAAGAGGCCTCTGAATTATCTCTCTTCTGTTCACAAAGCTTGAACTTAATCTGCCAGGCTGCCTTAGAGCTGGAACTGTGGAGAATAAAACCCCAAATATCAGATCTGTGTGCACGGGGGAGTTGGCACTTGGAGAAGGAGGAAAGTAGGGCAGGTACCCTTCAACCAGAGCTGGGCAGGTGCTCTCCAAAGGGTCTCAACACAGAGAAAAGTTGGCTGTATTTTGGAGTATTTAACTAGAAGAATAATATTTTTAAGTAAACTATTGAAATTAAAATATTTAGCCTGAATGTTTAGATTTAAGCTATGAATTTGGGCTATCAAAAGGGTGCTTGCTGTTTTCCCAGTGCTCTCATCCTTCATGATTTCCTGTGTGGATGGATAAGTGTAGGCCTATCTTAGATATTTGGTGTTTTAGTTAAGAAATGTCCAAAGACAATCCTGAGAAAGATGATTAGTGCAGCACTGACTATTTTTTCCTGCTTTGAATCCTCCAGAGTTTTTAAAGCAAACAGGAAACAGCCTGGGATATCACTAATTTTATTTGTGTGTAAGATTTGATTGATGGGAAAGTAATTAAGGTTCACACCATTGGAATTGATGTGTTGATATTTAACCCTGGGTGCTTTTAGCACCACTGTCTCCCAGCTGTGCTGGCAGGGGTGGGAGGGGGATGTCAGACAAACAGGGAGCAAATTTTGGGGCATGACCACGAAGAGTGAGACAACAGCCTTTGTGTTGCTGAAGACAATTAGGGTTGCAGGAAGGGGAAAAAAAGAAAACTAGTGCAGAAAAAGATTTCAGTTTAATTATTTGAAATAGAATTAATTGATCTTTGGAGCTCCCAGGTTGTGCTGTATGGTTTCTTGTGCTGTCCCTCTGCTTTGCACGTGGGTCAGCTGGATGGTGGGAAGCTCAGGCAGGGAAGGCTGTCCCAAGAGATTTTTAGGTTAATAAGCCAAGATGGACAAGTAAAAGTAAAAAAAAAAAAAGGAAAAATGATAAATCTGAGAGAAAAATGAGTATGGAAGCCACAAGTCCCACGTGGTGTCAGAGGCTCTTGTGTCACAGCAGGGATTTACACCTCCCTGCCCAGGACCTGCGGCGCTGGCAGCACAGGGCTGGGGTCCCTCCTCTCACACAGCCAGGCTGGGTCTAGCCCAGGGAAATCTGTCATTGGTACCAGGTCAGACATCCCAGGGCACTGGGGATACCTCCAGAAAGGCCCTCAGGTCACTCTCCAAGTGACAATGCTGCTGCAAGGGTGTGCCAAGCTGAATAAAAGCCAAAATAATTCAGCATCTGCCCAGTTCTCCATAAAGCAGCATTTAACTTCTTCCAGGGCCTCAAGACCCTCACAGGCAGCATTTTCTCCCAGTGCCCAACCTCAGCCTGCTCTGTCAGTGTGAAGCCATCACCTCCCTTCCTGTCCCTGTGAATTGTCCCTGTTCCCCTCGTGGCTCCTGCCAGGGAGGAAAGCCCAGTGTCGAGGTAGAGCATCACCTGCAGCTGCAGAGCTCCTCAGGGCCAGAGGACAGGGCAGGATCATTCTCTGCCTCATGGACAAACCTGGTGACCTTATTTGTGCTGGTGGTTTGTGCTGGTGACGTTTGAGAGTCCCCAGCTCTGAGCTTGTTCTCGTGGTTTGATGGGTCAGAAATTTCCTCTGCTCCTTTTGCCGCCCGAGCCCCCCTGGAAGTGTTGGTGCTGTCATCACTGAACATTTATTCCCCCATCTCTGCTAGCAGGCAGAATCCATCTCAAAGGAGAACTTCAGCTGTTTAATTTTGTCTGGGAGAAGCCTCGTGTTGTTCTGTCAGTGCAACATATGCTGAGATTGTCTCTAAAAAGAAAGAACCACTCAGGATTTTGTTACTTTTCTGTACTAAAACACACACCAGCAATTTCTTTACAATGAGCTGCTACGAGGATTTCTGCTTGGAAAACAGAGTATTAATTATCTCCCAGCCCTCAGGAGGGGTGGGAACCTTTTGGCTACACCCTTTGTAGAAACTGGAGTGGCTTCTGATGCCCTCAGCAGGATTCTCACAGCTCCCAGCACTGGCAGAGCAGGATAAAAGCTCTGAGTTTAGTGCAGGCTGAGCTTTCAGTGGCTGTCAGAGGCCTGTCCTGCTCGCTGGAGTAGAGGCAGCAATCCCAGCCCCAAGCAGTAGTAAGGCTGTAGTAGCTGGGTGGGATTTTGTGGCTGAGGGGAGCTTTGGGGATGTGGGGGCTGAGAGAGGAAGGCTGAGAAGTGCACCAGACGTTCCTCAGCAGAGTCAGACTCCTGAGGGCCTCCAACCTATTTAAAAAGGATCATCATTCATCAGCACCATCATCATTATCTGCTGGATCGGGAGGAGGAGGGGAGTGATAATCAGCAGGAGATGATCAGCGCCTTATCACCCAGATCCTTCATTTTGGTGCTTAAACTGCAGGATTCTTTCAGGAGAGATAATTCATATTTTATCATTAAAAGTGCTGATGGTAACCTCGTTAATAGATGGATATTGCTAGCACACACAAAAAAGCTAACGTGATCAAGTGTGAGGCTTCTATTAAATTACTTAAACCAGTTTAGCTCACCTCGACATCCCTCCCCTCCCGTGCCATCACAGACACTGCTTGTACACGGCACACAAAATCTATAAACTCTTTCCAGGAATACAAAAGCATTCTCTATGATGTTGATAAGAAACAGGACAGTCACTCTCCCCTGACATATTTGTTCTTTAAAAACAAATCAATGGTGCAGGGATTTGGCACCTGAATGCAGAACAACGGCTTGATGAGGCAAAGATTGTCTTCATTAAGGACATTAATATTCATAGAGAGTAGAAAATCTGACACAAGAGAGGACTCACTAACCTTTTCTCATATTAGATTTTTACTTCTTAACACAATTACAGTCCGGCAATGACTTAATTAATGCTGCTTTTTGTCAGACTGCTTTAAAGAGCTGTCAATTTGGTCCTGCAGAGGCTGTCAGTGAAAGAGAAAGACAGTCATCTAGGCTAAAAAGACACAGGAAGAAATTCAAACACTTAATAACATTCAAAGTGCTATGCAAAGTCACATATCAACCTGTATTAAGGAGAGTTTTTGTCTTTCCTCTCCTCGTACTTATGCTAATATTTTCCAGGTGGAATGGGGGCTGCTGCCACCTCTCATTCCGAGTTGCAGGGCAGAGAGAAGGGGGCTCAGCGGTCCCAGGGCCTTTTGGGTCCAGAGCATCGGGGCTCTCTCCATCCTCTGGGGCACCAGATCCACCCCAGGAATCCTTGGGAAGTGCCAGCAGAGGTTCCAGCTGTAAAAAGCTTGGAGCTGTTTCACTTCTCCTCCAACCTCCAGCAGCCAGGGAAGGGTTTGGGAAATCACCCCCTGTCAGGATCTGAACCACTGAGGGGTGTTTGAGGGCTGAAAGTTGGTTCAAGGCTCCTTCCCACCCCCAGGGAACTCAGCTGCTGAATGGGAGCTCAATAAAGTGCAGGAATTCACCTGCTTGCAGTCACTGGGCCTTACTCTAAACAGCTCTAGAGGGAAATATTTCATATTTTTTTGACCTCTGTGAAAATGAACATTTGATGCTGGAATGTGAGTTCTGCTTAAATTTTCATTATTTATTCAACTTTAATATATTAATAAATATATTTTATTAAAATATATTTTATATCTAAATATATTTTATTAAAATAAATATATTGTATTAAAATATTTAAAGTGCAGTATCAAAAAAAAAAAAATTTAATCTACATTAAGTTAGAAAAAGCTCACAAACTGCTTTTTGCAACTGTTTGGAATCACAGAATACTTCAAATTATATGAGTCCAGTTCCCTGCTCCTCATAGAACCACCTAAAACTAAACTGTAGCTAAGAGCAGCATCCAGAATTTGTTGCACACCTGGGTTGGACTGTGATGCCCAAACAGGATGTTAAATCCAGATTTACATCACATGTGCCATTTAATTCTGGGAGGTTTATTGGCTCCTTTGAGTTTATTTTAGTAAGTGGTTTAGGGGAGTAATGTAAAGAAAATAAGAATGTTCTTTATATACCAGCACAATTGAAAAAAAAAAAAAGTCAGGTAAAGCACACAGCAAGTTTGTATGTCATGTTCTGGAAGGATAATTATCTAGAAATGTAATTATAACACGCACCTGATTTAATCAGCACAGTTTGATCCCTGTCAGAGGTGCAGGGGACCAGAGGAGGGATGGCTCAGAAGACATTGCAGAAAGTCTGGAGATATTTTTCCCGTTGAGTTTCAGATGCTCTCCGTGGTGTGGGGTGTGTGTAACTCCAGGAGGAGCTGGGGTGTCCCCAGGGATGCTGAGGGTGGGATCTTGTGCAGGACCATGGAGCCCCAAACACAGCTCCTGCCCTGAGCAGAGCACAGCTCTGAACCTGCTGTCAAAATGGGCCTTTTTAATTCAGGAAAAACTCTCCTGGTCGGTTCAGCTCTTCATTTGATAACACAGCACAGGAAGGGAGAGGCAAGCTTTTGCAGAGATAGAAATGTGAGTCAACTTTTAAACTATTTACCTTATAAGCTGCTTATGAGGCACAGACTCCTCTGAGAGCCTTGTGTAAAAAAACCTTGTCTTATTTCAGAGAACACAGAAAACTGCCCTGAAGTCTCACTGCTGGGAATATTTCACTGTGTGTGTGTGTCAGGGGGGCTTGGCTTTCTGGAAATGGGGCCACACCTACAAGAAATCCGTCTCCATTCCAAAATAAATCAGGGAAACATGGAAAGGACCTGAGAACTGGATGTTGTGAGGACGTGCTTTCCTCCCTGGGGAAATGTTATTTGCTTTGTAGAGTGGAGTCCTGGAAGATTTGGACAGAACTGAGTTATGCAGTCTTAATATGATTGAAGAACTATCTTGTTGACAAGTGCAGAATTATAGATTGGAATCCATTAGCTAAAAGAGCCCACAAACATTTGAATAATGGCCCTCACATTTTTTCCATTGGTCTATCAAACAAAGGATCCAATTAAAAAAAAAAAAACTTAGAATCTTGGAGTTGCAATTTAAAGAGACTGAATTAAATTTCCTTGCACTGTAGCTAAGTTTGTTTTTTTTTAAATCTCATATTAGAAAGGGGAGGTTTGGTCTGTGATTCTACACTCAGAGCTGTGTATTTTTGGCAGCGAGTATTTTGTCATAAACATAAACATCTTCTGCTTAAATCCAGGAGGAAAGCCACCAAATGAGTTTGGCATCAGAGGCAGAGTTGGAAGGAGCAGGGCTGAGGGCTGGAGGTGCTGAGCTGATGGAATTCAGCATCACCTCCCTGTGCCATGGAGTTCCTGCTCTCACCTGGATGCTTTATCTGATCTCATCATGTGTTTGCCACCTTCCAGAGCTGGTTTATCCCTAGAATATCCTAGAGCTGGTTTATTCCAAGTTGTTCCAGAGCTGGTTTATCCCAAGTTTGTTCCAGAGCTGGTTTATCCCAAGAATATCCCAGAGCTGGTTTATTCCACGTTTGTTCCAGAGCTGGTTTATCCCCAGTACATCCCAGAGCTGATCAGAGTGAGGATGCTGTGCTTGGTCTGGTGCTGCACGTGGGGTTTCAGGTGGGAACTTGAGCAGAGTTTGTGAGTGTGGAAGCAGCAGCTGCCTCCTGCAGGAGGGGTTTATTCCATCACAAATACCCTGAGCTGCAGGGACCCGCAGGGATCATCCAGGGCAAGAGCCCTGACAACCAACCCCAGCCTGGGCATCCCTGGAGCTCTGCCCAAACTCTCCTGGAGCTCCGGCAGCCTCGGGGCTGGGACCATTCCCTGGGGAGCTGGGCAGTGCCAGCACCCTCTAAAATCCATCAAAACCCTCCCTGGCACAGCTCCAGCCCTTCCCTGGCTCCTGTCCCTGCATCACCCCTGCAGAAATTGCAGCTGCCCCTCACCAGGAAGCTGCAGATGGTGATGAGCTCTCCTCAGCCTCTTAAATTCCTCCAAGGCATTACAGTCTCCTCCTGTAGCTGCCACATCAACATTTCTAAAATTTATAAACAAAAAAAAAAAAAAAAAAAAGTTTGGGAATTTGAGGTTATTTCAGAAAGCTCCAATCCATCCCATTTCACACAGATGGGGAGTTGCTGCTGCACCAAGCAGAGCTGAAGGCAGCGGGGAGGAAGAAATCTTGTTGGTTTTTTAGAGTCTCTTTCCTCATCTTCTGAGTTCTTCTCCTCATCTTGCAGATCTTTTGTGGGTGAGCCAAATGTAATCAGGTTTGGCTCACTTGGAGGAATTAGGATGACTGCAAAGTATGCCAGATTTCAAAACAATTTCTAACAGTTTCTGTGATACTGTGTAAGCAACTGAAAATTGACATGTTGTGTTGTGCCCAAGTCAGCCAACTGCTGTCACTGAATAATTAGATTCTCTAGAAGAAGAGAAAGGGTTTGTTTTTTTTCTGAACAGAATTATTAGAAAATAATGTAGTAGCTATTTTATATAGGGATAGGCTCAAATTATTCTGATCTTACAAGCAAATTTTTAAAAATAGTTTGCATCTGGGCCCCAAAAGTCTTTCGTGTATTTTTATGTTTTAAAGTATAAATAAGTTGTTTGGGCATTTTTATGCCAGTATGTGTGGTTGCACATGGAGAAGTCATCGTTGCAGATGGTTTAATATTGTTTTTCCTAATAGGAATTAATTATTCTCTTTAATTCTTTTTATTTCATGTGGCGCATCAATTCTACAAATTGAGTTCTAATATCAGACATAGGTCATGATCTAATTATAGCTGGATCTGCCAGGGAGTTATGATATTTGTGGGATAGATTTAGTGCCTGATTCCCCAGGAACTTCTGCTTCTGTCAAGTTCTGCCATCCCCCCTGAGCTGGGCAGAGCTGGACTGAGCTCTCTGCTTTGCCAGAGAGAGAGAGAGGGGCACATTCCCTGCAGGAAGGACAGGGCAGGAATCCTGGCCCTGGAGAGCCACTCCCAGTCCCATTCCCATCCCTCTGAAGATGCTGATCCACTCCCAGTCCCCTTCCCAGCCCTCTGGAGATGCTGATCCATTCCCAGTCCCATTCCCATCCCTCTGGAGATGCTGATCCTGCCTGGAGGGGAGATCTGGATCAGATCCTTGTGGGATTCTGCTGCTTTGCATCAGCTGGCCAGACTCAGTTAAATGCTGATGTTAAAGCAACTGCAATGAAATTGGAATAAGTGAAAATACAGGGATTTATTTTCCTTTGCTCATATTTTCTAAGCTGTCTTGTTGCTTGTTTTGTTGCTATCAAAGAGCAGCACAACTTTAAAACTTATTTTATTTTTATCTTAGTCCAAGGCTTATCTGATAGCCCCTTCTCGTGTATCCTTTCTAATTGAATGGCCCCTTCTAATTTATTGTTTGAGCTTTCTTTTCATAAGGGCCCAGAGTAATTACTAAAGCAATAGAAACTCAAATTTTACAGATATTTTTAATAACAACAAAGGCCAGTGCAAAAACTCACATGACAGCAATTAATGGAAAGTATTTTTATTCTGGAAGCGTTTTTTCTATTGGTCTAACTCTTGACAGAGACTCCTCAGACTGTAAATATTTCAGAAGGTGATGGTAGGGATAAATATTATGTATTTTTGAAACTTCTACTCCTTTTTTTCCCATTAAATGCAGCTGCAAATTTCAGCTAAGGGTACTGTAGAGGCTGGAGATGGGACTTTTGTTTCTCCCCTGAAAATCCTCCCCTTTATTTCTTTAGATCCAGCTGTAGAATTCCTCATACTTTGCTGGTACTCTTACAAATGAGAGATAAATAATAAACAGTTTCTCTCAGGGCATCCAGAGCTCCATATATAAATCTATATTAAATCCAAGGTTAATGATGGCTTTTCTGCTTTATTGACGGCAGGGAGCACTTCTTGAAGGAGCTCCTAAGTGGCAAAGTCTCTTTTCAGAGCTTCTTAAGCAAAATGAGACTTTAAGTTTTGACCATCTTATTCTGCCACACGTAAAAGAGGGAAAAAAAAAAATAATAAAAAAATTGTTCTATTTGTCAGCTGGGGAAAGAAATATTCTTTATTTTGCCCAAATTATTTCATGTCTGTGACATCCCTAATTTGATTTGGTCTTGCAGAGAGAAGTGCTGCTGTTCTCATTAGTACTTTGCAGTTCTCCCTTCCCTGGCTGAGGTGGAAGCAGCTTTAAATCATGTGGGAGAGCAGGGAAGGGAAAAGAGAGAAAACAAGCTTTTTGAACCCTGTAATGTAAATTTGCAGACAATTATTCATTATTAACTGCCTGAAGCATCACACCTCTCTCACCTTTGCTGGAATGTCTGAACATTAGGGTAAACAACACGCTGCTGTCTTATCATAATGCCGTTTGCTTCACTGCAGCAAGAACTTGTCAGAAACAGATTGTGATGTTGACTTCTCAATAGGGGAAAAAAAGGGCCTAAATTAGACTTCTATAAAAAGAATATTGCATATTTATTTCCACAATAACGCCAAGGAAAAACGTTAGTCAAGAAGCAAGCAATTGGGTGAATAAATAAGCTTGTCTTTGTTCTCATCAATTAAGTTATTACATCAGTTGGAAAACCAGTGAATTATAATACAGATGTTTAATGAAACACTGCTGTGCCTATAAGTCAAACTCCTATTTTGTGGTGTGATTTTGGCTGCATAGTTTTGTGTGTGTTAAACCGTATTTATTAGCTGATACCCATTATTATTTTGAGCAAGGTATAATTCAGTTGTCAGGCTCCAGCTCCGGGAAGGAGATTTAATCAGTGAGAGCCCGCTTTGCTGCTGAGCATAAAACAATGCGGGTTTCATGAAGCAATCACACCAGTGTGAAAAAATGGGATTAATTAGTATTGTACAAGAACAGGCAGCATGCTCATTAAAACCTTGTGAGCTGCCTCTTGATAAACTGCCACTTGATAGGGCCGCATTAATGTGACAAGGCAAAGACTTTATTTCCAAATCCTTTCTGATTTTATCTCACTTTTAAGTTACCTGAATTGACTCTCCAAGGCTTTTGGAATACAAAGATCAAAATTGCAGTGAGAGATCCCCAAGACACCTGGACAAAGGAGCCGTGCTCAGATAGCGAGGCTTCAAAAGACAACTTCTTTTTTTTGAACTCCCATTCAAACATAAATCAATAGCTGTACCGTGAGGCGGCTCCAAAGGTGGGGAATTTGCATTTACACTCAGCAGGTTGGGCTGGAACTTATTTGCCGATTAGCAGCCAGCTAATGAATCCCCTCTCATCCCATCCTAGCTGCTCACCAAGGCCTGCCTTCCTCTGCTTGGAGCCTGATGAATATTCCTACAGCTCCTCCGAGGGAAGGGGAGAACAAGGTGGGCACTCCCAGCTCAACATCTGTTTCTGACACTTCAGCTTGGCCACTGAACAACTCCTGGTCAAACTTCTTTTTTTTATCATTTCTTTTAGGAAATAGGGGCTGAAAGTGTAGATCCCTGCTAGTGGGTTTGTTTCTACATGACAAAACATAACAGGAGACATGCCTGAATAACAGCAGTGAGTGTTGGAGAGGGTGTATTTTTGATCTCGTGTATTTTCCTTTAGGCAGAATGTTTTATTCCTTCCTGAATTTGTAGTGGTTCTGATGATTTACTTGCACATAATCTTGGCTTTCTTTTTTTTTTTTTGTTTTTTTGCCTTTCCTGTTTGAGATTTAGTGGCTCTAATGAAATTACAGCTGAACTTGTAATAGTTAAGCAGATCCCTCAGCTGTTTCATGATGCAGAGATACTCCAAGATGCTGACTTCCCATGTAGCTTTAGCTGACATTGTATGTAAGGCAATTGTAATGCAATAGAGTTACCTGTCAGCATATATTTGTAGGTGTGGAAAATGCCACTCACAGAACACAGATCTCATATTCCCCGAAGCTTTTTTCCCCAACTATTTTATTTTTTAAGCAAAAACATCTTGTTAAAACTCAAGACCCTATTAAAGCAACGCCATCCAGCACCCAGTCAGAGGATTCAGTCACCAATTATGGATTGTTTGCATCTGTACAGGTGCAATCCCACCCAGAGCTGCCAGGGAAAGCGGAGCCTGGAGGGCAAAGCACCTGAGCTGGCTGGAGAGGGACGAGCAGGACGCTTTACAAAGTGATGTGTTGCAATATTATTAATTTAAGCCCTTAGATTTCATTGTTGTGATCCGGGTTACGTGATGCAATGCAAGGTGACAGCCATTGAATTAATAGAAAATGGGATTCATCTCTTGAAATTTCACACAAAATAGAAGTAGGAGACAGACAAAATAAAGGGAGATGGATAGACAGACTGATAATGCCATTAATACTTTTAAATTTGAATCGAATGGGGGAGGTAATTTTAAACATTAATGGTATTTATCAACAGTGTGATAGCGGGGAGGGGGGATCACACTCCCTCCTCTCTCTCTCCTTCTTTCTCCCTTTCGTTGATTGCTTTGTTGAGCAAGTCAGTGAATATTTTACACTTTGTTTCTTTTATTTTAGCAAATGAACTGCCTCGAGCTAATGTAGTGTAAGTGGAAATTTCGAGCACCAATGTCTACTGCATGATCCAATAATAGGAACTTTCCTTCCCTCCCAGCTCTTGAAGGCAGTGTAACAGCAAACTCCCAGTGCCTCCAGGTAGTCACATGCCTGATTTATGATTATAAACTGCAGCTCTGGAAGAGGTTAGCTAGGTAGTTTAAATCACTGCTTTCTCTCTAATGAACTGGGCTCACAGGGAAAACATTCCATGCAACAGCCTCAGCTGGGTGTTACTTATGCCCTACACCCTCCTCCTCCTCCTCCGTGTGTCCAGCTGGGATCCTGTTTTTATGGGATGTTAATTGTGGATGCCAGTTTGGGAAATGGTGTTCCTGAGCACTGAGAGAGATGAGTTTTCCTGCTGCTGCTTTTTGTTTGTCCTGGTGCAGGTTGGAGCCAGGTGCCCGTTCCAAACGTGGGCAGCACAAAAGGAGTAAAACAGAAAGGCCAAGGCAGACACCACCCCCAGAGGGAACAAGGAGTTTCCTTGCCCAGTGGTGATGATGAGCTCTTCTTGTCTAAAACCTGTGTTAGACCATTGCACCACCCTTTAAATAGAATTATAACAATGCTAGAGATGCCTGAGAGATGCAAATGTAGGAATAGCCAAGGTATTGCTGCAGATAGAAACTGATTGCAGATTGATGTCACTGATCACAGAATTCAGGGCAGGTGGGGATTGCTGTGTGAACTCCAGGCACCCCTCGTGCAAAGCAGATCCCTGAAAGCCCTACTGACAACAGTGCTATGCTCATATTTTCACATAAACAAACTCTTCTCAGGGAATTTTCCCCAGTGGATTCAGTAGGGATGGGCTTTTCCTGGCACAGGGCCTGTTAACCAGTTCTTACTGTCTGAAATCCATTATTTGTAGCCCCTCACAGACACCAAACCCAACTTTCTCCTCCTGTGGCCCCTCCCTGGCAGCAGTGCAGGACCTGGGGAGCAGAGGTGTCTATACAGTGACATTTAGATTGGAATGTCTGTCTTTAGGAGGCGTTTTAAGCAGAAATGGAGAATTATTTTAGTCATTTAGTAGGATCTGCTTTCTTCTGTCAGCCAAAGCTGACATCAGTACCTGGGGCTGGTTCTTGGCTGTTCTTCCACGTCTGAGGTCCAGCTTTGATGGAAGAAGGACTAAACCATCCCTGAGTTCTTTTACACAGAGCTGTTGCTCCTCTGGTCCCTCCCTCATGGTGCCCTGTTAGATGCTGCTGCCTCGGTGACATTTGATGCACTTGCCCCTTTTGAACATTGTTTTTCTTGCTGCTTCTCTGCCTTGTCACCATCATTTTGGATTCTGATCCTGCACCCCAGCTCGCTGCCAAGCTGATGCTGTCTGCAGGTGGAATAAGCAAAATCCATGCTGTCAATGAGGTCACTAATGAAAATATTGAATAGCAGCAGCCCCTGTGGAGTCTCACTTTGTGCAGCCCCATCCTGCCCATCAACCTTTGATAAACACTCTGAGCACAGTTTGGGGGCTGATTTTGTATCTGAACTAAGTGCAAGGTATCCTCCAGCCAGCAGGAATTTCTGCAGAAGTTACTGCTGTCTGTTGCTTTTGGTCCCTCTCCTTCCTCGCAGAAGTAAATTCAGTCTTCCTGTGTAAAATGTCAAACTCTTTTGCTTGTTCTCTTTACAGAATACAGAGAATTTGTTCTAGTTTTCCCATAAATTTTAAAAGAACAAAATTTCTTTAAAATATCCCACTAAGTTCTTTTCTTTATTCCCTTGACTGCTGTGTTTTGTCACCTCACCCATTCTTCAGCATTTCTCAGGAATAACTATTAGTACCTCTGAGCTTTCATTGTTTAAATAGCAGAGGGTGAGGGAGGAAGGACTGCAAAGCAAGCAATCTATTTTAAAATAGCTAAATTGCCCAAATATTTTCAAAGCTTTCTTATCAAAGGCTGGAGCATGGTGGTGGCACTGCACTCACTCCCCAAAAGAATTAAACACACAGGCCATCCTGAGGACATCTGCCCAGGATTTCTCCACCTTTTTGAGTTTACAAGCTCATGCAAACCAATTTCACTTGGATTTCTCTATGAATTAGTTAGAGGCAGCTTTTTGGTTGCCATTTATTTCTCAGTTTGTATCTTGAATTTTCCTACTCTGTTCCTCGGACCTTGCCTGAAGAGCCGGAATCTCTCTTGAGCTTTGCAGTTTGAGTCTCCCATTTCTTCACCAAGTTTTGTGCACCTGAGCTTTTTGGTTTGGTGGTTCAGGGGGGTTCATCCCACCAGGGACAGGCAAACCCTGCCCTAGCTGCTCCCTTTAGAGAGCCCAGGAGCTCTCTCCTGTGGGCTCAGTATCTTTATTCACAATCTGCTGTTTCCTCAACAATTCCCCAGAGTTTCTGGCATAAACATTGGAGGTTGGTTCTAGGCTTGGAATTGGATTCAGCAGTGCTTGTGCCAATCTGCAGGAAAAGGGCAAAACCAGGATTGCTCCTTCTCCCAGCTCAGCTGCTGTCAAGTGCTGGATTGACACAGAGCAGTCCTTCAGAACTGCAGCTGCTCCATCCAAGATTCAATTTGGGCCCTCTGGGTAGCAGGGAGAAATATTTCTCTGCTGTAAATCACTTAGTTCAGACAGAATCCTCAAGTTGTTTTCATGCAGAATCATACAGGGACCTAATTTTCTGTGATGGCTGCTTCAGTTATTGCATCACAAAAATTCCTCACTACGGAGCAGCAGGTTTCATTCATTCCAGCACCACCTATAAATAAGGGTTGTGACTGGAATAGGTCATGAGTGTTCCTCCTGGGAGAACCACACATCGCATTATCTGCAAGGAAAATGTGTTTTAAATTGCATTCCTCTAACTCCATCCTGCCTGCTGCAGACTTCATCTCTGAGCATGCTAAATGGCATCCTTAACACCAGTCCTACATCGGGGAAAAGCAGCTTTCCACATGCTCATGGAATAATTCAGGTTGGAGGGGACTCCTGGAGGTCACCTGCTTCTCTTGGAGGAGGTAGCAGTTGATACCTCAGAGCTTTAATTGGGAATTTAATTTAATTCCCATTAGAATGTGAACCTGCTTCAGTGGCAGGACTCTTTCAGGGCACGGCGTGGAAATCAGTGGGAGTTTACAATAAAAACTCATGGGTGCTTCAGCTCACTCTGTAGGAAAAGGGAGTCTGTTTAGAGACTTTTCATACTGAAATTCCCAAATCCCAAATTATTAATTATTTTTCACAGTTTTGGAAATCCTCTTGCATACACCAAGGAATGATACTGGAAATGTTTCAGCTGAGTCTTGATGTCAGCTGTCTGTGAGGGAAGATGTTGCTGGCTGTATGTGTGGACAAAGCAAAGGAAATCATGAATTAAATGTGTTTTCTTTCTCTGACTTATCCTGTTTGTTTGGAGCTGAATTAAATGTGTTTTCCTTCTCTGTGTCTTCCTTATCCTTTGTGTTTGGAGCTTTGCTCCTGGGCTTTGACTTCTGTGCATTGCAGTCCATGTCACCATGGAAAAGTGGAATCGGTGCTGATCAGTTTTCCCCAACTTTTCTAAGGCAGTTCTGTGTGCTGCTTCTGGATTTTATGGAAAATACATTTTTAAAAATAATAATTATGAAATTAACACTGCACACAGTGTTACCCAGCTGAGGATGCTGAAGGAGCTCAGATAGGAGCACTCCAGTGTCAGGTTAAGTCTGGGACAACTTTTGTACAAGCAGTCAAAATGAGCAGCAGGTGATGCAGATTTTCTAGCAGCAGAATTCCATTGTGGATCTCCTGGACTCTGAGGGGGTTCATCTGGAGGTGTTTTAATCGTGAAGGGGCTGCTGTTGTACTCTGAGTTCTGGAAGGGGAGTGCAGCTGCTGTGGGAATGTGCAGGATTCCAGAGCGATGGGCAGTGCCTCAGCCCAGCTCCTCCAGAGCTCTGCCCTGGGATCCTTCACCTGCCCTCGGGATGGGCTGACAGAGACCCCCCAGTGCCTGCAAACCCCTTAGAAAGGATCCTAAGAGCCCTTTAAGAGCCCAGGTTATTGCTGGGGAAGTGGCAATGGATGCTGTTCCGAGGAGGAGGAGCAGGTCTGAACGGGCTCAGTTTACTGAGGATTTCAGGTGAATTCTGTGTGTGTCAGGCAGATCCTGCAAGTGCTGCTGTTCTGCAGTGGGGTCTGCTGCCCTCCCTGCTTGGT
Organism: Cyanistes caeruleus; assembly: GCF_971803275.1. NCBI lineage: Eukaryota > Metazoa > Chordata > Aves > Passeriformes > Paridae > Cyanistes > Cyanistes caeruleus. Next base: position 1,682,526 of record NC_141716.1, on the reverse strand, counting down.
TTTAGCCTGGTTAGGTCTGAGCTGAGCCTGGGCTGTGTGCATAGGGCAGGTGATGCTGCAGCCCTCATTTCAGCCCTCTCTGGGTGCTGCAGCAGCCTCAGCAGCCCTGCCTCAGCTTCCCCCCTTCCCTCTGCCCACCTCCCCCTCCAATCTCTCCTCCTCACTCCAGCAAGGATGGATGGAGGATGGATGGATGATGGATGGATGATGGATGATGGATGGATGATAGATGGATGATGGATGGATGATGGATGGATGGATGATGGATGGATGGATGATGGATGGATGGATGGATGGATGGATGGATGGATGGATGATGGATGGATGGATGGATGATGGATGGATGATGGATGGATGATGGATGGATGGATGATGGATGGATGGATGATGGATGGATGGATGGATGGATGGATGGATGGATGGATGGATGATGGATGGATGGATGGATGGATGGATGATGGATGGATGATGGATGGATGGATGATGGATGATGGATGGATGGAGGATGAATGATGGATGATGGATGGATGATGGATGGATGGATGATGGATGGATGATGGATGGATGATGGATGGATGGATGATGGATGGATGATGGATGGATGGATGGATGATGGATGATGGATGATGGATGGATGATGGATGATGGATGGATGGATGGATGGATGGATGGATGATGGATGGATGGATGGATGATGGATGGATGGATGGATGATGGATGGATGATGGATGGATGGACAGACGGACCCACCAGGCACTTTTGGTGCACTGGATGCAAACAGACCCCAAAAATACGAGTTGAGGTCGTGGGCTGTGCCCAGTGCTAGGGCAGAGTTGTCTCACAACTCAAGATTTACACACAGCAATCCTGTGACAGCCACTGGAGTCCAAGGGGGTGTAAATCTCTGGATTTCTGCTCATCTGGAGAAGTTTCTACACTCTGAATACCATGGATTTTTAGGGATTACTGCTGGGGCCCCAGTTCTGGATGTGATCTTCTATCTCCACCCGTCTCCAGTTATCCAGAGATAATCAGATATTAGAGAAGGTTAGAAATTTGTCTCCTATTAATAATTTAAAAAAAAAAGTGATAAAAGACTCTGATCTTGCCAGTGTCATAAGTAATGTCACTTAGTAAAGTGACTGGCACTAGCTGTAGGCTCAGATATGCCAATTATAATTAAAGCCATTATTTTCAAATACAGTTCAGTTTATTCCTGGGGAAAAGTAAAGAGAATTTTAGAGTGACAAATCTGTCTGGAAAATGCAAACTTGACAAAAAGGCTGTGCTTTTAGACTACCTGTAATAATTTGGTTTCAGGTTGGAAATGAATATTACGTTAAAACACATCCTTTAAAATGAGTGTTGACCAGCCTAGCATCTTGTACAACATCCAAATATGTTGTGTCTGTCAGAATCATCTGGAGGAAGCTTCTGATGACTTGCACAGCAGAAATGACATTTAGTTCTTAAATCAACAGCTCTCAAGCATCTCCAGTGAGGTTTTCAGAAAGGCTCTGAACCACCATCCCTTACAAATCTGATGCCCATTCACAGATGGAAAGATAACCAAATTCCCCCTTATTTTTGAGAATTAAAAACGAAGCTGTGGTGCTTTTTCCCAGGCAGTTATGGTCTGTTAATAGAGAATTGTTGCTAAAACTGGAGATTTCCTCCTCATGCACAGGGAACGCTGTATTTTGGGGAGCTGTGGAACACCCTGAGGCACCCGTGTCCCATGGGGGGCTTTGTGCCTAAACCAAAGGGGGTTCTCAGAGGTGACCACAGGAGATAGAAAAGCCAGCAGAGCTCCCTGAGCAGCCACTCATCCCATGGGAAAGCCGAAGCCCAGGAGGAGAGGAGAGCAAGGGGCGCCAGGGATGTCCCGGGGGTGAGGGCTGGCTGCAGGTGATGAACAGAAACGCCGTCACTGACCTTTGCTCAGATCCTCAGGGATTCCTCTGCTCCCAGCCCTGCCGTGGCTCCAGGAGCTCAGCTGGGCTCTGAGCTGCCCTGCCCAGGTGCTGCTGCTCCCCAGATCCCGACTGCTGCTCACGGAGCTCAGGGATGCGCTGGACACCCGGCACGGAGCAAATTCCTGCTGGCACTGCAGGTCACCGGGGTCCAGGCAAGAAAAGTTGCTGTAGCTGAATTTTTTCCATTCTTGTCTGCTGCACCGGGCAGCTATTTTGTTGTTGTTGGCAGACTTAAAAGCTTGGCTTTGTTTTCTGCCCTGTAATCTGGTGGTGCTGTCCCTCCTGTTCCCAAACCCTCTGGTTAAAAGTGTTTCCATTTGATATGATTAATAGCTCGTGGGAGTGATCTCTATTAAGGACTCAAAGCTCAATTTCAGATATTTTTGTGGCGCTTCTGGTGGGCCTTGCTGGGATAAATTAAGCCTATTTTTCCCCTGATTGCTTCGTTGGATCTCTTTGTAACTTCACCTTGTATTCCTTTCTGTTCAATACTTTTCAAAGTACTGAGAGTTTAAAGAGGTACAATAAATCCCAGATCAGTTTTTAATGACCATGGTAAGCCTGCTTGTAATATGTCAGTAAGCTGAGCCTAAAAGCCAATGGGGAATAGGCCATTTCTGCCTTAGTAATTGCCTCCACAGAAAGATTTATAATGTCATTATCTGAATCTACAAGAAATAACTCATAGAGCTGAAATACCCTAAAAAAATATTACAATTCTCTTAAAATCTAGTCATTCATAAATGCTAAATCATAAAACTTTTTCCAAGATGGTTTATGTTAAAAATAAAACACGGTCAAAACATAAATGTACTTTTTTTTTTCCCCCTAATCAGATCCCTGGTTCTTTATGGATCTGTTTTCCGAGCTGGAGTTTGGGCAGGGGAATGGCGCAGAGCTCAGCCCTGCTGCAAACACAGAGTGCTGGAGGAGAGGGACGAGCCTTCCCAGCCATTTCTCTTTATTTGTGTGCCATTCCAGGGGGGAAGAGGGTTAGTTAGCACCGTGATAAAATTAATTTTAGCAATAAGAGATGGGTCCCCCCCTGTCCTTGCACGGTGTTCCCATGGAAAGCCCCACTGAACGTCCTGATGGATGTACTGCAGCGCTGGGTGAAGGCAGTGCAGGCAGCTTCCCTTGCCCTCAGCATTCCCCAGTCAGAAGATATCATTCATTTCTTTCAAAAAGCAGGAAATGTACTCTTCAATTTGTCTGGTGTTTAATAAAGTGCTAGAATTACCATAGCTACCCTCATCTGCTGCTGCTTTAATACACTGGGAGATTTATACTAATTTCAAGCAGGCTGTATCCTCAGTGCTGCAAGCTTGTACACTTAAAAGGGCACTGGCAGGGGGCTTTTTTCCCTTTTTTAATCATGAGCTCCTATAAGGAAGGACCTGATTTCTGTTTCCCTAAAGATTTTGAATTAGTTTACTCTTTTTTTTTTCTGTGCTGTTTGTCCATAGTGTCTGGTTTTGCCACGGCTTTTTTTTTCTTTTTCAATTATCTCTCACCCATTGTTTAGATAAATATTATTCCCTGACATCTCTGGAGATGGGTTGCGATGCAGTTGCTTCAACTCAGTCGAGTGGTTCCTAAAATCAGTGAGAGGTTTCTAGTCTGATACAGTCTGATTCTTCCCTGAAGTTCAAATTAAACTTTCCCAGGGTCCAATATCTGCTCTTAGACTGTAAATTACAGAGGCTAACACCCTTTTAAAGTGTGGCAGTTCTGTTATTAACTTGAATGGGTCCAGGATTTCATTCCATGTCCCATATACTTCAGAGCACAGACATATCCATAAGTAATAAATTATTACTCATTTCTGGTGAGCATTATAAACTTTCAGGTTCTTTGCCTCAAAGAAATGAGCTTCCTGAAACAGAAATTATTTCCCAGTCAGAGCACTCTCATCTTCATAAAGTCTCCTGAATCTGGGGTCTGGGAAAACAATACTGATCCATTTATTTCCTGAGCTTAAAAATTATTTATCAGCAAACAAATGCGTGTTTCTGCGTCTGTGTGTGTGCATCCAATTCTGACTGACATTAGTGGGAATGTTCCTTTGCACAGAGATCAGAATACCTTGTAATACCCCCATCATTTGTGAGCCTCAACCCAGCACCTTTCTAGCTTTGCTCTTAAATGTTTTCCTGATTCCTGGGGCAGTGTGATGGGTGCTTTTCAGCTCTGAGCTTCCTGAAGGAGTCAGTGAACACTAAATGAAACTGGAATTTTGTGTGCCCCGTGCTGATGTGTTTAGGAAAGGAAAGAGAAAAAAAAAACATGTTTTTTTCTGAAAGCCTCTTTTCCTGAAGAAATGCTGCACACCGAGTACAGGCAGATTTCTAATTTGAAGTAAACTTGATTTGTTGTTGGTCATTGGCTTTTAAAGCTAACCTGGACTGAGATCAGGGTACAGCAAGTGGAACAGAAATCCTTGCAGTGCCTCTGGCAGCCCAGGGAGGGATGAACCTGCACAGTGGGAGCCTGGACTGAGCTGTCTGGGGCCACATCCCAAACCAGGGGCTGTAAATTCCCTTCCCTTGGGATTGCTGACAATGGGATTGGAGCAGGGAGAGCCTCACCACAGTGAAGGATGAAAGAATACAAAAATACCCCTTTGCTCCCCGTGTTGGAAGCTCACCCTGTAAGGAGCAGGAGTGAGAGGAGCTGGGCTGGGTGAGGCTCAGGCTCTGGCTTTTCCCATGCAGGGAATGTTTCCTGGCAGGCTCAGCAGCCGTGGGGAAGGGAGGGATGCAGGGCTCTGCTGGCTGCTGTGGCCAGCCCAGGGATGGGTTTCCCTTGGGCAGTGCCACAGGTGCCATTCCCAGAGCCTGGCAGGAGGGACAGGAGCTGCTCCATCCTGGGATTCCCAGGGAAGCTGATAAAACTGTGGAAATGCCAAAAATGGAGTAATGCCATGTAAAATGTAACATGTGGGGGCTTTCCTTGTGGGGGGAAGAGTTTGGATGCTGATTCTCCCTCCTGACATGAAAACCATTCCTCAGCTCTCTCGGGGCAGTTTCCATAGGGCACCCCGAGATCTTCCAGGAGTGGCCAGCAGCTGTCACAGGGGGGATGTTTGCAGCTGTCACAGGGGGGATGTTTGCAGCTGTAGGGATGCAGTCTCCTGGGATCTGAGCCATGAGCCAGTCTGCATCCAGAGCATCCCTGGAGCCGGGCTCAGAGCAGGCTGCCAGGGGAGCAGTGCGTGCCAGCTGGGTCCTGCTGCAACAGGAGGGCCTGGACACCTGCAGGAGGCACTTCCCTGACCCCAAACTGCTCTTCCTCCTGCCACCATGTCTGAGGGATCCCCAGGATCTGTAACACTCAGGACTCTCCTTGCTGCCGTCCCCAGAGCAGCACCCCAGCTCTCCATCACTCGTCCCTCCTGGCAAAGGCAGGTTTTGCCTTGGCAACCTGGTCCTCACCACCCAGAAAACAGCTGGGCTTCCTTTAGGAAGTGCCCTGTTGTTGTTTTTTCCCCACTGCTTCAAAGAGAATGACAAGTTCACCCAGCCTCAGTGCTCAGGATGCCCACGAGAGGAGGCAGCACATATTTCAGGACTCAGGGATGCTTTCAGAGCGTTTCAGGAAACCTTTTTAATTTATTTTTCCAAAAATAAAAGGTGTTGAATTAAGCAAATTGCTTCACTGTTAGAGTTGGGAAGGAATGCCGTGGTCTGTACAAGTGGAGCAATTAGTTATGGGTGAGAAATCTCATCATGAGACAGCTTGAGACAGGGAAAAAAGGACCCAAATAACTCATAAACACACAGCCAATTCATTTTGTGCTTCCCTGAAGAGGACAGTCGTGGGAGGAAGGTAAATGGGGAAAATTAAGTTGCTTGTTGGAAACATTTAAAGCTGGAAAGAGCTGGAGAGAGAGTCCATCTCAGGGCAGGGCAAAGTGCGTGACTTAAAATTCCTGTGTTGTGCTGGGTGCTGCACAGTTAACAGAATTCTGTTCTGCTTTCTTTGTATTGGATCATACATTCAAATAGAAAATGTGCAAAAATTTGAGGTGAATACTTGAAGGTTAAATCACCTCTGGTTTTTTTTAAGAAAGCACAACTGTCTTCTGGGCAGTTCAAGGCTCTTATTTCTGTCTGGCTTCCTGCAACTTCCCACTCTCAAAACCAACTGCACCAAGAGTTTGGATAAATTACTCTGATACTGGCCCATGGGTAATGTATTCTAATGAAATATAAGTGTACAGGTCAAAAGAGAAATATTTAATGGGGGTGTTTACCAGTTGGTGATGGGAATGGAGAGCTCAGAATACACCAAGACAGAGCAGTCAGTGAATCTGTCACAGACATAAATCAGCCACACTCCCTCTGCATTTCTAATTGTCTCCCTAAAAAGGTTTTAGTCAACCCCTTAAAATGATGATCACACAAATGCATTTTTATATCGCCTGTTTGCTTTTAGTTATGCAAATTCGTTCAAGAGAAATGATGTACTCAAAATGCTCTAAAATTTTTAAACCCTACAGATGTCTGTAGTGTGAGAGAATTCTAAAAGAAAAAAAAGAGTGCTTTTTATCCAGATGGGGGAATGCTCTGATTTGGGGCTCAAAGCTGGTTCTGGGCAGAAATAAAACAGGGCAGGAAGAGGGGCTGGGGAGAGTGTTATTGTGTGGGTTTATGGTATTCTTCAGGCATCCCATTTCAGCAGTAGCTTGTTACAGAAGTGGATTAAGCCAGAGATGAATGCAGCCTCCAGTCAGACGTTTTTTGTACCATTATTAAATTAATTTATTAAATATGGTAGTTGAAATGAAGTTTTCAGAGTGCACAGGCCGCTTTTTAACAAGCCAATTAACCCTCTAAAGAACTCAGGTTTGGCAACAGTGGCTTTGGAAAATCCAGCCCTCGCTTCTGGGGCTACACGTGGTGCTGGAGGGTTTGGGCATTCCCAGCCCGGGGTGGTGACCCCAGGGAGGCTCCAGCCCCCCCAGAACATCCCTGTGCTGGAAGAGCCGAGCTGTGAGTGTCTGTCAGTGCCAGGACACGGCTCAGGAGGGAATCTGGTCAGGCTGGGAGGCAGCAGAAGCTGTCTGTCAGGGGCTGTGTGTCTGACCCCACACGTGTGCCAGAGCTGGCCCTGCTGTGGAGCCAAGGGAATGGAGTGGGGCTCCTGCTGCACCTGCTGCACGTGGGGCAGGGCCATCCCTGTGCCCATCCCTGTGCCCATCCCTGTGCCAGCCCCTGTGCCCATCCCTGTGCCCATCCCTGTGCCTATCCCTGTGCTCATCCCTGTGTCCATCCCTGTGCCCATCCCTGTGCCATTCCCTGTGCCCATCCCTGTATCCATCCCTGTGCCCATCCCTGTGCCATTCCCTGTTCCCATTCCCTGTTCCCATTCCCTGTTCCCATTCCTGTGCCATTCCCTGTGCCCATCCCTGTATCCATCCCTGTGTCCATCCCTGTTCCCATTCCCTGTGCCATTCCCTGTGCCCATCCCTGTATCCATCCCTGTGCCCATCCCTGTTCCCATTCCCTGTTCCCATTCCTGTGCCTTTCCCCGTGCCCATCCCTGTGCCATTCCCTGTTCCCATCCCCTGTGCCATTCCCTGTTCCCATTCCTGTGCCCATCCCTGTGCCATTCCCTGTTCCCATCCCCTGTGCCATTCCTGTGCCATTCCCTGTTCCCATTCCCTGTGCCAGCCCCTGTGCCATTCCCTGTTCCCATTCCCTGTGCCCATCCCTGTGCCCTGCTCAGCCTGCCAGGCCATGGGAATTCCGAGCTGGAGCACTCAGCCTTTGGAGATCAGCCTGAACCTGCTGATTTACAGCACGGCAGAGCTGATTAAAACGTCCCTCGTTAAAAAGGAATCTTTTATTGTAATGGGTGGATATTTCCTGGTGTGTTTGGTGGGGCTCACCTTGCAGGTGATGTGGGGCAGCTGGCTCTCCTCCCGGCTCTGAGATCTGCACCCCCTGGCAGAGGCTTCACAGATTTCCCTCAAACAGAGAACAGCAGCACGTTCTTCTGCACCCACAGGCTTGGGTTTGGAGCCCTGGCTTGGGGTCCCAAGGACCGGTTTCCTCTTTCAATGAAAAGAAACATTTAACTCCTCGCCTCCCCTTTCCCAGCATTTGCAGTTGAACCTCTCTGTCATTAAATATTCCGGGGATCCTGTACAAAAAGCATCACCTCCAGGCAGCTGAGGGTGGTAGGATGGAATTTTCCAGCCACTGGGAAGCTGGGCTGCCAAACAACACGAGAGAAATGTGCAGGGCAGGAGGGAAACGGGGCAATTAAAAAATGAACTGAATGAGGGGGGAGAAGGATGGTTTTCAGCATCATCAGTGCAGCGCCGTGCCGGTTGTGTGCATGGGATGGAGATGGGAGAGGCAGGAGGGAGCCAGGAAAACAGGGAGAGCAGTTCCTGACTGCTCCAGAGGTAGCAGAGGGAAGCTCGTGGCTCTGCCTGGCAGGCAGGGCTGAGCCTGGGGCAGTCCCAGGAGAAGGAGCCCAGGCTGATGGGATGGAACCAGCAGGATCCATGTCAGGGCAGACCCTGGGAAGGCACTTCCCAACCCAGCTGGCATTTTTAACTCTGCACTCAACCCTCCAACATCATCCTCAGAATAAGACACTGCTTTTCTAGCAGAACAAAAGAACCATTAATGACACCAATTAACCAGTGTAATTCTCATTTACACCTCTTTATTACCTTCCACACACAGTATGTGATACATTATACATCCCATTAATTGTTAACATACACGCAAGTCAAGATCTTTTATTATCCCGGGTCATCTATCATTGATACAGAGATATAGATATTTTATAGCTGAGCCAACTAACACTGGTGTAGAGCAGAATCTATAACCATTCCCACAGCAAATCTGATTGTGTTATCGAGCCCTTTAGAAGTGCTTAAGATGTAATTTGGCCTCCTCCCAGGCGGCATTTTAGAGAGGGGAACAAAAAAGCGGGATTTGGGCAAATAGTAATAAGTTTTTAGGGTTTTGTTTTTGAAAATTTGAAATGATTTTTACCATATTAACGGCAGAGGTGTTGAACTGTAAATTCCACTGATTTAAAGAGTGTAATTGTTCTATTTTAATTAATAGGAAACATAAAAGAATTAGCGAAGGGGCGGCATTTAAGGGGAATCTAAGCAGGAATTATTTTTTAAAATGCCAACAATCTTTGCATTTTCAAAGGACAGAAAACCCCAAATGATAAAGCCATAGATGAAGCATCATTTGCTTACTCCTTGCACTCCAGCTACCAAAGGGCTGCATACTGCCCATAACTATTGATATATAAAGCTGTGAAACTTGCTTTAGATACCCATTTGCAGATCTGGCAGATTCTGATCTTAAATTCCAGCTGCATTTTCCTCTCCTCCTGCTCTGGAAGGGACCTCCACACCCCCTAGAGCACTGATTTCCCCTCTGGAGGGAACAAGACAAGCACAGGTTCTGGGATTTGGTTCCTGGTTTCTCTTGCCCCAGCCAGGGCTGTATCCCCCTCTGTCTCCAGGGGCTGCAGCACAGTGCAGGATGAGCTTTGGGGCAGCTTCAAGAGCTGTGACCCCTCAGCTCAGCTGGGGACCAGCAGGATGAGGGATTTCCTTCTGCTTTGGTGCTGGGAGCATCAGTTCCCAGAGCCCTGCCCAGACAGGAGTGGGGCAAGGCACCCAGCAGGGCAAATGTCCAGCTTTGGGGTTGTGTCTGTGCTCAGAGCAGAGCTGCCCCTCAGCTAAAGCTGGCAGAGTGTTCCAGCAGCGCCTGGATAAAGAGTTTAAACCTGAGTTTAAGAGTTTAAAGCTTGCCTTCAGCCAAGGCAGGGCACAGCAGTGCTGGAGCTGTGGGGAGCAGGAGCCAGAAGCTCGTGGTGGAGATGAGAGATCTCCCAGGGGTTAAAGGGAATGGAGGCTCTTGTCTGGAGCCCCAGGAGGATGGAGCAGGTGGGAAGGGGTCACAGCAGCGAGCTTGGCAGCTCCAGCAGTGCTAGGATGAGCTCTCAGGCACAGGGTGTGATTTTGGGGATGATGATGATGATGAGCCATGTGGTGACCAGGTCTCCATCTCCTCTCTGGGCAGCTCCAGCCCCTGGGCCAAGCTCCTCAGCTCCCAGCAGAGCTGTAAAATCTCCCTGCCTGCTCCATGCTTTGCTTCTTCACTCTTACAAGTCACTGCATAATGATAATAATATATAAAGAAAAGCATCTGTGCATCTGCTCTGCTGCCTCGTGCTCCCAGTACTGAGTTTCTGCTTTAGGCAGAATTCACAGGATCTGGAGGACCTGAGAAATGCTGCAGTCCTTGGTGCTGCTGCTGCAAATCTCTTCCCCTTCCTCCCCTGTCCTGGGCAGCAGCCCCATGCCCACCTTGGCGGGGATCTGAGCCTGCTGGGCACCAGGAATCTGCTCCACCCCGTTCTAAATCCAGCTCCCATTAGCTAGATTCCTTAATTAGAGCAAATGAATACTAATTATTCATGGCTAGTGTTTTATCAAAATGAATGGCAGCAGCAGTTGGAGACTTTGCCCATTAGACTTTTATCTGTTGCACACAAAATGTTGATATATTGGCTATTCTGGAGCGCATTTAGGGCGGGAGTGAGGCTGATGCAGGGGCAGTAAACAATTAAACAGCATTTCCTGAGCTGGGGATGGCCCAAAATAGGGAGCACAAGGTTCCAGGGAGGAGGTTTGTGTCAGCAGAGCCCTACAATAAACACGTGCTGAACCATATTTATGCTCACAGAGGGTTGCTATGCGAATTAGTGCCCGAAAATCGACAGCTTTCATTGTCTGCCGTTTCTGTGACTGCTGTTCTTCGTTAGCCAGCACTTCAAATTTAGTTAATTGGCAAAAAAGAAAAGAGAGAAATTGCTATAATGATATGGGTTATAAGAGGTTTACCTCAAAAAAACTTTGATGCTTTTTCTAATTGTATCTTGCACCACATCTGGGCTTTTTAGGTGGCTCTTCAGACCAGTATCAGTAAATTTGCAGTGATTTTGTAATCCCCAGTTAAAGAAAGAGAAAACTAAGCTGTACCTGAGTTTTTGCAGTTATCCTGGTTGTGTACAAGGAAATATGAGAGCCTTGGAGTGGTTTGTGTGAGCTAACACTGAAGAGCTGAGCTCCTGCTGAAATCACAGCTGAATATTGTGTGACTCCAAGGCAGCCTGCCCTGCTGAAAACTTCAAAATCCTTTTCAGTTTTTTTAAGGAAGTGTTTAGCACTTTGCAAAAATCAAATTTCCTTTGCCGTGGTGCTGTTTTAAGAAGGGAATCTGAGGTTCTGAGACAGGAGAATATTCCTAGGGAGATTTTAGAAATGCCTAAATTGGTAAGATGATTAACAATCAGATTTTTAGCAGGCGAAGGATTTTTTTATTTTTTTTAAAGGCAAAAACCCAGCAACTTGGTTGCACATAAATTTAGATTTCATTCACATTTGCTGGAAGGTTGTTCAGACTGCTTTAAAGTGATTTTTGTACAGCTGCTGGGCTCTGCTTTTATTTCTCTTTGTGCAGCCCATCCTGGTATCTTTTCTTTGGTGAATTATCCCATAAGGTTTTTCTTAACTTGTTTAAATTTATCTCCCTTTTATCATTAACCATCTCCTATCTTTTCATTATTTCACATCTTTTTTCCCCCCCTCATTTAAAATTCAGGGCATTTATTGTCATGAACGAAAAGACAACGAGACCAAACCGTGGTTTACTGATAAATGTGGCATAAATAAAAAGCTTGAACTTCCAGATTAAATTATTCATTCCCGCTTCTTGCTTGGCTCCATCTCCAGCAGGTTCAGGCACAGCAGCAGCTCTGAGGCTGTTCCCAGAAGGAATGACTGCAGGAGCGAGGCAGTTCCCAGAAGATCTGGGCACAGCAGGAACATCCTTTTATTCCCACTTAGTTGCTTTTAATCATTTCTGGATTTTAGGGAGGGGGGTTATGAGGATGGAGCAGTAAATCCTGGCTGAGCTGAGAGCCCCAGCGCTCGCCCTGTCCTGGAGCTGCTCCCTGGGCTCTCCCCAAACTCCTCCTGCCCTTCTCCCCTCCGGGGCAGGGGAGGCTTCAAACTCCCTCAGGGAGAGCTGGGAGAGAGGCTGGCTTTATGGATTGTACTGGCAGAGCCCCAAAAATGCATTTTCATAACAGAATCTGAGGTGGGGAGTGATGCTGGGGGTCCTCTGAGCCCCCCTGGCTGCTCCAGCCCAGAGACAGAAACCTGGGCTGCTCCAAATTTCCAGATAAAACCTTCCTGCTTTCCCTCTATTTTTATTTTAATTTCCAGATAAAACCTTCTTGCTCTCCGTCTATTTTTATTTTTTTCCCCCAGCAATCCACAGATTTCTGACTGATCATCAGAGCTGCCCCCATTCAAACTAAAGCAAAGCAGTAAATCTTTAATTGCTATTAGTACATCCCAAGTCTATTAGCAGCAATTTTATTCCCACATATCTTTCGTATCAGCCACACTCAGCAGCACGCTTGGTTTTTTTTTATTTTGAAGTTTCCTGTGTCCACTGGTGGTTCTGAAGTCAGGATTCACTCCTTTCAAAGCAAGGAACAGCCCTGCAAGGAGGGGAATGGCTTGGGAATGTTGATTTTTGATTAAAAAACCCCAAAGGGAAAGCGCTCTGTGAGCCAGAGGGAAGGAGCTGCAGGAGCAGGAGATCCTCAGCAGAGACCCTCAGGTGGAGCTCACAGAGACATTAAAGTTTCATTTGTGAAACCCCCATGGTACCTTGAGGAGCTGGAACAGAGGCTAGAAGGAGTTAAGATATAATTAAAATATATTATATTATATCATTATATTATATTATATTATATTATATTATATTATATTATATTATATTATATTATATTATAATTATATGATATTATATTATATCATATGTAAATATTATATCTTATATATATTATATATATTCACACACACATATATAAAATATATATAATATAAATATATGTATTTAATATAGTATCATATCTATTATATGTTATACATTATATATCAATTTTTTTTGAATGGATACAATCCCTCTGGATGTTGAGATTCACAGGTTGTTGTCAGGGTAAGGAAATTCCTGGTGTGTTCTGGAATATCCAACCCACTGGAAATGGGATGGGAAATGGAAGTGGGGCAGCTTCCAAAGAGTTAAATCAGAAATTTCAGGGAGGAGCGTGGGTTGGAAATGAACCTGTCGAGCTGAGAAACAGCGTGAGGATTATTTGGCAACCAAAGCAAACACGTGGATCCAACACCAGCACAGCCTCTGTCCTGCAAAGAAAGGATTTCCCTGGATTCCAGGGCTTGGTGGCTGGAACCCCAATTTTTCAGATTATTTTGTGTAGAGGTGAGCTTTTACGTGAGAGAACCTCTGAAGTCTAATAGAAACCTTTTAAGTAAATCTTACAAAGCTCTAATCTCTCCAAAGCTCCCATGTTCTTCTCCTCTGTTCTTATTCAATTTTTAATAAGAACAATTCCATGCAGCTCTAAAGCATGGCTCAATTAAGAAATATTCCTACCAGGCATCTTTGAAATCTTGGGAGGCTTTTCATTTTTTCTTTCTTGCTTTTTTTTCCCCTTTTTTTTTGATTTACCCCTAGAAATCTCAGTTTTGGTTGGCTGGAGTTGAGAGGAGGAGTTTCTCTTTAATTGCAAGCTCCACTTCCCACTGTTATTTACAAGTAGACCAAATAACTTTCAAAGTCTTGTGTTTTATGCTTCAAGGAGACCATCGAACACATTAGTGCTGTATTCTGAAGTTACAGAAAGGATCTTTGATCTAATTCCCCAGACATTATCTGTCCAAAAAGTATCTCTAGGTCATGAGATGTAATTAAAAAAAAAAACCCCAAGTCTGAATCAAAATTTCAAGCCCAGGTATTTTATAGTAATCAAACCTTAACTGCTTTATGATTCACTTTTATTTTTATGGTGTGTGGCACTCTTCTTGCTGCTCTGGTTAAGCTTGGATCAGCATTTCCATTACAAAATGCTGCTTTCAGGGGTTTAGAACTTAGCTGCAAAAATTTACTGGGAGTTTAAGATGGCATTGTGACCCGAGTGGAAAATCATGTTCGTGGAGAATACGTGGCTGCCAATATGCATAAAATTTTTGGAATCTTATTTTGGGCTTTTGGAGCAGATTGCAAGGGCGGTGTCTCATTGGAACACACCTTGTTAATGATGGGGGGAATAAACTGTGCCTGGAGCCATCTCACAGTGCCCGTGGCTGCTCTGGTTTGCTGCTGCTGGAGTCACAGCTGGGCTGGAAGCAGAGCTCAGACAGAGCTGGGCTGGGTGGGTGTGGTAATGCAGTCAGGAAAAAAGGTATGACCCAAAGAATGTACCCCCCAAAATGTAGAATTGTTTCTTTCCCTTATCTCTTTCTCCCCAGTTCCCCTTATTGGTTGTGTGAATGTAATTCACCCTCTTCCCCCTGCCTTCAAAGAGGGGTGCTCATTGATACCTTTTCCACTTTCCCTCCTGCTCTTCTTCTCCACAGCATCCCAAGAAATAAAGGAGAACTTCCATCTCAGCTAAGGCAAAGGGCCTCGTTTTTAAATTCCTCTTTTCTATGTTTTGCTATCTCTCCCCTGTTTCCCTGGCTGCAGCTGGGTGAACAGTGGTGACAGAGAAACAGGGGATAAAGAAATTACAGCAGCTGGGGATTTCTGCTGTCCCCACAGCCCATGGTGTCAGAGCAGAGCCTTGGGCGTGCTCAGCGCTCGGAGCTGCTCCCCTGGGAGCTGAGGCCACAATCCCATCTCAATAACTGGGATTCACTCCCCTCGGAGCCTGGGCTGTGTGCAGGTCCCTCACTCCCCGAGCTGGACAAGCTGGGCTGGGCTGAGCTGATGGTCTCGTGTCAGGGCTGACCTGACATCTCCAAAATGCCTTGGTGCATCATCCAGAGCATGAGAAAGACAAAAGAACACCCGGATTTACCTGTTGCAGAGCAGTTCTGCTCTGTTAAAGGGAACCAATATTGTCTTTACAGATTTCTAGGAAGGTTTCCTTCACGAGGCAGTGGCTAACTGGTGTTTTTTAGAGGATGGAAAGACTGGATGGTATTTTTTAAGCTAAACTCCACAAAATCCAGTCTCTGGTTTATGGTGTGGGAGCGTCTCTGACCTCCCAGCAGACTGAGAGAGGGGCTGTGGCCTTTGTTACTACCACACTATTCTTTGCTCAGTCCTTTGGTTGTGTTTCTTCTCTTTATCATTTTCTCATGCCTTTTTTTTTTTTTATTTTAAACTTGAAGGTAAATGGCAAAACGCCACAAACCATGGAGATTTAATTTTCTGCATTCCATTTTATTGTGCACTTGTATCTTAATGAGAAGCAGCTCCAGGAGTTGCCTTCCCAGCCCCCCAGCTCCGAGACACTCTGCTGAGTTTTGGGATCAGATCTTTTGTGTAAAACCCCTGCAGCCAGTGGCCAGCTGCTGCCAGGTGTGGCCACCTCTCATTCCCAAATAAGAGCATCCTTTCACTCTCTGCCAGGCTCATTTAAGCATCATTTAAGTTAGAAGCAAAGCTCCCAAAACCGGGGTGCGGGGTCAGGGGAGCTCCTGATAGTTTGGGTACCCCAAAAACAGCTCCTGGCTGGAAGAGGAGAGGGACAGTGAGCTGGAGGGGGGCAAAATGCCAGAAAGGGAGGAATTAGGGGAATTAATCAGAGGGAAAAGTCGTGATTCAAACAGCAAAGTCTCTTAGAGGTTTCTCTGTGCAGCCTGCTGCTCCTGTGAGATTGGAGCAGAGGAATCTTTGAGGTTTGGGGATTCTGTCTCTGGCCAGGCTGTGAGCATCTCTGGGATCTCCAGGACACCCTCACCTGCTTTGGGCTCAGCCCAGGAGACATCAGAGCCCTGGGGATGCTGAGGGCTGTGAGCTGCTGGGCAAGAGCCATCTGCTGCCTTGGCTGTTTTTAGGGAGATTTGGGGTGTTTGGGGTTTTTTTCCCACTCAAATTGATTTAGCCCCACAGAGGATTGACACAGGAAAGGCTGGTGTGGGACAGGCCGTGGGATTGCAAAGCTCTTGGTTGTTCAGGAACAATTCCAAAGCATTATTCTTCCAAAAAGTGAGGAAAAGTCATCAAACTGACAAAACTGCTTTTAACTAGGACAGGGAACAGAACCCAGGCAATCACATCTCCTCTGGCAAGTGTGGAAAGGGCTGAGTCTGTCACAGAGAGGGGAGAAATCACAAGATGACACTTCTGGAAAGTCCACAAAAAATAGCCAGACTTTTTTTTCTCACCAGGGATTTAGGTACTCTGGGTGTAGGCACAGTTTGTTGGCTTAATATCATTTTTTTCCCCTAAATTTTTAGTTTCTGCTATTTAATCAATGTTTTTCTTCTAAGAATGGCACCTAAGAATCACAGTCCACTTGCCAAAATCTCCTGAAAAGAAGAAACTTGTTGGGTTAGCCAAGGACAGTTGATTTATAGTGTGTTTTAGCCCAGAACCAGCCCAGTCTTGGAATAGTTGTGAAATCTCAGCCTCACTGAAGAAGCAGGAGCTTAAATCCCTTCTGTACTTGCAAACTGTGATTTCTGTCTCATGCCCTTCCCTTGAGTTTCCCAAACTTGTGCAGGACACCAAACAGGAACAGGAGCTAAATTTTCAGTGCTGATCTGGTGCTTTTATTCAATTTATTATTTTTATTTATTATTTTTATTATGTTTTTATGGTTTGATAGAATTTAACTCCTCCCACAGCAGCAGGAAGAGTCATAAAGACAGAAATGAGTAATTTTGATTAAAATTTTTTTTGAGAGTAATTTTCATTAAAGAAATAAACCAAACCACAAAACCAACCCCCTACACTTGCAGCTCCTCAGGTCCCCAGCACATCCCCTTTGTTTTTGCTCTCCAGAGATTTTATTACCCCAGGAAAAGCAGCCAGCGCCTTTCTGTCATTAGTGAATAATGCCCTGTGAGTCCCTCGTGGCACAAATGGCACCTTCTGCAATGCAGGACACTTATTAGCTCCAAACATAGCACGCTTTGGTACACAAGTGTCTTTGGAATAACAAATTTTCTCGCGTGGACGTCCGTATTCCACTTTAATAAGGCCAAAATAACCGCAGCAAATCTCTGATTTCGCTAAAGGGCACGCGCTGTAAATTCAAAATTCAGGTTTGCTTCTCCTAACTCACTGCTTTCCTCAGCCTGATGAGGATGAGGAGCAGCAGCACTCTGAAGTGGCCCGAGCAGTTATCCCTGTGTAAAATCCCCTGGTTGTTTAACGCTCTCTGTCAGGCTACCACATTCCTGCTGCAGACTGGAAACAGCACCCACGGCCAGTGGGCTGAAATTACAGCACAGTTCATCACTCAGGGCTCTCCAGCACATGATAGCAGTGCAAATATTTATATTAGCAGCTTTTGTGCTTGACTGGAAAGATTAGAGATCTTACAGGGAGGACTGGAGGAATTACAGCTCCGGGGGCAAGCAAGGGAGATGGATCTGTGCTGGAAAAATCGGTGTGCTTTATTTCAGGGGGGGGAAAAAAATGTCAGAAAAATAAATTAATTAATTTAAATCTGCTCAGAACCTTTGCAGTTTAGAAAGTTTCCCTGCCTTGTGAACGTGAGTGTGTTGCTCTGCTCAATTCAATCAGGTGTGAGGGGGTTTTCTTGCAAGTGGTAAAAGGTGTCCTTGAGCCAAACAGAGGGGATTTTAGTGAGGAAGGGAAGGGATCTTTTGTTCTTGGTGTTTTGTGGTTTTTTTTTTTAATCCAGGCAGCACAGCACTAACATCATCCACTATTGTCAGCACAAATACGAACTCTTATTTTCATCGGGAGGTAACCTACTTTTAAAAGAGCACCTTGAATGCTGAATTTTATATTACCTAGAGAAATCCAAGGGGGAAGAGAGGCTCATCTGCTGTTTCAGTGCTATGAAAAGTGCATTTATTTGATACAGGAAAGGGGGTTTTGGCCAGCTCAGGTGATGCTGCCCTGTGTTTCTGTGATGGAAGGAGCTGCGTGGATTTGTGGCAGCCCCCTCTGTGGGCTCTCAGAAATGTGAGATTCCTCCTCTTTGGATCCTGCCCCTGTCCTGAGACCCTTTTGGGCTAAGGGGCTGTAGGAGGCTGTTCAGTGGAGCTTTATGGGTGAATAACTGGCTGAACAGGAGATGTTGTGCTGCAGAAGCTGGGGCTGCTTGGCCACTGAGCATTTTTAGGGAAAAAACCCACATTTAAGGCGTCTTCTTCAATCCTAAGGGTGTTACCCAAAGAAGCACCCCTGAGAGCCTGGTGGCTGAAGAGACAATCAAGGATGGTGAAATGCTGCTTTTGATCCCGCTCCTTCACCTGATGGAAGGGAACGATCTGTTAATAGCACAGCAGCTGGGAGGTTAGGCTTTATTTCTTGTGTTGAAATAAAGAATAGGCTGTCCTTCAGCACAAATGCACCCAAAGTTCATGAAAAATGCAGGCACTGATGGAATGGGGTTTTTAAGTGAGGTTTTTAAGAGCTGGGTCATCAGATGAGAAGAGTTTCCTAAAATTAGGGACTGCCCATTAGGAGAGTAAAAGGAATGCTGGATGGAATGTGGGAATTGTGGATGCAGGCTCAGGTGAAGCTGCAGTGCAGGCACAGCTCTGGGGAGGAAGGAGAGAGGTTTGGCTGCAGTGTTGGGACAGGAAAATAATCAGCTTAAAACATCTCCCATAATCCAAACCCATAATCCAAACTCCTGCTGAGCCTTCCCTGCTGGACAAGTGTGACCATGGAAAGCTTGGCCAGTGCCCAAGGCCAGGCTGGACATTGGGGCTGGGACAGCCTGGGACAGTGGGAGCTGTCCCTGCCAGGACAGGGGGGAACAAAATGATCTTTTAGGCTTCCTTCAACCCAAACCATTACATAATTCCATGACACGTGGGTAGCTAAACCAGAATCTCTTCATTCCACAGTCATTGTGTGGTCCATGGATAAACCTGGCTCGTTTTCTCCTCTATATGTAGAAATATTAAAAAACCTCTGGAAAAACTTGCAGCTTTATCAGCACAAAATCCTGCACAATCCTTGTCAGTCCCATATTTAGCTCCGGGAGCAAAGCACAGGATCTCTACTCCCGTTCCCATCAATTAAAAAGCTGGATGTAAGCTCATTAATATGTAAGCACAATTCAGTGTAGCAGAATTATCAGGAAACACATGCAAAGGTGCAGGTGCAGGTGTGAGCTCATGTTAGGGCTGAGCTGAACACAATCCTGCAATATCATTTCTATCGATTTTAATTGGTGTGAGGCTTGAAGAGAAGCTGACAGCTGATAGATAGATCCAGCTCTTTATATTGCTTTGTTGCATCCAGAAGACATAAAAATAGCAGGTGAAAATACTGATGGTCCCTGCCAGCACCTCAAAACTTGGAACAATTGCCTCTCAAAATAAAACTGGAGCCATTCCCTGTGGATGTTGTCTTCAGCACAGGATTTTGGGAGAGCTTTGCTGGACATCCCAGGAAACAGCATGACCCAGAGGAAAACCCCAGTTAATCTAAAAACTCCCTTTGACAATCCTTATCAGTGGCTCCCTGTAGAAGCGGAGGGAGATGTTCAGTGTTTTGTTAGCTGGGGTGATATTTCATCAGAGATCTGTGTGATGGAGCAGGGAAAGTGCTGATTCCTGTTCCAAGAGAGGCTGAGGAGGGCTGGCATTACACTGGGAGACAGGGTTAGAAATCCAAGTGAGACGAGCAGGGGAAATAACCTGGAGAAAAGGATGCAGCTCAAGAAAGGCAAATTCAGGGTCCTGCACCTGAGTGAGAAAAATCAGCTGAGCAAGGAGAAGGACTGAAAAGAGCTGCTTGGAGGAGTTCCTGCAGTGGGCTGAGCATGAGGGGAGTCAGAGGTGTCCTGGGATCCAGCTGGAGTAGGGGAAGAGCCACCCTGACCTCCAAGAAATGGGGAACAATCCTTCTGTTCTGGCCAGGGCTGCTGTGAAAAAAAGAGCTTGGGGGAAACTGAACAAATCCAGAAGGTGTGGAAAGATTGGATCAGTTAAGGTGGCTTTGACAAAAATCCTCATCTGAATGGCCCTTCTCTCAATCAGAACTCCAGAATGGTTTGGGTTGGAGGGATCTCAAAGCCCATCCAGTGCCACCCCAGCCTGGCAGGGACAGCTCTCACTGTCCCAGGAGCTCCAGCCCCAATGTCCAGCCTGGCATTGGGCACTGCCAGGGATCCAGGGGCAGCCCCAGCTGCTCTGGGAATCCCATCCCAGCCCCTGCCCTCCCTGCCAGGGAACAATTCCTGCCCAGAATCCCATCCAGCCCTGCCCTCTGCCACTGGCAGCCATTCCCTGTGTCCTGTCCCTCTGTCCCTTGGAAATCCTTTCACCTTTCCTGCAGCTCCTTCAGGCCACACTGAGCTCACCCCAAAGCTTCTCCTGTCCCCCTGCTGCTGCCCCCCTTCCTTCCCCCTTCCTTCTCCCACTGACCAAGTTTGCTGAGTTTGTTCCTGCTGAAGATAAAAACCTTGGGGAAGAGAACAGAGGGGAAAAGGTTCTGCAGTGCAGTCTGGAGCCCAGGACAAACCCTTCCCTCAGCTCCCCCAGCAGCCCTGGGCACTGCCCCGTCACCCCAGCCCTACCAAGCCGCTTCTGGAAACTTCCAGAACTTTTTGTCGTGCCTCTATCTGCTCAGCAGCACAGATTCCTCCTCTCCTCGCAGGGCGGATGCAGGGGTAGAAAAAGTTGTAAGGGCTGGATTAGGGAAGAGCGTGTGCTCTGCTAGATAAATGCATCTCGTGACCTGTACACTGGCAAAGCAGGGAAAAATACAACTTATTTTAACTTCTAATTTAGTGTTCTAAATGAATATGAAACTATTTTGCAATATCAATACATTTCTTAATTTAAACAAATCTAATTATGCTAAATTAAAGATTTATTTAGCTAACTTGGTAATGTTAAATGCTTAAATATTTTAGATGTCCGAGATAAACGTAATAAAATGACTCTGTTTAATCTACAAATTAATCCAAAAAAATAAATTGCATTTTAATTACATTGATAACGATCAAGCCCAAGCATGATTGGCATATTCCTTCCCCGAGACAGAGGGAAGCAAACACTGTGGGACAGATTCCGTTTATTCCCCACACGCCTGAGGGTTTTGAGTGATTCTGCTGGGTTCTGAGCATGCATTTCTGACTTACCCTACTCGAGCTGCACAAAATATGGCCTCGTACCTGAAACTGCTCCAGCACATTCCTACGCTGGTGATGATTCCAGCAAGGAAAATCTGTCTGGCAAATGAGTCATTGTGAAAAGCCTGAGCTGAAGATGCTGGAGAGGAGGGTGATGCATGTGAAAATGAGATTAATCAATAGGAAGATGAGGATCAGCAGTCTATCACAGCAGAGCTGTTTGATAATCGTGGGGCTGGGGAAACGGGGAAACACGGGGAGCTGAGAGAAATGTCAGGTTAATAATGAACTAGGAGCCATTCCCAGAAAGACGAGAGGCTGAGTGTGCAGGCAGAGAAAGGGGAGCTGGGGTGCTTTTAGCACCCCCAGAACTGGGCAGAACTCGATGTGAAAGCACGGGCAGAACATGAGAGCAGTTCTTCCATCCCTGGCTGTGGTTACTGTGTTGGGATAAAGGAGCTGGGAGCCATCACTCAGCCTGTGGCTGAGGGGTTTGTGTCCCTAGGAGGAGTGCAGAGGCTGCTCTTTATTGCCCTGTAACTCCTCAGGCCACAGCTGCTCCCTTCTCCTCTGCCTCTCTCACACCAGCCATTTCTGTGGCATTTCTCTGAAGTTTTATCCCACTGGCTCTGTCTGGCCTCTGCCTTGCAAATAAAGGGACAGATTTTTACCTTATCACTGCTAGATACGTGCATATTTATTTATTATTTCTATTTTTATGTATTTTATATATTATCATGATAAAAGTGAACAGAGGAGGGACACACAGGTGTCCTTGGGATCTCTGCAGTGGGACACCCTTCACTCCCTTACACTTTAAAATTTCCTGTTTGCTGCTTATTGGAAGATGTAAAATTTAACCACCTAATAATGGTGTTGTAAACCAAATTTCCTTTGCTTAATTTGCAAATCCTCTATGGATTAAAAATCTGTGGGATGTGGGGTCCACAACCTGAAAATTGCTTTAGAAAGATGGAGGAAGAGAGCAGGGGCTGAGATTTTGTAGAGAAGGGAGAACCTGGCTTTGGTGTCCTATAGGATAATCCTTAAATATAGCTGGAGTGGAAACAAAATAAAAACCAAATAAATAAATTTTAAAAAAACAAACCACAACAGACAAACGAAATCCAGAAGGAAGCGGCCACAAAGGTCTGAAGGGTCCGTGGATGAGCCAGAAGCTGAGGGGATGTTGTCACTTGTGGAACACCCAGGGGCCATCCCAGGGGGATCCCTGGCCAGGCCTGTCCTGAGGGGACCCCAGGAGCAGCAGAGGGGTCAGGACAGAACCATCAGAGCCTTTCAGAACCATCAGAACAGAACCTTTCCCCATCAGCACAGGGATGTGGGCCCTGCTCCTCCTGCCTGAGCTCAGGCCACCCCAGGGATCCAGGCCCGGCTCCTTTTCGGGCACTTGCAAGGGTTTCTCCAAAAAGCACCAAAGGCACCCTGAAGCTCAGGTTTCAGTGCTGCTCACTGATGGTTTGGGGAACGTTTTAGCCGTTCCTGAGGGTGATTTATGCTCTCTTTAAGGTGCATTTGCAGTGCCAGGGACGAGCAGGATGGTCATAGCTCAAGGGAGACTCATCCCCTAAATTCTGTCAGCTTCCACTTCGACTTAATGGGGCCTGTAAAACTGCTGACCAGCTCCAGTTCCCTTGAGTTCCCCTGCTAGGAACCCAGAGATGAGGATTATTCTTGCATGTAAGAGCTCCTGGAAGTTCCTGTTGATGGGTGCTGTGAGGACTGGCTTGGGCTTGTCTTTGTGTCTGAGTCTGAGGCACTTCCTACAACAAAAGTCAAAAGATGCTCGTGCCTGTGTCATTTTATAGAGAAAATCTCTCTCTATTTTGATTTCTTGAATTCCTTTAAACTGGGCTGCAGAGAAACAAAACTGATTGTTTATCAAATTAGGTCTTGGAAAATGCTTTTCCCCCTTGAGGTCAAAAAACAAAACAATCATTCCAGTCTTGTAAGTTATTTTGGCTTCATGCTTCTTTAAATCTTCTCCAACTTTTCCTTCCTTTGTTCTTTCTCCAATACCACAAAAATGTAATAACAGCAGAAGTAGACAACACAGATTAGCCAACCTGGATAATATTTAAGTGCTCAAGTATTTTGTTAGTGGCTTGAAGGACTGTGCTGGAGTGTTCGTGGCATTTCCAGCTCGATGGATGAAAGCTGTTCCTCCAGTTCTAGGGACAACAGAGACCTTGCAGTGAAAGAATTTTTCATTATGTGACTTCTTGCTCTCTTCTTGTAGTTAATGAAGTGTCTTTTAAAGTTGTTTAAAGTAAAGAACAAAAAGTCCTAATAGGTCTTGTATTTCTAGAGAAAGGCCACAGGTTTCCTGAAGGCGAAATTTAACTTATCCCATCTGATTTAGTAAAGAAATATTCTGTGACATTATTGCAGTGAAATTATTTTCAACGGGGAAATACTGATTCAGTAAAACCCAAATGTTCACATGTGTGCCCACTAATCTTATTTATGGAGGCAAAGGAACCATAGCTCTTTCTAAGAAAACTCTGCTTTGATTTGGATTTTTTGAACAGAGTCCTCATCTTGTTTTGAAATTTGTTTTAAATTTATTTTAAAGTTCCAGCCTTTAGGCATAAATATACCCTCCTCTTTTACCTGACTTGTGTTTGTTCCTAAGGACTCTGTTTGGAACAAAGATTTTGGGGGTGTTTTTCCTGATCCAAATGCAGAGCAGGAGGGTGAACCTTTCAGAATTTCCCAAACTGTTTACTAGAAAATGAAAATTCTCTGCTCAGATTTTTTTTGGCCTCTCTCTTGATGAACTTTCCAAACCCTACCCATACAGAAATCTGTCATTTTAGTCTGTCTAGTCCTAATTCCTGCACACTCAGGTCTGTGTTCCCATAGCGATTGCTGCTGTCAGGATTTGGACATCAAAACTAAAAACAAAACACGAGGCTGGGATGAGCTAACCAGGGATAAACTGGGATGAAATGCTCCTTGTTTTATTTTAGGATTACATGGAAGGCTTGCTTGGAGCTATATATCAGCTTTAAAGATGGTTCAAAGAAAAACCCTTCATCAGCAGAACAGGATAAGCTGCTATCATTTTTAATTTTTATGGAGCCCTTTTAGCACCTAAGATGACCATGAGGGAAAAACAGACAAAAATATTGCCCGTTGTAATAAATAATTTGTCTCAAGTTTCAAGCCTGTTATTAAATGAAATTTGAGGTAATCTAAGCAGAGCTCCAGGGCACCTGTGACTTTTAAATGGAGCTCTGCTGTTTCTAGGGAAATCCATACCTTTAAAAACGGAGCTGGAGGCTAAAAGCCTCAAAGATAAATCTCCCTGGGGAGCCTCCTTCCAGCAGGGCACTCAGCCTGGCTCTGGGTGTCTGCTCTGAAACTCCTTTCATGAGGAACATCTGCCTCTGTCTAGACCTTTCTGAGGCTGCAGAATCCAAAATATCTCCTTTTGATACCAGCCTGGCTGTGGGCTGTTTGGGTGCCTGCTGTAGCTGAGGAACTCAAAATGTCAGGCTATTTGTGGTGCTATGAAAATAACAGTTTAACCCCCAAATTGCGTGCAGCTTGCTCGCAAAATCAGATTTTTAGCAAAGGCACAGGTCCAGTTTAGCATTTTCTGTGCTGCTTGGAAGTTGAAATTTCCCTTTCTGTGCTCAGGAGAATTCAGGAGCCACAGAAGATCCTCCCTGAAACAAATGGCTTTGTCTTCTGAGAAATGTTAAAGTGCTGGGAACGCTGCTAAACTGTCGAACCATGGAGCAGCTGCTGATTAATTTAGCACTGCCCCTTCTGAGCACTTAATACAGGAATCCTGAGGAAAAATAAAGGCTCTGTAATTAATGCTCCGGGAAGAGGGAATGAAAATAAGGTCTCACAGGTGTGTGGATAAGAATACACGACATAAATTCATACAGTGAGGATAATCTCAGGCTCTTGATGTTGTGTTTCTGGCTGTGATAGAGTGGAGTGGCTCTTTTTGCTGCCGAATCAGAAATGTTGCAGCAGCTGTTGATGCCATGAGCTCTGCAGCCACATCCCAGGGCACAGGAGACCCTCAGTTTGTTGGGATTTTGGGCAATATTCCCATCACTTGTACGACAATGCTGCCTAAAGTCTGTAAGAAACAACAGAAAGGTAGAGAAAGGCAAAAGAACTCATTATTGCCAGTTATCTGCTCATCAAAATCCTAAGGGGGCTGTGACCTGATTGTAACTTTCCCCCTGAGCCCTACAATAATTTTAGCTGTGAAAGGAAATTTTATGGCATGTAAGATTAGCCCACACTAATGCAAGGTCAAAAATAATAGAATCAATAAGCAAACTCAATACTGTTAACATTTTGAGAAAATTACTACTAGAAAACAATGTCAACAACAGATTGAAATGGGTCTCCAAAGTTGTCCTATTGATTTCCTTTCAGATTCATGACAATCTAACTCTTTTTCCTTTGCAATATGGTATCCATTTTTCTTGGTGGGTTGGTTTTTTTGTGTTGTTTTTTTGTTTTTTGGGGTTTTTTTTTTGTTCTTTGCGTTTTACAGCCCATTTTAGCTATGAACATTTGTTGGTTTATTATTTAAAAATACGGCAAAATTACTATCTTTGAGTTTTTATTCTGAAATAGACAAAAGCCTCCGATCCCGCTCAAAAGTGGTTGGAAAGCCTAAGGCTATTTTCAAGTTTTAATTCTGTTAGCAGTGCACCAGCACAAAGTGTGGGGAGGAGGAGGGAGGAAATTGAAAGCAAGTTTGACATTTGTTTAGAGCTGTCAGAATTAAGTATACTGAGAATGAGAGAGAAGTCAAAGCTGCAGTGTGTATTTAAGTATTACATTTCATATCAGTAATGGTTTGCACCAGCAACAGCATCACAAATCGGCTGTGCCGTGTCTTGGAGGGGAACAAATTCTGATTTAGCTGTAAAATGGGTGCTGTGCAGCCCAGGGCCTTCAGCAGCGTGGGGCAATGCCTTGGCTCTGTGTTTCCATCAGGAAGCTGCTGAGATCCCGGGTTTTCCAGCATTGGGTGGTGTGGGGCTGTGGAATGGTTGGGTTGGAGGAACCTGAGATCCCATCTCACTCACCCCTGCCATGGCAGGGACACCTCCCACTGTCCCAGGCTGTCCAGCCTGGCCTTGGGCACTGCAGGGATCCAGGACAGCCACAGCTCCTCTGGGAATTCCATCCCAGCCCTCCCCACCCTCACTGGGAGGAATTCTTTTCTAATACCTCACATAAATTTCATCTCTTCCAACGTGAGCACTTTACTCCTGTGGTTCCACTCACAGATATGTTCAACAGTATTTTCACTTGTGTGGTGGCTGAAATACAAGGATTTCATGTTGGAACAGTGAGATTTGGGGAAGCTCAACAATTTCATGTTGGAACAGTGAGATTGTGGGGTGGAAATTCAACAATTTCATGTTGGAACAGTGAGGCTGTGGGGTGGAAGCTCCAGGTTCAGTGAGGAGGAGAGTGCCAGGAAGGAGGAGAGGGAGGGATGCACCCCTGGTGTGGGAAGGGCTGATCTGCTCCTCCCTCACTGATCAGAGCAGGAAGACAGAACCCAGCTCTCAGATGAGTGCCAAGGTACAAGAAAGTGAAATAAACTGTCAGCATTGGTCCAGACTCTCATGCAAACCCTCCTCAAGTGCTCCTCTCTCTTCAGGACAGAGCTGGAGCTCCCACTTTTCTTTACACACACAGGCAGAGGTGCTTTCCCCAGCGGGGGCCGATGTTTGGGGAGGAGGAGGATGGATTGTGGCCTTCCATGAGCTCATGGTCTCTGTGCAAACCCCTCTCCCCTTGGTGTTCTGAAATCTGGCTCTTGCAGGCTCTGGGTGCAGCAGGGACAAGCTCAGAGCTGCTGTTCTCACCCTTTGAAGTCCAAACATCAACACCAGGATGACCTGGGGTTTTAATTTAGATAGATCTCAAAATCTCAAAATTATTTATAATGAATCTAGTTCTTGTACTCTTACAGTTGTTTTTAAAATTGCAGTTTTAATTATGCTCTAAAAATCTATTTTTAAAGCTTTTTGTTCTATTGAAAACAAAGACTCTGAGGCTTGGGAGAGGTTTTGACCATCTTTGGCTCTTCTGTACTGTTTTATTTCATATGGATACACATGAGCAGCATTTTGTCACTCAAAGCCAACATGTGCTGCTTGAGAAAAGTGAAACATCAAAATAATCTTTTCTGTATATATGTATTTACTTGGAATTTTGCTGAATTTTCATTGATGAAAATTATATCTAAGAAATCCATATATCCAATTTCAATGTTCCAGGTCCAGACTGGAGATCAGAATAGAGACATTATATTTTAAAATAGAATTCTTATACTTAAAAATGAAAGCAAAATCCCTTCTGATTTTTTTCTGCTGCAGGCCTCTGCTATGGCCTGAGTTTGGATTTCTAATTCCCTGTTTAATGAATCTTGTAGTATTTCCTCCAGTGAGCTTTGGGGGTTTCCATCTGGGTTTTACTGAATCTCTCCCCAAAGCTCAGCAGATCTTTGCTCACCAGAGCACTGAGGTTGTCTTCAGACCCCTCTGTTTTCCTCCACTGACTGTGTAGCAAATTCAGAATATAAACTACGTGGTGTTTAATTTTATAGGTGTTCTTGTGCCCAAATTCACTTGGATGGAGCATCCAGGGTTGTGTGGGCTTACATGGAATGCACTTTGTGCTTCTCTGAACTTCATCAGCTCTGCTTATTTCTCTGGCATCTCACCATCCCTTTTCCCCCCAAACATAAAACACTCCCTGGCTTTTATCTGCACTAAATTACTGATTATTTCCAGGGCAGATTGCTTTGGCAATGTCTGTGTTTGCAGCCAAGCCTTCCTGCCAAGCTGGGCTGCAGTGGCAGGGCAGCAATCGAAATGTGACTTTTGCAGGTGACTCCTGGACAGAGGGCAGGCAGCAGCTCTGCACACTGCTCCTGCAGCAAGTGATGGAGGTGGAGCACTGAGCAAACTTTGACAACATCCCAGAACTTATTTGAAATGCATTTCTTGTCATTGCTGGAGAGAGGGGGAAAAAAAATAGAAGAAAGAAAAAACAGCACTGAAGGGAGTTGTCACACAAAAGTGTGTGGTATGAACCCGGGGACCTAAAAAATCAATCATGGCAATTATTTTACTAAATTATTTTAAACTGTAGTGTGTCCAGAAGTCTTTCTGTTAAATGTCTGCTGTCACAGCAACAAGCTGTGCTGTTTCCATCTCTGACCTTTTCCATGTTAAAATGCGTGTCAGTATGTAAAACAGAAGCACTCCACACACAAGCTGACTGTGGCAGTGCTTTGCTTTGCTGCACTGAAGGTCCTGCAGATCCAGATTTTGCAGGAAATGAGGATAATGGGACAATTCGCCATTTAGTTAGAGGGGAAACACACCCACCAACAACAAGCAAAGGTTGCTTTTTTCAACATTTGTTTTGTCACATTCCTTTTTGCTCTGATATATTTGAGGGAAGGGAATGGAAGACTTAAGTGGCACGTGCAGAGAATGGATGAGCTGATGATGAAGTGTGAAATGACCATTAAAGCACTGACCGTTTATCCCTAATACCCCATTTGGAGTTGAGATCCGAGTGAAATGAGTTTAGTGGTTGCAGTTCAGTACCTGGTGGACAGCAGCCCATATGTCACAGGAACCTAAATCAGCTGCTGCAGTTTAATATCAATAACAGCATTGATTCCGAAGGGATGTGGGTCAGACTGGTGGATAATAACATTAAAGATGTGCAGAGCCTCCGAAAGGATTTGGGTGAACCTTTGGGGTTTTCAGGGCAGGTTCCAGCGTTTTGCTTTCAAAATCTCCTCCCACACGAGTGCCCCAGCAGGCACCCTTGGGTTCTCTGGCTTGGAGTTCTGTGCCAGATGAGAGTGGAAGGGATTTTGAGTGCAGGAACCATGGAAGAAGCCCTGAGCATTTGGTCTGATTTCCCTTTGTCATGCAGAATCTCCAGGGTGGGACCAAAAATCCCAGGGCTCCATCCTGGCACCCCTCAGGTCCCTGCAGAGGAACCAGGAGGCTGCAGCCAGTTTACATCAGAGCCAGTTGGTTTGGGTTGGTTTGGTTGGTTTGGTTGGTTTGGTTTGGTTGGTTTGGTTGGTTTGGTTGGTTTGGTTTGGTTTGGTTGGTTTGGTTGGTTTGGTTTGGTTGGT
Source organism: Cyanistes caeruleus (assembly GCF_971803275.1). Lineage (NCBI taxonomy): Eukaryota > Metazoa > Chordata > Aves > Passeriformes > Paridae > Cyanistes > Cyanistes caeruleus. The sequence goes on along the minus strand of NC_141716.1, from coordinate 1,653,204 downwards.
TTGGTTGGTTTGGTTGGTTTGGTTTGGTTTGGTTGGTTTGGTTGGTTTGGTTTGATTTGATTTGGTTTGGCTGGTTTGGTTAGGTTTGGTTCGTTTGGTTTGATTTGGTTTGGTTGGTTTGGTTTGGTTGGTTTGGTTTGATTTGGTTTGGTTGGTTTGGTTGGTTTGGTTTGGTTGGTTTGGTTTGGTTGGTTTGGTTGGTTTGGTTGGTTTGGTTTGGTTGGTTTGGTTTGGTTTGGTTTGGTTTGGTTTGGTTGGTTTGGTTTGGTTTGGTTTGGTTTGTTCTGGTTTGCTGCTGTCCCATCAGCTGGGTGCTTTTTTTAAGGCCACATCCATAAATATTTTTAAGAAACGTTTGGTTTAGTGGCTGTGGTGGTGTCAGGCCGGGGTTGGACTTGATGGTTTTGGAATTCCCATCCAGCCTTGATGATTCTGGGATTCTAAGTTACCATCTGATTGGGAAAATTTTATTTTTATTATTATAACTTGTGCTTGAAGGAACCACAGACCTTCATTGGAGCAGGTGCCAGTCATCCTGTGCTCTCTAAGAAGTAAAGAATTATCCTTTCTGAAAATCTTGGGATCTGTTCTAAAATAACCTCGACTGCTGCTGGTCCCAAAGGCTCTGAGGATGAATTTATACAGCCATGGATTGCAGCTGGTGTGGGGAAGGGAAATCCAGCTGTGAGATCCCAGCCTTGGACAAGATTCCCACTCTAAAGGTAATTTTTCCAAGGCCTGGTGAAAGGGACTTTTTGAATTCCACAGTCTGCCCTGCCAGGGCTCTGGAATTATCACCAGAACATTCCCTACATCTCACCAGCCACAATAAAGTCCTTTCAGCATAAATCTGCTCCATGGTTGAAATTAGAAAATGACATCCTCTGAGAGAGATTTTTATTCAGGGAAGTGAGGTTTGATGTTATGGTTTCTTTCTTTTGAGATTTCAATTGGTGATTAATGAAAAATAGGGTATAGTAGTAAGTCACAGGGAAATTTTATCCATTCTGGGAAAGAATGGATGGAGATATATATAAATATATAAATATATATATATATATATATACCTCCTATTTCCCAGGAGTTTAGGCTGGAAATTTCTGGAAAATTAATCAAACAATACGTAATTGTGTGATTTCATACAGATGATGGCACACACAGCAGTGGATGCTTGCCATCCACTAATCAGAGAGTGGAGAAATCCCAGATTTCCGTGGCTGGGAGGGAAGCAGAGCAGAGGTGAATAAATGCCCTGGGATGGGGATGTGCTGCAGCACGCCCAGGCTCCCCAGCACGGAGGGAGAAGGTGAACAAGCAGATTTTTGGGAGCAGAGGGAAGAAGCTTGTGTTGGTTGGTGCCAGTCCCTCAGTCATGCAGGAGGAGTCATTCGGGCTGATTTAATGGATTTGCAGGAAAACCACCCCAAAAGGGCTGTGCAGGCTTGTGAAGGGTTTCATGCCTGCAGATGCCTCAGCTGGCATGTCAAGATGTGTCTGAGCAGGTGGGAGGGGAGCTGAGTCAGATTTACCGTCGGGTTTTTATTTCTCGTTTAGCTTTGTGTCGGTTTTACACCACAACTGCAGCCAGAAATCCCAGAGTTGGCTGGGCAGGGATCATTGCTCCAGCTCAAAGCCATCCCAAATCCCATCCCTGTGAGGAAGAGGAGCGTGTCAGCAGTAGCTGCGGGGGATCCTGCATGGGAGAGGCTTTGGGATGAGCCAGAATGTTCCTCCCAGAGCAGCCCCTCAGCCTCTTCCCTGGAATGGTGCCCTGAAGGGAGCCCTGGAGTGCAGCTGGATGTGAGCTGGGTGGAGATCCCAGTGCTCAGGTGGCCCCAGAGCCCTTCAGCACCACAGCACTGGCACCTGGGGCTGGCACACCAGGGCTCCCTCTGGCACTAAAATAAAGGTGTGTGAGAAATGGGGCGGGAGAACAGAATGGATGCACTGCCATGTGTGCCTCACAATTTAAACTTAGCAATCCATAATGCAGGAGCATGCTTTCTCACTTTATTTTGGTATCTGGAAAGTTTCAGCACTGGCACCATATCAATATTTATTAATGCATTGTGAACCAGAACCTGTGATTATTACTCATGCTATCTCATACTTTACAAGCTTCAGCTCTGAAGAATAAAATCACATCTGCTTTTGCTCTTCCCATATTTTATTCAATGTTTTAACAGCTTTGCCGTAAATATCTCATCCATTATGATTCAGTTGTGACTGTATCAACTTCACATCTCCTGTTTTATTGCTGTCATTATACTTAAACAACGCACTGTTAATTCTGTTAACTAACAAGTTCATTGTTCTCTGCAGTCAGCAGTCTCTGATTGTTGAGTCCGCAGCATTCCGGGCTGTAAATCTCTCCTGGGCACTGAGTGGAGCGTTTTCCTTGCCTTGGAAAATGAAGATATGTCCTTTCTCAAGGCTGGTGAATTAAGGGTTAATTGTTCTCCCATGGAGTAAAGCTCACAGGACAGTTCTGGCTCACCAAGGATAAAAACAGTGATTCTGCTCTCCTCCCCTCAGCCCCCCGAAAACAGCGATTTTCTGATACACTGAGTGTTAAAAGTTGTCAATTTAATGCTGGGGGGAGGAGGAAACCGCTCCAATGATGAGCAGAAAGACAGAACTTTAAAGAATGATGGTAAAAGGAATGACCAACGTGCTCAGGAGTGGGGATGGGAAATGGTGAAGGGAAAGGAAATTCAGGAGAGATCAAGAAGAAGCAGGGAGAGTGGATTTATGAGACCTGGATTTGTGTATTAAAGGAGAAAAATGGGTAGAAAAGAAGGTGGAGCTGCTGGTGGGAGCAATAGAAAGTGAAATCAGCCAGCAAGGGACAAAATCTGAGATTTAGGAAGGGAGCAGAGGAAATTAGGAGCCACGTGTTGAGTGAAGGTAAATGGACAAAAAATGTTAAATAAAATACTCACCCATGTTACAAACCAGGATTTGATGAACTCACAGGAAACATGGCTCAAATGTAGGTTTTTTTCTCCTTTTTTTTTTTTTTAATTATAATTAATAGGAGTGGACAAATGCAGCTTTAACAACACATTTGATTGAGACTTTATTGGTTTGTTATCAGCAGGCAGCGTGTAATACCTTGTTTAAATAAGCTGGTTTCTAGTTGTTAAATTTCTGTGTAATTATAAATGCATGGCAGGGAATAACCACAGAGAGATGGAGCACTGCCCTTGGAATTGCAAACATGGATAGAGAGGGAGAAAATTCTACAGTTAAGGCCTTATTTAGGAAAGGAAAACTTATTTTTTAACAATGAGTTTCAGTGGGTTTTTTAGTCTTTCTTTTATTTGAGAGTGTGGGGATGCTGGTGTCTTGTCTGGGATCTGGCTTCATTATTTTATACAAATTATACTATTAACTATATCAGTGCAAACCAGGCATTGTTTTTATATTGCATATATATATATATATATATATATATATTTATTTATTTATTTATTGTCATGGAGTGGCTATAAAACCACGACATTTATATTTATAAAAATATATTTATAATATTTATATTTATATATCTTAAAAGTTTAGCTTTTAAGAAAAAAAAATCCATGTTGACAAAGGTAATAACCTGAGTGTGCAGAAGGCCAGTTTGTCCCTCTGTGTGCTCTCACTGTGCAGTTTGTCCGTGGCAGGCAGAATAAGAATAAGAATAAGAATAAGAATAAGAATAAGAATAAGAGAATAAGAATAAAAAAAATGAGAATAAGAATAAGAAAATAAGAATAAGAAAATAAGAATAAGAAAATAAGAATAAGAATCTGAGAAGAATAAGATTAAGAATAAGAATATAAGAATAAGAATAAGAAAATAAGAATAAGAAAATAAGAATAAGAATCTGAGAAGAATAAGATTAAGAATAAGAATATAAGAATAAGAATATAAGAATAAGAATAAGAATAAGAATAAGAATAAGAATAAGAATAAGAATAAGAATAAGAATAAGAATAAGAATATGAATAAGGATGATGATGTCTGAGTGTTTGGAGACTCTGATTTTTACTATTCCCCATCTGCACCGTGCTGAGGAAGGTGCAGAACAGAGGGGAGAAGGGACAGAGCTTCTCTTGCCTCGAGCTGGGCTTTCAGCATTTGGGTGATCCGAGCCTTTGAGCTCCCCAGGGCTGGTGTGATGCTCCTGCAGGAGAGCAGCTCTGGAGGAAATGCTGAGGAGGAAGGGGACTGTGGATCACAGAGCTGAGCACACATCAGAGCTGCTCTGCTGGGTGAACAGTGAGGGCTGGAGCCCTGGCTTTGAGAAGTGCTCAGGTTTTATCTGACCCAGAGTTTCACTTGGTAACAAGGTCAGGATCCTGCAAACGGCTGCAGGGGCTGGGGGATTATTTCCCCCTGGGAGAGGATCAAATTCCCCCCTTTTACCCCAGGAGCTCCCCAGGGAGCAGCTCGGACACGGTGACAAATTTCCACTCTGCTCCTTGGACAGGGCTGGAAGGAATTGACCAAAAAGCGAAATTTTGGGCAGAACTGGAGGGCCAGCACAGGCACTGTCCCTGAAATGCCCTTCCCCATCCCCTGCTTGGCACTGCACACCTCCCACACTCGATTTTCCAGGGCTGGGTCCATCCTGCAGGGAAGGCTGAGGAGAGAGGGGAGCTCTGGCCCAGCATCTGGAGCTGCAGGAATTTCCCAGAGGTGACCTCAGAGTGGGCCCAGCTCTGTGGGCTTGGCCAGGTCATTAATCTATGCCAAGCACCCATCACACGTGAGCCTTGTACCTCGTATTATTTAATTTCAGTCCAATTATTCCAGAAAAAAAACAATTAAGAAAATGAATAATTATAAAAGTAAGGTCAACTCAATTTTCTCTACTAATGTTTTTAGTTACTGGACTCATTATTGCTAATTTCTTTCATAATCTTTGCCATCTAACCTCATTTGTTTCATTGCCAAGTGGCAAGAAGGGAGCATCATAAAACTTCCCTGAAAACAAAGCAGAAAAATCATGACATTTTAGTGATTTCCTGAGAAAGCAATTATCTGTTGTTAACCTTTATGGAAAGAATTCTTCTGATCATCTTCAATATAGCTGTTAAATTTCCATCTTTCCATTTCTGATTGCAGTTTTCCAAATTAAAAGCAGAGAGCTAGGTGGGTATTTTAATTTCATGTCACCTTTTTTTTCTAATAGTTCTATTATTGAATTATGCAGTACTTTAAAACAGGTTTTAGAACCTAAAAGAAAACCATTTGCTGTATCATTTTTTAAATGTAATGAATTTCACAGCACCAAATTTTAAACTTTGTTTTTGGCTGACTTAATTCATTTGGGCTCATGAAAGAACTTTGAATTTTTCCTGTGATATTTGAGAGCTGAACCAACACACTCTGAAGCCAATGGGAGACTTTCTGTAGATTTTGGAGGGTGAGAAATCAGGTTGTATCCTCTAAGCTGTAAATCAATATTCAGGGGTAAATGCTCCACTTTTGGAGCTTTGTTGAATTCAGTGATGCCCTGTGAGGAGGCTCCTCTAGGTTAAATTCTTTCTCTTCTGTTTCCATCCCAAAAACATTGGAGGAGGAAATCTTGGAAATCAGATGAAGGTGGCAGAGGGGAACAATCAGGTTCCAGTTTTTTTATTTGCAGTGGATCTGTTAAAATGAACCCAGCTGCCTTTCACTGGTCAGAAATGGGTGTTATTATGCCATAATCCTCTTTAAAACTTTTAAATAGCAATTTTATTTTTTTTACCTGATCTTTTTTTCCATTTTCTTGGGGTTTGTGCTCTTTTTAAGAAAAGATTCTTACCTGTGAGCAGGATTTCAGTGTCTGTACAGTGATGAGCTGGAATGTTCTGGATGGTTCCCACAGATCTGGCAGAGAAATGTAACAATGACACATCCATGAGGGCCTTCCCAATTCCTTAACTGGACAGGAAACATTCTCCAAGGGTGCTGAGGTGCAAAGGAAGCTCCTGGAGATGCCTAAAGGAGCACATCCCCATCGAGATGCCTAAATTAAAGAGGGTGAGAGGAGGTCAGGAGCAGCCTTTCAGTGCTGATGGATTGATGGAGACAGAGGGGACCAGAGGAGCAGCCTCCTTATAAATTTCTTTGGCTATCAGGGTCCCAAGTGAAGGGGGTTTTCTTTATTTCTCCTTCTTTAATTTTTCACTTCTAGCTGTAATTAAAAGGAGATTCCATCTCCACCCCCCGCTCTGGCTCAGCTGAGCTGCTGTGATATTTTGGGGTCAGCAGGGTGTTTATTGTCTCCCCTTGTGCAGAGGGGACAGATCCTGTGTCTGCAGCAGGGACAGGGGCCACAGGGGAATAAAGCACCCCTGGGTGATTCATTCCATTAATGAGGGGTTTTTGCATGGAGCAGAGCAGGGCTGGGGAAAGGAATCCTCTGGAGGTCAAACCTTTAAAATACCAAGGAGAGGGACGAGGACTGAGGGTGAATTTATCCCAGAATCACTGGGGATGGAAAAGAACTCTGAGACCAAGCCCAGCCTTCCCCACGAGCCTTTTCCTTCCCATTTGCTGTCCCCTGTGTGTCCCCACCCCTCCTGATACCCCAAAGCTTCCAGCAGCCTCTTCCCTGGCCAGGGAGGTGGGTTTGGGGTTGGATCCCAGGTTTGGGATCCCCCTGAGCTCTGTCCAGGTTTGGGATCCCCAGGAGCTCTGTCCAGGTTTGGGATCCCCAGGAGCTCTGTCCAGGTTTGGGATCCCCCTGAGCTCTGTCCAGGTTTGGGATCCCCAGGAGCTCTGTCCAGGTTTGGGATCCCCCTGAGCTCTATCCAGGTTTGGGATCCCCCTGAGCTCTGTCCAGGTTTGGGATCCCCAGGAGCTCTGTCCAGGTTTGGGATCCCCAGGAGCTCTGTCCAGGTTTGGGATCCCCCTGAGCTCTGTCCAGGTTTGGGATCCCCAGGAGCTCTGTCCAGGTTTGGGATCCCCAGGAGCTCTGTCCAGGTTTGGGATGCCCCCAAGCCCAGCCCCAGGAGCTCCCCTGGGACACGCTGGTGACACCCCGATCTGTCCCACCCCATTTCCCTCTGCCTGAGCTGGAGCTGCTGAGCCCCAGCCCTGTGCTCACAGACAAGTGAAGGAAAAGGAATTTCACAAAACCCCAAACCCCAAGCGTTTTGGTTCTGTGAATTCCGAGTGTTGGGACACCTCTGGACAGATTTCCATATTCAGTCCCTTGGCTAAAACTAAGCTCTGGATCAACTCAATATCTGAAAGGCTTCCTGCCAGGGATTATGTCCTGCTGGGGAAGGGAGCTGGGCTTAGTGAGCTAATAGATCTTTTCTATCTCTAACTACTGCCAGTATGATTATGGTTTTTTAATCAGAAAAATGTGTTGCTGAAAAGTACCGAGATTAAGCACCACAATTGCCTGTAACAAAAGCAAGTTTTGTTGGATGAGCAGAGATCTGATGAATGACATGATTTGAAATGTTTTCATCCTAATGGCTTCCTCTTCTGAAGTTAATTTTTTTTGTCAGTTGCCAAAACATTTATGAGCAGATTTGTGGATAATGACACTCTTAGATGGGGGTTTAAATAAAAATCTGTTCCATTTGCAACCTAAGAGACCCAGAATTACAGCAGAGAAATGGGATTGGAGGCTGATTCCTCTCGTGGCAGGGTAATAGATGAGCTGGGGTCACTGCTGGTGTACAGAGAGCAAGACACAAACTTTTAGGCCAGTTGTTTCTCCCTTGAAGAAGTTTAACAGAGGAAGCAATAAATATATTTAAAATACAATTTTGTAAGAAATGTTCACCGTGAAGGGCACAGGGCTGCAATCTAGGGGAGTTCTTGTTCCCTTTGTGAACTGAAAAACAGGTAAAGAAAGAGAAGATAGAGGGCATTATGTGCTGAATAAATACCTACATTTAGAATTGCTCCCTTTGTTCAACATCTGGATTTGTAAAAGGAACAAGAAAACCTATTCTTTACCAGCCCTTTTGAAAAGGAAATTTGGCCTGTGGATCAGTGGTTGAATAATAGACTGGATGGAATAATCCAGGTTTGTATAAGCTGGGAGAGGTTATTAGGGAGTTGTTTGATCACACAAGTCTCGTGTCAAATAATCAGAAATCCAGACTAGGCGCTGATTCACGTGCTCAAACCACGTGTGAGGAAAAGCAAGTGCTCAAAGCTGCTCAAAGAGTCTCCTAGAAGAGGAAAAAAAAGGGTATAAATCTTGTTTGGCTGTTAATAGCAGTGGGAGAGATCTTGTGTTGCTGTCTGAGGGGTCAGTCTGTCCCTGCACAGATGGGGACACAGAAACCCTGGGACAGTCTCTGCCTTTGCCATGGAATTGTGGAATCCCAGATGGTTTGGGTGGGAAGGGACCCTAAAACATCACCCAGTGCCCCCCAGCCTGGCAGGGACAGCTCCACTGTCCCAGGAGCTCCCAATGTCCAGCCCAGCCTTGGGCACTGCCAGGGATCCAGGGGCAGCCCCAGCTGCTCTGGGAATCCCATCCCAGTCATCCAGGTACTGACAAATATCTTATTTTCTGTGCTAATTAAAAAACATCGAACTGATCCCCTGCTCAGGGCTAATTTTAAGCTCCTCCTGTTGCACCAGTGCATTTTTAACAGCCCCAAAACAGCAGCACTGGCAAAATTTGTGTTTACAAACACAGCCCTTGGCTGGTTTGCTCTGTGTGTAAATGCTTGTGGTGAGGAACCGGCAGCTGCATTTGTTTTCTTCTCCCAGATTTAACCTCCATCTAGATCCTTCACCTAAGCCAGGAATGTTATCCCACCAGGGAACAGGTGAGCTGGTGCACAGGGATTTTGCCTGAAATGCTGTTTTCTTACAGAAGCAACAAGGCCACTTCTCCCTCCCTGCGAAGCCCCAGCTCTTCCCATCCCCCAGGCTGGCACTGCAATTGTTTCCTGCTGCTAATGTGCATTTTCTGCTCCTGCATTCTGAGGTGCATCTCTGTCACGCTTTGCAGCATTTCTAAAACACATTTGTTGCTCTGTTGTCCCAAATTCCACCTTTTCAAAAGCTTGTTATGCTTGATCCAGTCTTTTTCTCCAGCTCCAGAGCCTGGATCACATGGAACTTCAATAATTTCTGTCATTGCAAGGGTTGAATAGCGTTTTCCTTCACTTCATGAGAGAATTAACAAAAAAGGTAGAAAACTTGGAAGGCAAATTCCAAGTTCAGCTGCTTTGCAGACATCAGTGGCAGCTGAGGCACGTTGCAAATACCTTCAAAACATTCCCTAAAGTACTTCTTTAGTTAAAATTAGTTATGATTTGTACAAACACATTTCTTTTTTTGAAGTCAGCTGGGTTACCAGGTTCTTTCAGCCTGAAATTAAAGAATTTAATCCCGGCTTTGATTAAAGAAATGGTGAAACTCCCCTTCATTTTCTTGCTGCCAAGATTTCAGCTATAGCTGTTTAGGAAGAAGAACTTGGCATTGCAGGTTTTACCTATGCACTCACCAAGCTTGTGCAGGGCTGTTTCTCACCACAGATTTTCTAGAGATGATTTTCCAGACTCCTTCTAAACAGTGGGGCTTTCCTTTACTCCCCAAAGTACATTTATTCCCCAGCCCCATAGATTTTGTTCATGGTGAGCTCTAAATCAACCAGAAAATGCCCACAGGTACCTTCAAAGGCTTCTGAGAAAAAGAATGGTTTACAGGGGGCTTTTTTGCTTTGCCAGGACTATGATTTGTTACCCAGCTGGTGGATTTTTGAGCAGACCCCTGCACTGAGCATTGCTGTTAACAGCCTGGCTGTTTTTAGCTGGATGAAAACCATTCAGGGCCGTGGATGGAATGGTTACATTTCTGTGATATACATACTGGGTAAAAGCTTTCTCATTTTCATCATCCAGACAGGTAGGCCCTGCTAAATCATGTGCAGCACTCAGGGCAGGATGACAGTGTGGTGGGGGGTAAAGAGCGAGCAGCTGCTGCAGGAGGCTCTTTCTGATGTTCAAACCCAAAAGAGGCTGAAAATTATATTAATTTCTTTTCTTTTCCCCTACCTTGTGAGGGCAGGAAGTGTGCTTGGCTTGCTGGGGCTGGGCTCCTTGGTGGTTTTGCTTTTCACCACTTTTCCAGCACCTCTTTGCCAGGCTCTGCACTCCCCACAGCCCCAGTCCCTGTGCTGGGAACACCTAAAGCAGCTCCAGCTCTGCAAACTGGGAGGCTGAAATCCCTAAACTGGTCACCTTGATCTGATACTGCCTGGAATTTGCTTCCCATCCTCATTTCCCAGTCTATAAAATGGAGTCTGCGTTCAGCTGCCTTTAAAATATTTGAAATATTGGTTTTAAACCCCCCCTTTCAGCCTCCACTAATGCTGGGGAACGGAGAAATCATCCCCCAGGCCAAGTTCCAGCAGAGTGAGGATGCAGGCTCACAGTTAACCTGGCTGCCCTGACCCAAACCAATTCACATCCACACCGCTTGAAATGAGACAAAGTTTGGCCCCCGGGTAGAATTTCTACACTGGAATATCTGCATTTTCTGCAGCCTATCTCACATATTTATGTGTCTCTGGTCCAGCTTAAGCTGGAGTAGCTGAAGTGCCACGATCAGTTTGGAATAAGAGATTTCCTGCTCATGATCTTTATCTGCAGGGGGAAAAATCAGCCCATGATGTTGAGAAACAGAGCAGGGATTCCTGCAGGATGAGGGGAGCGAATTCAGCACAGTCAGCAGCAGAACACACCTTTTCCATCTCACTGGCCTCCCCTAAGCTTTTACATCATTTTCTGCTAACTTACATTTTCATTCCTGTTATTTTTAATTTGACACAACGTTTCTCCAGTTGCAAACATATAATCAATGAAAAATGCCATGGTTTTATCTTTTAATTTGCATCCCTTGCCTGCTCCTCTTCTTCCCTAAGCACAGGATTGCTTTTGCTGTTTCACGTGCTCATGTGAGTGCAGGTCTGTGCTCTCTCTGTTGTCCTGCACTGTCCCACACACCCTCCTCATCTTCAGTATTTCTGGTTTTATCCTGTAAAAGAAATCTTTCACAGGATTTTTTTTTTTTTTTTACCCTGCAATTGTGCTGTTAAAATGAAGGGGAAAAAAAAAAAGAAAGAAAGACAAAGAGAGAGAACCTTTAGCTTACCTTGGAACCTCAGCCAGCAGGAGTCCCAGTGTGAGAGAAAATGGAAATAATCAATAAATGCACTTTGCAATCCGGTCAATGTCAATGGCATTCGTTTGGGTTTTGTCTCAAATGATCACAATCACTTCACTTTCTCAGTTACTGCTTGTTTCCTCTTAAAATACACCCAGCATCTCTCTGAGCTTTTATTTTCCATACACCTTCAGAATATTCCACATGACCTGACTGGTTCCAACCCTGTGTTGTGAAGAAGAATATCAGTGTTTTCTTCTAATACCTGAAAAATTCAAAGCCACAAAGAGCATTTCCTCCAGCAAATCATTCCCACCTCATGGCAATTGCTGATCCTTCTGCTGCTGGTTCCCCACGGCCTGAAGGTGTCTGTCCCTTCTCTGAGGTCATCATGAGTGCTAAATGTGCTAATGGTTGGGGGAAAAATTCAGATTATTTATCAAGGCTTTCCTTTGGTGCATAACTTTCTGTGAGACAAGTCACCAAAACAAACCCTGGAGCCTGTCCCGCTGGCAATGGGAACTCATAAATAGAGTCAGAGCTGATTGCCCCCCCTCAAACCCCAAAAATGACTATTAATTGTCTTACCTAGAGGTTTGTGGCCAAAGTTGTTGTTTTAATAAAAAGCCTTTCAAATTGCTCTTTAAAAGGATATGCTTCACCACTTTTATTAGATGTTAATTCCATTTTTAACTACCTATTGTTGGCAATATCCTCTTAGCTTGAATACAATCTCTTTTCCTAGTGACTCTATCCATTTTTAGTTCATTGATTCACTGGGGTGTTTTGTTTTGGTTTTTTTCTTCCCTGGATTTCTAAAGCAGGAGAAGTTAAAAGAAATTCTTAATTGTTTTCTTCATTGTTTGGGCACTGGTATCAGCATCGACATCTGGAGGAATATAAACAGATTTGGGAGACTTTTCCTTGTTCGTGTACTGAAGGGAGCTTTGCTATATTAAATTGATTTAAATTTCCAAATATGGGTCAGATAAACTGAAATAATCTTCGCTGAGTTAATGTTGTTCTTTCTGGCTACTTCTATGGGAGGTTTTTTGGGTATTAAATAATGTCTGGAGGCTTCTAACATTGTGCTGTGGTGGGGATCAGTGGTTAACCCTACAGCAAAGGTTTGGTTTTTCCTCCACTGTGCATTCAGTCCTGTGCCTTGGAATTTCTGCTTCTCCCAACACAATCCTTCCCTTCCGTGCTGGAATTTGGAGTTTTGCGTTCACCCAAACTGGATTTTGTGGGATGCTTGCAAAGAGGAGAGGCAGATTTGTGTGGGGATCAGGGTACCCAACCCCAAGTGCCCCCGGCTGGGCCACGGGGAGCAGGGACAAGAGACGAGAGTTGTTGTTCTGACGTGAGAGATTTCCATGGCCTGGCTTTTCATGGAGAAACGGGAGAGGGGCTTGGAACCTGCCCTGTAGCCTTTGCCAGTGGAGAAACAATTAGTACTGAATTAGTTTATCTGGAAATTCCTGTGTTTAGATGCCCACAGCACCTCGTGTGATGGGGACAGGCAGCCGAGGTGGGTGCTGTGGGCAGGGAGGATCTGCTGAGGTTTTAACCTGGTTTATAAGCGCTCAAAGCAGCGTGAGCATCACCAGCACAAACCCACCCAGCATTTACTGCTCAGCTCCAGCCTTGGGGGAGTTCAGGGCTCAGCCAAACCCTGCCACTGTCCCTTCTTCCCAAAGCTGCAGCCCCGGGGGGCTTTTCCCTCGGCAATCCATAGGAACGTTCCATTTATTTCCTAGAACATCTAAATCATGAAAAGAAAAGCTTTGGGGTGCAATATGAGAGTGACAAAGATAATTACAGTTTTAAAGCCTTAAGAGGTTTCATGCATCATATAAAATTTTACATTCCACCACCAATTTAAATCAATTACGATCTTTAAATCTATAATTGTGCTATTTAAAGCATTTTAAAGGGCACAATGCATGTGGTATTTCACTGCGTTCCCGAGTATTTTCACAACAGATCTATTTATTGTGTGAAAGCATCTAGAGGCTATTAAAAGCTGATCAGAGGCATTATTAACTCTTTAGTCTGTCTCCTTAATGCAAGAAGCAGATATGCTTAAGCATTATTTAGCTGAATTTCTCAGCCTTTAGTGGCAATAATGGTGGCAGAGCCTGGAATAGATCACGCAGTGTCCTCGTCACCGACTCCTCCGTGCTTGGCTGAGCAGGGATTTGCTCTCCTACAGCACCGAGGCAAAGAAACAGAGACTTTTCTAATTTATTCTTTTCATGCTGGATCTAGATCACTGCACAGGTAAAGATGGGGCTCTTTATTCTTCCTGCAAAGGCTTCTTCCTCTCTGCATTTAGTTTATATCAAGTTTATAGCACCTCCTCTTTAAGCTGCTTTATTATTACTGTTCTTAGGAAAGAACTGTGTTTGTCTTTCAGAATCCTAAAGCAGGAGTTTCAAGTGAAGATAGTTTTGGTGAGTCCCTTATCATTTTTTGTTTTTATGGAAGTTAAAACATCTTAAAAGCAGCAAAGGAACCACCACAAACCTCCAAACTGGGAGAGGTCTGGCATTAAAACCATCGAGGCTGGCATATTTGGGGGAGATCAGGGTTTTATTTGTTTAATCTCTTCCTTTGAGGGCAAGCTCAATAAATCTCTTGGTGTTGGATGTTGAACACAACAATCTCCACTATGAAAATGCCATCCAAGTGCAATATTTTACAAAAAAAAAGAAAAAAACCCTAATCTGCATTAAAAATACTTTTTCCCCCAAAGAATCCAGAGAAGCAGCCCAGTAAATAATGTCACTACAGGCTAAATAGATTTGGAGATGATAAGTCTTTTATTTTTGCAATAATAGTAGCAAATAAAAAGAGGCCATTTAAAATCTGAGCAACATTTTTTACGTTCAAATAACAAATATAAATTTCCAAGTGGTTATCTCCATATTTCTTAATGGTAATGCATTCCCAGTTCTAACTCCAGCAAATACCCATTTTCATTCCAGAATTAAGTTATCCTATAAAGTAACAGCAACTGATAGGAGGAATTCATAGTGAATATAGAGATTATTGATTCTTAATGTATAAAGGATTCATAATGCAAGCATCAGTGGCAAAATATTTTTGCATTTTATTTTTATATTTGTTTGGAGAGCCTATAACTGCAATGGTTTATTTTGCTAAACTGAGAAAAAATATAAAATGCTTTGGAATACTCTTAGCTACAAAGGTAATAAGTGCTTGGATTGTGGATAAAATGTGGTTTTCTTTGAGTAGAATACATCAAAAGAATCAGTTTAGGCTTTCTGAGCAGCATCATTCAAGGGTATTCACTTTCCTCCAAGTGCAGCAAAGCCAAAGCATCACTCAGAGATGGACAAACAACCACAAAGAGTCATTTTACAGAGTAATCTGATTTTTAGAACAGGTTCTTAGCAGTCCTGACCAACCCCTAAACAGCCCTTTTAGATAGACACAAAAAGCAGTGAGAGCTTTCACAGGGGAACAGCTCCACTTCCACGTCCCAGGATTTCTTTTTATTTTTTTATTTTTATTTTTCTGTAAAAGAAATGGCTGTAGGAACATGAGACTTTTAAACTCACAAAAATAACTCAGCGTTGCCCTTTTAAATTGTTTCCACTGACAGGCAGAGCCAGGGTGGCATTTGTTCCTGCAGATCCCAGCACACACATGTATCCATAATGATCCATCCCTCGGATGGCACAGTTCTTCTGTGCTTGCTACCTGTCAGGCTTGTACTCCAGAACCTTGAATATCAGTGACTCACTAATGTTTTATGATATTTTACCTCACTTTATGGTAGTCATTTATGACAGGACCAGAATGACATAAACTGCCATAAAGCAAAGCAATGCAATCACACAAATGACCATAAATCAAGATAGCAACAGAAAAAGGTCATAAAAAGGGAAGAAAATTGGAGAAAACAACATTTGAGTTCAGATTCCGAAGTCTGGAGTTAGCAGCAGCGAACTTCAGGACAGATGGATGTGAGCAGGCAGAGAATTCAGTGTTCCACTGATACCAATCATTTTGGGAGGCACTGACAGTGATGCATGGACGGGCTTTCGTTACTTTTAAGGCTCTTGTGATGTATAAAGAGTTTATTGCAAGCGTGTGAATGGGCTTTTTTTTCTCCCATGAAGTTATCTGAGCTTTGTCCTACACCCCCAGCAATTCCCAGCTCGGATGACCTTTGGAACAACTCTTCTGTAATCTCTATTTATCTTTTGTTTTAAATGAAAAATGTTTTCCCAGTAATCAAGGCCACCTGTAAAGGATGGGATGGTGATGCTCTTCCCTTGGAAGGCTTTCCTCGGTGTAGGAGCAGCTCCTGACCCAGCTGGGAATTGGGATGGCTGAGGGTGCTCAGGGGGGATCAGACAAATTTTGGGTTGTGGGTTTGGGCCGGAGCTGAGGTTTTGTGTGAGGTCCCCTCGCTGATGGGGACAGGAGCAGGTGACATCAGGGAGGACAGGGAGCTCAGGATCAGAGCCTAATGGGGCAGCAGGAGCTGTAAGCAATGAGGTGGAACGGGATGTAAACCACACCTTAAAGTTATACCCCCATAAAAATGAGAAACTGCTGGTGGTGCAGATAACAGCATTTATGAGGAGAATTTATGGGCTGCTCATGTGGTATAAATATATACAGTACACAAACACCAGTGGGAATAAATTCCACTGGACAACCCTGTTATTTTAACAGTAACCTTGAAAATATTATGTTATTTAACTGAGGAAAGTGTTAAAGGAACAATACATAATTTAATCTCCTCCTCTCCCCTGTCCAGCTCACCTCTGTCTCGGCAGCAGTGCTGTTGTAAGGAGTGCATTAAGATAAACACTGATAGTTAATTGCATTTATTTTAACATCCACCCCCTTGTGCTTTCAGCTGAAGTGCTCCTTCAGAGTGAAAAAGAGTGAAAAACTCTGAGGACATATTTTTATCCCTAATCTTGATCCAAGACCTCTAATTCTTTCCCTGCTGGGCTTCTCTGCTCCCAAAGTGAGTTGCTTTCCTCTCTTGTAGTATCACTTGTGCTCACAACTGCCAGAACCATTCCTGGTCATTTCTCTGAATCCTTCCTTGTCAGAGGACACCAGAGCAGTAAACAGAGATGACAGAAATGTAGCAGATAAGCAAGAAAAGAAGAAAAAAAGAGGAAAAACAAAGTCAAAGACCCAGAGCAGTTGAGCTGAGAGCTGCTGAGCGGGGAGCTGAGCTGGGGTGACAGCACATCAGAGTGAGGGTGCAGCTCAGGGATGAGCAGCTCTCGTCCTGCCCTGAGCCTCCACAGGACTCAGGCACAGCTTGGTTCCCTTGCTGGGTCTCTGGGGAGAACATCTGGAATCTCTGGGATGGCTCCAGTTGTCTCCTCTCTAGACGCAGGACAGTTTCACCTGTGAGTCCCAGCAGGGCAGGGGCTCTGGGGTGGGAAGGACACACGGAGAGGGGTTGGGGATCCACGAAGAGCTGCTCCACCTCCTCTTCATTCCCGGTTGATTCCCTGTCCAGAGCAGGAGACAGCATCTGGGGAAGGAAAATGCCATGCCCTGCACTTTAGCAGAGAGTTTGTTTGCCTTTCCGACCCTTTCCAGCTCCAGATTCAGGAGTTTTTCACCAAGGTGTAAATTCCCTTTCTCTGCTGTGCTGCCAGGAAAGTAAACTAGGACAAGTTAACAGAGTGATCCAAGAGGAAAGGAAAAGCTGGGGTCTTAATTTTTGATGCAGTCTATGTGTTCTCATTATTACATTGTCTGTTTGTATTACTTTTGATTTATAATGTAATTGGGGAACTATAGAAATGTTAATGGGAAAGATACTGTTCTGAATATGACAAAGTTGTTTACTAATTGTTGCCTTTAACTTGGGCTAATTTTGTAGTATTGAAATATTTAAAAATGTTTTATTTCTTTAGTTTTGGGTTGTCATGAAAGCGTTGTCTGGTTTCAACACCATTCTCAGATGTGCTGAGCTCCCTCCCCCCTTTAAAAGCAGGAAAATAGTGCAAATTAAAAATTTGTTACACTGGGGTTCAATCTCAAACCTTTAGGCAAGCCCATCCATTTTGTTAAATATTTAGATGAGAAATCGTTGCCTGGCTGTTTATTTATTTATTTTTCCAACATCCACCGTGCTGCTCATTATCTTAGGGGAGATGGAGAATATTGCAATGATTATTAGTAAGCCTGGTAATGAGATTACTGAACCATTTGCAGTTGACTTTTTATTTTTATTTTTTTTTTGTGATGCGTAATTACAGGGGTTTATTTACAGTGCCTTTAGAGGGTTTGGTTTTGGTTTTGCCTTTTAATGATTCACATTTATATCCTTTGTTCTTCGTGGAAAGGATAAGATTGTATCTCTGGGTGTTTTGCATTTCTCTCTTCCTGAAGTGAGTGTTACCCTTCAGATGGAAGAAAGCAGCTCTTATCCAGCCAGGTGATCCCCATCCTGAAATGTCTTTTATACCTGAGTGATCTGGCTGATGTTACTTGGGAATACTCAGGTAAACAGGATTATTTGTGCATTTATCCTGGGTGATTCTCCCTGCCCGTGCTCAAGCCAATGGAGAGAGCCTCATCGACTCTCTCTGGCCTTGTCTGTCTCATAAATGTGATTTATTAATAGGAAACAGTGGAAGGGAAGAGCTCCTCTGCAGGCCTTAAATATCTCCTAACTGGCAGTTGTTAAGGTTGGTCACATCATTGTCACTTTTATTACTCCCATTCTCCACTGGTGCCCACTTTTCCACCAGCTGTGATCCCAGCAGTTCCTGGGGCTTTTAGTGGAGGAGGATTCCTGGTGTGGAGGGGAGAAAAAAAGAAGAAAAGAGATTTGGGGCAGTTACTGGGAACAGATACAGCAAAGTCCTGGAATAAAGGACTTTGTGGAATAAAGATGGTGCTACAAGACTTATTCAGGAAGCCAAAACCATTTATTTAGGGATCACAGGGCTTAGACAGGTGAAAATACAATTCTTTGTTTGCCTGGTGACTCCAAGTCTGTAAGGATGAGTTAAAGTGGGCTCAGTTTCATTGAAACCATTAAAGCTCTTTTTGTTTCCTTGTTTTGCCACATTTATTTGCAATAGGTTTGAATAAAATAGGTTCAATTCGAAATTCAGGTAGAAAGAGGCAAAGATTTTATGCCCCCAGCTTTAATCACCTAAATAGTGCACAGGCAAAAAGATGAAAATTTGGGTTAATATGTGACATTAAAAATATGGCTCTAACCCAAGTTATTATTTAGAAATCAGTGGGATGTTTCATTTGTAAAAATTGCAAGTTCTGGGATTCCTTTCATGTTCAAAAGCAGATCTGCACTGAACACTTGAAATTTATATGAATCCACAGTTCAAATGCCTTAAATGCAAAATTTATTTTTTCCTTCAGCAGCAAGCAAGTCACTTGCTGTAAAAACCTGAAATCACACAGAACATTTCAGCTTAGCTGCAAAAAAAATTAGAATGTAAAAAACAAACAAACAAACAAACAAACCAAAAAAACCAAAAAAACAAAAAAAAAAAACCCCAAAAAACCCAAAACAAAACAAAAGGACAAGCTCCAGAATAATTGCATTTCCTTGCAGAATAATGCCAAAGCTAAAAACTTGTTTATTTTATCTCAGGATGTCTCTGTTGGCTGCTTCATTACAACAAGAATTAAAGTGAATTACAAAAGGATCCGTGACTTATGCAAGGGAATTTAAAGCCAGGTCCCAAACACCCTGGCCATAACAGAAATAAATGAAATGGATCAGGGCTGTGGAGAGCCAGTGCAAGGGGAGGAAGATGATCACTCCCAGTATTTAACTCACATTCCAGCCACGAGCTGGAATCCACCTAAAGCAGGGTTAGGAGCCCAAAACTCCCCTTTATTTTGAATGTGCCACGTGTTTATGTTCCCCTGAGCCGAGGCTGTGTGAGCTGCTTCACAGCAGTGCTGCCTCCTGCTCCTTTTTTCTCTAAAAGCACATGAATAATCTCACCTGGGTGCACGTGGCAGTGACAGCCACCACGCACACCCTTCATTTCTCAACTGCTGGAGGACCTCGTTAGAATAAAACCTTTCTTAGAAAGGAAGAGGTCCAAAAAAAAACCTTATATTGAACAGCCAAGGTTAATTTTCCTCTGTGAAATCCCAGATTCAGCTAAACTGCCATCACCTCATTGGGATAACTCGTCACACTGCTGGAATTTAAGCACCAGTGATCCAGAGGGAGTAAACATCCTCCTGTACAGTGGCTAAAGGATGGGCACCCTGGGGTTTCCAGCAAGCCTCCACCACCGTGTATTGATGCTGGGCTCGTTCCTTGCCCTGCTTCTGAAGCACAATTAATCACCTCACTAAGGTGCCCTGTGAGCTCTGTAATTAATGTTATACATTGACTTGGGGAGAAAGCTTTGGGGGGGATCTGGATGATCCCAGAGAAATATGGCACAGGAATATTCCACAGCGAGCTGGGGCTGGGTCTGAGTGGGGAAGGTTGAGTCTGAAAGGTGAGGAGTGATGAGAATGTTTCTTTTTCACGCCTTGCCCCCAGCACGTGGAGGATTCTCTCTGCTCAAGCCCTGCCCCGGTGCTAATTTTTGCCAAAAGGGAAGGAGAGGGTGAAAAATCATTAATTCAATTTCTCACTGGTTTGCCTCTGGTGATTGCTGTCACTTCAGGTAATAGCTTGTCTGTGGTTCTGACCCAATTCTTACACCAGTCCTTCCATACTCAACCAATTAATCTAATGGTTCATTAATTGCAAACATCTGAAATCATTAGAACCTGATTGAGCACAAAAGCATCAAATCCTGCGAAGCTGTGACTGCTTAGCCAGCAAATGGTCTCACTGCAAAGGAATGTCAATGTTTATAGTAAATGTAACCTAAACTAGGGTGTTCATTGACATATCCCTCCATTTGTATACAACGGCTCTGACATCTATCAGTTCAAGAGTGCATGATTTATCCACTGCTATATCCTGGAACTGACAAGCCAAAGATTACAGCTTAACCTACATGAAAGCAGAGGCTGTATGTATTCCTAAAATAAATATTTAGTAACTGACAAGCTCTGGTTAATATTAATTCCTGATAGAAAGCAGTCAATTTAAGCTTACTTCATGCCAAAATCTATTTGTATTTTGTAAATCATTTTTCATGAATATAGTCTAGAGGATCTCGAGGAAATGTGTGAGTGGGGGTGGGTGTCTGCATCGTTGCATTTTTTATCTCCCACATCTGCCCTTGGTGTGCCTGGGAAGTGGGGCAGAGCTGGGGAAGGGCACACACAGCGCTGGGATGAGAGCTGGGAAATGGAGACTTAATTAAGTGAATTCAGTGAGTGTGAAAGATGCCAAATTGGGCATCCTGGAGTTGTGAAGCCTCCTGTTTATCCACGGGCAGCCAGCACAGGTAGCACTAAATAAACATCCCTGCCAAATGGCATCAGGGATTCCTGTGTCACCTTGATGGGGAGACGAGTCCAGACCGTGTCATGTGCACTCAAATGTCTGTCTGGGACTTTCCTCTTTTCCTTTGCTTTTTATTCCTTTTAGTGCTCTGCTCTGGTTGACAAGGTGGTGATTGCTCAAAGGCTGGACCTGATCTCGGAGGCCTTTTCCAACCTCAGTGGTTCTGTGATTCTCCTTCTGTTTGTTTTTAGAGGCTACCAATCATTCTACTGATAGATAAATAGGGAAAGAGGTGGAAATGTCCATTAGAAGGTTACTGAGCATCAGCACTCCCCAAAATGTTTCTGCCTTGCTGCTCAGGTGACAGCTGCCTTCCCACAGGGCCACTCTGGGACCCCTGGCTGTCACCAGCACGGCTGCTGTGAGGGAGGAATGGTATTTTCCTGTTGAACACATGTTTTGATAGATGCCTTCACAGGAGAACTTGGTGGGGTGCTCAGCCTGTGGTTCCAAGTGTGAAACGCTGTGCCTGATGCAGCTGTGAGTTCAGCCTGCCCCTGCACAGGACAGGTGCTGCAACAAAGCTGAGCTCTGTGTGTTCATCAGGATAAAATCCTGAGCAACCTGCCTGGTCTGCGTCTCAGCCCCTCAAAGGAGGGCTCAAAAATTACCTCTGACATAAATGTGTGTGTGTAACTCATTCCCATGCTCCTAAAAACCCTCAGTGAGCAGAAGGGAAAGGACTGGCTCTATCCTTCCCCAACTGCAGTCACACAGTGGTGTCCAGCACTGAAACATTCCCATTAAAAACTGGATTAAAAGGGTGCAGAATGGCACCAAAGTGCTCAAACAGCCACGTGTGAGCAGGATCCTCCTGCTCCTGCAGGCAGGGCTGGCAGGGAAGCAGCAGGCTGTGTGCTCCTGGCAGCAGAGGAGCAGCATCAGTAGCCCTAATGATCCAGGGCAGTGGCCTGAGGAAGTCCTTGGAGTGTGGTTTCCTTTATCACTTTTACTGGGCTGCCCTTTGGGGATGAGTTACGATCTGCTGGTTTGATCTTTTGTATTGTGTGTGGGGTTATTGCACCTTTTAGTTCCTGACAACAGTAGTAAAGCTGCCAAGTATTACTTAAAGTGTGGGAATGTTTATAAGAACTCAGCAAAGAGAGTGCCTGGGAGAACCAGGAGCATCAGCAGCCAGCGGTGGAACGGGGAGCTGGGCACTGCACCTCGCTTGGGAATGACCTTTCCCAGCTGCTGGAATGAGCCTTGATCAGAATCCGAGTGCCAGGAGCCATGGAAATCCTGGAAAACACAACTCCAGGCTGTACCTGTGCTTGTTTCTAAGGAGAACTGTGTGTAATTCTCTATATTCCTGTATGTTTCCAGGTACTGCAGGTGAAATCCCAAAGCATGTTTGTTCTGAACATGAAATTTTCGGTTTTTGACAGTGTTCTAATGGAATCATAGTTCAAAATATTCAGTGAAAACATTACACTCCCCCATCATTAAGGTGAATTTTGTTTGCATGCTCTTTTCCCAGAACACTGATGTTAATTTTTGCTTAACTTTAGTCTTACAAGGTATGAAGCAATTTAACAGACTCGGTAACCTTTCATTAAAGTTCAGCGCAGTACTTAAGCATGTTGGGTGCATTAATTGTTAGCTGACAGCTATTATTTCTGTGAAACCCTTTTGTAGGAAAATTTCTGCTTGATGGATTGGATTTTACAAAATTTGCATTTCTCTGAGCCAGAGTTAACTGGTATTTAGAGCTACAGCAGATATTTAAATTGGAAAACAATCATTCTTTAAACTAATGTTAAATATCTGTTAAAACTATGAAACTTGTTTGGGATAAACTCGATTATGGAGCTCATATCCCTGCAGTGCTGTCTTTGACATGTCATTATAACAAAACTGGGTTTTAATATAGAGAGAAGGGAAGTCTGCACCCAGTCCTAGGTGTTGGCACAAGGGCAAAGCAGGGAAATGAGGATTTGGTGGTTCTGAAGTCACATCCCAGAGCTGCAGCAGATGCATTTATTTCCCAGAATAAGGACAAAGCAGGGAAATGAGGATTTGGTGATACTAAAGTCATGTTCCAGAGCTGCAGCAGATGCATTTATTTCCCAGAATAAGGACAAAGCAGGAAAATGAGCAGTTTGGTGATACTGAAGGCACATCCCAGAGCTGCAGGCAGATAGATGCATTTATTTCCAGGAATGTTTCCCAGAATATTTCCTGGAATAAGGGCAAAGCAGGGAAATGAGCATTTGGTGATTCTGAAGTCGCATTCCAGAGCTGCAGCAGATGCATTTCCCCAGGATGATGTTGGGTGCTGTCACGCAGGGTGAGCAGCTCTCCCAGGTGCTGGGGAGTGTGGAATTTCTCAGGTAGTAAACTCTAATTTTAAGATTTAATCTCTAATGGATCAGCAGAGTTTTTCTGGCCATGACTTTGCAATGACCCTCGCACAGCCTGAGCTCCCAGAGGCTGCAGCAGTCGGGGAGCACCAGGGGATGCTCCAGTTTGCTCACTGGAGAACAGCAGAGCAGAGGAGACACTGGGAAAGGAGCTTTGGAAAACACCAAACCTCTGAGAAACCAGGAGGAGCTGGCAGTGAAAAAAGCACCTTGGGGAGAACAGGGACTCTGTGTTTTAGCTTGTTGGTTACAAGGGCTCCAGGAGGGAGAGCAGAGCAGCTGGCAGGGGCTGGGGTAAAAATAACAATTAGAAAAAGGCAAAGCTCCCACACACAGCAAATGGGGAGATTGGATCCATCAGCTTGAAGAAACCTGGCTGATCATGTGAACCTGCAGTGAAGGTGCTGGGAGAGCTGAGGACCAAGAGAGAGGAAACGAAATCATCCAACAAAGGGATGAACCGAGCTGAGGGAGGAATTACAGAGCACAAAACACTCCTGAACTGATGAGCTCAAATAACACAGAGACATTTATTTAGAAGTGTGGAACAGTAGATCTGTGTTGTTGTATATACTCTGATTTTATCAGTGATATGCCAGCATTAGGAGCAGCTGAATTTATTTTGTTTTTAATACACATCTGTGCATTCTCTCTGATCACAGCTCCATCCATGCCATCATCATTCCTGGCTGCCAATACATTCCTTACATTCAGTGATATCTGGTGATACAGAAATCCAGCAAGATGTTTCTGAAGAGTCATGACCATAAATGTACAAATAACAGCACCAATATTGCATTATTATTGTTTTTTTACTTAAGTGGTTAAAAATGTAATGCATTTTTTCACTAATGATAGAATAAATTAATATTTTTCTGATTATGTCAAAGATCTGAGTAAAAGGTGAGTCATGCCTACCTGCCAGTAAATCAATTACATGCTGTAATTTGGTAAATTTAGCTGACTTTAACCACTAATCTTGGATGCTTTATTAAATACAGAATAGTGGCAAGAAATTCCTTAGACCATCAGTGTTGTCTCATCAGGAGTGGAAAGAGAATGTTACCTCCTTCCATTCCCTAGAAATCTGATGGGGAAAGGAGAGACACAGACAGAAAAGTGAGTTAATTATTCAAGAAGGAGTTTCCTCTTCAGCAAATTCCTCTCTCAGCTCAGCCAAACCTTGTCATTCCATGGCTTCTAATTTTAGGAAGAATTTGGATTGCAGGTCAGAACTTTAACATTTCCCTGCAGAGTCTGTGGCACACAAAATGCTCAAGTGTTTTCACTTCTTCCTTAATGAAGGGTTCAGTAAGGGTCTCGTGGTGAGACCCCACACCCTCAGCTCCTTTCTGTGTCCTCTTTCTTCACAAATGTTCTTCATTTTTATGCTTGAGAAGGGAGAAAGGAAAAATAACTCAATATTGCTGCAGGTTTAGCAGCATCCAGCCCACTGTCCTTTCCATTCCCACGAGTCCATTATCCCACAGGTCCCCTGCATCTGTCACAGGATGGGAACGAGCCCCTCGGGTGGAATTCAATCAATAGCCTGACCTTCAGCAAAATCCTTTGTTTGTATCAAGTAGACAATAAAAAAAAAAAACATATTAATCGGAAAAAATAGCATTTTTGTGATAGGTAGGATACAGAATCCGTGGATGCAGAGTTTGGGCACTGCTTGGGAAATGGAGGCTGTGGGGTAGAAAACCAGAGATCTGAGTTATTGCCACCCAGACTGCTCGTGACCTCTGGGGTGTTTGTGAGCTAGAGGCTGAGATCTGTCACATTTGCACTTTGCACAGGCAGGGATTTGCCCAGGGTGTAATATCTGTTAGGAAAATGAAAATAGAAAGGAAGCAGAGCTCATTTAGGGAATCTTCATTATGGGGTGTGGCAGAAGAGGAAAAGCAGGAAGATCTGCAAAGAGATCACGTGAAGCAGAGCTTGAGAGATCAATTTTACGTTGGTTAAAGCAGAAAATTGGCCATATTTTCATAAGGGAATTGTCATAATTGTGTTCGCATGTTTTTAAAATCAAGCATTCACCAAGGCAGTGAAGGCTGGGGAAAGTATCTCAGTTGAATTGCTATTTTAAAAAATATAAAAATCACCTGTGTGGTGCTCTGAGAATCAAAATTAGAGGGCCTGAGACAAAGAGATGTTTTGGGGATGTGCAGCACACCTTGTGATGTTACGGGGCTGGCTGGGAAACGGGGGAAAACGTGAGCAGCCAGCGTTGGCAACCAATTTGTTTGGAGTTTTTTTGGTGAAAATTATATTTTGATTGAAAGTTTTGGAGAAATTCTATAAAAGAAAAGAACTAAGTCCTCAAAATTTCTGCTGAAACCATATTTCTTCTGGAAATGTCCTAGGAGTGGTTACAGGAATGCTTAGGATAACAGGATAACTCCTCCAACAGCTTTGAAAACAGAGGAGTTACAGGAAAACACGCTCAATTCACAGTCTGATATAATAGATAATTTTATTTATTAATTTTTATTTATTTATAATTTTATTTATAATAGATATATTTTATTTTTAATCTAACACACATTTCCAAATGAGGCAGCTTCTTGATCAAACAGTGTTTCTATACGAAAATATCTGTGTTTTAGTCCACTATATTTGTAAATGGGGTAGGGAGATGCAAAATTCATGATCCCAGCTCTGTGGCTGTTTTCCTGCAAAAAGGTGTTTAAAGAAAATTTTACATGATTAAATACAAAAGTCATATTTGGGAAAACCCATCTTAGTTAACTTTCCTTTTGAGTTCTTTAGCAACTCTGGTGCTTTTTGCAAACTCAACCCTAACATGAGATGACCAAAACATTCTACCTTCAACTTGTTTTAATATCAATTTTTCCAACAAAGGGCAAAGGAAGAGTAAGAATTTATAAAATGTGACGAGCTTCTTAAAAGGAAATAGATAAATGGGAAATATATCCATTTTTCCCTACTTTTATCATCTCGGCTTCGAAAGACAGCTTGCATTCTTCATTGACAAACAGAGAGCCACTCCAGGAGTGTAATCATAGTAAAATTCACAGCTAGGATAATGTACAACTGGAATTCTGTCTGGAGGAGCTGAGGTATGCCTTGGAGGAATGCATTAGATGCTATGGTTAATTAACTAATTTACTCAATCAAGTTTAACAGTGGTTTTAACTTTAATGGCACCATTACATTTTAATATGAAAATAACAGGCTGGGTTCCTGGCGCTCCCTGCAGCCCCCTCCCCACATCCACTTGGCAATTGGATTTTGATTTGTGGAGTTTTCAAGCCGTTGGTGATGTCAGGCCCAGGGATGGCAGCGCGTGCAGGAGCGTTCTCCGCGCCACCCTCGCGCCAGCTGCGCTCCCCAGGCTGCACAGCGCTGCACACACACCAGAGCTGCTCCCACTCCTGTCTGAGGGGTGATCTCAGAGGAGATCTGCACACCAGAGCTGCTCCCACTCCTGTCTGAGGGGTGATCTCAGAGATCTGCACACCAGAGCTGCTTCCACTCCTGTCTGAGGGGTGATCTCGGAGATCTGCACACCAGAGCTGCTCCCACTCCTGTCTGAGGGGTGATCTCAGAGGAGATCTGCACACCAGAGCTGCTTCCACTCCTGTCTGAGGGGTGATCTCAGAGATCTGCACACCTCTGCACACCAGAGCTGCTTCCACTCCTGTCTGAGGGGTGATCTCAGAGATCTGCACACCAGAGCTGCTCCCACTCCTGTCTGAGGGGTGATCTCAGAGATCTGCACACCAGAGCTGCTTCCACTCCTGTCTGAGGGGTGATCTCAGAGATCTGCACACCAGAGCTGCTCCCACTCCTGTCTGAGGGGTGATCTCAAAAGAGATCTGCACACCAGAGCTGCTCCCACTCCTGTCTGAGGGGTGATCTCAGAAATCTGCACACCAGAGCTGCTCCCACTCCTGTCTGAGGGGTGATCTCAGAGATCTGCACACCAGAGCTGCTCCCACTCCTGTCTGAGGGGTGATCTCAGAGATCTGCACACCAGAGCTGCTCCCACTCCTGTCTGAGGGGTGATCTCAGAGATCTGCACACCAGAGCTGCTCCCACTCCTGTCTGAGGGGTGATCTCAGAGGAGATCTGCAGCTGCTGCTTCCACTCCTGTCTGAGGGGTGATCTCAGAGATCTGCACACCAGAGCTGCTTCCACTCCTGTCTGAGGGGTGATCTCAGAGATCTGCACACCAGAGCTGCTTCCACTCCTGTCTGAGGGGTGATCTCAGAGATCTGCACACCAGAGCTGCTCCCACTCCTGTCTGAGGGGTGATCTCAGAGGAGATCTGCACACCAGAGCTGCTTCCACTCCTGTCTGAGGGGTGATCTCAGAGATCTGCACACCAGATCTGCTCCCACTCCTGTCTGAGGGGTGATCTCAGAGATCTGCACACCAGAGCTGCTCCCACTCCTGTCTGAGGGGTGATCTCGGAGGAGATCTGCACACCAGAGCTGCTTCCACTCCTGTCTGAGGGGTGATCTCAGAGATCTGCACACCAGAGCTGCTTCCACTCCTGTCTGAGGGGTGATCTCAGAGATCTGCACACCAGAGCTGCTCCCACTCCTGTCTGAGGGGTGATCTCAGAGGAGATCTGCACACCAGAGCTGCTTCCACTCCTGTCTGAGGGGTGATCTCAGAGATCTGCACACCAGATCTGCTCCCACTCCTGTCTGAGGGGTGATCTCAGAGATCTGCACACCAGAGCTGCTCCCACTCCTGTCTGAGGGGTGATCTCGGAGGAGATCTGCAGCTGCTGCTCCCTGGCAGAATTCCCTGGCTGGGCCTGGTTTCACAGCCCGGCCCTGCCGGGGAAAACGAAGCAAAGGGAAAAGTGTTTCGCTCTGTGCTCCTGGGTTTGGTGAGGGAAGACAATCCTGTCTCATTAAAAATGTCATTCATGGAGCCTTGAGATGTTCCTGTCCCCATGGCAAAGTCTGTCCTGGCTGCATTCTCCCCACACACATCTTGGTGAGGTTCTCTGCTTTATGAAACAGAAATATTCTATGGATTCCTTGAGTTTCACCTCTTAATATTCTTAGACAACCATGACAACCATACTTCACTCTGTATCTTATTTTTGTCTGATCTAATTAATATTAAACAATAAATTAAATGTGAGTGGGGAAATGCTGCTCCCCAGTACGCTGCTGGTTTCCAACTGCAGCAAAAAGTGCAGGGGGAATTGTGCCCAAAACTGACAAGGGGATGCAACTGATGCCTTATTTCTAGAAACATTTATTGGGATATGGAAAAATGTAGCCTCAAGTTGTGTCAGGCAGAGAATGGAGAGCTCTCCAGTGTCAGTGGGTTGCTGTGGAAAAGCCTCATTTGCAGGTTCAGGTTTATTTGATAGTAAAACCCTTTAAAACGTGGTCATCCTGAATGAGGTGAATGTTTTTGTGAGGATTTGGTCTGGGAGGTCCATGTGGCCTCCACAAGGCCCAGACATCCAGTTTGAGGGCTGAGAGAGCTCTGCTCCTTCGTGGCAGAAATATTTGAGTGCTTAGTAGACACAGAATCCCAAACTCACTGGGTGGGGAAAAAATTCTCCAAGGTCTGAGTCCAAATTGTGCTCAATCCCAAATTAGTCCCCATCCAGAGCACTCAGTGCCACCTCCAGGAATTGCTGGGACACCTCCAGGGATGGGCACTCCAACCCTCCCTGGGCAGTTCCAGTGCCTGAGCTCCCTTTCCATGGGGAAATTCCTGCTGCTGTCCCCCCTGAGCTCCCCTGGCCCAGCCTGAGGCCGTTCCCTCTCCTCCTGTCCCTGTTCCCTGTGAGCAGAGCCCGACCCCACCTTGCTGCAGCCCCAAATCCCCCGTGGAACTGCAGTGGGCAGGACAGGGACAGAGCCCTGGGGCTGTCCCCACGTGGGTCACCCCAACGAGACCAGCAGGAAAAGACAGAGATCCCTGGTGGCAGAGGAAACTCACTGTGGGTACCCACAGCCGGCTGATAACAGATTTCATCTGATTGTGGCAAGGGACAGTAAATCACAGCTAAACACTTATATCTGATTTTATAGAGAATTTTTATTATCAGAGGTACAAAGGCCGTACTTTGGAGATTAACTGGGAAAAGTTTTACAAGGCAGTGGAGATAATGAATCACAAATTCCATCAGGGTGAACCTCCCGTGCTGAATCCGAGTGCAGCTGTCTCATATTTGCTCCGTGTGCATTTTGCTACCAGTAATTTTGTCATCAATTTTCATATTTTGTTTAAACATATTTGTCTTTTGGACAAGATAGGTCATATTTCACCCATTTGATGAATTTTCTCCTTGGTCCAGTTTTACAGGATTTGCACTTAATTAATTGCACAACCTTTAATTCGACAGACTGTTTTTAATGGCTGTGTAGTTTCAAATGCATATACAGGGAGAAATTTCAAAAAGTAATTGTTTTTATGTCACTACCATTGAAAGTTGCAATTATTAAAATACACAGATAATGGCACGGAATTCCTTAGCTGATGATATTAAACACGCACAAGTTTTTAATGCAGATTTTTAAGGGGTTTCATGGAATTTGGGGTATGACCTCTAGATCAGAATATCCACATAGAGCCCATGGGACTTTGTACAAACTCACAGATTCCACCTGGTGAATTTTGCATCCTTTCACCGAGACGAGCCTGGATTTAAATTTTTTCCCGGAATTACGCTGCAATTCCATTAAGGGTGGGTGATGGGACTGCTCGATCAGGCTGGGAGCTCTGCCCTTTCAAACACTGCACAAATTCCGTATTTCCGAAGCTGGGGAGAGCTCAGAGGAGGGAAAGGCACCTTTTCCTGGAGGAGCTCAGCGCTGACAGTCTCTTAAAAGCTTCTTTAGTTGGTAGCAGGCTGGCAGGAGAGGCCAGCTCGCCCTGCTGCCTGCAAATGCGCCCATCAAACGTGTTTGTCAAAGCACCAGGCTCCTCCACGCCTGGTGAAAGGCAGACACCAAGGAGTAGGCAAAGGTCAATCCTTGTCAGCTCCCTGTAAATGGAATTGTAGTGGCAGTTTGCGAGGCTGCCTCGTTCCCTAGCAACTTTGGGTGTGCAGGGAAGAGTTAAATACATATTGCTTTTTTTTCCTTAATTTTGGCAATAGGATTATTTATTTTTTTTTCAATGTGATTTTGTTTCATTTCTTGGCCTTTGTGTGTGTTTGGAGGTTTGTGTGCATAAGCAGCGAGCTGCCATCAGCAATTGTGTAAGGCTTCAAAAAGAAATCTGTTCCTGAGGACTGACTGACTTCTGAGTTGGAGGATAATCATGATAATTAATCTAGAGCCTGGCTTCCTTTATTATGTGGCTGTGAACAAATGTAATTTGTGAAACAAATTCTACACAGGCTCTGTTTCTGGTGCTGGTAGTGGTGAGTGCCATCAGGAGCTGACCCGGTCTCACAGAGAGCTCGGGGAGATCTTTCATGCTGATGGGGAACTTTTAAAGTATATATGTGTCAAATACCTCCTGCTAATGACAGCCAAGAGAGCAGTGATTTTAGGGCAGATTTCTGTTTAGAGGAATGAATTTAGGGATTAAGCCAAGGCATTCAACTCCAGTGCAATTTCTAGGAGTTGTCCCTACTTACACAAAGGATGAATTAAACTCATTTATCTTATTGAAGCCCGGGACAAAACGTGGGGCTGGGGACGGGCAGAGCTCCTGTGACTGCACAGGGCTGAGAGGGGCTCCCAGCAAGGCCCAGTGGGTGTGGGATGGCCCCACAGTCCCAGAGCCCAGGTGGGAATGGCCAGCAGAGCCCCCTGGAACATCCTGAGCTGGGCTCATCACCCCTGCACACCCACCCCAACAATCCCAGCCTGGGCATCCCTGGCAGCGCTATCCGAACACTCCTGGAGCTCTGGCAGCCTCGGGGGTTCCCTGGGGAGCTGGGCAGTGCCAGCACCCCTGGGGGAAGAACCTTTCCCTGATCCCCAACCTAAACCCAGCTCCAGCCGCTCCCTGGGGCTGTCCCCGGTCACAGAGGGACCAGAGCTGCCCCTCAGGGCCCCTCTCCCAGCAGCTGCAGGCAGGGATGGGTGTCCCCTCAGTCTGCTCCTCTCCAGCTGGGCAGAACAAGTGACCCCAGCCAGCCCCTCAGCCCTGCCCCACAGGCTCTGTCTGTCACTGCAGTCTGTCTGTCTGTCTGTCCATCCCTGTGCCAGTGCTGGAAGGGGCAGTGCCTGCCATGAGCCCACAGAGCATCAAACACCGAGCAAAGCACGAGGAGGTGCTGCTGGGTTCCTGTTTCTGTCCCGTTAACCTGGCTGAAGAGCAGCTGAGCACAGCGCAGATTTAAGTGTAATTAATTGATCTGCCAAGCCATAGGTTGTTCCCCTTCCCTCCATTTTCCAGTGGAGCCACAACACGTTCACAGCCTTCAGTGGTGATATTGATGCAGGTAGAAATGCCTCCAGAACATTGCATTAATCCATATTATTGTAATTTAACAGACTAAATTTCCTCATGTTGTTGCTCCTTTGACTTCAGCAGAGTTCCAAGAGCAGAGAGCTGAGTTTTACGGTGCTGCTGGCCATCAGTAATTCCTCCCTCCACTCCTTTCTTGGCTTAACTGATGGAACTTTCAGAGATGGGCATGGTGGTTAAATTGCTCAGTGTCTGGGACAGGCAGCAATAGCTCTTTGTTCAACATTATACACGAGTTTTCTGCTCGTCTGTAGGCTTGTCAATCTAAAATTTAGGGTGAAGCTGTGCCAATTGAGGTAACTGGAGAGTTTAGCACTCCCACACGGGCAGGACTTGCTCTGAGTTGATTTTTGCAGGCATTGCCTTCCCAGGTTCTGCTCAGGATGGGGAGCAGGGGCTGATCCTGTGGTGCTGAGGATGCCCTGTGCAAACATAGCACTGCAGTCATGCCCACACTCTCAGAAACTTACAGGGAATTTTATATGCAGGCTGGTTTATCCTTCCCTCTCTTTTTTATGAACTCTGGGAATGAAAAGCAAAAAGGAATTTGCTAAGGTGAGAGGAGAAAATGTTACAGGCCTGCTTCTCTCCCCTTCATCTTTTCAAGGGCTCTGTTGCAGAGAGAAAACAAGGGGCTGAGGTGCTTGAGGATGGATTTTAAAACAATTTCACCCTCCTCTCCAGGAGCAGAGCTGCAAATTTGGATCACAAGCATGGGCAGGCAACAGGCAGGTGTCTGCAGGTGGGATCTCAGGGCTCCAGAAGTGGAAACCAGGGGGTTTTAGTGAGCAGGCTGGGCAGTGTGAGGCCCTCAGCTGATTTTCAAATTGCCATCAGCTTCCACGGCTTTTCAAACGTGATCACAACAGATCTGACTCTGGATTTGTGGAACCAGAGCATCTCCCAGCTCCAAATTTCACAGCCTGTGACAGAGGAGCACATCCCTGCAGCCCTCCAGGACTGGCACCACAGAGTCAGGATTTTGCTCCTGGCCCCAGGTGAGTTTGCTCCTTGTAAAGATTAACAGCAACTTCATAATTCCCTAGCAGAAGGAGTTATAAAGGAGAAGTTGGAATTCAAGCTGTGTCCTGGTGAGATTCTCATCTTTGTTCCTTGCAGATGTTAAGTTGCTTTGAGATGCAAGTCATTTCTTTGAAAAAGCTTTCTTTGGGGCTGAAACCTAATGGCAGGAAATTAGCTGTTAATCCTGTCTTTTCTTGGACAGACCAGACA
This sequence comes from Cyanistes caeruleus, assembly GCF_971803275.1. Taxonomy (NCBI): domain Eukaryota; kingdom Metazoa; phylum Chordata; class Aves; order Passeriformes; family Paridae; genus Cyanistes; species Cyanistes caeruleus. Next base: position 1,620,573 of record NC_141716.1, on the reverse strand, counting down.
TGCATAATAAACTCCCCCTTGGCTCCTCCTCGCCTGCCCAGTGATTCAGTTTGACCTGAAAGCAAACATTTTCTTCCAAGAAAGACAATGTTTATGAGGTGCAGCCCCAGCTTGGCTCTGATGATTAGAGACACATGGATCAACCTGTGTGAAAGCTGGGATGGCTGTTTGAAAGGAGCCCTGCTCGGGAGGGCTGACATCACCAACCCTGCGGGAATCAAACCAGCAGCACCAGCTTCACATCTTCCAGAGCTGCATCCAGACTGAAAAACCTGCATCCAGACTGAAAAACCTGCATCCAGACTGAAAAACCTGCATCCAAACTGAAAAACCTGCATCCAGACTGAAAAACCTGCATCCAAACTCACAAACCTGCATCCAAACCCACAAACCTGCATCCAAAGTGAAAATCCTGCATCTAAACTCCCAGACCTGCTGGGTAACCCTTCCTCCAGTGCAGCACAGGGCAGCAAAGCTCTGGGATTTGTCTGGGAAGGAGCCACAGTTCACCCCTGTCCCTGATTCCTCCTCCTCAGAGGGCTCTGGGAGAGGCATGGCCCAAAAATGGGAATAAGGTTGCATCACCTTTGTCTTCCAGTAGATTTTGGCTGCTCACACAACCCCTGGGTCCTCCCAAGCTCTTGGCAGCTCTGCAAAGGCACTGAAATAGGCAGTGGGGTATGGAATGGCTGGAGTTGTCATTTTGTCAGAGGTAGAAACCCCTGTGTTTAAGATGCTGTCAATACTCACTGTTTACCATTACATTCTCTCCTGGATTTATAATAAATAATTATTTTTTCCAGAACTAATCAGGAAGATTGGTGAATTTAGAATCCCACAGGGATCCCACAAGGATCATCAATCCAGCTCCTGGCCCTGCCCAGACACCCCAAAACCCCACCCTGGCAGCAGTGCCAAACTCTCCTGGAGCTCTTGGAGGTTTGCAGCAGAGCCCATTCCCTGGGGTGCCTGGGCAGTGCCAGCACCCTCTGGGGGAAGAGCTTTTCCTGAAATGCCACCTCCCTCCACCCTGGCACAGCTCCAGCCGTTCCCTGGCTGCTGTCTGTGCTGAACTCAGCCCCCCAGACCCCTCAGCACTGTTTCCATGCTGGGCACAGGGTGGCTGTGGGTCTTTGCTGTCACCCCACGCTCCCTCTCTCCTCTCATTGTGCTTTATTCCTGCGCTCCCTTATCTCTAAAAATAGCAATGCTGCAACATCTGCTTATTTAAGTGGTTCCATTTGGTCCTGAATCCATCAGGTTCTTGTAAAAAGGACTTTAATAGGTCATTTTTTGAGTGAATGGCTGGGAGTTACTCAAGCTCCTTGGGCTGGGAAATGGCATTACGTACTTCTCCCTTGCATTGATTAATTATTTTTTCTTAAAAAAAGAATAAGCTGTTTTGAAATTTTAGTTAAACCAAAAGGAATTGAAGTGAAATTCATATGCCAGGCAGCGGCCTTGTGAAATGTACACTGAGTTATAAACCTATAGAAAATGGATTTTATTATGGAAATGTAAACTGTCCCCTAAGCATAGCAGAGGGAGGTGATGCTGTAACAACATACAAGTAAGTAATAAACAATAGCCAGTATTATATCAGATGGCTGGGTACAGCTAGAAATGTATCTGTTTGGGTGTTGAATTATCCCCAAATTTGAATTATAGGCATATAATTCAAATTATCCCCTTCCAGCCATATAAAGTCTGACAGACATATTTTTTTAATATACTTCTTGTGCTGTTTTGCATTATGTCACATCCTCCAGCGTTAAAACCTCAGCTTTCCTAACATGATTCATCAGAAATCAGGGGGGAAAAAGAGTTGAGATCTGATATACTGAGTACGCTTAAATTACAGAGCAGCTTCAAGTGCAGCGTGTGAGACACAGGCAGGGTGAATAAGTATGTCTGAGGCTGTCATGTCCATGAACTGGGAAACTCACTGGCTCACTGAATCATTTCCTGGTCCTCCTGCTCATCCATCGACACCCGGAGAACCAGGCTGGGCTTGCCGAGATGAAAGCCAGAGTAATTCAGAGCCAGCTGTAATTCTTTATAAAACATACACCAAGTATTTTTGTTGACTCCTGCATGACATTTCCAAGGTGGCTGGGAAGCCAGGCCATTTGTTACACAGGATCCAGATCAATAGAAAGCACAGAGGAAAACAAGTCAAGTTAACATCCAGTGGAGAGGACAGGACGACTTCCAAGTTTGCACATCTCAGCTGTGCTCAGTGTACATTTCAGGGGAACATCCTGTTCCTCACAACGTCATTTGCAATTACTGAAAAATATGAAGCATGAGGAAAAGCTACTGCCTTATGAATCTGTAATTGTCAGATGTGACCAGTGGATAGAACAGAGGCGTTTGCTCACCCTTTCCCCACCCTTTTCCTTCTGTAGCTTTTGTGTCTGTGCTCCCTGTACCTTTGTAATGCATATTCCACCAACATGGAGTGCTCTGAATTCCCCCTTTCACTATTGCCAGCTGCTTTAGCACCCCCAAATTACTACATTTTAGCATGTGAGAGAACTTAATAGATCTGAAAAACCTAAATATGTATTTTTGTCAGACACGATCTGTCAAAGATGAAAATCATTTTCTCTATTGGTTCTCAAATAACCAAATTTCATAGCAAAGAGTCTTGCTGACTTCAGGGGCTTGAGGACTGAAAGTTTTCAGGGAGTCTGGGCTCGTGTTTCAAGATCTTATTTGAAAGTTAACTTTTCAAACATCCCCTGTTTGATTCAGAACCATGTACAGACTCAGGACTTCATCTCATTTTAAGGATCAAGTGTATTCCCCCTTGTATTTTGGATGCTGTCCTAGCTCAGGGAAGTTTATAACCAGGCTTTTAGTGTGTCCTATATTAAAAGATGGAAGGGCAAAAAAAATTGCACCTCATAGGTTTGTCCAGGAAAATTGCTCCTGGCTAAGATTTAAAAGAATTAACACATCACCTGGACTTTGCATGTGAAGCTTTAACTTTTTGATAAACAGCAAACTCATCTCCTGCTGCGCCAGCTATTTTTAACCCACCTTGTGAGTATGCTTTTTTTATTGCTTTATACAGCATATCTGATTCTCTCTAAAGCACAAACTAAAAAATCTATCGGGCTGTCATTTGCTGCAGAGTGCCATCTATCATCATGCAGCTTGGCAGCTGTAGTGCTGGGAGGGAGGGGGAGCCGGAGCAGGAGGCACAGTCAAGGACTTTCACATGTAACACCAAAAAAAAAAAAAAAAACCCCTTGTCACAATTATTTATGGCTCTTGCTGGGGCACATAATAGGACACATAAAACCTCTGTTTCGGCACGGAGCAGCCTCCCAGCCCCGCTGCCGTGGCGGAGTTGGGCGCAGGCAGTTTTGCTTTACACATACATTTCCTGAGCACTGTTCATTTCCTGAACAATGCCCAGCACTGGGGAAGTGACAGTGACAAATTCTGGAGGCTCTGGCTGCGGCTCTGCAGGCTGGTACGGGAGCAGGGGTGTCAATAATCCAGGAAGGCTGCCAATGACACCGAAATGCCACCGCCACGCTCCCCGTGCTCTCTGCAACGCTTTCAGTTTGAAGTTGTGGGAAACTTCTCGTGAGGAAAGCGTTGCAGAAACCTGTGCCAAGAAACAATTTCTCCTGCTTTCATCTCCCTTGCAGTTTGAGAAGTGCAGTGCCTGGTCCAGGGCAGTGGATATGGAGCAGTTTGCTGTGAGCAGTGGCCGAGGGCTGTGGCTGCAGGGCCCTGCTGGGCACTGTCCCCTTGGGCTGGTCCCAGCTGATGGATTTCTGGCTGCTCCTTGCAGGGTGGAGAGCCCTGCTGCTAAGGAAACCACGGCTTGGTAATTAAACATAAACCTCGGGTCCCATCCAATAAATTGTCTGGCTTGCAGTTTCTCCAGAAGAGCGTAGACAGATATTAACCTTGATGTCCCCATTAAAGTCCTCTGATACACTTTTTATTTCCCATATCTCATTGCATTTCTGATCTCCAGTGTTAAGCACCAGACTCTTTAATTAGCACAAGAGAGGCCAGGATAGGTTTGCTCCTCTGGAGCAAATCAGTTTTGAAGGGACGATCCACAAAAACACCAAGAATACAAATTAAACAGAAGCACCTGAAAAAACACATCACCTTGAGCACAACGTGTTTCACTTTTCTCAAGGCAGCCCCAGACAGCATTCAGGTGCACACAGTAACTGTGCCTAAACCCACCTGGCAATAAATCAGGGTTACTTTATTTAAGTGGAATGAACCTGCCTTCTCCCTGATGCTGCAGGAAAAGGTGGTGGCTTTAGGACAGCTTCAAATGGTAGAACATGCCTAGGTAAAAAAAAGAAAAAGAACTGAAAGCCCAAGTTAGCAAGAGTTGAACTGTAATTATTTCTGTGTTTTTTCTGTTGAATGAGTGACAGGAGTTCACTCAAGCTTGTTTCCCACGAGCAGTTCCTACAGGGCAGAAGTGCTCCTGCAGGAAGCAGGGTTGGTTTAGGGTTTTACATCCCATCTCAATCCCTCCCAAAGCCCAATTCCCTGCAGCAGAGTTCCTGTAGAAGAGAGGTGCTCTGGGCAGGTGGAAACTGGAACAGCTGGATGCTCTTTACCTCATCTGCACCCTGAAAATCCCAGCTCTTTTCTCTTGTGGCTTCCTTCTTCACCCCTGAGGGGGATGAAACAATGACTTTCTGGGGGATTTGGGAAAAAGCACAAATAGTGGAACTGTGAGTATTTTTGGGGTTTGAGATTTGAGAGATCTGTAGAGCGGCTAGAGAAACAAACAATGATGGTGCTCCTCTGCGTGGATCTTACTCTTCTTTGAACTGATTTCCCAGTCATACAGACAAGATTTGGTTGGTTTGTAGCACAGGGATACCAGAACTGACAGAGTATTGAATGGTGCAGCCTTTAAACTGAAGGATTTGGAACCTCCCACTTCCAAAAAAAGTCAGTCCAAGAAAGTTCTCTCCAGTGCTGATATGGAAAGCAGAGGGGGAAGGGAGCTGCAGTGGATATTGTAGACCTGATCATTTCCTTACCAGCTGCTTTTGGTAATTGTGCTTTAAAGTGCAGGCTGTATTTTTGCATTTCTGATTTTCTGAGTGTGCTTAGAACCTGCCTTGCCCACTCTGAGGTTGTAAATTACCAAGTAATTAATATTAGATGGTAAAAATGCCATTTAAAGTTTACATTGATATGAAGAAACAAAGAATGCCATAGTGCTCCATCCATTCTGCTGCCACCTGAGTGCAGCACATGAGGTTCTCAACAGCTAAAAAGTGCATTCTTGTAAAAGGCTGCCTTTCCAATCTTTAGAAGATAAAAGATTTTTATTTATTAAACAAATACTTCCAACTCTTTGCCACCCACTGGCTCTGACACAACCAGAGCTTTTCCATGAGCCACCAAACCGTGTTTCCAGATGGGCTGAGGTTTTTTCTTTCCCCCATAATAAACTTCCAGCCCATTTGGGGTTTTATTCCTTGCAATGCCACAGCACGTTGTTCCTTGCTGGGGACTGACACCAATTTAGTGAGATGTGGCAAACATGCAGCTACCAAGGAAATGGTTTCCTTGGCAACGAGGAACTATTGACAGCGCTCCACACGGAACCCACTTTAACCCCACGCGCTGGGGTTGCTCCTCCTGGTTCCTGGCTGCTCTCTGCAGCTGTGCAGAGCAGATGTTGGGGCCCAAATTGTGCTCTCATCACCTTCAGGGAAGGAGGAGTTGATGAACCACCACTTGCAGCATCCAGATGTTGGGACTGACGGTGGCACGTCGGTGTGTAAAACACCTGGGGTGTAAAACTGAGCTCAACAAGGTTCCTGTGGCTGTAAGCTGAGCCCAACTGGCAGATCCAGGGTTTAGCTGAGCTTACTACAAAGCAACAGGAGGAAAAAGTCTTGGTGGCACTGCTGACACAGTTTTGTGGTCAGAGGTTTTTTTGTGCTCTTGAGGAAGGGGCCTGTGGAAATGCCACGTTAAGTTTAGGACAGATAAAAATAAAATAAACATTCCCCAACTTCAAATGGGAATTGTTTCCACCCATCATGGAAAACAGCAACAAAAATGTTGGCTTTGTTGGGAGAGGGAAAGACTGAACTTTGGTTTAAAAAGTCCCATACAAGTTCAAAAAAAGCAATTTCGCCATGACATCCCTTGTTGGTTGAATTTTAATTGATACCTTAGTTCTGCTTTCCTGACTTGGCACCAACATATTATGGGATGGCTGGTGTTAATGGTTGTAGCCCAAGCCCAGAGGGTATTTGAGTGCAAATCCCTGCTCTGCCACGTGTTCCTGTGCAGGCCCCCATGGACTCAAATTTCCAACGGGATCAGAATACTCCCAGTTTGGAACAACCCCCAAGAAACCCTTGATGATGAGATGATTTTGGGGAAGTGCTAAATGCTAATTGAACTCTCAAAATCAGATCTCCTTAAACTGTCCCCTGTTAGCACCCAAATTTGAACAGCAGTTTTGCTGTTGCTTAAAAGATGTGAAGTTTAATTAAATATTTTTTCTTAAAATTAAAAGGAATGAGAGAAGTATTTTTGCCATGTTGTACATAAGAAAAAGCAGCACTGAAGTGCTAAATATATAATATTTAATGTAAATTTAAATATATTAATGAAATTAATATAACTTCCAAATAGCTTCTAGGTAAAAATTCAGTGGATTCTCTTCTTCAGCTTTTAAGATTTAGGGCCAAATTTGCAAAATAAGTCTCTCCTGAAACAGGCAGCAGCACCTGCAAGGTCTTAAAAGAGCAGGTTTTAGATTAACTTTCAGTGTAATTGGTTAATTAACACTCTACAACAAAAGGAGAAAGGTGAAAAAAAATCTGTTCTATCTCAAACATGAGAATCAGCAAAAACTCTTTGGAATCAATAAGAATCTTTATGATGCTTTGGTTGTAAAGATCTGATTTTGAGAATAAAGCCCTTTTTGCTTGCACATAAATAAATGTAGAAGTCTCTCCACAAATATCTCGAGAAATACGTTTGAGATCATTAATATTTGCTGGAATTAAATTATTAGTTTGCCTTTAGCCCCACTGAGCTGAACTCTGGATAGATCTTGCTTTGTGCTGAGCACTTGGAAATAACACTTCACCAAAAAAACTTAATATAAAAAATTGTGCATCTTGAAGACCCAGAATCATCTGCTTTTGTTTTGTTTTCCTTAATTTCTGTGTCCCTTGAAAACTGTGGCATCTCTTAGAGAACTCCTAGCTGCTAAAGTGCTGTAATTCAGTTGCTGTTTCAGCAGTTCCACATGGAGCCTCTCCCTCATTCCCAATGCTTTGATTGTCTCTTCCATGAACCCTGGCAATTCTGTGGATTTCCTTTTGTGTGATTACATGGATTTGGTCTGAAAATCAACAATATTTCCTAGACACCGGTTTTAGAAACCCTTGCTAGAAAGAGCACTCGTGATAAACTGATTTTGTTTTTCACTTTATGTAAATTACAATTTATATATAACGTTATATATAACATTATAACTTTACCATTGGTTCTTCAATTTGAGGAAATGCTGATTTAAAGCATAGCTTAATCCAAATTTTTTAGTGAAGTGTAAAAAAACCCCAGAAAATTCCTTCCTTAAAATTATCACATTAGTTTGCCCAAAGACAGAGAGAGTTTCACTTTAAAAAGAAATTAAAAACTTTGAGCTAGGATAGCCTTTAAAATTTGCATATTTAAAAACTTCTCACTACTACAGTCACATTCATAATTATTAAGTAATAATATTTATATTCTGTGTATCTAAGTAATAAATATTAAATATTGAGAATATATTTGTAACTACATCAATGATATTTAATACAGGGTCAGGTTTGGGGCTTCCTTGATACATTTGTAATTTGACTTTTAATAAAAAGAGCCAAACTAGTTACACTGGAATAACAAGAGATAATTAAAGCCTCATTATTCCATAGTGCCATTTTTCCAAGAGTATCCACTAAAATATTCCTCCAGACTCATCCTGTGCAATATTGGCTGCATCCTGAGCTTTGCTGGGTCTGGTGGGGCAGCAGCTTCCAGACCTCATCCCAGTCTCTGTCACCTGGATCAACAGCTTTCCTTCCCTGGTGTGGGTGTGAAAAAGGGTTCTGCATTGCTCCCAGATCCCTGGAGATCCATCCCTTGCTCCTGAATCCCTGGAGATCCATCCCTTGCTCCCAGATCCCTGGAGATCCATCCCTTGCTCCTGGATCCCTGGAGATCCATCCCTTGCTCCCGGATCCCTGGAGATCCATCCCTTGCTCCCAAATCCCTGGAGATCCATCCCTTGCTCCCAGATCCCTGGAGATCCATCTCTTGCTCCTGAGTGCCTGGAGATCCATCCCTTGCTCCCAAATCCCTGGAGATCCATCCCTTGCTCCCGGATCCCTGGAGATCCATCCCTTGCTCCCAAATCCCTGGAGATCCATCCCTTGCTCCCGGATCCCTGGAGATCCATCTCTTGCTCCTGAATCCCCGGTGATCCACCCACCTCTCCCAAATCCCCGGAGATCCCTGGTGTCCCTGTGCCTCCAGCTAGGAGCAGCAGAGTCTCTGTTCCTTCCTGTCCTGTCGGTGCCAGCTCTGCACCTCACAAACCCCAGCCCAGGCTGCAGCCAATTCCATGGGCAGCTCATCCCAAAGGCCGCTCCAGAGGCTGCCTCGGAACCGCCGCCTGTGCGGATGTCACTCCGCTGATTTCCAGGTGAGCTGGAAGGGATTGGACCTGATCCTCCCTCAGCTTTCCCCAGCCCTTCACTCCTCACACTCAGCCCAGGTGAGATTTCTTTTTTTTTCTGGAGACAGACATTTCAATTTCATTCTTTTGTCTCTGGTGGTTAACGATGCCAAGAAGTTACATTAGGGATCCGTAAGGACTTCAGCTTTTCTGACACTTATTAAAAACTCCATATGAGGACAGGGCTGCCTGTCGAGGTCGCTCAGGCAGAAGTGCTGTGGCACAGAGCCACGGGAAACTGGGCCACTAATGAACTCCTGGGATCCCTCTGGCTGCAGATGCTCCCAACTTCTCCAGCAGCTTAAAAAAACGGGGGTGGGAAAGGGTGTGCATCTTTCTAAAGTCTTTTCTAAAGTGATGGGCTGGAGAAGATGGAATTTTGCAGGACCATGGGACACCCAGAGACAGATTCTGCCAGGACAGGGAAGAGCAGCTGTCAAATCTGAGAGCTGCAAGGGACACAGTCCAGGCCAGAGCATCCTCCTGCCTACAGCACAGAGCAGGGAATTTATAGGAATTGATAGTCAAAATATTAATCATCCACCCGTGAGAGCTTTGCCAGGCTGGGATCTTCAGTGAGTTTTGCCAGGCCTTTCAAGGCCAGGTTTGGACAGGACTTTGAGCAGCCTGGTCTAGTGAGCCACATTCCTTGTGTTTCTTCTCATTCCAGCATGGTTTGGGTTGGAGGGACCTTAAATCCCATCCAGTGTCACCCCTGCCATGGCAGAGACTCCTTCCACTGTCCCAGCTGCTCCCAGCCCATCCAGCCTGGCCTTGGGCACTGCCAGGGATTCAGGGGCAGCCCCAGCTGCTCTGGGAATTCCATCCCAGCCCCTGCCCACCCTCCCAGCCAGGAATTCCTGCCCAATTTCTAATCCCTGTCCAACCTAGCCTCTTCCTGCAGCTCTTGTTTTCCATGCCCTGACTTGACTTCTCTGAATGTTAAGCAAGACCCAGAAACGTCTGGAAAATTTCAGTAATTCTGTTTTGGTGGCAAATGAAAACTGAAGAGTCTTTGGGCAAATTAGTAAGGTTGATCCCCACCACTGCATTATGAAGTGAAGTCTTCAGTGTACACTGAATTTCCTCTTATCCATATTTATGTCTGCTGCTTGCTCTTTTGCTGATAAAAACACCAGCCTGATTTTGAGCGCTCTGCCTTGAGCAAACTGCACAGAAATGGGAACATTTCCTTAACACAACATCCCCTAAAATGGAAATGGTGGAGCAGGACGAGCTCCTCTTCACAGCAGCCCCTGTTGAACACGGGAGGGTCACAGAAGCTGCAGTTTTGGTGAGCAGCAGATTTGGGATTGTGGTGGGAGCTCCCAGCAACAGCTTGGAAAGCAGGGAAAATCCAGTGACTCGTGGTCTGGAAACTGCTCCGTGTTTCTGAGGTTAATGAGAGGGGAATTAAGCACATTCACGTGTGGTATCTCTGAGCTCTTCCTGGAAGAGCTGCTAATGTAGCACAGAAGTAATAAACCAATAAATTAAAGGTTCTTAATTATCATTAGAAAATATTGCTATCTTTAAATGCAGAAGCAAAGTAGGGGGAAAAGAAGTAAAGAACTTTCTGTTTTTAAATTAGCATGAATTAAGAGAAAACACAGCTCAGATTTTCATTCTGACTTGTTTTAACTGGGGAAATGCTGAATATGCAATGATTTTATTTTTTTATTTTTTTTTACATTAATAATAATAGGAAATGGTAGATAGTGGCATCTCAGCACAATTCTAATTTAATGAGAAACAATAAAATAGTTTTCCAAAGGGGCCTATTTAGGTCCAAGAAAGTGGAATATTAAACTTTCAAGATTTATTTTACTTTCTTTAAGGTGTGCTGATGTGCATTTTCTATGACTATATCCTATCTGCTGATTAGATCTTCTATAATTTCTGTGGTTGGGAGAGAGATGATATTCTTCCAGCTGGATAATGTTGGAAAGGGGAGAGGAAAGGAAAGGAAAGGAAAGGAAAGGAAAGGAAAGGAAAGGAAAGGAAAGGAAAGGAAAGGAAAGGAAAGGAAAGGAAAGGAAAGGAAAGGAAAGGAAAGGAAAGGAAAGGAAAGGAAAGGAAAGGAAAGGAAAGGAAAGGAAAGGAAAGGAAAGGAAAGGAAAGGAAAGGAAAGGAAAGGAAAGGAAAGGAAAGGAAAGGAAAGGAAAGGAAAGGAAAGGAAAGGAAAGGAGAAAGGAGAAAGGAGAAAGGAGAAAGGAGAAAGGAGAAAGGAGAAAGGAGAAAGGAGAAAGGAGAAAGGAGAAAGGAAGGAGGTTTTTAGACCCACTTATCCATGCCTGGATCTTGTGGGATTTAGCAAAGAAGGAGAATTAGAAACTGAAAAATCATGGGAAATACCACAGAAGTTTCATGCCTTTGACAGAAAAACTCCACCACAGTATGAGACACCTTGCAGGGGACAGGGAGAAGGGAACTGGAGTCCCTGGGGATGTTCCAGTGGCTGCAGGACACACCTGAGCCATCACCTCCTGCATCATTTGTCTCACACTCTGGGAAACTGACAGCAGATTTTCAGGATATTTTACTCTGCTAGAAAATCCTCTTATTTACCTGTTTTCTTTGCAGAAATTTCTTGTGTCTTCCATGTAATTAATAATCTATCTTACAGAGTGAGAGCTTTAGTTCTAAGCACACAATCCCAAGCTCTGCTGACTGCAGTGCTCTGGAAGGGGTTTTGGGATGCCCTGCTCAGCCAGGTACAGTTGCTGCTATTTAGGCTTCAAAATATGGATTTATCCTAAGAACAGCAGGATAAGAGGGCAGCATTTGGGCAGTTTTAGGTTAATAAATTGAATCATTTTGTCAGGAACAGCAAGAATGTTGATTTTTTGATCATTCCTTGCTGACTTTGTTTGCAGTGATTCTGTCTGACATCAATCCTTCGGGAGGCCGTTTTGGATAAATTTCAGGAGACATCACTATGATCAAAATATCACCTATATTTGTACTTAAAGCACATAATTAACTACTGGAATTCATATTTAAACCACGGTTTGCTCATTTCCGTTTTCTGTGATTTCTCTTTAGTTCTCTTTTCTTTCTTTTTTTTTTTTTTGTTGTTGTTGTTCCAAAGGTCCCTGTTAAAAAAACGCTCTTCCTTCCGAAGGACACTTGCTGTATAATCCTTTGTTAGGATAACAGGACCATCTGGTCCCATCCATCTCCCTCCAATTTGATGCTGGGTTAATTGCACCCTGTCAGCAGGCGTGATTGACACCATGTTTTCTCTCCTCTCCAAGAGGAGTCTATTAACAATGCTGTTTGTCTGAATTCTGGGACATCTTTTCACAGCTGCTTGTGTGGGACCATCCACTCTGCCCAAGTTTTGCTCTCAGCCATTACAATGAAAATACATAAAAAGTAAATTAATAATAGCTGTGCTCAAATTTGGTGGCTAGGTGCAACCCAGTGCATTCTTCTCTAAAATGGAATAAGCTGGTTTGGAAACAGTAAATTAGGGGGTTCATTATTGCTTTAGCAGAACAACAGTGGGATCTCTCCTCATCCTGTTGTTAGAGCATTGTCCCTGCAGCGTGGAGTGAATTAATGGGCAGATTGCTCTGACTTCAGCAGAGCTGCATTCTCTGATCCTACCCCAAATGTGACCTCAGGTTGTGGAACGCTTCCTACGCAATCCTGGAGTTTCTCTGGAAATAGAAGATGGAACAAATGCTGGGTGCAGCACACGGGTGTCCTGTCCCCAGGTCTGCAAACAGCTCTGGCCTGGCCTGGGGCTGCTCCACCACTGGGATCTGTGGGTTTGGCTTTGTTTCATCCAGAGGATCCACGCTGGATCCTCACCTCCTGTGCCTTTTTGGGTTTACCTAACAGCATAGGCCAGACAGAATTAAGGGAATAAAAAGCAGGTATATTTATTGAAGGGCCTTCAGGGACATTTTGGGCAGACAAAGCCCCCCAGGGCCTGCAGCCAAAAATGTCACAGGTTCCACACTTTTATAAGTTTGGTCCAGTTGCACATTAGGGTTAATTTTCCAATTCCAGCTACAGGTAATGAAGGAATTTACCCCAGGTTTGCTGCCCCAATTCCCTTTTGTTTCCATCTCTGGGGCCTGGGGCAGTGAGGTGTCCTTGATCCCCAGGCCTGGAGAGGAATTGCTGTGTCTGCCCAAACTGGGGAAGCAGCAGCTCCCACTGAACACGAAGTTTAGAGTTCTACACTAAAGAATTGTAGGATTACAAATAGATGAAAAATATAAAAGCCAAATCCTAAGGCATCATCACCACAAAGCCCAAGGTCCCTGCCCTGTTCTCCTGCTGCTGCAGCACTCGATTTACAGCTCATCCTCTGATGGACAACCCAGATTCACTGCTTGCCATGAAAAGAAATGGCCCAACTAATTCATCATGTTAAGCAAAGCCAGTTTAACAACTCCACGGCTTTTACTACTCAGACTCCTGCAAGCTTCAATTTGTTCTGCTTAAATCACTTGATGGGGAGAACTTCAGCCTCACAGCTCGGCTGGTTCCTTGCTTTGCACTTTCTGTTGCCAGCACAGCCCTGCCACCAGGGTTTGACATTAGGAGATAACATTCTGTACCCCCTGACTCCTCCTTTTACATGTGTTGACATTCAGCTGAGGGAACTCGTGCGTCATTTTCTGAATGTTCTCGAGTTTCTATCAGAAAATCCACTTTTACTGAGGCTGCACTGATTGGAACTCCTGCAGAGACACCACAAATAAAGTACAAACAGGTAAAACGCTGTGCAACAAGTGAGCAAGGTGTTAGAATGTTTAAAAGAGGCCAGTGCTCTGCTTGGCTGGGAATTTTCCTCTGGAATGCTGCCTGACTGCAATGTGTTCCTCCAGAGTGATTTTACTAATATTTGATGCTTTCAAGGTTTCTTGAGAAAGGTTGGTGGGGTTTTTTTTTTATGTCCAGTGTCATCTGGTCGAAGGAAGACAGAGCCTGACTTCAGAACAGCTGAAAGCTTTTTAACAGCAGTTCTTCTGTTTGCACAAAAATATCTCCAAAGCAATGGAGTGATCTCACACACAGCTCTGTAAAACCACAATGCAGAGAGCCCTGAGCACACCCAGCAGGTGCCAAAGCTCAGCCAGCACCTGGCTGGGGGAAAGTGCTTTTGTAACAGAAGGGCAGCAGGAAAAATCTTGGTGCTTCTTCTGCTTCAGAACAGAAAATTTTCTTACCAGCTCAATTTCTGATTATTTTTAATTTGTTATTCTTTTTTTTTTTTTTTTTTTTTGTGCTGTAATTCTCTACTTCCATAACTTCAGGAAACTATTTATAGATCTCCAAACCCCAGTTCCCTGGTACATGTGGTTGAGAAATACTTCCTTCTCTTCAGCGAATATTAGGCCTTTACATAACATATGTGCATATCACTTGATCTAAATTTGGTCTCATCTGCTTCCACTCTGAAAATGTTAATCTGTGAACCATTTCTCCCAAATCCTTTGTGGAATTATCGGTGGTGGGAGTTTTATTGTGAGAGATGAAGGCACAGGCCAGTGTTGTTTTGTACTGGAGGTTGTAGCTTTTGGAAGAGGAAATTGTAGAATTCCTTTGGAAGATGGCTCAGTCTGGAGCTCCAGTTTTGATTGTCACATCCCAAGTGACAAACTGAGTGCTGTTCCCCCTTGTGCTGAGGAAGGCTGGGAAGGGGCTCTGTTTCCCTCAGCTGTTGGGAAACTGGCACATCCCAGCCCAGGGGATGGATGTGAGCACTCCCTGATATCAAACACCGTTTCTAAAGGCAATGACAATCCTTTTTGTTACTTTCATTGGTACTTTTCCCTGGCAGTTGCTATAATTTAACGTAATTATATCTTTCACTGGGTTTTATCCTCCTATTGTACAGATATTCATGTTTCCTCTGATGATAGTTTTGATTGCAGCTCCTGGTTTTCTTAGGGAGAAATTAATTGCTTACCTTGCTGCACCTCCAGAGATGTGACCCCCTCACATCCTTGCTGGATATTTTTCCATCTCAGGCTCCTCACTGATGAAGCAGGGAGATGCCTAAACATTTCTATTCATACTCACTCTGTCCCCTACAGGATTTTGCAATTGTCATGAGAATAGTAGTTCCTTGAATTAATCTTGTTCCTAGTCATCAAATTATTATAACTTAGTTTCAGCAAATACAGTAGCTACTCAAAAAACACATTACTTTGTGGAGCTGGGTGAAATATTGTGCACATACAGCAACTGCGACAAAATTTGCCACTTCATTGGGTTTGCAGAAAGGGAGAAAAGGAGGAAGAAATCCCCCCCTTTTCTCCTGCTGTAATATCACTAATTACCTCATTATCAAAAGGCCATTCCATCAACAAAAATGTGCTTTTTGTACATTTTATGCAAGTGACCTTGAAAGTTATATATGAAATAGAGGTTTTGTTGCACTTTTTTGGGACCAAAAAAAGCAAATACCTGCTGAGGCAAAAGAGAGTGGAGAAGGAACAGCTCCAGCAGCAGCAGCAGCAATGCTGGATATTCCCCCCAGCCTCAGTTAAATTCCTCTCTTCTCTGTGTCCTTGCACAAATCCATCCAGGCTCCTCCAGCCCCTGTCCCACTCCCAGCTCCTGCCTTCCACACTAAGTTACATCAGGAGATCGTAGGGGCACAGAATTGTCTTTTATTCTCTTTTTATTGAATGTATTAGGGGTGCCTGGGGGAGGATTTCCAGGCGGTGTGTGGAGCAGTGCAGGGTTGCAGAACTCAGTTCAGGTGTGTTGGTTCATGCTGGCTGAGGAATTGTCCATCTCCAGGAATTTCTGTCCATAGGGAACATTCCCTTTCCTGATTTCTCTGTGTGGTTCCACTGCTGTTTCTGCTGCTGATGGAAACAGCGTTTCAGAATCAAGCACCAAGAGAAGATGAGTGGTGTCTCCATCTGCTTTTCAGAGCTGATCACCAGGACATTTCAGCTTCCTGGAGAAGAGCATTTGTAGCCATATTCCAGTGGCTACTCTAAGAAAAGCTAACAACTATTAGCTAAAATGAAAATATAAATCTGTTTTGTAAAAGAATTTACCTTTCTGAAGGTCCCAGTGCAGATAGATTCCAGATGGTTCTTTGGGGTTTTTTGCAATTTCAGATTAAATTCATGGGATCAAGCTCTGCTGGTGCCAAGTCCAGACTTTCAGCTTAGACTGGGGCTCACAATTCCTACAAACTGGTGTTTCCCAGGAGGGACTGAAAGCAGAAATCATCTAAGGAAGGACTGAGCAAGCAGCTTCTGCTTGGATTTGTTCTCTGCAGACCTTGGCTGGGGTGATCCTGTTGGTTTGTGCAGCTGGGAGAAATCAGAGCTGCCACAGCAGAGCCAGCCACTTTCTGCTGGGGAATGTCAGAGTGGCCGTGTCAGGGCTGCTGGAGACACTGAGCCTCAAAGCCCAGCATCCAGTCCGTGCTGCTGCTGCTGGAGGCTCAAAAAGCACCCAAGGAGCAGGATCCTTCCTGGCTTGTGTCCCTCCCCCAGTGACCCAAGGTGTTCCCACCTGTGCTGCCTTTCCCTGCAAAGCTGGGACTCAGGAAAACCAAATGAAGCCATAGAGCAGCGAGGAGAGGCGTGGTAGGAAGGGCAGCACAGCTTCTGGGATCGTGTGTGCCAGCACTCAAAACCTGGATTTGGGGATAGACAGCAACAGGAGGGATTTTGATGCCCGTGAGGTCTCACTCCTCGAGGCACAGCCATTCCTGCAGAGCCCTTTCCCACTGTCAGAGAGCTGGGAAGAGATGCAGCCAGCCATTAAAAGGTGGGAAAGCATCCTGCTGTTATGTATATGAGAGCAGGGCTTTGTCTTGTCACATGTCACCGGCACAGCAGTGGAGGGAGAGAAAATCCTATTGGTATGTGCTGGAGTTTGCAAGATGTCCTCCAAACCTTAATTATTGGAATGTGTCCTGGGATAAGTGATGCTGTCATTGAACCCTGATTAGTTCAGAGGCAGGGTGGATGCAAGAGGGAGGAAACATAATGTCAGACTGGTTAATTAGCAAGCAAGAGCAACCCAAATTGTACAATCTGATGAGCAATTTGTCACCCACTCGTTTGAAATGAGAAACGTGGTATCACTTTGCATTTCCTTTGTATTTTCCGTTTTTGGATCTCTTTATACAGGAACCAACTTTGTGGCTCCACTGTGGGGTAAGCAAGTGTTAGAGAGATGAACTCAGGGCTCAGAAGTGACTTGTCCACACATGGAGACCACTGGCAAAACTCCTGAGGCTGAAGCAGCAGCCACACACTTTAACCTGGATTAGAAATAAGAAAACACAATGCAGGACAATTAGAGATGGAAAAGAATAAAAAATGCAAGGTCAGAATATTAATCTGTGGATTATCCTGTCCCCAGCACTTGGAGGTTTTGGTTTATTTAGCATTCCTTAGTGGGCATATGAATTTTTAGGGCACAAGCTTGCGGTAAATATATTTTGTGCTATTTTGGTGATACAAAAACTACTGAAAGCTGATTTAAAGTAGCAAGTGGGAGTTTCTGTCTGCACGTGGATGTTCTTCAGTGACACAGTGCTGTCAAAGGCTTCTCCACCACCTCAGCACCAGGAATCTGCACGGGGAGGAACCAGCACTGGAGGGTCAGGAGCAACCACACGGATTTGGGGCTGATTTTATCACTGTAGGGACTTGGCTGGGACAAAATCAGAGCCATTCCTCCCCCCTTTGAATCCCTGCTCCTGAATTCCATCTCTGACGTTTCTGAGGACTGTTTTTGTTGAACTCCTCCTGTAGTTGCCATGTTAATTATGTGAGCAGCTCCTGGTGCTGGTTGTTTGGACATCTCCCAAAGCAAAGCTGGCTCTCGGCAGCCTCTCATTTCTCTGGAACTTTCAATAAACATCCCCTTTAAAATGGAGAAGGTTAATCATCCAAACGTGTAACCTGGAAGGTGTTCAGCCAAAAAAAGCAGCAAATCATTTGCTATTGTTCTTCCACCACGGGAAGATGGGGGTTTTTCAGCCTTTGAAAAGCTCCGAGTACCTCGGCATTTCCTGGATCACTTTTGAAGACTTGCAGCTTCTGAAGGAGCCCTTGAGTGATCTCAGGAACAGCAGTGCTTTAAAGCATCCTATCAAGCCTTTATAATAATGTCTTCAAGATGTCTATCACATTTAGAGGCTGAAGAAGGGCTTGTCTTTCTGAAGGTTTGTCTCTTTTTTGCATCTAATCAGTTGATCTAATGAAAGGTGCCTGCAAACTGCATATTCCTCATCTCTTTGGAGCACCACAGTCACTGGTGTGCTATTCCCACCACAACAGGTGCATCTGGGCATAAAGAGATGTTTCCAGAAAGTGACAAAAATGACCAGGTTAAGGATTTGTCTCTTTAAAGGAAAAAAAAAACAAAAACACTTTTAATTTTTAAACAATTGGTATCTTAAGGGTGCAGATTTCCCACAATAATCCCCCTGCTGTTATTCAAGGATTCAAGAAATGGGAACTGCCCTGGAATTTCTGCTCTGTCCTTGTGGTACCAACAGTTTGCTGCTCTTTATCAGTTCTTGATTCTTGGTATTGATAAGAGTTTTGCAGTCCAGTGTTTACAGCAGGTTTGTGGTTCTGGATGAAAGATGTGGCCTGGATGCCCAGGGATCTTGATCCTTCAGAAGTCCTTTCTGCACCGCTGGAACTCAGGATGTGGCAGCAACATCTGGGCAGGGAGGGGGATTTAGGAAGGCCCTTTCTGCATTTACAGAACTTTGGAGATTTATATATTCAGAGGTCCTGCATGAGCTCAGCTGAACCCAAAAACCAGCATTCAGCGTTGGGATCTTGGCAGACAGGTTTCCATGACCTCCTCCAGCTGTTCCAGGGGGGACAGGAGCTCCCCACTTCCACCTGTTCTTCAGGGGAGATTTTAGACTTTGCCTCCTACTGCAGACTAATTTGATACTGTTACAAATAGCATTTGTTTTGTAAAAGTTTTAAAAGTTTGGGTTAGATTTCAGCAAGATGTTTGGAGTGAAATCAAGGTGGGCTTCACCATTGCATGGCTGCAAGTGAAGTCACAACCATCAGGATCTCAACTGGTAAAACTGAGTTTTGAGGGAGTTTAGTGTTGCTTTCCTTTCTAAATGTAGGTTTAGGCTGGACTGGTGCCTCTCCAGGTTCTCTGTGCCCAGAAGCCCCCTGGACTCTCCATCCTTTGGTTCCTGATGGAGGCTCTTGGTGGAAGCTGGCCCCAGCCCAGCTCCCCACCCTGCAGGATGATTTTGGTTTAGGAGAGCTGGAATCTGGCTCAGGCCTGCTTTAACCCAGTACAAAGCAGCACAATCCCTTCTGATTGTTATAAGTTATTTCAAGTCAGTTGCTGATTATCATTTGGGCTAACGAATATTGACACATCAGTATTCCACCCATGGCTGCACTGCCACGAGCTCAGAAACACCGAGCTGAGCTGGCAAGTACCTTTTGTTCACAGCTCCTCAAATTAAAGACAGGTACTTTGGTGTGTCTTCAACCAGAAACAAACTGTGAAAATTCATTTCCCAGTGCTATTTGGGTATTTTTGTAACTCACTATGATCACACTGCATATGCAGATCCAAGTTAAAAATAAGCTTTTCAACTCTTGCTTGTTTATACAATATTAGAAGCACTTTATAAAAGTGGATGTTAATTAATGCTGTATTTTAATGGTGTTCCTATGAATTTGTAAGTACATTCTGGAGAGACTATCAAATATAATTCACTTTCAAAACAATTGGGGATTATCACGATCAAAATAATTCAAATATTATTTTTTTGATTTCCACTACCCTTACTGTGGAATGGGTTATGTTTACATGTCTCTCACATACAGAAAGGGAAAAAAAAACTAAAGAATTATTTCCTTATTTTTTTCAGGAGTGATTTTTAAAGAGACTTTCCCCTTCATTTCAATCTAGTAATTTTCAAAGAGAGCCAGGAATGCAGGGAGTTTTCAAAGGGACAAGCTGTCCACTTGTGCTCCTGAAAACACGGTTCTGTATCAATTGAATTTTCTATTTAAGATATCCTGTGTGCATCCAGCCCTCAGCCACCTAACCCCACGCAGTCAGAGGAGATGTACAAACCTGTTGAGCAACAGCAGCACTCACAGAGAAGTTCTCCACAGAAATGAGCCTCCTGATAACTCAACATAAAATATTTAGGTTTAAATGCTTTTAGTGGAAATCATTTGTGGTACAAACTCTTCCCCTTCTGCCCGAAACACAAAGAAAATATCTTGTCCAGACAAGAAAATTATTATAAAGTGTCTTTTTAAGGAAAGCATAAGGAATGTTTTTAATCATCTGTCGATTAATTAGAGGGGGAGATGTGGATTTCGCTCTCTAAGTGGAACTGAGATCTCATACCAGGATTTTTCAGCCCATGTAGAGGAGGGGAAGGGGGCAGATGAAAGCAGGGGTGAATCAGCTCAGTCAGGAGCTGACTGCAGACCACAGACAGTAAAACCTGCAACACCTTTAAATCCCAGCCCCCATTTATTACAGTTCCCTGCTTCCAGCAGGACCCTGGGCCATAAACCTGGCTGCCAGCAGCTCCACCTGGGCCCCATGAAGAAGATCATAAATAGCCCAGCCCCGAGCGTGTGCTGTCACTGCAGAGATTGCAGTGATTGCTCTGGGGCTCTCCAGCAGGGCCAGGAGCCCTGTCCCCTGTGCCTTCCCCTCTCCAGGAGCCGTGCTTATAAAACATTTTCATCTGTGCTCTCTATCAGAAAGCATCTGCATTTTATTATATTTCATCTTGGTGCCAAGAAAGGAATATGTTTTGGAACTTCCGAGCACCGTCATATTAATAATAATAAAAAATACAATAAAATATACAAATAATAATAAAAAAAAAAAAAAACATCCATTAATAGAGGGAGGAGGGAAGTCCCAGCACTCGACATGACCTTACTGAGAGAGCCACAAAGGAAACAAAGGCTGGGATGGCAGGGAGCTCATCCATGGGGGAGCTCCTTTGCTGTTGCACCAATGGAGAACGACCCATGGCAACGTTTTGGTATTAAAATAGCCAAGAAAAAAAATGAAATTTTAATAAAACTGATCCTGATTACACAGAGAACATAAAATACTGCCCTGCTGTAGTAGCCATATATCAGCTGAGCTGATGCATCTTCAGCAGAGTAACTACAATGAGCCACGGCTGCTTGGGTTTTTAAAACCTTGCAGGAGAAAGCAGAACCTTTGCAGCATTTCTTATGAGCATTTATTCCTAGAATAATCCCTGACAGAATTTTCCCCTATCAGCAAAGAGAAGGCTGAACCAGAAAAGCAGAGAGAACCTGTGGTGGTGCAGCCACAAAACCAAAATTCCCAGGCCTTTCACAGGTGTTGGTAACGCCCTGCTCATCTCATCCTTCCACTTTTTAGTTGGTTTTTTTTCAGTAGTCTGAATTCTATCAGTATGTTCTGCCAAGGCCCTGGTGGCCTGTGAGGAGTAGATGTTCTCTTGAGCTCAACCTCCTTGGAAAAGCTCTTTGAGATGCACGAGAGTGAGCTCAGCCCAGCCACTCCTCCCCTGTCCTGCTCTCCAGTGGCATTTACTTTCTCCATGAATTCAGGAGATCATTTCATGCACCTCAGTTCCTCAACATGCAGAGTTGGTCATGATGTGCCCATACTGAGGCCAAAGAGGCCAAGCAGAGCTGGAAGGTGGGAAGTGCTTTTCAAATGCAAATTATTTTTCTGGCCTGGACTTTTCTGTGAAATTCTGGAGATAATATTTTACCTTTTTTTTTTTTTTTTCTCCCCAGTTTTAAATTGCTATCTTGAAAACGCACAATAGCAAATTTTCCCAAACTTTAGCCAATCAGGATCAGCCCTCCCAGATAATGTAAATACAATTAGTTGATTTAAAGCACATTTCATGTTCTGCTTATCTGCTAAGTGTTTCAGTTATGGCGTTCATAGAGAATGAGTCACTCATACATATTCCTCAAGGAAGAGCCAAAAGATGGAAGGAAAATACAGCCTGAGGAAAAAGTCTATAAAGATTTCTCGCTTTTCTAATCCCTTCTCTCTAATGTTTCTTTGTAAATTTGTCAGATGGGAATGAAATTGCCTCATAACTCTCCAGATGTGAAGAGCATCACTGCACAAAATTACGTACTTGTCAAAGCAAGGGGGAATTTATGTTGGTGTTCCTGAGATGTGATTTTATTCAGTCTATTTCCTTTGTGCACATCACAGCAACTAGAAAGACAAAAACAGCTAGTTTATGTATATCTTCTTTTTTGCCCCCCCCTTTTTTTTCACCTCTGGTGAATTTTTTAGCTTCTATTTTTCCCTTTTGTTTTCTTATCCCCCTCCCCTCCCTCCTTTTATCTACTGCTTATTGCTAGTGACAGTAAACTTCATCCAACAACGCTCTGATGAGAGCAGCGATGATTCTACCAGCACCAGGCAGTTCAGACAAGTGCTACAGTAATTTTCCCTATGGAGCACGGAGAAAGGTGTGGCTTCTCTCCTGGTTAGGGAAGGTGTTTGTTTAGAAACCTGCAGCGTTTCTTACAGCCAACCAAATCATGATTTCATTTGGTATTTTGCTTTGTGTTCTACTATTTTAATCTAAACTCTGTGCATTTTCCCTCCAAGGCTCCTGCAGTCAAATATTGTGGTCAAACTCATCAAAAACTTCTTCCAGTGATGCCCAAGTCCAGTTTCTTTGTGCTGTTTTTAATGATATTGGTGGCAGGTTTTGTGCAGTGTTTCTTGCTTTAGTTTAAAACTCTGGTATTAAATGAAATCTAAAACATTGTGTGCATAAACTCCTCTGAATTCCAGCTCCTGCTGGCCATGACCTTCTTGAGCCACTGCAAAAATTTCAGCTCTTGAATCCCCCTATTTGTGTTTCTCCAAGACACACAAGATGGTTTTAAAACCAGTATTAATGGGGGGAAATACAGTGAGCCAAGTAAATGAGATCTTCAAGGCATTATTCATGAAGAATCACTGAACCTCTTCTGAAAACTGGGATGATTCTTCCCACTTCCCAGGGACTTTTGGGTATGGGATGGAAAGAGATCCAGAGCCATCAGTGCTCCATTATCCCTGTCCTAGCACAGCCCAGTTATGAAAATCAAATGCCTCCTCTTGCTCTTTTTTCTTTTCTCTTTGTTTTCCTCCCCTCTCTGGGGTTTCCTTTGGGAACTGCTGTTCACTTCCCTACCTGTGTTTGAAACCAGCCATATTCTGAGTGCTGGAAGGGAAAATTTAGGGTTGCTGGCACACCAAGACATGCCACGGATTTACAAGTAAAAGAAATACTCTCAGTTACATAAGAGTAGGTGATGAGAATGTCAGGATTTTTCAAGGGAATGTTAGAAAAAAGCCTTTATCTGGACATTAAGTTTTCTGGGAGCTGGACTGGGAGCTTATAAATAATTGGAAGTGTTAAAGCCCAACTTGGTTCTGTCTCTGCTAAGAAAGCACCTGTAAAAATACATTTGAACTAGTTCTGGAACTGGTTTTAAGCTGCTAAAGCCTCCACCACTGATGAGGAGAGCACCTTGGAGCTCTGGTAGGGCAAAGTCTGTGCAGATCCTCCTGTCTCTTTTTATATCTCACTCGAGTTTCTTGAGTGACCTTCCAGGTTTCATCCTTGTGCAGTCAAGGCCAATCTCTCACTGTAGACAACTCCAAAAATAAACACAGGGTTACTGTGTCCCTTCCCCAGCACCCTTGGGCCTGTCCTAGCAATGGAATAATGGCTGGGGAGAGCCAATCCTGGGGTGTTCACCAGGACAGAGAGGCTTTGTGCCACAAAAAATGGGCCAAAAATGAAAGAATTTCCTTTTCTTTCTCATGCTCTGGTCCTCCAAAGCGTCTGTGTATGAAACAGCCCTTGGAATCAGTGAGTTAATATTAATATCCATCAGCATTTTATCCTGCTGAGGGTGTAAAACACTGGCTTAGAACAAGGAAGGAGAGCCCCTGGAGTCATCCCAATGGTTCCTTAAAGCAGTTTTCCCTGTGGTACATGGGATATAAAATTATCATGGTGTTGATGGAGCTGAAGGTTGCTCAGAGCAGCCTTGGGAGGCCTGGAGATCTCTTGGAAAAGCAGCAAAGTAAATGGCAAGCCACATATTGTAAAGTAACAAGAAGAATTTTTATTATTGCTTTTTTTTTTCCCCCTTTTGTATTTTTCTTACCATTTTGATCAGGTGTACATTGTTTATAACCCCTCGTTTACCGGCCCCAAATATCATTACAACGTCTGCACCATGATCTATGTTTGGTTGTTACCCTTTTAATGGATAAAAAAAGATTTAAGTACTTCATTCTGTTGCATTTTGACAGCTGTTAGCCATCATTTTTCCATTCACCTGCATTTAGCAATCCCATAAAGGGAAGCAATCTCGGAACTAACAAGAGCTGGGCACTGCAAGGTGATAATTCTGTATCACTTTGGCCTATAAATACCTGCCAGGCTTGGGGCTGAGTCAGCAGTCTGTAACAAAGTGGCAGCCGTGCCCTTTTATCTGTGTGAGTGTTTCACAGCAATTGGACTATCAGCCCCTGCAGTGAAAATCCATAGTATCGATCAGGCTATTTCTCCACTGTAATTCTTTTGTAGGAAATCCCTGATGACAAATTTTATCTGCACCACTTTTTGATTGCTGGTTTGATGTAAGCGATCTCCAAGGGCAGAGTTAAGCTCCTGGCCGTTCCACATTATCAAGCACCAGCTTTATTTACTGAAACTACACTTGTGGTCACCAACCAAAACAAAAAAAAAAAAAAGGGAGAGAGAGGGAGAGGAGGAGGTGGAGGAGGCTGAAAATTAAGAGCAAAATAATATTTCAAATTGCAGGAGTGAGGGGGTGAAATCACTTGGATGGGCTGCTGGATTGTTAAGTAAAAGCATGTCCTGCATTAATAGATGCACGAAGAGGAGAAGTGAGCTTTGATAAAAATATCTGTGGGACACAGGGCTGTGTCTGGCCAGAGGATTGGGTTTGGAGCTGGTCCTGCAAGCTCTTGCTCCTGGAATGGTCCCACAGTTCCCCCAGGACCCTGCTGGGAGCTCACTGTGCTCCTCAGCGAGCAGGATGTGATTTCATTCCGTTCCCAAACCGATAAATATCCTGATAAAATGTGTCTCAGGGCACACAGGGCTTGGTGTGTGCTCAGAGCCGAGCTGTTTCCTGGGCAGGCTCTGCTCACACACCTGCTCAGAGCAGACACCCAGGCAAGGCTCCAGGTACAAAGCTCTGGCTGAAACCTGACCACAGCAGAAACTCGGATTAGTGGTACCACCCTGTGGATTAGTTGATGCTCTTTAACCTCCAGATTTAACCTGGAAACCCCACCAAAGGGAGCTCACAGATACTGCAGAAATGCCACTGCTGGGAATTCAGAATTTTCTCCAGCTTTGATTTCATTGTAGGCTATTGTCTCAGCAGAGCTATCACAGATTATCCCTTGGACAGCCACGTTTCTAATTTCTGCATTGCTGCCGAATGAAGCTTTAATTCCTGAGCCCTCAGGGAGGTTTTCTCATGGCAGTCATTGCTGTGGCATGTCGGGGTTACTCACTATGACTCTGCAGAGATGTTTTCTCTTTGCTGAAGTAATGCAGCATGAAGCAGGGAAATGATGTCTTCTGTTTTCCTGTAAAGCCCTGAGTCACTGGTGTGTCCCCACCACGGCACGTGCAGTCCAGAATTACTTAGGAAAACAGTCTAGCTCCGGTTTGGGGCTTTTTTCACCCAAAACATGTAAAGCACAAAACCAAAAATAGCTTGCATAGCGATGAGATCTCCATCAAGGAAATATCTGCTTGTGCTGCTGGGCTCCTGCCTGTGTCACTCTGCTAAAATTCAGTTGCCTAGAAAATATATATCTTTGGCTGGAAACATATATCCAGAGGTGTGTGTTTACTGAGCGGCAGATATTGGATTAGGCATGGAGCCAGTCCAATTTCATGACTACACCTTTGAAAAATTGTCTGATTAACACTGAGAGGAATAATTGTATGTGAAAGGAATAGTAAACATTCCCCACTGGAATGGATTTTCAGCAAATAATGTGAAATATCTTGTCCATTCAGAAACCTATCCCAATGAAAGCACTTTTTTTCTTAAGCGAAAGCTCAGATTAAATAAATTAATAACAAGTAAATACTGAGAATATTTGGGATTATTTGGGAGAAACTATTTGGGCTTTTTATATGGTTGAGCACATTTCAAGGCTGAGTAATTTCAAAGTTTGCAAATTTGATTCATAAAAGTGGAGCCATAAAACCCAAAGAGAAGACAGTAAGATTTCCAGGGGGAGTTGAATGAATTTAAAAATCAATGAAATCCTTTATGTAAGTTTTATGCACTGCATATCTCTACCCGAGACTTTTGATATAATTTAGTGAGCCAAATTCAAAGCATGCAGTTTAGCCCAAAGTTTGTTGTTATTACTGGTGAATTACCATAAATCCCAAACCAATTTTGCCCTGTGCATGAAAGGTTGGTGTTATTTGTGGTGGGACTGACCAAGGTAAGATGGGTGAGGATAGGTCTCAGGTTGGACTGGATGATCCTGGAGGCCTTTTCCAACCTCAGCAATTCTGGGATTATTTTTAGGGCCAAACGTGTCAACTTTGAGGCACCAATATTTGAAGAAAAACAGGTGACACGGATTGTTTATAAATTATTTGGATTTATTTCCGATTTAATCTTTAAATTTGCTCCTGATGGAGAGCACTGAATTGACACTACAGAATCCCCTTGGTAGGTATGGATAGGTGCTCACCCCGTGCTGCATTGAGACCACCAAGCCATGTCACTTAAACCACTGAGCAGCCACCAAGGAATAATAACTCCCAATTACTTCTAATCTGGGCTAGGCTGGAACCAGTGACCTTGAAAGAGTCTGGATCCCATTAACAGCTCCCTAAACCAGCCAGTCCCGGGGTGTCTGATTGTTCTCAATGCAACCAAAGAGCTTGCCTTCACTCTCCTTTATTTCTTTTTATTTTTTTTTAACTGCTTAAAATTAGGGGTGGGGAGGTATTGAAATACTCAATTTGCAGTTTCCCTGTATCTCTAATACCACGTCTAGAGGAGCAGCTTTCATTTGCACTGGGAATACCTCCTGCTGAAATGAAATTCTCTTTTCTCAGTCCTTGATGCCTTGTCTGTCACTGATGGATTTTGCACACCTAGACCTCCACAATCAGTGCAGGCTGCCCTGATTCTGCCTGGCAGGACATTACAGCATGGTCCCAGACTCCCATGACGATTCCTGGGAGATATTCTATATTATGGGAGGACATTAGGAGTGAACCAAATAAGAAATGAGCCATTAGATGCTAATTTCAATTTGCAGAATACCTCTCATTACATTTTCTATACCAATTATATATTTTTTTTAATTTACTCTCAGGAAAAAAGTACTGAAATTCTTGGTATTTTCACAGGGCAAGCACCATGCTGGTCTGTTTGATACTGATGCACCTTGTACCAAGAGTGGCCAAAGCTTGGTTTGTGGGTTCTCAAGAGCTGCCTCGTTCATGGTAGCAGAAAGGACAACAATACCTTTGTAACCAAAACCCAAAACCCAACCCCTGTGCAGGATCCATCCCCCCAGCTGCAGGGCTGGCCAGTCCATTTGCACATTTTCAGGCTAAAACCGGCTGGGCTGCAGCACTCTGCTGCACCTTTGTGACACCTCCTGTGAACAAAAGGTGTCAGCTCAGGATGGTGTGTGACCCACCACCTGCCTGCCTCACCTCTGCATTAAACACACCCACTGAGAGCGCTGGAAAATTTCACTCCACTTTCTTCTCCAAATTTCTGGTGCTTTGGGGCAAATTCAGCGTTTTCATTAACATTTCAGATAAGGCTGGAAGGAGCACAGACATTAATGCAGATTACAGGCCAGAAATGCTAAGCAGCAGCAGCTTCCTTTGATCTGCTGAGATATGTCAGTGGTAAATATTTCTGAAAATCAGCAGCATGGAGCCCTTGTCCAGATCAGTGGGAATTCAGCCATCCTGGGGACTCCTGTTGTCCTGCAGTGCCTCCCCAGCCCCTGCTTTGGGGCAGATGGAAGTGAACCCCCTTTTGGCAGGGTTAGCAGACAGTATCACCCCACATCTCAGATCCCCCTTTGAGGGACTCATTTCAGGGCATGTTTACATCCCAAACTGCCATTTTCAGAAATGCACCAGCAGCACAGTAAAGGAACTTTCCAGAGGAGAGAATCAAACCTGGATCCCCCATTTCCACCTGAGTGCTCCCACCCTGGAATCTGCTGTAATTCAGTTTTAAAAGAAAGAACTTGAGCTCTTCTCTCCTTTACCAGAAGTGGTTCCAGAGCAGGAGAGAGCAGGAGAGGACAGGAATATTATTCCTACAGGCAGCATTTACCCTATTTATTTCCTCATTTCCTTCACTTTGGTTTCTGTTCTTCCATCATGGTTTTGGCCCTGTTCTCAGGGCTCTGGTTCACCCCATCCCCTTTATAGAATGTTTAAATGCCTGGCCAATAGATGATTTTACTAGAATTGTCTCAATTTAGGCTTCAAAATTGAATCCTTCCTTTACAAGGGCCTTGAGATTAACAATGTTCAGTGGTGGGCTCGATACATGAGGAATTATCCAGCTGGAATTTACAGCTGAGATGCTGCTCACGTTCAGGTCTCTGACTTACCCCTGAAAAGTGAAACAAGTGTATTAAAAATAGTATTTGTGTAGATGTTTCCTTCCTGATGGTGTTTCCTGTGGAGAGAAAATGATTCCTTTGGGCACAAGAGCATTCACCTGGGGCAAACCAGAACTGTGGAATGTCTCTCCCAAGGAACTGAATCAATGAGTTGGTGAGGTTTTTCCCTCTTAAACCCTGATGATATTAATTAGAACTGTAAACTGAATGTCTGGTTTCATCAGACCTGTCTCCCACCATCAAACAAACACAGTCTAATGTCAAATTACTGAAGTTTCCCAGCTGCCGGAAATTCCCCTTCCCAGTTCCAAGTGTTTTTCCTTTACCACAAAATAACAAGTGAGTCCCATGTGTTTGTGTCAGCCCTGCAAGTGCTGTCTGTAAAAGTCATGTCATAACCTCAATCAATCACTCAGCACTGGCCAAAGCTCGGGTAGATGATCCAGAAATCCTCCTGCCTGGGATTATACTGCAGGAAATAACACAGAGCTGCCTGACAGCAGCAGCAAAATACTTTAGAAAGAGGCCAAATCACCAGAGTTGCCCAAGTAGTTCCTTCCTGCAGCTTCTGGGGCTGCACCTATTTCCACATGTGCCACAAAGTGCCAGGGCTTCTCCTGGAAGCTGGAAGGTGGCAGGGTGGTGCTTGGAGAACTTCATCATTTTTTTGCTTGCTCATGAAAACATTAATTTTTCTAGATTGGAACATATTCCACTAATTAATCCATCTGTTATGGAATAACAAATGGCACTGACTCCATTTCGAGCCAGGGAGAACACAGCCTGTAGATCCTCAGCTTTCTTAGACTGGATATTCAAAATTTATGTATCTGCCAGTCAAGATATAATAAAATGCAGAAACATGCTTGTAAAAAGAAATGTGATATTTACTGTTCAGCCATGTAATATCTCCTACTTATACATCTCCCTTGAGGATATCTTAATGTTATTGGAAGAGTAGTTTCCTTAGACATGCTACCTTTTCCTCTTTTCTAGTTCTCCTCTTCCTTTTTGTTATTTTCTCTTCTCCTTTTTTCTAAATTTTCTAATTCTCTTTGGAAAGTGCCAACCTTTAGATTGCAACACTAGAAATTAGTAGGGTTTGAGACTTAACAGTGGGTTTATTTTAATTAATTTGTGATATAAAGATGATGAGCAGCTTAGAGTGTACAAGTTTAAGACCACAGAGGATTTAGACTTGAGTTATTTGAGCCAGGCTGAGCACAGCCTCCATGGACATTCACCATCACTAAATCAACACAAGGAAAGGCAGAACTGGGGCCTTTCTGTGTTTTCCTGCTGATTTCAGACAGTAGGGTTCTGGCTGTGTTTTCCAAGCAAACTTTGGGGATCACAGACCTCTTTGCCTGCAGGTAAATGTTTAAAGGAGAGGCCAGGCAGCTTTGTCCAAGCTGGAATACAGCTCTGGATTTCAAATCCTCCTCGGGTGTCTCTGTTTTCCCGAGGTCCCTGTGTGTGTGTGCATCTCCTCTCCAGTGCAATGCTGAAAGGAGGCCAGCTCCAGGTCTTTGAGGAGCCATCAGGGGGTTTTGTGGTACTCAGTGAAGCTAAAATCATTCAATGCTGCCTGTTGGGGAAAGAACAGAGAATACACCCTGCTGCACATTGGAACTTCAGGTCTCCTCGCTTTTATCACTTTCCTTGCTTTTATGATGTGTGCAGTGAAAAAAAAGAAAAATCTCTTGTGAATGGAAGTTTGCCTGCAAGGGTTCTGAAATGTGGAGAGGCAGCAGGGGCCCCTCTGCTGCATCTGAAAGGTGTTGTCTATGTGGTCACCAGCTGGGCTGCCTTCCCTGAAACCTGTCTCCATCCCAATTTATCCAATAGTTCGGGGAAATCCCTGTGATGGGCCAAGGGGGAGGCTGTGGATCCACTCTAGAAGCTCCTCTGCTCAGTGCAATCAGTCTGGAGGAGATGTAGCTGCTCCTGCAGCATCCACAGAGGGCTACACCGTATGCCAGATTTGTTCCATGAATTTCTCTCCTCTCATTGCCTTAAGCACAATTACAAATACATTATGCAGTGTGAATTTTCACCCTTTTTTAGCATTCAGCGGTGCTGTGAACCACCAGCCTTTCCCCTCAGTGTGCTGGGTTGAAATTAGTGCATTCCCCAAATATCCTGCAGCCTGTGCCATCCCACCGTGACCCACGGAGGGGACACCAGCACCAAATGGTTCCCTGATGGGATTGAGTCAATCCCATCCACGAGATCTGCTGCCCTCGGCCTCCAGAGGGGTCAGGAACCCACGGCGGCCGGGCCAGCGCACAGTGAGCTGCTGCCAGAGAGCTCCTGCTTTTCAGCTGGGGGAAAGCCGTGATGGACAAAGCAAACCTGTTCCATTTATCCACAGGAACGGGATCCCGCTCCTCCCTGCTGCTGGAGGGGCTCTGGCTGCCCACAGCTCATCCTTTCCTGGGGGATTTTGGCAGAAGGGCCCTGCCCGGCACCAGCGCGGGGCCGAGCGGGCCAGGCCGCACTGACATCTGCCACCCAGAACAGAATCTGACAGAAATTTAGCAAAACCCAGGCCGTGATCAATTCTGACAGCATCCTGCTCTGCTCAATATTCTCTCTGAAGTGCCTGGAACCAAATGCCAGTGCAGAGCATTTCTCGCCGAAGTTCAAGAGGGGAGATGTAAACACAGGCCGTAAAAGACCTGCATGTCTCCAGCTTGTAGGGGTCGTAATTCTTCCCAGCAAAGTTACCTTTCCTGTTTCTATGAATTACTCTTACATTCTTGTAAGAGATACGGTTTGAGGTATTTATGGTGCATTCAATTCTGCTATCATTGATTTACTGGACTAAACCTGCTCCAGGATATGATGTAAAGCCCCTAATTCCAAAAAACTCTTACATCTCGGCGAGAACAGCATTTTCTGCCCTGTTGCCCTCCAGCAGATGACCAACGGAGATAAACAGAGGGCACTCCACTCTCGGTTGCAATGTGCTTGGTGATGTGAAGGAATCAATCAGACAAAAGCAGATTATTAGAGTGTCTGAGAGAGATCAAACATTGCTGGCATCTTCACCCACACACGGTTGATTTACAGGCAAGCTGATAAAGTGCTGCAGCTCACTGTCAGAAGTACATGACAACTCCTCTAGCTCTATGGATAAATTATTGCTGAAGCCCATGATAACATTTCTCCACCTAGCAACCAAACATAACAGGATGTGGCTTTTAGTACTCAGAGCCAGAATGATACAAAGAGAAAACACAGAAACTCTTCAGGCAGGGAGGCAGCACACAGGGAAGAGTTTTTCACACACACACACATGAGGGGGGTGTGTCTGTCCTGGCTCTGCTGCTGGAAAATTGGCTGGGTTGGAGCTGTGGACCTGCAGAGATGCTGCCAAACCTGGGATTACAGGCAGGGTTTGAATGGGGTGTGGGCAGAGCCCTGGGCTGCGTGTGGCGATGCTCCTGAACACCCCTCACACCCATGGGAAATATCAGGTGCTTCCTTTGGCTTGGAAAGGCACCAGCAAGAAATAAACTCATTGTGATTTAAAAAAAAAAAAAGGCAAATCAAAATAATCCGATTATTTGGGAGACGGTGCTAAAGAAAGATGCGGTTCAGATATTCTCTTTATTTTTATCTGGCGGCTTATAAAATAATAAGTGATATAATCTGCTAAATATTGCATCATGGCTATTAGACATTGGGGCTGTGCTCAAAAATTAAGTTGGGTTAATTAGAGCATGTACTATATGCCTATAAAAGACTAAATCAGGCTCTGTCTCGGGAGCCAGATGTGAGTGCTTTTCAAAAACTGAGAATGTGACCCTGACAACTTAAAATCTAAAGTACATTGAAAGTACTCACAGGTTAGAGGTTCTGCTGCCTCAGATGCCTTTCAGAAATTCTCTTGCTTTGAAATGCACTTCCTTATTTAAATTTTTTTTTTCTCTTTGTTGCTCTATCAGAAGTCATCCCACAGAAGAGTAGGGAAATGAATATGGAAATAACTGTATGAAAGAAATTATGGAACCTGTTTATCTGTACTGTTCTGCCAAATGAACAATCAGAAAATGTGATTTTTTTTTTTCTTTTCTCCCTGTGGCTTTTTCAGTTACAAGAATTTAGCAAAGGTGAGAGGTAAGTGAGAAATTCTGAGATGTAAAAGATGTAATTTGATGAGATCCCTGAAGTAATTCTTTATACTATTTGTTTGTCATATTAAGGGCTCCGTTTTGTTTTTATGAAGGGCTCGGTGCTGTTTATCAGACCTTAGCCCCGTTTGCATTTGGAGTTTTTGGGGGGTTTCTTTGGTGGCTGCTGTGATGGGAGGTGGCCCCAGTTAATTGGGCTGTCCCAATTAACCCTTGGCTGTGGTGGATTCCTGCCCAGCTGCGTTACATGCACACACCTGGGAGGGAGGAGGGACTTGACTGGAATGTTTTCCTACTCACATCCATGTTCCTGCTGCTTGAAGCACCCCTTCCCCTTCCTCCTGCCGAGGCTGGGTTCTGTGCTTGTTTATCACATCTTAAAGTCCCCATCTCACTTTCCCAGCCCTCTTGTGCTCCTCCAGACACGTTACAGGACAGCTTCTGGGGGACCTCACGGAGAGCGTTTGCCAGAGCAACTCTTGTAAAAGCCAACAGAAATTGCGTGGCTTAATCCTCGTGTGCTGCATTGAAAAATTACCCATAAATATTTCACCATTATGTTTTATTATTACAGTCAAATTTGTTTTATGTACTTATTATTTAAGGGATAATAGGGCAGGTGTCCCGTTTTATGAGGCAATAATCTGGTTCACGTTGGCTCCATAGTTTATCCCTCCCAGAGAGCTGCATTATCGCCAAGGGACATGGGGAGCTTGTCTTATTATAGCAATAATAATAATAATAATAACAACACCACCTTCTAGTCCTACAGCACCTTTCCTCTAGAACCCAAAGCATTTTATAAATCTGATTTGATTTTTGACAACTGGGGTCATCTCAAGGATTATTTCAATAACGCCAGCTCTGGAGTGAGGATGGAAACCAGACTTTAGAGCACCAGATATCCTCCCCTGGATCTCTGGAAACCCTTGGTGTTTATCTCTCTCAGGATATCTGGGGGTGCAGGGGATGATCCCCAGGTGTTGATGGATGTCCTTGGCTGTGGCACCATGGCTTCAGATACTCTGGGAGCGGAGCACGATGCCCTTTAATTCAGATGTCAAAGATACACCAGAAATCTGCTCTGGGGAGCCTGGGGGAGCTGGGCTGCAGGCAGGGACAGCCTCACGTCTGTGGAAGGTTTGCTTGAAACCAGATCCAAGGGGAGGGGTGGATTCCCACCCCTCCCTTCCCAGAGGATTTGGGTGATGTGTCCCCAGCATGGCCAGGATTGTTGGAAATGCTGGTACACACAGGTGCTGCTGCTGGCAAGAGAAACCAGTCTAAACTCCCCTGTGCAGCTCAGCTGTGCTGCTGTGGGCTGTGCTGGTAAATTAGCTCTGTTTGAGGCCATAGGTAATAGATATGTACTATGTGGAGAGGTAGATTAGGTTATATACTGGGCATTAGTTGTACAGATCAGATATTAGCTATATGCAATGTGTTAGCCACACTCAGGCTGGCTTTTCCTGAACGCCAGGGTGTAAAAATGAGGATGCCTCCGGTGTCAAGCACCAATGTGTGCCCATTGCCAGGCCCTGGAATGAGCCACACAGAGCTGTGGATTTCCCTGGGTGTTGTGGTTGCCTTGTGCTCTCAGCCCTTCAGCCGAGGTGAACCCAGGAATGATTTCAGACTTTGGCATTCCAGGTTTTCCCTCAGAGCCAACCCCTCCTAAACATTCCCAAACTGAGATGAGGTTTGCATTTTATTAAAAGTAGAAAGAGGATTTACCTATAAATATTTCTGGGTTTTTGCTTCTGCTGTGGCTTCTCTCTTTTAGATTTTTTTTCTTGCTTTTGTTCTCTTTCTTTCCAGAAAGGCAAAAAACCCTGGGATGTTTGGCTGTAATACGAGTATCTAATAATTTCCAGTAATAGAAGTGGTTTATTTCTATTTGAAAGTTGAAGCCAGCTCTGATGAAGTTATATATTCTTTGATTAAATAAGATATATAAGGCTGAGTCTGCTCTCTTAACATCCCAGAGCCACAAGGGCTTTAGCTACTCAGAGGCTGTGTTACTCATTCCTCCCTTATCCACAATCCCAGGCTGACCTAAAAAACTTTTCCAACTAATGCTTGACTGAAATTGCCAGATTTCCACATGAAGTCAGAATTTTACAATTTCAGTTTTCCCCATGGAGGGAAAAAAATACCTTTACAAGAAATTTCCAGAGCTTTCCTTACTTGTATCTTGTGTGATTCAGCATTATCTGAATTTCTCTGAACCCTGATTTTCCTCAGTGTTGGTGGGAAAAGGACCAATTTCTGCCACTGTCATAGCTGATCAACCAGATATTTAAAATATTAGCGCCTGGGTCTGCCAGTAGCTGCTTAAAAGGATTTTTATGGGTCCCTACCTGTGTTTGTGAGTGCCTAAACACCTCCAAATGTTTCATCTCATTATACTTTGTATTGTGGTGAAGGGATAATACTTTCATTAGATCCATCAGCCATTCACAAAATATAGCTCTGTGCCACATTTACATCAGGAAAACAAATCATAGCGTGCCTCAACTTTCCCCCATTAGGAGCTGAATGGATGTCTTGCCTCACCCAGGCAACGGGAGATGTCAAAAGTTCATTGGATTTACGGATTACAAATCACCAGTTGTCTCTCAAGCATTGTGCAAATTATCAAACGTTGTTTTATGGCGCCGAGGGAACTGGCTGGGCAGGGATTCAGGAGTGTGCTGAAGCACCTTGTTGACTTCAGCATCTAAATATCTAAAATGAACATTTTAAATGAGAACAAGAGACGTGCTCTCCTTCCCTGGACCAAAGCACAGCTCAGTTCCCAATCTCCTCCCTCAAGAAGTATTAAAGTCTGTGCAGGGGCTCAGCACATCAGCACCTCACATTTGGAGTATCTGCATCTAAACTGCCTCTTTCCATTTATTTGGGTTTGTTGGTGGGGTTTTTTTGCCTGCTTATTGCAAAATGCCACGTTTTCATAACTTCCAGAAAGTTGATATTGCAAGGAAAAACCCAAGTTGCATCTGCCTCATTACATTAAAATGTTAACATTTCTAATATTTCCTAATGGCAGCGCTATAAAGTGAACATTGGAATGAAAAGCTCTGTGCCAAAAGTGGAGCCTGGAGACAGTTAATGGGAATGTGTTCCTGGGGTGGCTCAGGGTTTGCTTTGGGGATGTATAGATGATTATAGAAAATTGGTTCCATTATTCCCCCAATTACAACGTGTAAAGTCATTTTACCCTGCGCTGATGGCAGGGTGGGGACCAGGCAGGTTACAGCAAGAAATACCACGGATTTTGGGTTGATTTTGTATTTTCTGCTTGCTTACCGTGCCCTGTGTTCCTGCCTGGGTGTTTTTTTGCAGAGTTACCCTTTGTCATCTGGTTGTTATTGTTCTAACAACCCAGACCCAGCCAGGAGGGCACATCCCACAGACACCCCCATTCCGATGCTTAGGGACTGGTGAAGGTCCCACTCCAAAATGAGGAATTTTTTCAATGCCCAAGGGTTCAAAGCCAGCTGAAACCATCGAGGCTGTGCACGGTAGGACCGAGCTGTGTGATGCTTGTGTGATCAGCACTGCAATTCCGTATTCATGAGGAAGTAAAAGATGAAGTGTAGTGGAAAGTAGCTGTTGCATTCGTGCTTTATTATCTTGAACCGGTAATTGAATAGCTGTTAAGTGCCGAGTCCTGAAGGGAAAACCCACCCCGTGGAGCTCCTTGGCGCTCTTTAATGCTCCACGAGTTCATCCATCCAGCCTAATTTATGAAATGCCTTCATGTTTTGGCCTTCCAAATTTCGACCAAACGTGTTTCAGATGCGATGTCTCTATTACGATCTGGTGTTTTATCGAGGAGAGGAGGAGGGCAGAGCATTTCCGCGAGTTCTCATTGCTGTTATCGCTCTCAACACGCAGCCCAGAGAAGCCCTGGAATGCAAAGCAAGGGATGTGCAGATGCTCAGCCACAGCTCGATGCTGAATTTGGAGAGCAGGAGAACCCTTCTCCCATCTCAGCTCTCCTGAAATCCCATCAGGGCAGGCTGGCATGGCCCTGGCAGCACGGTGAGCTGAGCGTGCCGTTCATCCCATCATGGAGTGAATCCCTGATGGAACCGGCTCCCTGGACTCCCATCAAATCAGAAATAAGCCCTGCAGAGGTTCAGTGCCTTTCTGGCCACCAGCAGCATGAAAATCTGTGTCTGCTCGAGGTGTCTGACCTCTCCCAGAGGGGACACTGTGCTTGGGCTGAATTTGACCACGATAAATTCACTGGGGTTTTGTTTTAGGACTTGAGCTCCTTCAGTACCAGCTCAGATCTCCCAGAACCCCAGAACCACTGAGGCTGAGCCCTCCCAGCCCATGGAGGCCAGCCTTGGTGCCTGACACCCACCTTGTCCCCAGCCTTTCCTCGGTGCTGCTCCCCTGGCTGCACACAAACCCAGAACACGGAGCTTTCCCTCCACAAACTCTATCCCAACACGCTTTTGTTGCCTGTGGAAATGGGAATTCCCAACAATGTTGTCCTGGGAAATGTAAGCAGCCCAGAGCTCAGCAATGGCCAAATTCCTGGCCAAAAATATTGACAGAAAAGGGAAAAAAAAAGCTCCCCATAGTCACAGAAGATCTCCAAGAGCTTAGGGTAGATCCATGGCCTTCCAAACTGCTGGATGCTGTGAGAATTGTGGAATTTGGCTCGGCTGGGCTGCCTCCTTCCTGCACCAAAACTTCAGTGCAAACAGAAAATGAAAATTTCTTTCTTCAAACACACTTAATTGCTTTCAAGTTTTGGCATTTCTGTCACTATTGGATTTCCAGGGTGTCCCATGGTAATGATTAGAACTAAGCAAATACCTCAAAATATTTTCCATGAAAACTCCTTTGAATAAAACATTGAATAGCCTTCAGCTGTGTTCACACCCCTTTCATATTTGCTTTCTCTGAATATTCCAGTGACTGATTTATGGGCAGAAATGTTAACTGAAACAGCAATTTTTAAGGGAATGTTGCATAACATTTATGGAAAGCAGATTTTAAACATGGATATAGTATCTAAATGCAGCCTATTTGGAGTAAAAATAATACCAGGTGATTTAGTCCCATCAATCTGTGAGATCATCTCAGGGTCCAAAAGTGCAGAGACCACAAACAAAAGGAGGCTCTGCCCACCAGAAAGACCAAAAATGAGGGTCAGATGCAGGCAAAGCTGAGGAGGGACTTGGTGAGTTTTGAAGAAGTGCCTGAGCAGAGATTGTGTCCAGCTCCTGTGGACAAAAATACCTTCATAAATCTGGCCCCGACTCAAAATAATGTTGGATGTTGAACACATTTGAAAAATGTGAAAGTAACTCAAAGTTAATTGTGAAGAGAAGAGACTGAGCTGGCTGAACTTAGGCTGTTTACTCTGAGGAAGCTGATTGTCCTTACTAATGATACAGGAGCCTTGGCTGCTTCTTGGAGATGTCATTGTCAAAGAGCAAATATTTGCATATTGCTCTTCAACATCATTAGTTTTGTTTTGGAAGGTGAGTCATTAAGACCAAGGTTTGAGGAAGTGTACAAATATTGCACATCTCATTTGCATCCGTGACTAATTTGTGCATCAATCAGGTGAGGTGGCTCCGAGCTGACCAATCCTGGCATCCTGGGATGTGCAAGGATGCTCACAGGCCACTCACGTTATCGGCTGCGTTTCAAAAAGAAATTAATAATAATTAAAAAGAGGAAAAAAAAAAGCTGAGCAAAGCTCTAAAACTCAATTTTTGCATATGAAGCTCTTCTCCATTCTGTAGCGTGTTCCAGGGAGAGTGAGCTCTGCTGGTACAGGGAACTTTGACAGATCTGCATTATTCCCCTCGGAGTGCGAAAATATCTTCATGCCATCTCGGAAAGAAGCTCATTTAAATGCTCTGTGAATGCAGCCCTTCCCAAAGGCCACCATGTAGTCATGTATTTTGGATGATCTGCAGCTAGAAAAGTGTGCAGCTAATGCACCCATCTCACCACGGGAAAGACTGAAACAAAAACACCAAAAAAAAACCAGAGAGAGAAGCTGAAAGCCAACCCACAGCCTCTAACCCAGATTCCTGCTCTGAAATAAAGATGGTCTGAGGATGTTCCTGTTACCCAATTCCACCGACAGCCAGGGCTTGCTCTTTAAAAATGAGGAGCCAGAGTGTTTTCAGAGGGACACTCACACCCCATTGTACCTTGCTCACCCTTCTGATTAACCCTCTCTAAAATATCCTTATCAAGGAGCACTTTCAAGGCTGGAGAACGATTTGTGTTCTCTTTCTACGAGAATGGGAGAATTTCCAGTGATAAAAATTACGAGCAGATATTTGAGGAGCTTTCCCCAAGAAGTGGTGAAGTTGAGGTTGAGATTCTCCACCACCACATCTTTGGCATGGTGGATAAATGAACACACTTTAGTTCCCCTTTCTTCCCTAAAAAATCATTTACTTACCCTCCTGCCATCACATGCTAAACTAAGTCACGTCTTTATTTTATTAAGAAGACAGTTTTTTTCTGAGCTTCTTAAACTTTTCTAAATTTTCTTACCATAAACACTGCTCATTTTGTTTCTTATCCAGAGACTGATAACAGGGTTTCTATAAAAATGAACATTCATGATCAAAGAGCAACTCTGTATCATAAACAAATTACAACAACTGGGCATGCTTTGAAATAGCTTAACCTAATTAAGCTCAAACACTTTCGCAAAAGCTTTAAAAAAATGGGTGTAATTGGAGCTCCGTTCAGGTTCAGCTGACTTCATATTTTTAGTTTGGTTGGCATTTTTTTTCCCTTTTAGAGCTTTGCATAAACAAAACATTTTGACAGTGTTGCCTTCCTGGGAAAAAAATGTTGGTGGTGCTGAAAATTCAGATTTCCAAATGAAACACAGTTCTAATTGCTCATTTTTGCAGCTCTGGGGATGTGTGTGAGATGTGCCAAAAGCAGCCCCGAGTGCCTGTGACGGTGGCACTCGGGTGCCACGCGGGGCTGGGGTGACTGGGCAGGTGCCCATCGGGTGCTGGGCCACCAGGAGCTCCCAGGGGACACTGGAAATGGGAAATGTTGTGTATTTCTCTTTAAAAATTCAGTTATAATGTAGGTGTTGGGGATTAAAATGGAAACCCTGGTGGTTTTGCCGTGTTAAACCCCATTGTGTGTGGAGTGTGTCCAAGTGTTAGTCCAGCCATGGATTTTTCCTTCTTTTCCATGGCATGTTGCTGGTTCCTGGTGAAAAATTAACTTTAATTAATTAATTTAACTTTAGGCTGAGATTATCAGACACTCAGCTCTTCATATCTTATTTCTCACCTCACTCTCTCCTCCCATTTTAAAGGTGTTGTGGAAAACTTATCTCAGGTATTCATTGATGATAAACCTCTGAACCACAAGGATTGATCATCCCTTAATTCTGATTCCAGAGGGAATAATAATAATAATAATAATAATAATAATAATAATAATAGTACTACATCTGCATCCTTTAATTACTCAGGTCAATGCTTTAAAGGTCCAGAAACACCTGTGGATGGTAAAATGGCCCTCCAAAATTCTCTCTTTATTGAAGCACCAATTTTCTTAATCTTAGAATGAATAAATCTTCTGTAATTTCTGTAGAACTGTG
Organism: Cyanistes caeruleus; assembly: GCF_971803275.1. Taxonomy (NCBI): domain Eukaryota; kingdom Metazoa; phylum Chordata; class Aves; order Passeriformes; family Paridae; genus Cyanistes; species Cyanistes caeruleus. The sequence continues at coordinate 1,580,381 of NC_141716.1, read as the reverse complement.
CCCTTTCCTCGCCACCATAAAGCCAGAATGCTTTGGTTATTATCTGTTCTAATCTGTTGTTATCTGGTCTTTTCTGCTGTAGTGAATTATTTCATCTTTTTCAGAAGATTTTATTGATTTTTATTTCATGATGGAAACACTTTGCTGTTTGCCCAGCTGTGGAATTTCCATAAGGAGATGGTGATTTGCTGCAGGCTCTAATTTACACTTCTCAGGAATATTTGTGGGAAAAGAATTTCAAATCTGTTCTTATCTGCTCCAGGTTTTTCTGCACAAGTGTTAACGCTGGATTTTGCTCTTTGCCTGTAAAAGTTTACTACTGATTACTGAAAGCCTAAATTGAAACAAATTTATGTCTATAGCTCAAAAATACTTTTGTTCCATAGTGCTCAATTCCTTTTTTATATTTTTCATTTCTTCTCCATTTCTTGAGGAGAAAATTTTCAGCAAAATTTCTTTTCATGATTGAAAAGCACCAGAAGTGCTAAGCCAAATTACCTGTAATTATATAACCTTCTGATTCTGCCTGTGTTTAACAGATTAAATGTTCTGTCTTTACAACTTTCAAGGTTAAGTGCCCATAATGGGACATGCTGGGGAGTAGGGTCATATAATCCCCAGCAAGTGGCACTCAGCAGCCCAAATGGAAGAGAGTTATTAAAATCTATAACATGCAACTTTCATCTAACACTCAAATTATAAGGGAGCCACTTGGAAAGAGCCAAAGGCTATTTGCAGGTTCAATATATTCACTTTGCTCTCAACAGTGATCAAAGTTGGGAGCTTCACACGGCTTGGGCTGATGGAAGAGCTAATTTGGAGGAGCTGCAGAAAATGCTGTTCTGTCCCCAAGCTATGGTGGGTTGATAATTGGAGTTTTCCACCTGGGAGGGAGCAGAGCCTGCACTGCCCAGCTCCCCACAGGGCTGCACCAGCTCATGGGCAAGGGTTAAAAGCCAGGGAGATTAATCTGGGCACCAAGACAAATTACACTTCTATTTTTTACAGAAAGTTTTCTAACTGGAGTGGTTCTGTTTTAATTGGGGACTATTACTTTAAATGAAATGCAAGATTGAGAGTCTTTTTTGCAGGGATATTTCAGTCACTGTCAAGACCTCCCAATAAGTTCATTCCTGCCTCTCTTCCACATATTCTTGTTTTTTCTTCTGGAATTTTCTAGAGATTATTGATATTTTCTTTTCTTAATCTACCCCATGTACCAAGCCTATAAAGTTGGGTCCAAAACCTGTTTAGCCTTGGGGTGACACATTAAAAAACCAGAGTGGTTTCCCTTTCCCCCCCAAGAGGCCACTTTGGAATGTGTCACTGCCACACCGAAACAACTGCAGTGAAAGCCCTTGATCAAAACAACCACAGCACCTTTGCATCGCTGTTTTTGCTCTGTCAGTCCTTGAAATGACCTTGGCTTAATTACCTGCATCTCAATGAGTGAATCTACATAGCAAGTGAAGGTTAATTAATGAAGGATCATTTCTTACTTAAACCCATCAGGCAGTGGCTGACAAGCAAGTCTGGCCCGTGCAGTAGCAGCCTCTATCTCATTAGAAATGGTCAGATTGATGTGCTGGGGCTGCTCTAGAAACAGGGCCAGGACAGTTTGTTAATGAAGAGAACTGATGGGCTCCTGCTAAACACTCAAAAGCTGCTGTCTGTTATCACCAACACCACTGAACTTCAGTTTTTCCCACCAACTCCTCAATTTCCAGAGTTTCCTTAGTGCCTTTTCAACCTAAACTTCTAAGATTTCCACCCAAAAGCTGCTGTGAGTTTTTTACCTGGCTAAAACGGGCAGAGCAACGAGATCCTCTCTCACATGTTGGGGTGGCTGGCACAAAACCCAAGCAGCTGCATCACTCCAAACCTGGTGGCTGCAGGAATTCCTCCTGGTGAGCTGCCCTCCTCCAGCTCCGAGGGATTCCCTGTCCTGGAGAGCATCACTGGCCCTGGGAGCTGGATGTGCCTCTGTTGCCATCCCACAGCTGGAACGGGCTGGACCAGATTCCCACTGGGATCTGCCCTCCCCTACCCCCAGGAAAGCTCTTTCCCAGTCCTGGACAGGGGAATATTCATGGTGGGGATGACAAAGAGGTCGCTCAAGGAGCTCCAACACCAACATCCTCACCCTGCAGCAGCTCCTGGGGGTAAAACACCCATGAAGAGCCTGAAAAACAAACCAAAAATCCAGAAAAATAAGAACTGGAGGAAGACAGTTACTCAAAGCAGCTGAAACTAAAGTTTAGAAGTTGTGCTGAGAGCCCTAAAAGCCCTCTGAACTTGAGCTTGTAAAGGGGCAGCCTTGCACTTCCCATAAATCTTTCCAATCACTCATAGGATTCCTGATTTTAGAAAAACCCTTGCACTTGATCTATTTGGAAGTATTTTTCCCCCAATAACCAGTGTCTTTCCCCTGCTCACAGCTGAGAGAGATGGAGGGAATTCGGTCCTGTGTCACAGGGAACTTTTCAAACACACTGAGGCTCAGCTCAGGCAGGAATTGAGCTCTGCAGACAGGTGGATCACACCTGCAGGGACTGGTGGCACCCTGGATTGCAGAGCCCAAACCAGACCCTGCTCCAGCACCTCCCAAAGGCAAAATACAGCAGGGGATAGAGCTCAGGGAGGTTTCTGGCTGCTGTACCCGGAGCAGAGGGATCCAGCCTCACCCTGGAACCATGCTGAGGTTCTCAGCTTTGAGGGGGGAAGGTGTTGCCCTTTCCCATCCCTCTGCTTTTTGACTGGGAAGCCAGGCTGGATCCATAATTGCCAATTTTCTCACCCTCAACAGCTTTTCCAAATGCAGAAGTGGCCAAAGAGGAAAATATTTCTTATGCTGGTGAACAGAGGGTGTCAGGCCAGAGGTTTGTTCCCTTGCACATTGTGTCGGTATTTGATCAAAATCTGGCAGATTTTGGCTGCCTTGCCTCATCTCTTTTTTCTTTAGGTCATGATATGCCTTCCCCTTTTTCAAGCTCCTCCCTTCTCTTATCCACTGATTAAGAAATAACAACAAAACAAGTCTCAAATATTTGGTCTTTTCTCACCTTTGCCTTTGAAGGTTTACACGAGTGAAGGTGGGGCTGAGCTCAGAGGTAAAACTCAAACACATTTCAGAAAATAATTTAAAAGGTGAATTGCTCCCACCTGATATTAAATGAAAAATACCTCTTGTGATCCTGCTTCTGTCCTATAAAAATTGATTTTTTTTTTTTTTTTTTCTATATGCAGAAGTATTAGTAATTGGTTCTGGCTTGGGCAGGTGCCAGAATTTAACTCACCACACTTCTAATGTTTTCAAGTGCTGGAAAAAAGATTATATAAAAAGTTTTCTGTAACTGGGAAAAAGAGCTCATTTACCTTTGTAATTTTCTATTAATTTACTACTAGGATTCATTTTGCATTTAATTCAGTCCTCTAATGGCTTAAAACTGTGTCTTTGGTCTTTACACATTTCTGGTCTCAGCCGTGTCAAGCTTTTTCATCTACTTTATGTTCATTTATTTTAACTTTTAGTGGTCTTCCAGCCAATTCTTTATCCTTTTTATTACAAGAGCATGAAATTTTATAATGCCCTAGAGCTTTGTTAGTCAGCTGCTACAAGGTTCTTAACCTTAGTTAATTTATTCTTTCACTTTTGACTTTCAGATATGGAGCATGCTTTAATATTTTGGTTTTGAATATGAAAGCAACTTTTATTAAGTAGGTTTATGGCATTAATAGATCCTTATTTCATTTTTACAGGAGTGTTTAGGTATCCTGCTAGACACAGAATGTATCATTTTCCATAATTATCTATAATTTTTGTAATATAATTTAAACTCTGCTATATTAAAATATTGCTAATATAACAATCTTAACCTTTTTAGGTAATTTTACTCCAGAATCATTGTAAACAAGTATAAGTATGGTTCTTTTTCATTGTAAAGCCTGCTTTTTTTGGGTTGCTTATTACATTAACAAGGAATTAAGTCATGGCAGTTTGCTTATGTAGAGAGAAAGAAGAGAGGAAGTTCTAAAATCATCACTTGCTGTAATTTTACATAATTGCTCTGAACCCATCCAGCAATGATGGAACACTGGCCATTCCTGCAATTTGGGAACCCATGAAATCCCTGAGGATTGGGAGGTGCCAAGCTGAACCATTCCCATCCTGTGACCTCCTTGGCTTCAGCCTCACAACCTTTCCTCGTGAGACCACGGCAGGAGAGGATGCAGAAGGGAATATCTGATAAAAAAGCTGAAATTCAGGACCAAACAGCTGAACTTGAGCAGCTGGACAGTGGGAGCAAGATAAGGAGGAGGGGATGGAGCGAGGAGGAGGAGGAGGAGAACAAGGGGAGGCCGTTCTGCCCGGTCTGGGAGTGCCGAGGGAATGGGAATGAGATGAAATCTCAACACTGGTGTAAAATCAACCTTTGGCTGAAGGAGAGAAAATGATTGCCAAGGATCCTTCTGTCAGAGTCCAGGTATCCCTGGGAAAGGGATTGGATGGATGGAATCCCTGGGAAAGAGATTGGATTGACTGAATCCCTGGGAAAGGGATTGGATGGATGGAATCCCAGGGAAAGGGATTGGATGGATTAAATCCCTGGGAAAGGGATTGGATGGACTGATCGTAGGAGAGGGATGCAGACGTGGGTTGTTCCCAACAGGGGAGAACAAGGAAGGTTTGGAGCAGGAGAAGGTCAGTGTCTGGCTGGTTCAGTTTGCCTTCGAGGCTGCATGCACCAAGATTCCAAAATACCAGTTTTGAGAAGCATTCCCTGAGCAATCACCGATCCAAAGGGGACACAACTGGAAAATTAATAGCAAGGGAAGAAAGTGTTCTTGTGGAATCCATGGGCTAGGCTTGAAATACCCACATTTGCCTGCAGTGTTCCATTTTTGTACCTTTTGGCTTTCAGGAATCTCCATTAATCTGTAATTTTAATAAAAATGCATTTTCATTTCAGCTCAGGTAAGAGTCCTTGCTGTAATTCTCCTTCTCATTGTGGTGGAGTTGTTATTTCCTCTTCATTATTTACTCGTGTGTAAGTACCAAACTCCTCTGCACTGGAAGCTCATTTCTGTTCCACAGGGAGCTAACACTTCACATGATTTTATACATATATATATAGATATGTAATGTATATGAACATTTCTTTGTCAGGTAGGAGCTTTTAGTTATTCTGACATGAGGCTTTCACACTGCAAAAATATTACTAATACTATTTTGCCTCTAAAGTGCATTTGTTATCAATATGCACTTAAACTGGTGATCAAGAGTTGGTGGGAGAGACACCTGCTCTGCATTTCTTATCTTTTTAATACCTTAGGGATACATCACTTAATAATTTAGTGCTAAACCATTTAGCATTTTAGCCCATCATCTCTTATATTACACATAGGATTTCAGTAATGTCTGATAAAATTATGTGTTAGCTGCCTTATGTGTGTGTAAAACTTAATAAGTCTTCTTCCCCCCCTCAAGTTTAATAACTGATTTCTTACATTTATGGATGTGAAATTTTATTGCTCATGGATATAGTTTGAACCTAAATCTTCATATCTTATAAATTGATTTTTAGTTTCCTTTTTGACCTTATGAATTTCAATCAGACATTGACCTCTTGTTGCTCATGAATCTGACTGATTTAGTGCCATATAACAATAATACTGTAGAAAAGCATTATCATAAGAGCCCACAGGGTTTGCTGAAACCCATAACTAGATTTTGGAGGCCTCTACCAATAATAATTCTTGACCCAAGACTATTCTCTAATACCTTCATCCTTAACTGTTCTGGACTGGCCAATCCTTGTTTTAGTACATTCAAGGAAAGTGGTGGGGACTCCCAGGAGGATCCGAGCTCACACTGTGTGGAGGAGATAATGCTGAATATACTCCTGTAAAAGGAAGCTTATAAAAGACCAATTCTGTCTGGGATTTGTCACATTTTGAAGTGAGAGGGAAAGACGATTTAAAAGGAACCTTTTGTGACAAAAATTAGTATTTACTCAGTGTTTGAGATTTTTGAAAAATAAAAATTTGATAGTAATTGTCTTTAGTGGGATATGTTGTTATTCTTCAGTCTATCACTATGGCTGCAGCCTAAACAGAGGGCTTGAATGATTACTGCTTTGTTTGCTTGGCTGTGCTAATTTAATTTAATTTAATTGCTTATATGCTTTGCTTTACTGAATAACTGGGTGTTGATGTTCATTATTCCTTATTAAGAAAGAATCTTGAAGTGAAAACAGAAGTGGGAAGGCCGTGGGCCTGTGGCATTGCTTTACAAATGCTGACTTTGGGCACAAACATTTCCTGAGTGCCTCTTTTTTCTGTGCCAGTCCTCAGCTGTGGAAATGGCAGCTTTCCTTCTGAACTGACCACCAGGAGAGGTGGGAGCCAACACCGAGAAATCAGATAAAACCACTTGTGGCAAACAGGGCAAGGGCTGAGGAAGGAGGCACGAGGTGTGAAATCCTCCTGGATGCAGCCCCCAAGTGCTGCAGGTGTTCTGCAGGACAGGGGGGTTTGTGGGGGAACAGCTTTTCAGAATCCAGCTTTCTGTAAAACTTAACTAAGGGAAACCACTCAGATTAATCCTGCCTTGTGATTGCCTTGCTTTTAAAAGTGAAGTTGCCACAAAGAAAGGCAGAACTTGCAGCTGGACAGGAGAGCCTGTGCTGCTCATCATCCTGACTGTAAACTGGATGAGGAGTGCACTTTTTGGCCAGTGAAAGGCAAAACCAATCCCTTTGCAGTTGTCTGAGAGGTGAATCTGAAGGCACAGGTGCTGCAGGACATGGCCACATCCTTGTCCTGTTATGTGAAACACTCACAGGGGCTCCTGCAGGACACCCAGCTGCCTTTATTTCATCTTGGAAGGCAGGAGAAAGGCAAGGTGCTCCTGTCCTTCTCATTAAGGATATCACATCCTTGATGCTTGGCATTTAAAAATTCATTAAAAGTGAAGCCCTCTTCGTGGCAGTGCAAAAACTCCCTGGCACAGAACCAGGTCCATTTCTTCCAGGAGCCCTGCAGAGCCCCTGGCACGCTGCTGGCGCTGGGCACCACCGGCAGCTCCTGCTCACACCCAGCTCCCAAAGCTCCCTGTGCAGACAGAAAGGTTAAATCTGGAATTCCCAAAAAGCAGCTCACAGCCTTCTCCAGCATCACTTCCTTGGAGAAGGGAGAGCAAGATGAGGGCTTGTGCTAGCTTGGAATAAATGATGCCAAGTGTTGCCTAAGGACCAAAACTCAGACTCCATGGAAGCAGATTTTACATTTAACAAAAAGAGCTTCTGCTCCCCCATGCACTGGGCTGGGAGCTGTTAGAGGGAGGAATTGGTGTCTGGTATATTAATGTTCAAGGCTTTCCAATTTACACACAGAATACAAGAGGTGAGTAGTCCAAAATATAAATATATGAGTGGAGCTGTGTAGTATTACTACTCTGTTTATGATGCTGAGAAGTCAGAACTGTGCCAAGCCACTGTTTTCTTATAAACTATTTAAATAATTTATTGACATGTAAAGTTAACAATTCTCTGTGTTTACTCCAGCTTGTGTTAGATCTGATATGAATGAGGCTCTTTGGACCTTGCATTTTTATCTCATTTCCTCAATGCTGGCAATAATTTTGCTGTTTCAATAACTGATCTTACTCACCTGCTGCTAAAAACACTTGTCATGTTGAATTACATACCCTGCACAGATATTGTTGCAATTAGCAATTACAAAATATCACAACAGAAGTGTACAAAGGTTTAGGATCCAGATTTTTGACTGTGTGTAATCATGTCCTAATTTGCTGAAACACAAGCCAGCAAGTTCTGTTCATCTGTACATATTTTTTATTGATCTGCATGTGCACATGCAGTAATTGCACATGTAAATTTGGAGCCAGTGATAGAAATATAATAAGAAATTCCATGTTTTTTCTCATTCCCAGAGCTCCTGACTGGGCCATCCAGCACCACAGGGCCCAGGGGTTTGGAGGAATTAAACCCAGCTGGATCCAACGCAGGTCTTCTCTCAGAAGATTCCTGAGTTCATGAATCTGCAAACCAAGATCTCCAAGGTAAGATTCAACCCAATTTTTTGTATACAAACTGACTCCCCTCCTCTCCCACAAACATTTCCAGGTGTGACAGATGTCCCCACCACAAGAAAACATCTGTGACAGCAGGTAATTGTCGTTAGCATGTGGCCAGAACAAATTAAAGCTGACTGGGAAGGCGTGTGGGGAGTGATGGTTTCCAGGAGCCACTGGAGTGTGCAGCTTCTCGTGCTGGGGCTGGGTCTCACTCCAGCCCCATCCCAGCATCCCAGTATCCCAGTTTCAGTGGGAAGTGGAGGGCTGTGCAGATGGGATGCTCTGTGGGAAGTGCAGGGGGGCACAGGAGGGAGGAAATTGCTGTGTTTGAATGCTGGGCCACATTGCCAGGAGAGGGTTTTTCCACTTAAGGCTTCACGGCACACAGAGAGATTAACCACAGTGCCATGGCCCTTTTTTTTTTGTTTAAGTAATAAAAAAAAGACAATAAAAAATTAAAATAACATTATCTAGAGGTATATAGATAGGAGAGAAATCCTGGAAACATTTATTAATGCTGTTCCCACCCAGTGTCTTGGTACAACTCTAACCAGGGAGTTCCTGGGGACCAACAGCTCTGGCTTCTCCTTTGGCTCTCCAGCCACTGGAGTCTATTTTGATTTCTTGCTGTCCTTTCTGGTTGTGCTGGATTACTCATAACTGCAGCTCAGTGGTAGCTGCCAATACAAATTTAGTCTTTTCTGTTTATTCTGTACTGTCCTGTCAAAGCAGATAAGTCTGCTTTGCATTAGAGCTCAAAAATTTAATTGTGGGAAAATGATGAGTCACTGCAGCAAAGGTAACCCAGTGTCTGTGTCAGGGGACCTTCTTCTGATGGACAGAGCACTGAAATGACATCAGGGCCACGAGCCAGAAGCACCAGCTCTCACACCAAGGTGTCATTTACATTCCCCTGGGATGCTGGGGCTTTTTGAACCAGCCGGAAGATTGATTTGGGGTCAAGTGAGAAAAAGATATAGGAAAAAGGAATCTTCCAAGCTCTATTAGCAATTCAGGCCACCTGCTTGGGAACATGCAATGAAATTCTCTCAAGAGGCTGCTCAGGACAGAGCAGGGTTGTCCATTCTCATCCCCCTGAGGTGAGGAGCTGGGCAGTGGAGTGATGGGAGTGCCCATCCCCAGGAAGCAGAATCACCACCACACTGAGAGGAGCAGAGCAGGGACAGAACCACAGAATCATCAGGGTTGGGAGAGACTTCAGGATCATCCAGTCCCACCATAACCCAGCACCCCAACCTGTCCCCAAGTGCCACACCCAAATGCCACTTGAACACTTCCAGAGATGGGGATTCCAGCACCTCCCTGGGCAGGGCTTGTGGAGAGTGAGAGGCTCCCCCCTTTTCCAGATGGAGGTCTGGCAGCCTGGAGCTGAAGTTCCATCTTCCCTGGCATCGTCGTCCCTTGCAAAGCTTGTCTGAAATCAAATCCATCTCCAGAGCCACACCAGCCTAAACACCCAATGGTGCCTGGGAAAGAGAGAACTGAGCCCTTCCCGTGCCTGGTGCTGCTGTCTAAAGGAAGGACAAACACAGCCAAACTCCTCTGGAGCTCCCTCAGGCCCCGTTTGAATCTTTCCCGGGTTAAGGTTGCCATCAGCCCTTCCCTGGTGACTGGAACTGTGGCTGTGAAGTTTGTTTGGAGGGCCCATATCAAATCTGCATATCTGAGCCCGCCTCGCTGCGTTCCGAGCAGACCTCTCAAGGACAAACCCAGCGAGTCACACCAAGACTAAATTAAGTGTCTGCAGGATTTCCTTGTGATATGATAAATTTCCAGCAGAACAAATAGCAGAAATGGAGTAGAAATGCATAAGGAAATCCCAGGAAGGATTGATAGAAATTAATTCAAAACCTTTTTTCTCCGGTATAATTTGGTCAAGACGTAGTGGAGTTCACAGTTTACAAGTAAGAAGCAAAAAGCAGGAAGTACATAACTAGTAAAACAGCTCAATTAATTCCCATTTCGTGCTGCATCTTTATGGGGAAACTCAGCTGTGTGTTAATGATCCTCAGAAAAACCCAGACAACACTGATGCTCTACTTACACTTCTTGTTAAGGGTAAAATTCACCCTATTGAAGAGGACAAGCTTAAGATCTATGCATCCACTTAGTACCACTTATCCCAATTTTCACTTAACAAGAGCCTAAGTAGTGTGTACGTCTGGATTGTCCTTCTGCACTAAAGTGAATTTTCTCCCCAGTAAATTAGATTGGTCTGATGTGTGCTTAAAAGGAAGAAAATCTTTGCTTTCATTAGGGGCTGTGCTGAGAAATTGCTGCTTGACCTATATCTTAAACAAAAAAATTTGCAGTTGTTCACAACTGCCCTGACGGTGGGATGTGGGATATTTGCACATTTTCCCAGCTGATAAACAGAAAGCTGAAATGATGGAGCCCATCAGTCCTGAAGGGGAATAAATTCTGTGAGGGAGCTGCTCATTGCTTTGTTATTCAGATCCTTCTCGTGGATGGTTTTTAATACACATTTATCTTGATGTTTGAGTCAAATTGGCATAGAGTGGGTTGAGAAGCATCATGAGACCATCAGCAATCCCTCAGCAGAAAGCACAGAATGGCAGAATGAAGTTTTATATTTAACTTACATCGGAGATAAACATAAACAGAAGAGTTTTGCCAGCCAAGGAGTCCTGAGAAGGTTGGATTCAGTGGCAGATCCTGCGTGTGCACAGCCCTGTGAGTGTTTGCTGTGCTGTTTGTCACTCTGGCAGCTCAGAGCCCCCCGTGTGTGCATCCCCCACAACCCTGGGGCTGGGCAAACACACATCCACCATTCCCAGTGCCCATCCAGGGCCCTCTCCCAGCCTTGGGAATGGGCAGCAGCTTGTGAGCACACTCCAGGACGTGCAGGATCCCTTCCTGCGGCCTCATGTTTGTATTTGCAGGAACACAGGCTCTGGGAGATACTGCAGCCAGTTAATGAAGTCCTTAATGAACTGACAGGCCTGGTTCTTATCTCACTTATGCCAGATTTAAACCTATGTAACTCCATTAACTTGGTGAGTTGATCCTAATTTTACATAAGTGTAAAAAAGATGAAAACCAGACGTTTTATGTTCTCTTTATCTAAGAGAATACAAAGTATGGAGTTCTTAAAAATCTTTTTTCTGTTTTCTCTCAGTTGCAAAGAGATTTAAGGGCTCCTCCACCTTTGACCCTCCCCATTTTCCCTATGTACCCATCTCTGCAGCTCCTCACTCTGTTTTCCAAGTCAGCCTGATCATGCAGGTTTTGATCTCACTGTGGTTTGGTACCTCCTGAAACGAGTTTTGTAAACTTTGTTCCTAGTGAGCACATTCCTTCTGGCATGAATCAAAACTCTGCATTCTTCCCCTCTTCCCACGGAGCCTCCAAGAGTTCAGCCTCCTCCAGAACATTCATGGCTTTCTTTAATGCAAAGAAATTACCAGCACAGAAACCAGTCATACACCAGGGGTGTAAAACTGTGGAACTGAAGGCAAAATCATTTTCTTCCTCACAGCTTAACTTTGGAGATGTTTAATCGTGGCCTGTTGTTCTCAGCCAGTTCTGCTGAACTTTCTCTGCCTGCAGTAGTTTACTTTCCCCTTGAACTCTGAAAGATCAGTTTTACCCCAAGGAGACCCACTCTGTGTACACAGAGAAAATGATTTCAGATGTTTTGGATCTCTTCTGTCGTGTTTTGATATTGATACGATTTCCAATAGAGTGTTGCACGGTCCTGCCTGCACAGCCAGGCTCAGATGCCAGTGTGAGCCTGATCTTCCAGAACTCCAAGGCAGGAGCAGCTCCCTCCCAGCAGGTCCCTGTGCCAGCAGAGACCACAGCACAAACCCCAGGGAATGGCAGAAGTGGCCAGCAGCACCCCGGGCAGACATGTGAAATCCTGAAAGCACGACTGCCACTGACCTCCCCCGTGTCAGCACTGCAGGAATGCCCCTGACTTTGATGGAGTCACTCATAATTTACAGCTCTGGGAGATGAAGCCCGCAGCCCAGAGAAGAGAGATGTTAACACGGATAGTCCCTGTCAGAGGAGGGATGCTGATTCTAATGGTACCTCCTGTCAGTCAAGCCACAGCCTGGGTGTCACTTAGCAGGACAACGGGTCACCCTCTTCCCTCCATTCTGAATGTGATTAAAAATATCAAAATGAGAGTCAGAATGGGGAGAAAAAAAAAAAAAAAAAAAAGAACTATTAGGAAAATAAATAAGAGGACTGGGAAGAGAAATCAGAAAGGAGAATGAAAGTGCCCTGCAGAGCCCCAGTGCAGTTACCTCGGGCTGGGCAGGGGCAGGGGGCTGCTGGAGACCCCCCTCACTCAGAGGGGTCACAGCACTGAGGTCTCACTCCTTTCTCCACACTCCTCCAGAAAGGGCCAAGCTCCTGCCAAGGGAGGCAGCGAGAGCTCCAGGATCCCCCTGCAGCCACAGGCAGTGAGGGTGAGGGAATCCCCTCTGGGGCTGCTGGACCAGAGCTGGGGGTGAGAGCCCAGCCAAGGCCAGGAGAGCTGGGTCAGAAAGGGCTGAAGCAACACCAGCCAGGGGCTCAGCTGAAACGAGGCAAATTTGGGATGTGAAATGCTGAGTAGGTGATTATTTCCCCTCTGTTTGGTCCTGCAGTGTGCCTGACCCTTTGCATTTCTTATGGCAGTGGCCAAAGGTTAAAATGAAGGTTGATGTCCCTTTTGTGCCTTTTATCATGAATAAAACAAGAATTTTTTTTTTTTCCTGCAGAAAAAAGGGTCTGTCCACTTTTTTCCACTGATCATCAGGTAGAGTTTTCTGTACCTATTCACAGTCTCAGATGTGCTGAGAGCTCACACCAGTTTAAAGATCCATGAATTCTGCTGTCTGTCACAACCTCACCCTGCCAAAAATCCTGAGTTTTCAGGTGCCTGCAGCAGGATGGGCTCCAGCTCTGAACCCCAGAGCTGCCACTGTGTGAGGATCAACCCTTCAGAGGGGCACAGGGAGCCCTGCAGCTGCTCCTGCAGCCCCTGGGCACTCCCAGCCTGGAACAGGCTCCTGGAATGCTGCTGGGATACAGCCCTGGGGCTCTCTGCCTGCCAGTTTTAACCACTGGAAGTTGGAAGAGATTCCCAAAAAGGAATCCAAAATTCCCAAAAAGGTAAGCTGGGGATGATGAGGTTTTTAAAGCACAGCAATACCTGAGCATGACAAAAACCACAGAAGGGCTGATGCTGTTTGGCACTCTCCTGGAAGGTCTGTGCAGTAGAAGTTCAGTTCATTAATTGCTGCTGCTCCCTCCCAAAGTCAGCTCAGATTGTTTTCCTGAAATAAGACCTGAACCCAGATGGCAGAGGTGAACCTCCCTCGCCATCCTCCACCAAGAGAAGATGCAGGTTCAGAAACAATATTTATACTCCCAAATCTCCCGAATTACTCTCTCTTTTTTAAGCTTATTAAAATTAAAAGCATGACCTGCCACATCACATTACATCAAAACATGATGTAACTTCTTCATTAAAAAAAAAAAAAAAATAATTTATGATTTTGTATTATGCCACAAAAAGCTTTTGTTTTCCCCAGAGAAACTATAAATTTTTTACAGCGACTGTTTCTCCAGTATCTTTGGCAGACTGAAACAGTGAGCGTTGGCAAAAAGCAGATATTTAACAGCTCCTGACGAGCAGCTTGTGAATCACCAGGCTGGGCTGCTGGCACACAGCTCCCTGCAGGTACCTCTGAAATCACCCAGCCTCCCCTCCCTGCACCACCAGCGAGTGCCTGGCTGCCCCCAGCCCCAAAGCTGATCCCCCCAGCCCCTCCAAACTCTGCTTTTCTGGAGGAAAGCACTCTCTGCTCCCAAAGTGCCACGGCACCCACGCTCCAGCATGAATTCCCACTGACTTTGAGCGGCCCAGGAAAATGCTTTTCACTGCATTTGGCATTTGGATGTTTTCCATTCAGAGATGCAGAAGTGCTTTGTGCAAAGCCTTCACCTCTGCAGCTCTGGAGGGGGGAACTGAGGCAGGAGCAGTAGGAGGAGGCATGGGGAGAGCCAAGAACAGCCAGGTGTGCTGTGCTGGTGCCTGCACCTGCAGGTGATGGATCCCAGCCTGCCTGGTGGCTCCAGGTGCTCCTGGGGCAGCCCAGGGCATGGAGTGAGGTGTTTGCTGGCCTGAGGCTCTCACAAACTGATGATTTTTTGGGGAATGCTCTGGCTGAAGAGAAGCCCACAGGAACCTGAGAACAGGGACTTGCCCTCATCCAAAGCAGGGGTTTCAAGGCCCTGGGTTCCAGCCAATTGCTCTGTGGAGCAAAGCTGCAGCACAGGGTTTGCTCAGGCTGCCTTCACTGTCCTACCAAGGCTGGGCTTGTTTCTCAGCCAGCTGCTCACAGGCCCTGCTGCTGGATGGGCTCAGCTTTCACTGAGCCAGGACCATGATCCACGTGCACAGGTGGGGTGTAAAGCTTTCCTAAAACCACAGCCCCTAAGTGGAGGCTTTCCCTGGGAGACTGTGCCTGAGTTATACTGTGCACCCCAAACAGCAGCTGCTCCTGGGCCAGTGCCTTTGGGACAGGTGTTTGAGGTGGATACTCCTCTTTGGGAGGGGTATTTATCCTGTTTATGAGCCTCACTGCTCGTCCTGAATAACCTAAGAGTGGTGGGAAGGTTCCTGGAGTGCTTTGGGTGGAAATGTGCACGGAGATCTTCAGCACAGGCACAGGCTGAGTAAAAACAGGGTTTTGTCAGTTCTTTGTGGAGCTTGTGTCACTCTGGGTGCCCCAGTGAGAACCAGGGCACAGGGCTCTGTGAAATTCTCCATTTCTCAGGAGAATCCTGGGAGATTCTCTGCTCTACCTCAGTTCTGCCTTCAAAACCCACCCCTGGCGCAGGAAACCGCTCCTGGTGCCATTCCTACACCTTCTCCACACCTGCTGCTCCTCCAGAGAGGGACTGGGGAATGCACCCGGGTGTTTGTACACGAGATCATCTCTTCAGTGGTGCCACAGGGGCTGTGCTGACCCCTGCACCAGCAGAACTGCCCGAGCACCGAGGCTGCAGGGAGCTGGGGCTGCTGGAAATCCAGGTGTCACCCACACCTGAAACGTGCTTTGTCCCTCTGCAGCCTGCAGGACACCGAGAGGAGATGGAAGAGCTCTCAGGTGCTCAGGAGCTGAGCTAAAAACCTCCAAATTCTCTTCCAAATGTGGAAGGAATTATCTGGGATGAGTCTCCTCTTGACTTGACATAGGAGGTTTCAAGTTTCATGGCATCTTACATTATTGTTTAAATTTGTTTCAGGCAAGAAACACACTTCTTAAGGCCAGGAATGCAGATTTGTGAGATGCTAAGACACCTGAAAAGCAAGAATACAGATTGTAGGATGAATATTTCACAGAGTAATTATTTAAATATATTCAAGTATGAACATCTTTAGATCCTAAATTTAGTATTCCTTAAAAACATAATATTACAATAAAATCTAGCCCGCTCTCACATTGTTCCTAACATCCCAATTCTCTGTTTGAACCAGCTGGGTTTTTTAAATTGTGTCTCGGTCGCTTATTTAAAGTGTCCTACTGATATTTTAGCCCCAGACTTTAATTTTTAGCACATCTGCTGCTGCTGCTGAGCACCTGAAGTGCCCAGAACAGGATGGCACAGCAGGGCTGCTCTGGGATGCTCTGATGGAGAGGCAGCTCCTGCTCCTGCAGAGATCCCGAGGCTGAGGTGGGATTTAAGGGGCACACGGAGCATCCCAGAGGCTCCAGGGCATGGAGCAGCCAGGGACCAGCAGGAAAACATTCCCTGGGGAGGTGTGACATGAGAGAGATGTCACTGACCCAAGTCCTTGGGCAAGGAGTTGAGATTTAAGGAGCTGAGAGCTCTGGGGATGCTGCTGGAGGAGGGAGGTTGTGTTCCCACGCCAGAGGTGCCAAAGGAAGGGATGGACACGTGCCTGGGAAGTGAATGAAACACCAGGAAAGAGCAGCAGCTGCTGCAAACCCTGAGCTTTGGGGGAGCCTGGCTGTTGTGACAGGTGAGAAATCCTGATTTGTTTGTAAATCCCCTTTTCCATCAGGGCCTCCCCATCTGCAGCCCGAGGTGAAGCCCAGTTTTGGGGCTCAGCTGTGCTGTTCAGGCCCTGCAAACAGCTGGATCTGCAAGGTTTGTGTGTGGTTTTCCCCTCACACCTCACAGGTAGAGTCCCCAGCAGGAAGGTGAGCCTCCTGCTCCTGCTGACAGCAGCACAGCTCCCACCCAGACACTGCTGCCCTGCTTCAAACCAGGGGGAATGCTCCTGGCATGGACATCACCCCTGCTCTGTCCTGTAATTGCACCATGGGGGGACACAAACACCTTCTGCTCTTCATGGCATCACCAAGCCCAAAAAACAGCTCCAATTTTGCACTTAAGTAGGGGCACATTTTTATCAAGTGCTGGCCATGATATAATTGCTGATCCCCTTCCCCAGCCACCTGCTTTCCTGCATGGCTTTGGGGATGTCCTGATGGAAGATTTCCTCTCCTGAGGTGCCCTCACTGCACCACGTTCAATTAGGGAGTGCAAAGATGACGGGGAAGGTGCAGGAGAATGTTTGTACCCTCAGTGTCACCGCTGGTCTGTGACATCTGTGAAATCCAGATTCAAACCCTTCACAGCAGGCACTTCAGAGAGGTATCTCACATTGTTAAATGTGATGTTGGGCCAGAGAATGATCAGAAATGCTGTGTTTGGACCAAGCTCTGGCTTTGGTACCTCAGTTTTCAGAAAGGAGCAGTTTGGAGTCACAGGAGCAAGTCCAGGCCAGCCCAAAGGTTGCCATTTGGACCCCTGATTTATTTCCCCAATTTGCTTCCCTGTTTCCAAACCCTCCACTATCCCAAACTGAACCTTCCCTAACAGAAAGGCCCTTTCTCCTCCCAGCTAAAAGCAGGCAGCTTTCAGTAATTTCAAATACATCAAATCTGGGTGATGCTACGAGAAGGAAGAGCGTGCAGTTTGCTTTATGTGCTTTTAGCTGTTCTACCCTACACTGCAACATGTGCACCCACTCTTGTAACCTTTACTGCTGTGCAAAGATGATCTGTCATTTCTACAGAAGATAGATATATATATATATATATTTATTTATTCCAAGGCAGCTCCGAGTCCTGACTGCCCTCTAGAGAAATTCTGCTGCAAAAGCTCAGACCCACAGAGTCAGCAAAAAATAATTGCAGCCCTAATCTTAACCACAGCAGCTGCACACGGGGCTGGTGACAAGATCTGGAGGAGCAGAAATGCACTCAAAGGATGCTTTTTGTCACTGTCCCTGGGAGCTGTGGCCAGACACAAACACCCCAACCCAGGGACAGCTCAGCAAAACCTCAGTTTCCATCTTCCACGAGCTGAAGTGGAAAAGGAATGAAAACATTTTTGGCGAAGAAATTAAGAGCTGCCTCTCGTTCACCTCGCTGGCACGTGATGCTTAAATTATTGAAGCCACACACCTGAAACTCCGTGTTCCTCCCTTGCTCTCACACCTGTAGCTCACATGGAATGAGGATGGTGGATGGGTCTGGCCGTGGTTTCCTCTCTGGAGGTGTCCCAGCCCCTCCTGGATGTGCTCCTGGTGACCCTGCCTTGCACTGCAGCCTCCCCAGAGCTCCCTTCCAGCCCAGACCTCCGGAGAGTGGCTGCCAGGGCTGGGAGGCTGCTCAGGACCCAGAGCTCCTGCAGGGCCAGGTGGGCTCCTCCAGGTACCCCTGGGCCTGCAGTGGCTCCTCCCTGCTCCCCAGAGTGGCTTTGGGCAAGGTTCATTTGTGTCATTCTGCAAAAGCACAGGATGGGAAGAAAGCGCGTGCTTTGCAATGCTGGGGGATCTTATTCCACATGTTGGGGTCAGCACAGGGAAAATGGCATTTCAGCCATGAGGAACAGCACAGAGCAGCTCAGGATGCACTCAGCAAACTGAGATCCTCTTCTCACCTGACAAACGAGAGAAAAAATGTAAAATGTGTGTCGCTGCCTGTATGTTTTTCCCAAAAGAGCTGAGTCCCGCTATCCCACAGGATATCCTCACTGACCAGGGGGGCTCTGTGAGTTCCTGCACGGAGCTGAGCCTGCCCTGCCCGGCCAGAGCCCAGGAGAGGCAGCACAGGAGCCGGGCTGGAGCAGCCTGGGCTGCCCTCTAATGGCACCTGAGCCAGGAGCACACCTGGATCCTGCTGGATGTGCCAGGAGCACACCTGGATCCTGCTGGATGTGCCAGGAGAGCACCTGGATCCTGCTGGATGTGCCAGGAGCGCACCTGGATCCTGCTGGATGTGCCAGGAGCACACCTGGATCCTGCTGGATGTGCCAGGAGCGCACCTGGATCCTGCTGGATGTGCCAGGAGCACACCTGGATCCTGCTGGATGTGCCAGGAGCACACCTGGATCCTGCTGGATGTGCCAGGAGAGCACCTGGATCCTGCAGGATGTTCCTGGAGCACACCTGGATCCTGCTGGATGTGCCAGGAGCGCACCTGGATCCTGCTGGATGTGCCAGGAGAGCACCTGGATCCTGCAGGATGTTCCTGGAGTGCACCTGGATCCTGCAGGATGTTCCTGGAGCGCACCTGGATCCTGCAGGATGTTCCTGGAGCACACCTGGATCCTGCTGGATGTGCCAGGAGCGCACCTGGATCCTGCTGGATGTGCCAGGAGCGCACCTGGATCCTGCTGGATGTGCCAGGAGCGCACCTGGATCCTGCTGGATGTGCCAGGAGTGCACCTGGATCCTGTTGGGATGTTCCTGGAGCGCACCTGGATCCTGCAGGATGTTCCTGGAGCACACCTGGATCCTGTTGGGATGTTCCTGGAGCATTCCTCACTCCCAGGATCCTGCCTTGTAGAAAAACTGCTTTAAACTTTTCTGAAAGTTAGGAAAGGTTCTGCTCCATTTGAGGCAAACTTGCACTCAGGGTTTTACTTCATCTGAACCACCTCTTCCCCATAGATTTATTAATTGTCATTTTCATTGATTCTTTCTCCTCTCCTCCACCGAGTAATGTGGAAATCTGCAAAGGCTGAATTGAGGCTCTGGGCTCAGTTTCAGTTGTTTAGACATTTTTATTTATTTTCCCAGTATTTTTGATCTGAGGCAAAGGTTGCTTTGCCCCCTGAATAGGCACCATCACTCTGATTTTGTTATCACTGCTCAAAAATGCTTCCTGAAGCTCCCCTGCTTTTTCCCCAGTGCAGTTCAGAAAGCAAAATTACTGTTCCAAAAGACTTGTGCCAAGCTGGAAAGCTCTGATTTAAAAGGATCCTCACTCACCTGCCTGTGCAGGGGTTTCAGTGCTGCCCATGGGAAGGGACCAGGATTTTCAGGTTCTGCTTCACAAGAACTCCATGTCTGACCTCTGCAAAGGTCAGAAACACATCCCCAAACATTGATTTTTTCCTGTTATTCCCAATTATTCCCCTCTGTGCTGGCCAGTGTGAGGATGGGGAGGGGGATTTGCAGCTAAGCCAGCACTGAGGTCCCCTGGATCCATTAGCACCCCTCACCCTGCTGAGAGGGGAATAACAGCACCACGTTTCTGCTTGACCTGCCACCAAAACCAGCAGCAAACCTTTTCATTTCCTTTTCCTTTCTATTTGCTGAGGTGGCTCCTTTGCCCAGGAGCAGCAGAGCTGGGGCGAGGGGCTGGGGCCTCTCACCCAGCCACAGCAGCTTCAGAGAATGCACTGAGAAATACTCCAGAAATTGGGATTTCTACTTCAGTTCTCTATTTGCTCTGTCAGGAGGACCTACAAAAGATGAATTTTAACAAGCAACCAACCTCATGGAGGCATTTGAACTCCCATCCCCGGTGCTGGGGAGTCACTCACCTTCCACTGCTTCTGTGGCTTTGCTGTGGACTAGAAATTCTCCTTGAGGCTCAGAAAATCCTCCTGGCAAACACTTCTGCCTTTCCACACAAGAAATTGGTTTAAATACTGAATATTTTCCAGTGAAAACTTGTTCAGGCAAGAAAATACCCTGCTATCTCTATTAATGGACCTAATCCTGCCCTGCCAGTGATACCTGAGCACAGTTTAGGCAGTGCCTGCTCGGCTCATTGAGAGGACAAAGTGTCCCCAGAGGAGCTTTGGTTGTGACCATTGTCCCTCTGAGTGACCCCTCCCCAACTTTGGCTTCTCTGTTTATTTTTAAATACTTCCCCCCCTGCCATTGCTCAGTTTTCATCCTCTCTGAAACCTGGCCAGGAGGGGACACAGCAATGTGGGATTTTGGGGTTGCTGGGGTGATTTTGAGGGGCAGTTCTCCCTGCCTGCAAACAGGGAACTCTCCCTTGGGTTTCCCAGAGCAGCTGGGGCTGCCCCTGACCCCTGCAGTGCCCAGGGCCAGGCTGGAGGGGCTGGGAGCTCCTGGGACAGGGGGAGCTGTCCCTGCCCATGGAATGAGATGAGGTTCAAGGTCCCTCCCAACCCAAACCATTCTGGGATATTATGGCTCTGTAGCTGAATTTCTGAGGCATCCCACCCCTGGCCCATGATGTCAGGTATGGGATAAATTGGGTACTCTGGGGTGGAGTCCAACACTGGCAAATTTTCTTCATTGCAGTTGTCAGCTGCATTATTCACAACAGCTTAATCCTGTCTGGCTCCTTGCACACAAATGTAACATGCTGATAATATCCATTCCCTTTCTTCTGTACCTTTGTCTCTCTCCATTATCATAATTCTGTCTTCCAGCTTTTTCCTCTGCTGAGCTTTCAGAGACCTCCCTAATCAACATTTGACACAGAGGGAAGATGGGTGGCACCAGGGTGGGTAAAAGGCTGTGCTGCAATTTGAGGGGCTCTGCAATCATCTCCAGGAGTGACAGCACAACCCAAGCAGCAGCTACAGCTCACTCACTCTGGGGAAAAACTATTTGATTTTAGCTATAAATGTATTTATATTTATGTGCATATGCTTGTACACGTCAAATATTAATTTCTTTTATTCTAATTTCCTCTCATTTCCATCTGTCCCTGCGCCTCATCATTCTGGGCTGGGCTGGCTCTGCACAGGCTTTGCCTTTCAGGTGGCACAGGGCATCATTCAGGGGAGGAGCTGTCCCCAAAAGGGACAGATCTGTTCCCCCCCAGGCTGGGGCTGCACCCCGTGCCAGCCTCGCTCTGCTGGAGCCCTGGGGCCAGCACAGGCAGGAGCTGGAGCTGCTGGAGAGGGTCCAGAGGAGGCTCCAGGAGGAGCAGAGGGATGGAGCAGCTCTGCTGGGAGAGCTGGGATTGCTCACCTGGACAGGAGAAGCTTTGGGCTGAGCTCAGTGTGGCCTGGAGGAGCTGCAGGAAAATGGAAAGAGAGGATTTCCAAGGACCAGGGGAACGGCTTTAAACCAACAGAGAGGAGGTTTAGAGCAGAGATAAGGAGGGAATCCTTTCCTGGGAGGGAGGAGAGGCCCTGGCACAGCTGGGGCTGCCCCTGGGTCCCTGGCAGTGCCCAAGGCCAGGCTGGACATTGGGGCTGGAGCAGCAGGGACAGGGGGAGCTGTCCCTGCCAGGTCTGGGTGGGATGAGGTGATTTTTGAGTCCCTTCCAACCCAATCCATGATCCCATTCCAGGAGCAGGGGATGAATCCCACGGGATGTACCCACAGCCGCCAAAGGCTCCAGGCTGTGCTCCCACCAGGAAAGGTCCTGCCAGGTGCAGGTAAGGGCAGAGCAGGAGCACACCCTGAGCAGGCAGGATCCAAGCCCAGACATTAAACCTGAGCCAGAGCACCTCCTGCAATTTGTAATCCCAGAACAAAGGTCCCCATTACTTTTGATGTGTGTGAGATCCCTCCTGTCCCCAACAGGGGAAGGATCACCTTGGCTCCTGCAGGCTCTGCTGGAGGCCAGCAGGTTAATTCCGTGCTACATGCGTGGATAAAAGGGAGGAGAAGAGGAAGGAGCAGGTCAGGCAGTGGCAAAGGTGGAGAAGCTCTGCTTTAAACACTTCATGGGGAATTGTAAAACTTCCAAACAATTTAATAGATTAACTTCCCCTTTCAGTGGCATCAGTAAAACTGAATTATCATCCTCACTTTTAACTGATGCCCAGGCCCAATAGTCATCCATCAGGGATCATTTCCTGATAAAGCAATCAATCCTGCCACGGTGCAGAGGGGACAAACTGCTCCAGATACCATCACCAAATATCCTTTCCACCCCAAAGCTTCCTGTGAGGCTCTGTCAATGAAAGTGCATTTGTCTCCCATTATCTGCTGCAGGAGATGTGGAATGCAAAGGAAGGAGGTGAAAGCTGAATTTGATGTTTTTCTGCAGGTGGAGGGAACACCCACAGCACCCAGGAGGATCTGCCCCGTGCCAGGGACTGGCTCAGCACCTGCACCTCAGGTACCTTTCTTATTTCACTGACAGAAACACAGCAAACAGGAAGGATTTGAGGGAAGAATGAGAGAGAAAGTAGGGGGAAAAAAAGTGTTTCTGTCATCCTTGTTTTAGGACATCTTCCATGCCTTGAGGCAGAGTCTCTGAAATCCTGCTCATCTTCTCAGAGATGCAAAATTGAGTTCTCTTTTTGACTCCTCGCTGGTAACAGGTTTGGGTTGGATGTCTGCCTTTCTGATCTATTAAAATTTGGGTTTATTTATTTTTATATGTATCAAAAAGCTCAAAAAGAACCGTGAAAAATTATGAAACTTTCTGAAATTCTTTTAATCAGCAATTGGATTTTGTAAAGGTCTGTCTTAACGAGCACAACTGTAACTTAAATAACTTCCAAAATATTCCTTTTACTAAAAATATCCCCACTTGTCCTTTTCCACTACAAAACAGGGATATTTTGTAGTAATAGGAAATCATGTTTGAAATAAACATAGAATAACTTCTTTGCTAAAAATAAGGATGATTTTAAAATGACTGATTTTCCTGCTCATTGTAGTTTTGACCATGAGGTGAAAAATTAGAGCAAGTTTATTTCTCAGCCAGATGTGAACTGTGCTAACACCAAACTCCTTGGATAATTGTGGATGATAATGTGGCCACTGGAGCAAAAAGAAACCTCTCCCTCCAGCTGCCGAGGAGTGGGATTTTCATCAACAAACAGGTTCAGGGTAAATTAAGAGGTTCAGTGTAGCAGAGTTCTTCAAAGGCTTTCTAGTTGTTCAACTCCAATTAAAAGTCAATTGAATTGGACACTTAATTCCCATTTGTGTCTATGAAAATCTCTCCTCTGTAATGTCCTGGGATAAACTCTGAAAGAGCTGAAAAAGCAGGGGCACAAAAATGTATAAAAATGCAATGAAAGTATTTCTTTTGGGGAGTATTGTGGTATTTACAATATTTAACAAAGAGTATCTCCACAAAAGCACACGCTCTGCCAGATAATAACTAATTAATATTGTAGTATTTGTATTTATGTGTGTGACCCATCAGCCAAGAGGTTTTTGTGGCCAGTTTTTCTGTTGTGAGCCAAAGGCAGCACAGCCCTGCTGGTGACACCAAACTGAGCAGCTTTTTAAGGGAATTAACAGGGGCAGCGACTGTAGTGGAGCTCAGAAGTGATGACAATAGAAAACTCTTCAGGGAAGATAGCCTGACTCTGCAGAAAGCTCCTGACATATGTAGGACAGCAGGAGCAGCCCAGGAGCAAACACAAACCCTGCCTGAAGATGGTGAGGTGCAAGGCAGCAGGAGGAAGGGCAGGGGATGGAAATGCCAAGGTGGGAGCCAAGCAGGGCTGTGTTTGTGGCTGCTGCAGGGAAAAGCAGCAGAGCCACAGCTACGGGAGCCCCTGGCAGAGCCAGACCCTGGCATCAGCCTCAAACACCTCCCAGTTCTCCTGTGGCTGCAGTGAGCAGGCCAAACTCACCTGGTTTGGGACTTTATTCCTGGAGTGGAAGGGATTCTCACCCCCTGGGAACCGACCAGGATCAACAATTATGAACAGGGTGAGACTCACAGGCAGATTTTCCATGGCTGAAGGCAGGATCTGTGTTCACTGCTCACACCAGTGTCTGTTTGCTTCTGTTCAATTCCATGGGGAAGAGGCAGCTTTTTGCAGGTGCCCCACAGATCCCACCCCGCTGGGACAGCCCTGCCGAGCTCTTCTGGGAATCTGACTGCAGGGGTGAGTGCTGAGAGCCTGGAAAATGCAGCTCAGCCTGGGCTGGCAGCTGAACCTGAGACACCTCTGGAAATGCACTCTCAGCCTTGGGAATAACGACCCATTTGCATACACAAACGCTGACTTTTGGCACCAATAACGTTTTCTTATAACTTTCCCTTGAAAATCTGATCCAGACTGTCTAGACAAGGCAAAAGGCTCGTTTGTGCTTAATATTTTATAATTTATTATTTTGTCTTGCATTCGGATTAATTTGGGAAGGGCTCCCAGCAAAGCTGCAGTGCTGGGAGATGTGATTGCTGTGATTTCACAGGGCACTCACAACCCCCCTGCTCTGCTCACACAGACCCTTGAAGTTTGCTCTGAAGGTCACACACATACCCCAGCCTCATAAATCTAATTCTACCTGCTGGCATGCACTTCAGACATCCCCAGTCCATCCAAACACACACATTTGCTTTTTATTTCCTCCTACAGCTTTTTTTTTGTTTTTCAATAGGAGAGTGGTAAATGTTTCAGCAGGTGAACGTTGTAGAGCTAAAAGAAATTTAAGTGTTTGCTGAGCAAGGATACCTGGCAAGACACTGGGTCTGTCTCTCCTTACTCAAAATACAGCTTTCACAAATATGACATCTGAAAATTAAAATGTTCGTTCCGAAAGTAATAGCCAAGATCATGGAATGTTTATGTGATCATTAATATTTGAATTTGGAATAATATATATATATATATCCACCAAAGGATGCAATGTGGGGTTTATAGTAAAGTGACTTTATTTCCCCCACAACAAGTGCAGGAGCAGCTTTATTTGCATGGCTCACTTGCAGGGATGCAATATCAGATTGCAGCCTCAATTCTCTTTGTCTCCTGGCAATATCCATGTGGGGCTCTCTCCCTTTGCACACACCTGCTCCAGATCCAGAGCAGCCTCTTTCAGAAGCTGGGTTTGAAACAGCTCCTCCTTGAATCCATTCAATTCCATTTGCTCCATCTCCTCCTCACCACCAGTTTTCCCCAGGGAAACAAGAGCCCTGTCCCAGCAGCCGTCAGGGAAGGTTCAGCTGTGCCTGGCAGGAGCAGAGGAGGGCAGCAGCTTCTGTTCAATGCCAGGATGAATGGCCAGGAACCCAAACACAGCCAGCTCCAGCTCAGCATGCAGGAAAGCTTCCCAGGGAGGGGCTGGATCCTCCCTCCCTGGAGATCTCACCTGCTCCAGGTGAGCCTGCCTGGCCAGGGGCTGCACGGAGCATCTCCAGAGCTCCCTTCCAAATTCAGGGGTTCTGTATGGATCCTGTGTGCAAGGCACTGTCCAAACCGTGCTCTGCCTGCCAGTTCCTCCCCCTGCAGAGCAAATGTGAGCCCGTTCTCCTCACAGCCTGCCCTTCAATTCTGCATTTCAAAGCCTGGGCTGGGCATGGAGAAGTTTCACTGATTTTCAGCTCAGGATCTGACACAGCCAGAAAAAACACAAACATTCCTTAAATATTTCACTGGACACTCACTGACACCGGTAGAGGATGTGATTTGTGCCCAGCAAGGCGTTGATGGCTTTTTGGGAGGTTCCCTGTAGGAGAACAGTTCCAAGAGAGGGACACAGAGCTCACTGGAGCACAGCCTGCATTTCTGCCTCTCACTGCACTTTCTGCAGCTCCCAGGTGCAGAAGAACTGAGCAGGTCTTTCAGCACAACTGCAAAACTTCAATCCTAGGGAAGGGGTTTAATGTGAAAAGCACCTGAGAAAGATGATGTGAAGCAAAACAAACCCACAAAAATGCGCAGAGACAGTTCTTCTTTAATTGCAACTGATTGGTAAAGGATTTCCTACACTTAACCCTGCAATTAAAAGAAGATTCACAACCTCGAGTGCATTCTTCCATTAGAAAACTTAGGTGTATTTCCAAAGCTGCATTTTGAGCCTTAGAAAATACATTTGAAATACTGGCTACCATAAATCCCCTTCTATCCACTGTTCTCAGTAAAAGTGCACAAGCTGAGGATGAGGACCCCGTTCCTGAATTATTTGTGTAAGTGCTCGTTAGCAGAGATGTGGGAGGGATTCCGTGCTTGGACAATTAATGGGTATTTCTGACTGATGAAGAACATTTAAATCAGTTGAGCCTGCAGCTGAAATCTTTTGCTCAGATTTTAAAGGGAGCCAGAGTGCTTGGCATCTTCCTCCCCAGCACAATCCCATCGAGCCAAGCAGACTGTGGCCAGACACAGCGTCTGCAGCTCTGACTGGGAGCTTCCATCAGGGATTTAGACATCTCCCTGATCTAAACTCCACTCGTAAATAATTGCAGGTGAAATATGCACCCTTAATTATTGTTTTGCTCACGCACCAAAAAAAAAACCAAAAAAACCTGCTGGCATTTGATCCTTCCCTTTCTCTTGTTTTTGTTGTTCAGCAGAGCCATGAGAAACAGACCCTCACACTGTGCACTGAGACATTTTACCCTTTAAGCCTCCAAAGAAACATCAGGGCCAAACAAATGCCCTAATTACTGTGTCTGCACTCGTGTGTCCAGGTCAGCGTGCAGCTCCTGCAGAAAGGCAACAGCAGCGTTGGGAAATCATCTCTTTGAACACAGAGATGTTCAGAGTGCAGATGTTTAGAGTGCAGGGATGTTCAGTGTGCAGATGTTCAGTGTGCAGATGTTCAGTGTGCAGGGATGTTCAGTGTGCAGAGATGTTCAGTGTGCAGATGTTCAGAGTGCAGATGTTCAGTGTGCAGATGTTCAGTGTGCAGAGATGTTCAGTGTGCAGAGATGCTCAGAGTGCAGAGATGCTCAGAGTGCAGAGATGTTCAGTGTGCAGGGATGTTCAGTGTGCAGAGATGTTCAGTGTGCAGATGTTCAGTGTGCAGGGATGTTCAGTGTGCAGAGATGTTCAGTGTGCAGGGATGTTCAGTGTGCAGGGATGTTCAGTGTGCAGAGATGTTCAGTGTGCAGATGTTCAGTGTGCAGAGATGTTCAGTGTGCAGGGATGTTCAGTGTGCAGATGTTCAGTGTGCAGGGATGTTCAGTGTGCAGGGATGTTCAGTGTGCAGATGTTCAGTGTGCAGATGTTCAGTGTGCAGAGATGTTCAGTGTGCAGATGTTCAGTGTGCAGAGATGTTCAGTGTGCAGGGATGTTCAGTGTGCAGATGTTCAGTGTGCAGATGTTCAGTGTGCAGGGATGTTCAGTGTGCAGGGATGTTCAGAGTGCAGATGTTCAGTGTGCAGGGATGTTCAGTGTGCAGGGATGTTCAGTGTGCAGATGTTCAGTGTGCAGGGATGTTCAGTGTGCAGGGATGTTCAGAGTGCAGATGTTCAGTGTGCAGGGATGTTCAGTGTGCAGAGATGCTCAGAGTGCAGAGATGTTCAGTGTGCAGGGATGTTCAGTGTGCAGATGTTCAGTGTGCAGAGATGTTCAGTGTGCAGATGTTCAGTGTGCAGGGATGTTCAGTGTGCAGATGTTCAGTGTGCAGAGATGTTCAGTGTGCAGATGTTCAGAGTGCAGAGATGTTCAGAGTGCAGATGTTCAGTGTGCAGGGATGTTCAGTGTGCAGAGATGTTCAGTGTGCAGATGTTCAGTGTGCAGGGATGTTCAGTGTGCAGGGATGTTCAGTGTGCAGAGATGTTCAGTGTGCAGATGTTCAGTGTGCAGATGTTCAGAGTGCAGATGTTCAGTGTGCAGGGATGTTCAGTGTGCAGAGATGTTCAGTGTGCAGATGTTCAGTGTGCAGGGATGTTCAGTGTGCAGGGATGTTCAGTGTGCAGATGTTCAGTGTGCAGAGATGTTCAGTGTGCAGATGTTCAGAGTGCAGAGATGTTCAGAGTGCAGATGTTCAGTGTGCAGATGTTCAGTGTGCAGAGATGTTCAGTGTGCAGATGTTCAGTGTGCAGGGATGTTCAGTGTGCAGAGATGTTCAGTGTGCAGATGTTCAGTGTGCAGGGATGTTCAGTGTGCAGAGATGTTCAGTGTGCAGATGTTCAGTGTGCAGATGTTCAGTGTGCAGAGATGTTCAGTGTGCAGATGTTCAGTGTGCAGATGTTCAGTGTGCAGGGATGTTCAGTGTGCAGGGATGTTCAGTGTGCAGATGTTCAGTGTGCAGGGATGTTCAGTGTGCAGATGTTCAGTGTGCAGATGTTCAGTATGCAGATGTTCAGAGTGCAGGGATGTTTGTTCAGTGTGCAGAGATGCTCAGAGTGCAGGGATGTGCCCAGGAGCTGCTGGGCAGGGCCAGCAGGGATGGGGCAGCTCTGGGGCTTGGGAAGCTGCTCCTCTCCTCTGCCACACCCAGAGGACTCAGCCTCGAAATCCTGCCCTATGCATCACACACGAAGCCTCTGCCTGGGATATTTCCCAGCCACTCGTGCCAGAGGCGGCTGAGCAACGCTCTCTGCTCCAGAGGGCAGATCCAACCCAAGCCCTCTCTTTCCCTTTGCCAGTGCCCCTAATTAATGAGTTATTGCTCAAGAATGAGCGCTCACAACCACACAGAGGTGAGGCAGACCTGCCTCGTTCCTCTCCTCCTGCCACCTGGATCAGATTTCTAAAATTCCACCGTAGCAATCACAAAAAGCTGCTGCAAAGAATTACTTGAGAAAACCTTCTGAGATTTCAGCCTACCTGGTCCTTTTGTTTCATAACTAGAAGGAGCATAATGAATGCAAAAACTCCATGAATAGAGCTCAGCAGGGCCTACTTTTTTCTCCTGGCTCCTGTGATTATAATAATTTGGTTTTATAGGTGTCTATCCTCAGACCCCAACTAGGGAGCAATTTTTACTGAGTCATGAACTTTCACATCATTAAATCTCTCTACATTTATTTTAAACATATCAAAAGTGTCAAGTAACTTTAGATCCACTAAATTTTATTTGCACTGGGTGAAATGAAGTTGGGCCACTCGGTGAAATGAGTGGAATAATTTCCTGAACAGTTGGGAAGGGATTTGGGAGCGATTCCAGCCAGGGAGCAGAGCCCTGTACAGGACGAGTGTTTACAAGGACAGGAACCTGAGTAATCTCCTCCCAGTCTGAAGGGAATATTAAACTCTTCTGTCAGTTGGATGTATATTATTTATGGCCCTTTTTTTATTGTTGTTGTTGTTGATTTCAAAAAATATTTCTTTGTTGGTGCAACGCTGACTCCCGATAGAAAGTGATGAAATGCCCAATATGTTAAAAAACCTTATCACTAAATCAGAGGCAGAACTATAAATTTGGGCTTTTGAAACTGAACTGACTGTTGAGGATCATTTTGCTCCTGAAATATTACAGCAGTGATCAATTTGCTGTAAAATTAAGCAGTTTAGCTCTGCAATCTATAGATGGAAAACATGTTGTTCTTGAGCAAAGTTTATGCCCTGCCCAAGGGATAAATTAAATTTTATGGGTAAGACATGCATTATTATACGCTTATCTGTTTAACATATCATTCTTTTCCACATCAGTATTATAAATATTTTTAATCATACATTTGATCTCTCGTGCATATAGTGATATGGTAATTCCCCCTGCCCCCCTCACAAAATATGACCAAACACAGCTAATTCATCACAGAACAGGGGAGAATATTCTAATCTTCCCCAGAAATGTGCTGAAGATTGAAGCAGAGGCTCTTGGAATTGGGGCTACTTTGCAATCATTTAATGGGATAAAATTTTCCTGAAGGAAGGGGTGGAGCTACGCTCCCCATTTTTATTACAGGTGTTATTATTGAATATTTATCTTACAAGGCTCTAATCAAACCTGGGGCTGCGTTCCAAGACAATTCAGCCACCAAAGTTTGGAAAAGTGGTGAAATATGTCCATTTAGCAAAGCTGGTGATGGCTTTAGAGATTTGTGCTGGTTTGCCTTGAGTTCTCTGAATTAGAGTCAAAGCTCTCACACTGACCCAAGCCTTGGCTTTCCAACAGAGGCAAGTTTGTACAGAATGGATCTCCTGAAGGCAAGAGGAGGAGGGAGAGGCTGTGAATCCTTTGTCTGTCCCAGAGGAGAGGGCAGGGAGAGGAGCCTGGAGGTGTTTTAGCAGAGGAGCCACGGAGAGCTGTGGCAGGGATGACACAGTGCCAGGTAAATCACTGCTCAGCCAGGGACAGATGAACTCCACCCAGCCATGTTTGCCATCAGCCACGGCCCTGCGAGGGTTTTTGAGTGCCAGTGCTGTAAGATCAGAGCTGGAGGTGGACAAGGGCTGGGAGAGTCCCAGGGCTTTGGGGTTTTGTCTTTCTGTTAAAGCAGATTAAGGTGGGGGAGTCAAACACTCATTTCTGGGTTGACCTGGTTTGAATGGGAAAGCAAAGAGAAATTCACCAAAATTTGGGTGTTTGCTCCCCTCTTGCCTTTAGCAGCTGTCACCTCCCCGTGCTGCTGGGAATCCTCCAAGGCATTCTGTGCTCTACAGCAACACAAATCTCCCAATTCCCTCTGGAACCGTGTGGTTTCCCTCTCTGCTCAGCTTTGCAGGGACACGATCCCCGTGGCTGCTCTCACCCCCACAGCTCCCCTGCAGTCCCCCAGCTCTGGGGGTGACACAGGCACCACTGACACCTTCCTTTCCCTCCTCTTCAGCTGCTCTTGTTGCTTTATTTTTATTTCCTGTAGCATATGCTCCCGTGGCTTTTCCTTCTTGCACAGAAATGCTTTCAACAGGCACGTTTGAGGCTGGGTTTGTTTCTGTGTAAATAACCTTTCCATGGCTTTATGGAATGAGAAGTGAATATCAAAAAAAACAAAACAACAGGGAGAAAAAAGTGTGTTCAAGATGAGATCCATCCAACTGTGGAGAAAGCATTATTATATAAATTACATCTCCATTATAAATTTACAACTAAGCAGGTTTGGAATTTCCCACTTGTCAAAGCCATCCTACAGGAACTGCTCCATCCCCAAACTCCTGAGGAACTTGTGTCAGGACAAGGCTGAGTTACTGCAGCAGGATGTGAACAAAGCCCAGCCCCAGCCACTGAATTCAGTGCCAATTTGCCACTGTCCTCACTGGATTCTGGAATGAGTCCCCAGCTGGGACAGCAAAATTCCTTCAGACTCCTCCTCGTCTCTTGGAGGAGAACAAGACAAAGGAGGTGGTTCCAGGCCCAATATCTCACACAACTCAACTACACTTGATTATTATTTGCTTCTCACAGCCTGAAAAGAATCCCACTCCCAGATTTGTCTGTCTCAGCCCTGCTGAAGCTGAGCACTTTCATACATATGTATGGATAGCTTAAGTTTTTATGAGCATAATTTGGGCTTTTCAAAATAGTGACACAATAACAAAGCAAAATTGAGACACGCATGTAATTTGAATACTGATTTGGTTTTATCTTTTCCTGGTGCTGGCACTTTTGATGCTGCTCTTTTCCACTCCATCTTCCCTCTGTTCTTATTCCCAATGAATGGAATTAGTTGGGAGGGCATCTGTGGCTACCAACCCAAACCAAAGCCTGCTCCGTGACCTTGCTGAGAGAGCTGCTGCTGGCTCTGGGTTTCCTATCAGCTCCTTGGAGCTCCTGCTCCTCCTGTCAAGCAGGGAAACCTCTGGCAGAAGCTCCTGGCCCTGTTCTGTGCAGTTCCAAAGCACATTTCTGTTCATTTCTGCATTCTGAGGATGCTGCCAAGGACCTTTGCTGGTTGTTTGGGGTCCAGCACCCTCAGAGCTGTTGGTGTCCCCTGCAGGACAGGATTCCCAGCCAGGTGAGGAGCACAGGAGCCAGGGCTGTGGCTGCTTTGCTGCTGGGCCATCTCCCAAGCTCTGAGAACCACAAATGCTGCAGCTCTGACCTGTCTCCACACCCTTTTTTGAGGTTTCTGAGGCAGACCCCCAGCCCTGTCACACCTGAACAACAGCACAGAGGCCCCTCAGACAGATCTGAGCAGTTCTGTGTCGTGGAGAGTCTGATCCTCAAAATTATTCATTAAAAATACCCACTTAATAATTTCAAAGAGAAAGCTGAAAGATGCTCAGGGGCAATCTGTGAACAGAAAAAGGGGGTTAAATTCACCTAATAAATTATTTGCAGACTGAATAATTCATGGGAAATCCAGGGCACATTTAGAGGGGTTTGACTGGGGCTGTCAGCTCCTCTGGAATGGGAAGACACCTCAGAACTTGGCATGTTCTAAGGCAGAATTCCCACCTGGAACCAGATGTGTGGGTGAAGTTTCCTGAAGACCCCAGCCAGTGCCTGGTGTTAGAGGGAAAGCCATAAAATCCCCTTACAGCTGGTTTATCCTGTCCCTGTCTGACACTGGGGGCTTCCAGCAGAAATGGGAATGAAGGTTTTGGGATAACCAGGACAGCCTGGCAGCCACAGCCACGGGTTTGAACTTCATGGGATTAAAGTGCAGCAGATGTTGGGAGTGAGAGGGCAGGTGTGGATCATGCTCTGCTCACCTCAGGAACTGCTGTGTCACAGACAGCTCGAAATTATCAGCTATAAACAGAAATGAAGATCTAAGAGCTCTCTGGAGGCTGTAAACACTGGGCCTCATCTCGTGGCAAAGGGTTAAACTCAGCACTAGCTCTGGGTTTATTTTAACTTGGGATAAAGTTTCCAAGAGGTCCATGAAAATAAGCTGAGGTTTGTCCAGATGCAATGGAAAACCTGGAATTTTACTACATGAAGCAGGTAACAAAAGGAACACACAAAACTTTGTAAACAGAGGTGTTAAAACAAATTTAATAATAGACTTTTTAAACTCCCAGATCACTGTCAGAGTATATATGTGTTAAAAGACCTATAAATATATTTTAAAACAATCTTATTTTCCTTTCACTTAGCTGCCAAGATCTCCATTAGGAGGTTTGTGTTTCCTTCCAACATTAAAGAATCTCTCTAACATCTGTAGCGATGAGCAGTGAAGAGTGTCAGTTCTGCTTCTGAAACAAGCAGTGCCACCATTTGAAGGAGGAAAAACGTGAAATAATGAATATGCTTCTGCAGATCAGGCTGCTGTGTGTAACAGGAGATGTGCAAAGCCTCGTGCCAGGTTTGATCTCCCGAGTTTCTCCTCTCCACCTCTAAGGAGTGCAGTTATTTGTGCAAAACTTGGAGAAAGTATTGCCCAAAGTGCCAGAGAACACTGCAAGAGCTGTGCTGAGTCCTCTCCTTCCTTCCTTCCTTCCTTCCTTCCTTCCTTCCTTCCTTCCTTCCTTCCTTCCTTCCTTCCTTCCTTCCTTCCTTCCTTCCTGCCTTCCTGCCTTCCTTCCTGCCTTCCTTCCTGCCTTCCTTCCTTCCTTCCTTCCTTCCTTCCTTCCTTCCTTCCTTCCTTCCTTCCTTCCTTCCTTCCTTCCTTCCTTCCTTCCTTCCTTCCTTCCTTCCTTCCTTCCTTCCTTCCTTCCTTCCTTCCTTCCTTCCTTCCTTCCTTCCTTCCTTCCTTCCCTCCTTCCTTCCCTCCTTCCTTCCCTCCCTCCTTCCCTCCCTCCTTCCCTCCTTCCTTCCCTCCCTCCTTCCTTCCCTCCTTCCTTCCCTCCTTCCCTCCTTCCCTCTTTCCTTCCTTCCTCTTTAAAAGTTTAAAAGATGGGGATTCAGGAGGTTTGGGAATGTTTTTAATCCCACAGCTGCTCTGGGAATTCCATTCCAGGGTTTCCCCACCCTCACAGGGAATCATTTCTTCCTAATCTCTGAAATCAGCCTTTCCTCTGGCAGTTTGAAGCCATTCCCCCTTGTCTATCACTCTCTCCATGTTCTTTTAGGCTCCCTTCAAGTACTGGAAGGGACAATTTGGTGACCCCAAAACCTCTTGCAGCAGCTTTGGGCCCCCCTGCACTTCACTCCCCGCTGAGGGAGGAAAGCAGCCCATTTTCCATGGTTTAATGAGAGAACAGCTGGATGTGGGGATGATGGCAAGGTGCTCAGCCGCGATGCTCACAGGTGACACAACATCCACAGAGCTCTCCTGGAACCTCAGCACGGAGAGCCACAGCTCTGCCCTCCCCAGCATGGATTGATCATCACAGGAAACTGGAAAATGTCTGATCTGTAACCAAAAATGTAACAGGGCTTCAAGGCCAGGAGAACTCACAGACATTCCCAAGCAAAGAGATCTGCTCCTGGTTTCCAGAAGAGGCTGCAGAGCAGGCACTGTGGGTTTAATCTGTGCAAATGGTGTGGAACACTCAGGAGACACAGCTGATAAATGCTCGTTCTGCCTAAATCTGCAGGACATTTACAGCATGAAGATCCACACAAATATTGCAGATATCCCCAAATTTTATGTGGAAAATTGCCTGCAATTATGCTTGGAAATGTCTCTTACTTAATCTAGGCAGGGTGTCCTGCCACTTCAGCAGGGGAGAGAGAACAGGGACTGCAGTGAGACTCAAAAAGAACCAATTTTTAACAATTTTCAGCAAAATCTTTGGGTGCACTTTAATCTCAGGGCTATCTTACCTGGCTGTACTCATCATTCCAGCTGCCCTGAATCGGAGAGTTTCACAGCCAAATGCACAGCTAACCTGATGAGTGTGTGAGGATGTCATTTACAAAGATATTGGGGGATTCATACCACCACATTTGCAAATCTGGAGATTTTTAAAAGCTGATTCCCAGGACTGCTGTGTCAAAGCCAGAGGTTCAAAACCACAGTGGTTAAAAGGAAGATAATAAACTGCTCACTACTTGACCTGAACTACAATGAAGAGGGAAAAATCAGTGTTAATCTTGCTACACAAACCTTAATCTATTTTATTTTTTGCTTAGCTTTCCTTTTTTCAGCATCTGTATAATTTTGTAGATAAGATATGCAAGGGTTTACGTTTATTATCTGTACATATGAGCAGCCCAAATTGCTAATTCATCCTTAATTTTTTTGGTTCAAGTTACACACTGGGTGTTATTTTAACATAAGGCTTTTTTGTAATGTAATGATATTTAATTTGCATTAGCACAAGTGACATACAATAGATCATGCTATTATCATGATTGATATCAGATGAACTGGCATAAATTCAACGTTATAAATTGAGCCTATAAATGAAACTCTGATTTTACAGGAATTACTGGAGTAGAAAGGCTAAGGACCCTCAAGTCAACCTTCCTCAAACCCACTCTTTAGAGCTTTATATATTTTATGCCCGCAATAAATGCTTTTGTGAAAGCCCATAACCTGCAAAAAAATATAAAAAAAAGTCATTGGAAGTCTATTAATTATAATAATCCCATCCAAAAAGCTGTGAGGGCTTATTTTTGTGACATCACTCTTTGATTTCTTACTGCCTTAAATTATCCCTTTGTTGGCTGGGTGAGGGTAACAGTCATACTTTTGTCATTAAATATAAGGAGTTTTAAAGCCTGATCCACCCCAGCTCTAATTGATATTGCTTTCATTTGGCAGATAGTGACCTGATTTATAATTTAAATATGCATCATTATATGCACCTCTTCTGTATAATGAAAAAGTGAAGTTACTCTCATCTTCTCCTGCAATGTTAACATCAAGGAACAGTATCTTCCTTTTTTCCCCTTTTATACTTAGAGCCTAATTGAAAACTGTTCATTGAATTTCAACATGATAGAAAAGTCTTTTTATCTCTCAATTTGTCCATTAGCTATTATAATTGAAGTATCTGCTCCACGGCTGAATTGATATTGTTCTTGTTTAAATTCGGGATTTCTCTAAATCTTCTATGAGGCAGCAACTCCAAAAAAAAAAAAATAAAAAAATTAAAAAAAAATAATTTGGGTTAGGAGAAATCAGTGAGCAATGCTGCCTAAGTGGGACACCAGCCCAGCACTCCACACGTGCAGAGCTCCACAAAGGAGGAACCACGGGATTTTCCTGGAGAACGTGTTGCATAATAATCTCACCAGCATGACCAGAAGGTTTGCTAATTGCCACATCTGTTTAACAGCTGTCAGATGTTTGCCATATGCTGCCATCAATATTACAGCAGAGTACATTACAGGGAGTTTTATTGTGTTCCACTGTTATTTATTTGCCACAGACATTACCACAGCCAGTGACGTCTGCTGATGTTAGATCACTAATTATATTTTAAAAGCTGCGTGCAAAATCTCAGGGCTTCAGCCTCCTCAGCCCCCAATTTCTGATGATGTCACTGAGAACATTTCCCCTGCACATCTCTGAGCTGCTTTATAAATCTCTATCTCTTCTCATGGTAAATAATTCTTCTGCAAAATAACTTATTTATGTTGTTTTTGAAGGATGTTTCCAAGCCCACGTTATGTTTTAATGGTGATGCTTGTAAAAACTCAAACTTCTTTTCCAAAACCCGCTTCGTTCCATGGTTTATTTCACCAGGGCACAGGTCAGGGATGGAGGACAATTCAGCTTTGCAGCTCAGAAGGTTGATAGCCCAATTCTGCCCCCAGCCCTGCCACTGACTCATCCCCTGCCCTCGATTCTTGGTGTGAGCCTGATCTTCCAATCTGTGAGAAATCCCTGCTGTGCCCTCAGAGCTGCATTCTGGGCAAAGTGTGGGGTGAGCAGCACCTTCCAAACCATCAATCTGCCTGGCTTCTGCTGCTCTTTTCAATGTTCTTGCAGGGATTTTTGACACAACTCTTTTCAAGTTACTTTTTTGTCACCAAGGCAGGGAAAGAGGAAGCAGAGATTGACAATGTGCAGACGAGGCAAAATCTGCATGATGTGATTTAATGTGAGTTGATAGATGTCACTGATCTCTATTATAAATAGACTGTGTGAATTCCATATGATGTATTATTTATCTATTGTAGATGCCTTTTTGTTTCATTAATAAACCTGGAAATCAGACGTATACATTTCCAATGATGAGATTTTGGCAATACAAGGCATTGTGACATTTGTCTGCAATTGCTCAATTATTTTGATGATTTTCTTCTTCTTTCTCTATAAATGATTAATGCTTGAGATGTTTGTTCAAGAGTCTCCTGATTTTAGCTCATTTGTCCAGCTGAGTTCTTTTTTCCTCCTCTAATTAGGGAAGATTATTGCAGTGTAAGGACTTCCAGTGTGACCTGAATTCCAGTTCCTGGGAGATGCTGCACAGGAACACACAACAGGGGTCTGAGACACCCAGAAAATCTCACATTCACAATGAGGCTTCCATTTAAATCTGCCTCAGAGCAGAAACTCCTCTGCTGTTATTCTACCTACACTTGAAAACATTTCCACGGTATTTCTGTGCCTGAGAAAGTTCAGAAAACGCTTTGCTGTTTACTCAGATAGGAAAGGACTTGAATTCTTCTCGTTTCTGCAGAGAACAAGCAGCAGCTGGTGCCTTCCACTCGTGCTCTCAGAAGAAGCACAAAGACACCTTTGGAGACACTACAGGACAAAGAATTGGGAAGGAAAGGTAAAGCTGGGGCTGTTCCAGGAGCCCAAGTGTCAAAGCTGGGCTCCCTGGGATGGGTGAGGACGGGGGGTCCCTGGAGGAGGGAAGAGGGGCTGGCAGCTCAGGCTGCACGTGCCTGCAGAGCAGGAGGTGCTCAACTCCCACCAGGAATCCAGTGCCTTGCCCGAACGCCTCCATCACTAATCTAAAATTTGTCTGCCTTCTGCATTTGATCTCCTCATTTTCCTCTTCTATGCCTTTTTAATGCTGTTTGTAGCCATTTCAATTATGTGATTTCCTTATCTGTGTACCATGGAGAATACTGTACAAGGCTTTATAAACAGCTCCTAAGTTTATCTGCCTGTCATTTGCTTTTCATTATGCGAGATAACAATCTTCCTCATATCTTATAAGAAGATAGAATGTGATTGTTTTGAAATGGGGAGGGGGGGGGGAAAAAGTCTACTCTGCATTATCCTCAGCCCCGTAGCGTTTGTAACGTCACCAGTGTCAGCACAATCGCCAACATTTTTCCTTGCTGTGGTCCAGGAAGAATTATCTCCTTAGTTTTTTTTGTGCTTGCTGCTATCTCCTCTTTTTCTCCATTTTAGACACAGCGAGGTTCTTATCTGGAGCGTGGTTCTGCAGCTACAGATTTGCCTAAATTGAGTGTGATGGCTCCAAACCCTTTGGTGGAGCTCGTGCACCGAGGGGAAGGGTGAGAGGCAATTGTCAGCAGCTCGCTGGATTAAATACGGACAGATATTATTCATGTCATTTGACAGTTCCTGACTTTCAGCTGTATAATGACAGAGCAACAGTAGGAATTCCAGCAGCCCAGCTTCTGTCTTACTTCAAGATAAGCTTATCAAGCGTAGCCTGAATCCATCCAGCTCCTCAGCAGATCAGAACTCGTGTCAGGCTGAACGGCCCTGCCGATTCCTGCCTCCTCCCCTGCTCTGATTTTTCCCATCTCACGCTGCCTTGCAGGGTTTTTAGCAGAGCCTGTGCCTTGCCTGTGCTCAGCTCCTTGTCCAGGAGCCTCCTGGTGCCCCTGAGTGCCCCAGGAACAGGACAGGGAAGGAAGGGACCGGGTGATGGTCAGCCCCGGTGGGGTTTGCTCTCTTCATCCATTCCTTGGTCTACAAAGAGCAGCTGCTTTGTGTGGATTCTTAAGGTGAAAAAGCCAGCCCGAGGTTTCTGCTGTGCTGTTTATCCCAGGGGTTCAGAGGGATCTCTGAACAATGCAGGAATCGCTGCTGCACTCTCAGTAATGCTTTAGGGTTCAGAATTCACCAGGTGTCCGTGGAATTTCCATGTTCCCTTGTGTGCCCCCCCCACATTACAGCACTTTCCAAACTTGTGGGATCTGGTGTCAGGGGAGAGCTGTGGGCTCAGAACTTTTGGCAGGTGAATGTTCAGTTTAAGGAAAAAAAAAGGAAAAAAGCAAAGTTGTGAAAGGAAATTGAGCGGGTTTGATCACACAGGATTTGATCAGACAGAGTTTGATTTACAGGAGCTGGAAACTCCTCCAGGCTGGGATTACCATTCTGGTTCTGCCTGTACAATGAGGAGTATAAAACATATAAAAATGTACAGATGTTGGCACTGGCTGTGGCCACAGGCCCTGTCCTGTCCCCAGCCAGCCCTTGTCCCCTCCACCAGGGGACACCAAAGAAAGCAAATCACTCCAGACATCTCCAGAATATTTTCAAATCATTTGTGCTTATTAAATCATTGTTGACTTGGTTATTCTACTCTGAATGTGGTCATTTTTTGAGGAGCAGCAAGCAAAAGTGATCATTACCAGAAAAATGGAAGATACGGTGGTTTTGCAGTTTCTTATCAGTGAGAAACTCTTTGCTGCTCGACTTTTCCCCGGAATACATTGGGAGAAATAGGAGTTCGTGTTTCAGAATTAAATGCACGCCTCAACAGCTCGGTTTATGCACTCATAATTACAATTAGAAACAATGTAATTGGGAATGGAACTTTTTTTTTTTTTTTTTGTCTGAGTGCACAAAATGAGTTGTGAAGAAAATGTCGTTTTAAGCCATGCTTTCTCCCCCACAATTTAGGAACATTTAAGCTTCATCTCCGACATGCATTGGGAAATTAGGGGCTAATTAAGTCCATATGGGGCAGTACTGGGGTGAGAGACCCCTGGGTCCCTCCTGAAATTCCCTTTGGCACAGCAAAGCCCCAAACGCTGGCACACGACAGGACACAAACCCACCCCGTGCGACGGCTCCCCGTAAATATTTTAATTCCTTTATAACAGAAAAGCCAAGCTTTAAATGGAAATGCAGATGGGGAGAGTGGCACGGGGTAATTGAGAGTGGGCTGCCCTGCCAGGCGGGGTTAATGGGCAGTGCCCTGCAGAAATCCGGCTCCTGCGAATCCTTGAAATGTCAGAGCGGTACAAAACAAGACGCTGATCCAGGTCCTTGTGGTGTTAAGTGGAGGCTGCAGGGCAGCTCTGAACCCAAACGCATAATTTGTAGACACAGGATGTCATTTACGATTGCTTACCTCTCATTAAAACTAATCAGAGCGGCTTTCTGGCAAAAATTGATTTTTAATTGGAAAAGTTACATCTGTGAACCTGTTTCCCCCTGAAAAGCTGGGAGCTGATGGACAACGTCCTTGTTTGCTGAGAGCTTCAAGAGCTCTGAATGACCTTTTTTTCCTTCAGATGTTGGCCAAAATTAGCATTTAAAATATTTGTTTGTATGCTTTGAGGGATGATTTTAGTCAGAAAAGTTATTTTCCATTAAGAAACAAACCAAACTCGGGGGATGTTTTTGCTTGGCAGCTTGGGAAGCACATGGATGCTGGGATGCAAACAGGAGGCCAGGACCTTGCACTGCCTTCCACATTTCTCAGGTACTTTTCACCAGGGCTGTCACTGGCAGCACAAGGTGCAGCAATGTCACTTTTAATTAAAACCTTCTGTTTTACCTGCACACAGAACAGCTGCAGCATCCACAGCACGGGCCAGGGCTGAGGGATGGAAAAGGAGACATGGGCAATGGGGAGCCCACACAAAGCTGCTTTGTGCCATGAATCCCAGAAAACGCTGCTCACTTCTCCCTGGATGTGCTCTGGGCTGGTGGCCAGGTGGGGATCGGGCACAGGATGGGCTGGGAGGGCTTTTCCAGCCCGGATGATTCTGGCAGACAGCGGTGGGCTCCGGTTCTTCTGGCATTTCCGTGTGAAGAGCAGAGGAACACAAGCCCGTCCACAAAGAGCTGAAATTCCCTTGAACCTGCCCGGGTATCCCGAGCCCTCAGTGTGGATCCTGCAGAACAGGGATCACCTTCCCCCAGGGCTGGAAAGGGACCTGGCAAGGGCCCTCCCCTCCCCAAGGAGCCCTTTTGGGGTGATTATCCCAGGATATCGGGGCTGATGGGTTTAATTGGCTCCGTTTCATCCATCCCGGCTGAGCAGAGTGAGAATTCCCTTGGAAGCTGGAGGGTTCTGTCACAGCCCAGCCAGCCCTGGCTCTTCCCAGCCCTTCCACCCAAACTCAGCCAGGAACCTCGCAAAATTCGGGGAGCAGGGAGCGTTTCCAGGGCTGTGCTGGAGGTGGGAATGTCCCCATGAGGATAAGGACCTGGAATCTCCAGGTTTGCTCCAGCCTGGCACTGCCAGCTCCCCTCTCTTCCCTTCCCAAACACAGGTAAACCCTCACCTCCAAGGAGGGCGAGGTTGTTAATTAGATAACAACACCCAGGTTCTTTTAAACTGCTGAGCCTGGTGTCCAACGAGGGTTTATTTCTTTGTTTTGCTGAGATATTTTTCCCCAGAAATATCCTTGCAGGATGCGCCTCTGATTTTCCCGAGGATTTTCTGAAGACCCCAGGGAACAGAACTATTACCTGGAGTCACCTTTTTAAGATGCAGGCAGGAGACACAAAGCACCTCTGGAGTTTCAGCTCCTTTGGTGTTCTGCTCAGCACAGCTGAGCAAGAATTTATGCTGGCACCGAAGTTCTCAGAGCTCGGCTGCGCTATTTAAAACGGAATTTCATCCTAATGAGCCTAAAATAAAGCAATGTGTGGAAGGAGATTTCTCAGTATCCTCAGTTGGATCAGGGGCTTGGGAGGAGGAGGAAGAAGCTCCAAATCCAACCGAAGAGCACCCTCTCCTGGAGCTCTCCCGGCAGGAGCGCTCCTGCTGCCCAGCCCGGCTCCGCAGGGACAAGGTAAGAGAGAATCCTCTGCTCTGGAGAATCCTTCTCGTTCCATTTTCCACGGAAAACACAGATTATATTCACCCGCTTCTGTTTTTCTCTAGGTTTTCTATTAATTCATTAAAAATTACCAGAAGTGGGGGCTCAATTTGCTGCAAAAGGAGGTGTTAGTTCTGAAAGGTTCATTTTCAGCACGGTTTTGTGGTTACTGGAAGATCTTTCAGGTGGGTCACTCAGCAAATCGGGGTTAAGCGTTTTCTGTATCCAACAGATGCTTCATTTTGATCTATTTCCAAGATTAACATAAAAAGATACATTTTTTTCCCTATAGAAAAATAGCTTGTGGAGATACATTTTATTTTTTTACTGCTGTATGAGAAAATCCCTTTTATGGTTTTGATATTTTGCCTTCTTCAGGAAGATGCTCAGATTCGGTGGTGAAGTTTTCAATGCACATTTAAAATCGGCTCTCCACGAATACTCTGCCACGTTCTCTGGAATTCACAGATGAATGAATTTTTACAGGATTCCTGGAAAGCAAACACATCTGACCACGGGCAATATTAGCCTGATAAAGATTTAATTGTAAAATGACAACGAGCAGCAGTTGAAGTTCAGACAGTATTTCCCTGGCTGTCATTTCTGCGTGCAGACATTATTCTAATAGCAAATCCTCTCATCTTTGTTACCCTTTTCATGATCTTTTCAGTGCCTGAAAAAATCAAATACCAATATCTTGTGACACGAACACAAAGCAGAAGCCTTTTTTTCAGAAGGATTATATTTTCATATGTATATATGATACACACTTTTTTTTTTTAGTGGGTGACAGAGTTCATGAATAGCAGCATTGAGTTGTGATACCAAACCAAAATCCATCATTATTATTATTATTATTATTATTATTATTATTATTATTATTATTATTAATAATAATAATAATAATAATAATAATATTTCACACCAGGACTGGCCAAGCTAAATACCTGCTAACTAAGGACCAGTAAATTGGATTTTTTTAGCTGGAATATCCCAGGATGCTCTCTACAAGAGCAGTGTGCTCACAAAGCTGAAACTGATTTCTGATGAAGAACATGTGCAGTCACACTATTTCTCTGTGCCATATCTGAGTAAATTAAAATCTGCACACAATGAAAGTGTCTCCTACACTTTGTCCATCATTCTAACAATATCAAATGCCATCTACAGCATAAATAGGGATTTAACTCCTGCTCACCTGAATAATCCCACTAAACTCAGCCCAGGACTTTCCCT
Organism: Cyanistes caeruleus; assembly: GCF_971803275.1. Classification (NCBI taxonomy): domain Eukaryota; kingdom Metazoa; phylum Chordata; class Aves; order Passeriformes; family Paridae; genus Cyanistes; species Cyanistes caeruleus. Next base: position 1,537,446 of record NC_141716.1, on the reverse strand, counting down.
CCTGTAGCTCCAGTGGTGTGGGATGTGGTATTTAATAACTGCTGGATAATTATGGAGTACAAAAGGAATTCTCTTTCCATCTCCCAGCAGTTCATTTAGCTGAGGGAATCCTGTCAGAAGCTGGAGAGGGTTGCTGTACCAGCCAAGCAATGAGAAATGCTCCTGTCACTGGCCAGTGAAGCCCCCCTGTCTCTGAGCCCAGAAAGGTTTTTGTGGCACTGACAGGCACAGCTTGTCCTGCAGCCTTCCAGAAGCTTCTTCCAGAAGCACAGACCTCCTGAAGGATAGCAAGATTTACAGAGCAAAACTGCAGGCAGATTATTTTTTGTAAGCTTGGGAGTGCATGGATTAATAAATCCTGGATGTCCCAGCTCTCAGGAATTCCATTCTGTCTAAATTTCAGTTTTGTTTTCTCTTTCCCCTCCCCAGTAGAGCTGAACCTGGGAACAGCATCACTCAATGGCTCGTTAGTTTGATGAAGTGGCATAAGTGACTCCAGCTCCCGAGGGTACTCCCAGCTCCGGAACATTTACACATCCCCAGGGAATTCTGAAAAACACCACCAAGTCTTTAGGTACTGAATCACAGGCAACTATTTTGAATCTTTAATTTTTTTTTTTTTTCTATATTCTTTTCTATGAGGATGTCAGAACTAAAATATGGAATATGCTTTTCCCACTTGGTTCTTATTACTTGTAAAGCATTCAAAAGCTTCCAGAATAAAATTACCTCTATGCCCTGCCAGGGAGCAGGCAGAGCTCCACGGAGTATCAAGGGAGTCCCTCTGCTGGTGTTGCTTTCCATTTTTAACCCAAATATAATCATAAAAATGACTAAATGTGAGGCTGGAGCTGTACAGCCTTAGATTCAGCATTTATTTGTTATCATGTTCATCCCAGTGGAGTTTTACTGTATTTTTATATTTATACCAAAAAAAAGTGCTGAAATATATTCCATAAATTAAGGAGTTCATTTTCAGGTGTGACATATTCATCATCACCACCACCATCATCATCATGTGAGTTTGTTTTAAAACTTTGCTCATATGAGAGCAGCCAATTTGCATTTAGGGGGAAAAAAAAAAATATTTGAGAGAGAAATGCAAAGAGAGAAGAGGTGCAGGAAGCTGAATTCAACCCTGAAATAACAGCCCTTACTCTTTTATCCCAGCTGCACATTTTCCATGGGGGGAAAGGCACTGAGGCACATTTAACCCCATAAACACCTGACATTTCCCCTGGGTGGATTCGGGTCTGAGTCCTGACAGTGAAGAATTCAACAACTCAACAAAAATACATTTCTGTTTTGTTCCAGTATTCGTTTCAGGCTTAATCACAGTTGTCAATGTGCTATTGCAGTGAATAACATTTTCATATTGAGTTATTTTACAGCTCCTACAGCAGTAAGGAATATCTTAGGGTACCAACTGATTGTTTTGGCTTTATTTATTGTACAGGAAAGCAATGACATTGAAAATATTGTATAAACAGAAAATACACTGAACAGCAAAATCCCTACCCTGCTTTATGAATTGAAATGACATTATTTTAAAACATTAAAAAAAAATCATAATTATATGTTCTCAACACAGAGACAAATTACCTATTATTTTAACATAATTAATTTGAGCTCAGAGCATTTATGTTGCTGTTTGTGTCATTATCCATCAAAATGCTAAAAATTGGAGGTTGAATCTTTAAGTTTTTCCTCCAAATCTGTCATTTGTTTGTCTCCACCTTCAATACCTGAAAGTTTTAATTACAATTGACATTTCAGTTCATTGTCTGTCCCTTAGGCCACATTTCCAACCTCGCTTGTGATGATCTTGTACCGGGGCCTTCAAGAGAGAGCTCTCCCTCTTCAGTGACCTCAGCCTTGTAACCAAGTTTCTGTTCTTTCCCTCTGATAGGGATGTGTTTTGAGGCTTTTTTTGCATTGGTATATCCTGATCATTTATTTGTTTATACTGTTGATAAATGCATTTTTCTCTCATAAACACACCCTCCTCCATCTGCTGTGAAAGGCAAGGGGAACAATGAATGGTGTATTTCAAGGGTCAGGGCTTGTTCTCCTGGCTGGCTGAACAGGTACCTCTCTTCCCAGAACCTGGATCGGCTTGGGCTGGGTTTTCTCTGTGCTCAGGGTGGGATCTGCTGCTCCTGTGTGGTCTGGGGCAACAGGAGATGGATGGAAGCTCAAGTCCAGCCATTTCTTGTTGTCCTGTCTCCAGGAGAGCACTGAGGCCACAGCTGTCCAAACTGTGCCAGGGAATGCCTGTGTCCGAGGCTCTGATCAGCTCTGACTTTTTTATGCCTCTGATTTCTTTTTTCCCTTGTCTCTCATGATTGACATTTGTCTGTTCTGGGCCTTGTTTGCTTGCTCTGCACTTGTGGGGAGCCTGGAGCAGTGCGGTGTTTTCATGTCAGCCGGGTTAAGGGTGAGGAACATTACACATGCACACTGATTTATGCCTCAGAGGCTGCAAATCGTGTCAAGTGTGATCTCAGCACAGCTCTGCTCCATGACTCAAGCACTCGGTGCAATGTTACACTCTCAGACATCAATCCTCAGCCAGGCAAGGGAGAACTCCTCCAGAGCATCCATAAAGTCCTGGGCTGGGAGAGTTGTTAGTTATTCATGAGATAATAATGGTGTTTGCAATGTTCATGCCAAAGCCAGAATCCCATAATCACTGAGGCTGGAAAAGACCTCCAAGCTGTGCCCATCCCCACCCTGTCCCCAGAGCCCTGAGTGCCACCTCCAGCCCTTCCTGGGACACCTCCAGGGATGGGCACTGCAAACCTCCCTGGGCAGCCCCTGCCAAGGCCTGACTGCCCTTTCCAGCAACAAATTCCTCCTGATGTACAACCTCAGCCTCCCCGGCTCGATTTTTATCCCAGACCTTCCATAATTCTGCTCTGCAGGGCCATATGTCAGGAGCTCCTGTGGACAGCTGTGGGTCTGAAAGCTGCTGTTCTCCCAAAGGCACAGCAATTCCTTCAATATTTCAAGCTCTGCGTTGTGTTGAAGTTGGTGCCAGAAATGGCTTTTCTTCTTCTGACCATCCCTGAAAAACAAAGCTCAGAGAGAGGGATCTGACAGTCAGAATTCCCTTGGGATACCGAAGTCCTTGACCCTCAGGCTCCTGCCCAGCCACTTGTGCCACAGGTGCCTCTCTGCCTCTGCTTTTAACCACGTGTGGCTGCCACGACCTGAGAAACCTTTCCCAGCACAGCCATTACCAAAATTCAGGAATCCCTGTAAGAAGCATTAATTTGACCCCACCTTCTCCCTGAAGGAAAGGAGGCTGAGAATTCCCGGCTGAGCCCCATTAGCAGCGTGCTGGGAAATCCCAGAGGTGGGAAGCACAGCACAGAGCCCTTCCCTCCCCGAGGCCTGCAGCCTTTGCCAGCCCAGGGAGCTGAGCAGGGCAGTTTGTGAGCGCTTTCTGCAGGAAGGAAGGATGGAAGCGGTGCAGGGAATTCCTCTTCGCGATGCCACAGCGGCTCAGCCCACCTGAATCTTCTGGATGTTCATTTAACACATCCCGTTAGCACTGTTCGATTAATAACGCAGCAAGGAACGCACCGGGCACAGCGGGGGTGAAGGCTGGAGGTGCGGGCACGGCTCTGGGGCCGGGCACAGCTCCGGGGTTCAGGCCGGGGGCCGGGCACAGCTCTGGGGCACGGCTCTGGGGCCGGGCACAGCTCTGGGGCACGGCTCTGGGGCACGGCTCTGGGGCCGGGCACAGCTCTGGGGTTCAGGCCGGGGGCCGGGCAGGGCTCTGGGGCCGGGCACAGCTCTGGGGTTCAGGCCGGGGCCGGGCACAGCTCTGGGGCACGGCTCTGGGGCCGGGCAGGGTTCGGGGTTCAGGCCGGGGGCCGGGCACAGCTCTGGGGCCGGGCAGGGCTCTGGGGTTCAGGCCGGGGCCGGGCACAGCTCTGGGGCACGGCTCTGGGGCCGGGCACAGCTCTGGGGCACAGCTCTGGGGCCGGGCACAGCTCTGGGGCACAGCTCTGGGGCACGGCTCTGGGGCCGGGCAGGGTTCGGGGTTCAGCCGCGCCGCTCCGCTGCCTCGGGGCGCTGCCTGCCCGGGGCCGCTGACGGCCGGCACCGCCGCAGCCTCGCGGCCGCCACTGAGCATGCTCGGCTCCCGCACATCCGCCGGCGCCCGGCGGCCGAGCAGCGGCAGCGAAGCCGGTGCCGGTGCCGGTGCCGGCGGGCTCGGCCCGCGCAGGAGGCGGCGGCGGGGCCGCCATGAACCGCGGCGGGGCGGGGGCGGCGCCCGCCTTCCCCGGCCCCGTGCAGTGTAAGTGCTGCGCCATGCGCGCTCCGGGGCCCGCGCCGCGCCAGCGCGGGGGAGCCGGGGCCTGCCCGGGCCCCGAAACCTGAGTAGCGCATGAAACGGGCGGGAGCGGAGCCCGGGAACCTGGCTGGGGGGCGGGGGGGAACCCGGGAACCTGCGTGAGCGCCGCGGGCACCGGGCGGGCGGGGCCGGACAGCGGCCAGGGGGTACCGGGCACCGGTCAGTGCCCCAGGACAGCGGCCAGGGGGTACCGGGCACCGGTCAGTGCCCCAGGACAGCGGCCAGGGGGTACCGGGCACCGGTCAGTGCCCAAGGACAGCGGCCAGGGGGTACCGGGCACCGGTCAGTGCCCCAGGACAGCGGCCAGGGGGTACCGGGCACCGGTCAGTGCCCAAGGACAGCGGCCAGGGGGTACCGGGCACCGGTCAGTGCCCCAGGACAGCGGCCAGGGGGTACCGGGCGGTGCTCCGTGGGTCCTGGGTGATGGTCCATGCGTGCCCGGTAGTGGTCCGTGGGTCCCGGGCGGTGGTCCATGGATCTGGGGTGATGGATGCTCCGTGAGCAGCGCTCCGTGGTCCTGGGGCATTGCCCACGCTCCGTGGGCGCTGGATGGGTCCCTGTGTCCCCCGAGGCTCCGTGTGGCGATGCCGCAGGCACTGGGCGAGTGCCCCCGCGGGACCCCGAGCCCTCTGGGGATGCGTGCCCCCGTCCCGCAGTGCCCCGCGGCTCGGGCAGCAGGATGTCCCTGTGCCAGCCGGAGCAGTGTCACCCATCGCCATCCCCCGGGCCGAGCTGACCGCGCCGTGTCCCCGCAGTCCCCGGCAGCACCACGGTGCTGGTGGAGCTGACACCCGACATCCACATCTGCGGCATCTGCAAGCAGCAGTTCAACAACCTGGACGCCTTCGTGGGGCACAAGCAGAGCGGCTGCCAGCTCACCAGTGCCACGGCCGGCGCCACCAGCACCGTCCAGTTCGTGTCCGAGGAGACCGTGCCAAGCACACAGGCTCAGAGCACGAGCAGGACCATCGCCTCCGAGACACAAACCATCACAGGTACCCAAACCATCACAGGTACCAAGCCATCACAGGTACCCAAACCTTCCATCACAGGTACCCAACCATCACAGGTACCAAGCCATCACAGGTACCCAAACCTTCCTTCACAGGTACCCAAACCATCACAGGTACCCAAACCATCACAGGTACCCAAGCCATCACAGGTACCCAAGCCATCACAGGTACCCAAACCTTCCTTCACAGGTACCCAAACCTTCCTTCACAGGTACCCAAACCATCACAGGTACCCAAACCATCACAGGTACCAAGCCATCACAGGTACCCAAACCTTCCTTCACAGGTACCCAAACCTTCCATCACAGGTACCCAAGCCATCACAGGTACCCAAGCCATCACAGGTACCCAAACCTTCCTTCACAGGTACCCAACCATCACAGGTACCCAAACCATCACAGATACCCAAACCTTCCTTCACAGGTACCCAAACCTTCCTTCACAGGTACCCAAACCTTCCTTCACAGGTACCCAACCATCACAGGTACCCAAACCATCACAGGTACCCAAACCTTCCTTCACAGGTACCCAAACCATCACAGGTACCCAAACCTTCCTTCACAGGTACCCAACCATCACAGGTACCCAAATCATCACAGGTACCCAAACCTTCCTTCACAGGTACCCAAACCTTCCTTCACAGGTACCCAAACCATCACAGGTACCCAAACCTTCCTTCACAAGTACCCAAACCATCACAGGTACCCAAACCTTCCTTCACAGGTACCCAAACCATCACAGGTACCCAAACCTTCCTTCACAGGTACCCAACCATCACAGGTACCCAAATCATCACAGGTACCCAAACCTTCCTTCACAGGTACCCAAACCTTCCTTCACAGGTACCCAAACCATCACAGGTACCCAAACCATCACAGGTACCCAAATCATCACAGGTACCCAAACCATCACAGGTACCCAAACCTTCCTTCACAGGTACCCAAATCATCACAGGTACCCAAACCTTCCTTCACAGGTACCCAAACCATCACAGGTACCCAAACCTCCTCAGGTACCCAAACCTTCCTTCACAGGTACCCAAGCCTCCTCAGGTACCCAAACCTTCCTTCACAGGTACCCAAACCTTCCTTCACAGGTACCCAAACCATCACAGGTACCCAAACCTTCCTTCACAGGTACCCAAACCATCACAGGTACCCAAACCTTCCTTCACAGGTACCCAAACCATCACAGGTACCCAAACCTTCCTTCACAGGTACCCAAACCTCCTCAGGTACCCAACCATCACAGGCACTGCCATGTCACCTGCCAGGTGCCAGCCCTCTGTCCCTGTGTCCCCATCACCCAGCTGAAATAGCCATTTTCACATCAGCTGTCATGGAACCAAGGAAATGAAATAGTGCTGCGCTGCCTTCTTGGGTTTGTTATAACAATAGTTGCTTAATTTGCTAATTGAGATACAAGTTCTCTCAGAGAATTGCTCAATCTATTGTGTTGTGAAACCAGCTTGTGCAAATTAATTAAAACTGTCGATACTTATAAAAAATACTGAAATTATTATGCATTTTAATTTTTTTTTGAGAGTGCTCTAGATGGAAAACAGACCCAGAATTGCTGTCAGGCACCCATCCAGACCTTTTTATGTGAGAACACTGCATTCCCTAACATTGCTCCCACAACTAATTGGCAGGAAAAATATTACTCAAAATTTCTGCCTATGTGAAGACTCGAGTGAGGTCCCGATCCCGGAGACATTTAAATAAAATTAGGATTTTGTTCCGTGTGTGAAGGTTTGCCCTTCTATATTTAGTGTTGTTTTATTTTGGTGTGGGACTTCACTAAACCCCGAGTTATTTGACTCTAATTTGGATAGACAGGTTAAGGCAGGGAATCTGGAAGAGCAGTGAAACAAACTGAATTCAGGGCCCACTTCCAGGAATTTTTGTATTATAATCCCTCAACTCACTGTGGGTTTTGGGTGAGTCATTTTTCTGCTTCATATTTACTCATCTTTAAAATGAGGACAGTTCTATCCATTTGCCCTTTCGGGCTATAGTGTTGTTTAATTGATTTAAAAGCTGCTACTTTGGCTGAGATATTTTCACCTGTTATTCTTGTGAGTAACAGCTAAAAACAGTGGAGTTGAAAGAGGCTGAACTTTTTTAACAATCACAAAAATAATTTGTGGAGAACGTTTGCCATATAAATCATGATATTTTTTTCTCATTTGGGCTATAACACAAACAGAGTTGCAAAACAAATATATCTTTATTTGGTATTTGGAAGAGAAAAACATTTTTCCTCCTCCCCCAGGTAAATAGGAACCCAGAAACAGGAATGTTGCTGGGAAAACAAAACAAAAACAGAATAGAGAATTCATTAAATTAGACAATAATTAGATTTTCCTTTTTATCTGATTAGAGAAGATAATGCTCTCACATGAAGTTTTTTGTGTGTTTAGTTTCTGCCCCAGAGTTTGTTTTTGAGCATGGCTACCAAACCTACCTGCCCAGCGAGAGCACAGAGCCTCCAGCTGCTGCTGTCGTCTCTACACCACCAAAAGCAAGGTCCAAGAAATCCTCCTCCTCCTCCTCACTGCCACTGAAGAAACTCAGCTGCCTGTACCCAGGTGAGATGAGCATTGTACCTGCTGCCTTTTCATTTTAACGTGGAGAGCTTTCCTGTGATGACATGCAGGAGATCTGATACCTGCAGCAGTGCTGGAGTGAGTTGCCTCTAAGGGGAAGCATTAGAAAACTCAAGTTCACAGGTGAGCTGGTCACTGTTTGAAGTAGATGTGAGTGAGCAAGATGAGGAATTAATTTTTTGTTTACAGTGGATTTTAAAGAAAACACTGTTGAAAATAAACATGTACAGATTGTGGTAATGAATTTTTATTATTTTTTCTAGATTTTCCATGAATTTAATGATGTTTATCTTACTGTTTTCAGGTTGCCAGTTCAAGACTTCCTATGGTATGAAGGATTTGGAACGTCACCGGCGAACACACACAGGTTTATATTCCTATATTTTCTTCTGGCTTGGTGTTCTCCTTTCAGCGTTTTCACAAAAGCCATTTTCCTATGAAGTAATGTCACTATCAACAGGATGCAGATGTGTCTGTACCTTGTAGTGTTGTCCTGCCTGTTGGGGACATGGACATGTCACAGCTGTGACAATGGAGCACGGGAGGTTGATTTGAGGCACGGTTCAACTCCTGAGTGCACACCCTGTGTTCATCAGGGTGCAGAGTGCTGGGAGTGCACACACCTGCTTTGCTCTTTATATTAAAGCAATTCCATGATTTTAGCTCCCAGTTTTGGAGCTGCACAGGGAGAAGGCTCCAAAGGCTCTGCTGTTTGTTGCAGCTACGCCTGCAGCCTCGTGCCCAGCTCCTACAAACGCATCCCTTTCCTGCTCAGCGTTCAGTCCGTGCTTTCTGCTGTAGCACCGCTTCCTCTCCATGCCTAGCCCTGAGTGTGAGTGCTGCTGTTGCAGGAGACAAGCCCCACAAGTGCGAGGTGTGCAGCAAGTGCTTCAGCCGCAAGGACAAGCTGAAGATGCACATGCGCTCGCACACGGGCGTGAAGCCCTACAAGTGCAAGCACTGCGAGTACGCGGCGGCCGACAGCAGCAGCCTCAACAAGCACCAGCGCATCCACTCCAACGAGCGCCCCTTCAAGTGCCAGATCTGCCCCTACGCCAGCCGCAACTCCAGCCAGCTCACCGTGCACCTGCGCTCGCACACAGGTGGGGCCGTGCTCACATCCACGGCTGTAGGGGTTGGAGGGTCACAGAGGTGGTTTTAGGTCATGGACAGGTATCCAGACACCTAAAGGAATGATTTGATTTTCCAGCAAGTCCCCCTTCAAGTGCCAGATCTGCCCCTAAGCCAGCAAAGCTCCAGCCTGTGCTCGCACACAGGTGGGGTCATGCTCACATCCACACCTGTAGGGGTTGGAGGGTCACAGAGGTGGTTTTAGGTCATGGACAGGTATCCAGACACCTAAAATGGATGATTTGAGTTCCCAGGGAGCACCCCTTCAAGCACCAGATCTGCCCCTAAGCCAGCTCAGCTCCAGCCTGAGCTCACACAGGTGGCGTTTTACTCACATCCACACCTGTAGGGGTTGGAGGGTCACAGAGATGGATTTAGGTCATGGACAGGTATCCAGATTCCCAAAAGGGATGATCTGAGTTCCCAGCAAGTCCCCCGTCAAGCACCAGATCTGCCCCTACACCAGCTCAGCTCCAGGCAGCTCACCATGCACCTGCGCTCGCACACGGGTGGGGCTGTGCCCTCCTCACCTGGGCAGGTGAGCCCTGAGTGAGCACACTGGTATTTCCAGCAGAATCCAATTTCTGTGCCATTCAATATTCCAGTAGCTGGGAAGGGATTTTAGGCTGACCTTTCTTTTTGGCATTTCTCATGTTAAGCAATTGAATTATGCTAAAACTCAAGCTTTAGTTTTGTTGTTTCTTCTATTTCTCCAAAATTAATATTTTTCTTTTCTTGTAAAAGGACTTTCATTTGCTGAAAAGAGGCACAAGAATTTTGAAAGTAGTCATTTCATCCTTGTTAGGTTAGAAAGTGTCATGCACACACCCAATTTTAGAAGAAAAGTAAGACTGGGATGTAGAATGTATTGCTTACTGGAATTAAATTAATAATCTTCTTGAAGGTGAGCGTAATCCCCATTGCTCAGAGCGAGGTCATCTTCACGGAATTAGACACTAAACATCAGCTTCCTGTTAATTTGAATGAAACTACTCTTAGAATTCATAATCCTATGGTCAGACACAAGTTTTTATCTAAATCCTGTCAGTGTCAGTTAGGGATGGGCAGAAATGGAAAGAAATACAGAGTAGGCCACTCTTTAAACAAACAAAACCAGCATTTGCTATATTATTTTTCATATATTTTGCTGCCCTGTATATGAAAATTAAGTCATTGAAATATGAACTGTGCCTTCATCAGCAAAGCAGATAAAAATTCAGTAGCTGAGTGTGCAGCTGAGGCTGTAAAATAAACTAGATGAACAAACAGTGTATCTTCATTAATAAAGTCTGTTTAATACAGACAGTACACCATGTATCTCAATTATTAAACAGATACAGGGATTAGCACAGTAGGCCACAACTTGATTTAAAAAATATGTAGCTAAACCTATGACATATGTAGCTGGATAAGCAAATTATGCAAAATTATACAGCTCTCACAAACTCTATAAAATATTAACTTCTAAAATAAATCAGCCATTTGCAGTTTGATTATTAAAGAGGATAAATGCTTGTTGAACTAAATACACTTTCTTTTTCCTCCTCTCACCAAGAGTGTTGTAGAACCTAATAACACAACTCTTGCACTTGTTCAAAACAATGCCTACCTACAGACTTCAGGCTCAGGTATTTTAGAGAGCTGTATTTTTAGATTAAAGAAAGAAAAGGGACTAGTTATTTAGTTAGGTTGCTAAGTGTGCTTTGGATTTTTATTTTAATGGCTTTAGAACAGACTGCCTGGAATTGATTAGGGATTAGCACAGCTCCACCTTAACGTGGTCGTGGATATTGTGACACCAGCCCAGAAATGCAGAAAATGCCAAATAATGGTTTTAGATCCAAGCGTGTCAGACCAGGTGATAATGCCGTGTCACGAAATTTCTCTTGGCTCTGAGAGCACCTTGTGGGTTCAGGACGAGGCAGCTGAACGGGATCCATCCCAGCAGCGTGTGCTGGTGTCACCTGTGCCTTCTGTTGGCAGGAGATGCCCCTTTCCAGTGCCAGATGTGCCCCGCCAAGTTCAAGATCAACTCGGACCTGAAGCGGCACCTGCGGGTGCACTCGGGGGAGAAGCCCTACAAGTGCGAGTTCTGCGAGGTGCGCTGCGCCATGAAGGGCAACCTGAAATCCCACGTGCGCATCAAGCACAGCATGGAGAACACCCTCAAGTGCCCCGAGTGTGACTTCCAGTGCGGCAACAAGACCAGCCTGCGGCACCACATCCGCAGCCACCAGCCCGAGCAGCCCGTGAAGTGCTCCGAGTGCAGCTACTCGTGCTCCAGCAAGGCGGCCCTGAAGGTGCACGAGCGCATCCACGGCAAGGAGCGGCCCTTCAAGTGCGAGTTCTGCAGCTTCGACACCAAGCAGCGCAGCAACCTCACCACCCACGTCCGCAAGGCCCACGGAGACAAGGCCAAGGGCAAGAGGCACTCGCTGGACAAGAAGGAAGGGGAGAGGCCGAAGCAGGGCGGCTCCAGGCAAGTGGCCAAGCTGGACGCCAAGAAGGCCTTTAAGTGCGACCTGTGCGACGCGTCCTTCGTGCGGGAGGATTCTCTGCGCAGCCACAAGAAGCAGCACAGCCTGTACGGCGCCAAGAACGGCGAGCTGGCTGTGCTGCAGCTCCAGATGGATCCCGGCCGCCAGCCCGGCGCCCCCATCGCCGTCAGTCACCTCCAGGTGCCTCTTCAGGCCGCTCAGGTGTCCCCGTACAATGAGGGGAGAGTCAAGATCATCGTGGGCCACCAGGTGCCTCAGACCAACAGCGTGGTGCAGGCGGCCTCGGTGAACGTGGTGCCCCCGGCCCTGCTGGGCGCGGGGCAGGAGGAGGTGCTGGGCAGCGGCCGCCTGCAGCTGCTGGGCCAGGTCAGCGTGCTGGCCCCGGCCACAGGGGCCACGGGGGCCGCGGGGCCGGGGGCAGAGCCGGCCGTGCTGCTGGGTGGCCACGAGCAGGGCGAGGGCAGCGCTCTGCACCAGGCCCTGCTGCCCGCTGCCGCCCCTGAGCCACCCCCCGGGCAGGCCTTCATCGCCAGCTCCGCCATCAGCTGCTCCGACCTGGAGGGGCTCAACGCCCTCATCCAGGAGGGAGCCACCGAGGTGACCGTGGTCAGTGACGGGGGACAGAGCATCACCGTGTCCACAGCTGCTCCTCCTCCTCCCATCTTCTCGTCCTCTTCCCACAGCGAGGGCCCCAAGCAGACCTATTCCATCATCCAGAGCGGGGCCCACACGGCCCTGCTGTGTCCTGCGGACTCCATCCCCGATTAGGCACGGGATGCTCTGGACACTGTTCTCTCCTGGGGCACTGCTGAGCCTGGGGAATGCACAGGACGCGACTGAGTGCAGGATTTGTCCTCCAGAGCCAAATACCTTCCACTTCCATGCCGTGTTTGTCTGTACACTGAAGCATCTTGTGTGTGTGAGGAGGGTGTGTTTGTATTTCTGTGCCTCCGTTGCAATCGGTCTCTGCTCCTTGGAAAATCCAAGCAGCTGTCACCAGTGTCCCCAGGCAGTGGCATCCCTGAGCATGGCTCTTGTGAAAGCAGAAATCCTCACCTTGTGCTGAATTGTTTGGTGCACACGCAAGAGGATCTCTGAGCCATTGTGGAGGTTGGATAAGTGAGGTGTCAGTCCTGTGCTCAGTGTGCCCCCGGAGCCCTAAGGGAGCCCTGCTGGCTCTGCTCCAGCCCAGGTGAGCTCCGAGGGGCTGTGCTCAGTGCCTGGAGAAATTGGTGGCACCTGGCACTTGAGATGTTTGTGCAGAGACCAGGTGGTTGTTTTTAGAAAGCAAAAGAATGTTGTCCCTCTCTCAGTAGTAACTAACTTTGTTTAGCAACAACACAAATCATCTCTGGCATGGTGATGGCTGTCAGAGGTGCCTGTGAATTTAAAACAACTGGAAATATATTTTTTACAAACACTACTTACCTTCTGTTTTTATTTTCATGCTGCCTGTTGGGAGTTGCATGGGTGGTAAAAGTGCACTACAGTTTGGGTGTTCTTTTCACATTAAAGATTGAATTTAATTTAAAATTAAAAAAAATCTAATCTAAGGTCTGTCACTCCAGCAGAAATTCAGGTTGGATCACAAGGAGATGGTAATTATATTTATAATAATATTATAAATATTTATATAGTTATAATAAATATTTAATTTTATACTTTAAATATATAAATATATTAAAATAATTAAATTGTAAATATAATTTATTCATTTTATTTATTTTATATTTATTTTATTAATGGTTACTATATTAATATATAATATATATTAAATTTATGTTAAAATTTATTTTAAATATTATATATATTTATATATATATAATATATATAATATATATAATTTATAATTTTTTATGGACATTTCTCTGATGAAAGAATTCCAGGCTGTATTTTGAACTGTGGAATTGCCCGTGCAAAGGTACCACAAGCTAAAAGCAATGAATTTCCCCATCCTCGCCTCCCAGTGTCATCCATAGGTGGTGCCAGAGGCCCAGGGAAGCTTTGGAGTGTGCTCTGCCTCCTGGATGATCCTTCCTGTTTAAAACTTCCCTGTAAAAACATTTCAAAATCCAGTTTTTTAAGATGATAACAAAAACTCGGCTGTAACAACCTCACTGTCACCTTAAAGAAAAAGCTGTAGATATAAAGAAATGCCCAAAGTTTTCTACAAGAGGCAGATCTGTGGCCAAAACATCACCTCACAATTCATGTTAAATTGATAATGTTTTGCTCCCTGTTAATTAATTTTACCTGTTGGTGGTTCCCAGCTGTAGAACTGTCGGGCACCACCAGAATGATAAAACCCGAGGGATTTTGGCAGAGCTGCTGGTTTGAATAATCAAGTTTAATAACAGAGTTTATGTGTGCTGGCCCTGGCCAGGAGTCACCTGCAGTCCAGTGCCACAGCTCCGTTTCTGCAGCTGCTCAGAAAGCCTCGAGAACCTTCTCGAGTAGGAAACCAGCAGATCTGGCATACTGCCAAGCCTCACCTTGGTGCTGGGCCTCCGAGATAAACAGGAAAGATAACAGGATGGTGTGAATGAACACACAGGGCTTGCTGCAGCTTCCACCTTGTTCTGCTGACTGCACCATGCCAGTGATCTAGAGCCTTCTTCCTCCCCTGAGACAAGCAACAGCTGATAACCAAGGCTCACAGCGGAGCAATTTCTTTTCTGTTTGCCCTTCTAATATTCTAGCTTGGTTTCTGGGTATAGCAGTGATGGTCTGTGTGTTTTGGAGCTGGCAGGAGCAGGTTGTTTTAATCTCTTCATACATTCTTCATGTTATCAGCAGAGCCATCCCAGGAGGAGCCTGCTAATTCAGAACAAGTGTCTCTTGCCCTGGCTCCCAGAGGGAATATCTGGATATCCCACCCAGCACATCCCAAACTCCCAGAGGGAATATCTGGATATCCCACCCAGCACAGCCCAGGCAGGCTCTGCTCTCAGCACAGGCTCTTTCCCAATTTCCCCCTTGTGTCCCAGGTGTGAGTTTATGGCATGTCACAGCCTCCCTCCTCTGGGGATGGACTTGTGCCTGCCCAGAGATCTGAGGTTAGACTGGGCAGGCAGAGTGCAGAACCTGTGTGCATTTCCAATAAACCAGCCCCAGCCCTTGGGCCTTCCCAGCCCTTTGGGGTTTGTTGCTGTCCCTGACGCTGCTTTTTAAAGCCAGACCCAGTTCCACATGAGCTGATCCTCCACCAGACCTGCTGAAATGTGCTTTTCTCCTCTGCTTTTGTGAGGCAGGAGTACACAACAGGAAAAAAAGCTGAAGAAAAATGTGTTTGGACACCTTTGACTGTGTTTTGGGGAGGCTGGTTCTGACTGGCCCCAGTGGGGTTTGAACAGCACTGGATTAAACTTTATCAGTGGTGCTGTATCTTTTACGTGATTTTGATAAAAACTTTAGCTGCTATTTGCATTAAAATGGGAGATTCCTGCTCCAAACCAGCCTCAAGTTGTCCCATGCACAGGGATTCCTGGATATTCCCCAGGAAGCGCTCCTGGATGAGTGGATGGGATCAAGTTCTCACCTCGCATGAGGCCTAAAAGCAGCAGGACTTGGCCCAAGGCTGGCTCCTTTGGGAACTGGGAGAAAACCAAACTTTTATTGAATACATGTGGGGCTTGCAATTGAAAAATTGTAATCAAAATATTTCCCAATCATTTTGTTAATGAGCTATTTATTAATGCTGTCATCTGACTGCACTGGAAAGAACCTTCTGTTGCAGGGTTTGTAATGTCAGAGACATGCCAAGACATTTTTTCTCTACAATACAAAAAACTGGGGAAAGGCTTAGTTTTTTTAAAACTTTAGATACCTTTATTCTGTATTTCTGATTCTTTATTTATTATAGTCAGTCATCCTTTTTGCACTGTGCTGCTCTGGTGACTGCAAAAATATTTTCTGTGTCCTCAGTGGCAAGAGCTCTATCCTATAATTTCAGGAATATTGACTGGCCACTCTAATGGCTTTTTACATCTCCAGCTGGAAAATCTTTAGCCTTGTTATTTAAATTTTAAGAAGGGAAACCAATATTGTTATGAGAAACTGATGTCTGCTGTCACTTACCCAATGACCTTTCATGAGGTGATAAAGGTTTCTATAGTGACCTGAGGAAATGATGTCTCAGGTATCAGCGTGAATTAAAAGTCTGTGGCAGGAAAAGCTTTCTTTTCTCTGTCTCTCAGGTATCCAGTTCTGCCTTTGTCTTTATTGCAGTTGCTGGACATGGAGAAGGACTCATAAAACATCCAGTGTTTGGTTACATGGCTGTCTTTAGAGGCTTCACAATGTTGTAGGGAAGGAAAAACATCCATGGCAAAGCAGAGGTGGATTTTTTACAAGCTGTGTCAAACAGCCTCGTGTTCAGGGTCTGCTGCTGGAGTGGCACTGGATTCTGTAACCTGTGGGACCAGCCAATTTATTCCACAAGCCTCAGGAGCTGTGTTTGCCTCTCTAAAACCAGGAATTATCATTTACTGCAGACAGCTTTGACAGAGGTGTCCAAGTTCCTCGAATCAGACCTTGTGTAAACTTACCTTTAATTCTGAAAGTGAAAGCTCTTGGTTAGTGAGAGTGGCTGCATTTTGTAGGTAAAAGTTGAACATGATCTGGGAAATAATTAACTGAGGGCTCAGAGAGTGTTTTAAGATGTTTTAATTTGGTTGGTGTGTTTTGGTTGGGTTTTATTTTAAAGACACACTGATGCTTTTCTGCTTCTTGTGCTGCTGGGTGAAGCAAGCTGTTACCAATGTCTTCCAGTTTATCAATCCTGATGTGAGACACCTAAAAAAGCTGTGGAGAAACCTCCAAGGTTTTCAGCTTGAGTTTCCCATTGATGTCTTCCAAAGTGAAGGACAGCTGATAAATCTTTGTGCTGTCTGTGCTGGCAGCGTTTGAAATAAAGGCTGGCCCTGGATCCTGCTGCCCTGAGCTGTCAGACATTTTTCCATCCTCTTGCTGGCCAAGCCCTGGGCCAGCAGAGGCAGAGCAAGGCCAGCCCTGAGCCCTCACCTCCCTCCGCCTGGTGCTTGTTTTTGTGCTTTCTAAATGTCAGACTGAAAGAGAAAATCCAGCCCAGCCCTTCTCCTAGCACAGAGCACAGCTTCCTCCTCCCCAAGTGTGTCTGCACCTCCTGCCTTTGGCCATCATCGATTATTCTATCAGTAATATCAGTACAGGCTAGATCAGTTCTGTCAGTATTTGCACTGGAGCTGTGCTGCTGGATTCCCCACCTGGAGAAGGTGCCCTGGAAGGATAATGTGAGGATGGGAATAACTTGGATACCTCAGTGATGAGCGAGATGCAAATTCCCAGCTAGATCCTGCAGATAGTCACATCTCCTGATGGCCCAGAGGAAAATCTGAAAGAACAGGAATGCATAAAGCTCAGCTGCATAATGCATAGCAGTCATAATTAATAGATTAAAGTCCTTTGTGAAACATGCTTTTTTATTCTAATAAAGGGGACTACAAATGGTGACACAGTTTTAACAAAACAGCAATGTGAGATGCCATGTTAGAGTTGTAAAGCTGAAGAGGTGATAAAAATGTACCTAGGGTTTAAATTTTTACAAGACTGATGTAAGACTTATTAGCTTAAATAGCAGCACTCTTCCTTGTCTCTGGGCACATTGGATCATTCTGGTTCTCAAAGCACATAAAATTGCTGGGGCATTATTAAAAACTGACCAATCCTTGCTGCTTAGTGCCTCCTAAAAAGTTCAGGATTCATCCTGTGATTCACTTTGCCTTTAACAATGTTAAATTTTGCTGTTGTTGTAAAATCATGGAGATCAGCCATTGATAGAACTTTAATTGGCTGGAGATGTTCATGATTTTTTCCTTTAAAAAAAAAAAGCCTGCCAGCAAAATTGCTTTTTGGTGATGACTTGGCTTGAAAAGTGCTCTGCAGGGGCCCATTCCCAATTGATTATCTTTCACGGCTAATAGCTTCAAAGGCTGTTTGGTGGACAGTCCAGTTTTACATTTAAATGTAAATCTCGATAGCCTTGACAGACTGATGATCAGAGAAAAGAAAGGTAAAACCAGTAAAATGGGTGTACAGCTGGTAGAACTTTCCCCAGCTCCTCCAGGCAGGGGCAGTTGGAGTGAAATGAAAATGATTTCAGTCTGACAGAGCTCTCCAGAGGGGATGGAGTGGAAACTTCTGGAAGGTGCAGCTGGGATGAGCTGGGAGCTCAGGGGACTGACACCGTTCTTATTCCACCCTCCCTGGCAGAAAAGGTGCACAAGGAACTCCTCAGCTCCCAAACATCTCAGCAGCTGTGAGGAGGTGCCTTTTTCCTCATTTTTAATCTTTGTTGCCGTGGAAATAGAGCACTCACCGCTCCTTTTCACTGCCTGATCCTCAGGGCCAAACAAGTCCAGAATTTTCCAGGCTTCCAAAGGAAGGGAAGGGAGAATGTTCAGTGCAGAACCCACAGAGAAACTGGAGATCAAGGAAAGAATGTCTAAGGAAGAGAGGGAGGTGGTTCAGGGGTACCTGGGGATGAGAGTACAGTTTGGGGGACTGGGAAATCACCCCTTGTCCTCTGCTCTGATTTTCCCATGGATTCTGGAATCATCCACATAAGGTGGAGAGGAGAAGAGAATGCTTTTGTTTAAATTCAGTTTAAATTCCACTCCAGTGGCACAATACTCCTGTGCAATGGAGTAGAGGGCATCTAAACACTTTTCTTTTTTCTTCTTCATCTTTTATTTTTCTTCTTTTTTGTTGTTGTTGTTGGGGTTTTTTATTGGGTTTTTGTTTGTTTGTTTTGTTGTTGTTTGGGAGTTTTGTTTGTTTGAGTTTTGTTATTGTTGTTTGCTTTCAGGTTTTTTTTTTGTTTTTAACTTCTACAGCTCCATAAATCCTCTGCACCAAATCCCAAACTCCCCTAGGAGTGCTGTCCAGCACATTGATCATGGCAAAATGGGATCAAAGCCAGGCAAAACCCACCTGCCTTTTATTTGTCCTTCAGGGCAGCACTGTAAATTACCAATGATGCCCCCAGTGAAATCATATCCTCCTTCCAATACCAAATTCAAAAAAAAGCACAGAACACGTTTAACAGAAATTGACACTTCTTCCTCCTTCCCCTGCCAAACTCACTCCCCCATTTCCTGACTTGCTCAGGATGCACAAAGCCAAGGAATCAGCAGATCCTGAGACCCCATCACCAGGTGGGGAAGGTTTGTGCCGTGGCAGAGCTCAGGCTTTGGGATGGTTCTGAGCCCCGTGGGATGGGCAGGACTGGCACCTGGTGCAGGATTTTGAGGAAAACCCCTCCAGGTGGACCCAGGGATGAAAGCCCAGCTGGATCCTGGCAGTGCCTGAGCCTCAGCTGCTGCAGAGCAAAGTGCTCAAATTGGAATTCATCCTCTTTTCCTCCCTGTGTAGGTAAGTCTTTAATAATAAATCCAGCTATCAATCCAGCAGCTATGAAAAGGGAGGATCCATAAATCCATGGATAAAATCCATGGGCAGAAATACAAGTTTCTGTCTGTATTAAGCTCTGAATAAATTATCCATGTGGCCACTGAACTTTGCAGTGATCTTTCCATTGACTTCAGGTCAGATCCCTCCTTAAAATCTGCTTTGTGAAATGACTGGTACAGAAACCAGAAACAAGCAAAAAAAAAAAAGAAAACTTTACTTGTTCTTTCACCTTTTGGCAGTTTCCTTCTCTGGGTTCAGCTTTCACAGATTTATTCCTTTGGCCCATTCGTGCAGAACTGGTCAATTTGCATGTGCAAATTTCTGTTCTTTGCCCTGTCTCTGTTCCATTGTGTGAGGTCAGTTCTTGCATTTGGTAAATAGAAATACTTTGTATTTGGAGAAAGAACTGGGCCATGCACACAATTCTGTTTACTACCACCAACAGCAAGTAGTACAAAAAGAAATAAACAAACATGTTAAATCAATATTAATTCATGCAGAAAATCCACCTTCATCAAAGGTTTTCCATTTTGTGCCTCTCCATGTTATAAAGATGTTAATTTCTTTAAATCCCAAGGACAATCATTATTTTAGCTCATGTTTAGACACAGAGACTCTACCACAAAATGAAGAACATTCCTCCCTTCTGCATTGTTATTAATGGGAAAACATTTACAAAACAGATTTTCCTTGAAGGGGACTTCCCAAAAACTTCTACATTTGTAACCATTTAAGTGTCATATAGAATTTAAACATTGAGTATAATTTACTGTATTCATGCTGGGTAAGAATCTGGGTGTTGATTACTTTCCTGTGAGCTGTTTTTTCTGCAGGAGCACGGTATCACTGTGGCAATCAAAGCAGTTTGGGGCATGGGGCTGTTTAGCATCCTGCTGATGAGTTATGCCATCAATACCAAACTGATTTCCAAGATAAACCCAACTGAGGCATAACAAAGCCCAAGTGATGGCCAACTGTGCTTATGTGATCATCTTACAGTGGTTACACAGCTCTGAGCTGCTTTTATCACCGGCCTGGTGATGCATTTATTGTGGGCTTTGCAGAGAAAAGGATTCAATTAAAAAGGCATCGTGGTGTTATCAGCCAAATTCTTCAGCTCAGCTCCTGGTGGTTAAACGAGTTACTCAGTTTACACTGAATGAATGGAAGAAAAATGGGGGCAGGAGCGATTTGTTAGAAAAGCAAATGAATTTGGGTACAGTTGCAGGAGGAGGACATGAGGCCCCTGGGTGAGCACATCATCTCCTATGTACAAACAGCTGCTAATCTTATCAATGCAAAGATGCCTCCGTGCTGCATTTAAAAGCAAGCTGCCTTTATTCCAGCTCCCAGTCCATTGAAATCTGCTATAAATACCGACTTTATAACACTGCCCCAATGTATAAATTGCTCAGTTCAAAAGAAAAGCTTTTTTGGAGGAAGGGGGGAATGGGGTAAACTCAGTGCTGTAAAAGCTAAGTGGTTTTATTGGCACTTTAAAATACCCTTTTCTGCTGGACTCTATCAGCTCTGATTATATATAACAACACTGGTTATGTATTAAAAATGTGTGTCAATAGTTCTGGTAGCACTGTGATTTGTCACTTGTGTGCCAGAGGTTCCAACAGGCTTCGTTCACAGAACCTGGCCATGGCTCAGAGGGATCGCACAGGGGGATGTGTGTGGCTGGTAAATTGATAACAGCGTCCATCTCAGTGATTTAAATAAGAAACTTCACCTAAATGCCAGTGCAGGCTGCACTTGCACACCTCTCACAGCCCTTTCCTGATGCCAGCACAGAAGCTGAGGCTGCCACAGTGCAGGAGTTTGTCAATCAAATGATGAATTAAACCTCGAGTAAAGAATAAAGACAATTCCTGTTTACACAGGCCGGCTGCTCTGTGGTTTAATTCGTGCCCTCATAGGCAGGGCCCATGAACTGCTGCTCCCCCAACACCTCTGCTGTGGCAGGTAAAGCTGTATCTCACAAAAAGGTGTTAAACCCTGTGTTTTCCACTGCTGACCTACTCAGAAGCAGCAGATCTGGTTTTTTGTGTGAGAGTACAGCCAGGATGGAGCCACTCAGACATCTCATCTCCCCTAAACTCCCTAAATAAGCAGCACTGAAAGCAAGCTGTATCCAAATCGCTTTCCCAGAGCAGTCAGGCTTTTCAAAGAGCGCTTTCAAGCCAGGAGTGGATATAAAACAGGGAATAAAGCTCCCCTGCACTGGACACGAGCAAAGCTGTCCTCAGGCAGCAGGTGTGGAGCCTGTTCTGTGCAGGGAGGGCAACCTCTGCTTTTCAGCAGCTTGTTCTGCCTGTGTGTGAACTCACAGGCTGGGAAATGAAACATCCCCCAGGACAGCTCCCTCTTTGAATCCTCTCAGCTGTGTCCTACATAAATTACGGTGTGCTGAGACTGGAGGAAGTAATTTAATGCTGGAATTCTCCAAAGGCTCCGACTGCTGGTTTTGCTGAGGTGTAGCTGTGTTATGCATTATAGATAAACAGGGGCTTTTGAAGACCCCCACCCCCTTCCTCGTGGTCTCCCACAGGAGTGAGATCAGTGAGGTTTTGTTGATAATTGCTGAGTACTCGGTGCTTTGGTTTCTTTTCAGACCATCCTCAGCTGAAGGCCAAGCCCAGAGGATCACCCAGCTGCTCCTCCTCCTGGCTGAGCTCTGGCCACAGGTGGAGAACATTCCCTTTCCTCCTTCCCTCTGGATATTCCAGCTCCATCACTCCCCAAACCTCACTCAGATGTATCCCCCATCCCCATCCTGACACTCCAGGCACGGAGCAGATCCTGTGTGAGGAGCTGCTGTTCCCTGCTTTGGTCCCCTCCTGGAGCAGGGCACCGTGTGCTGCCTGCAGCTGTTTCTGCAGGGCTTGGCTGCTCTGATCCATCTTCCTAAAGAAAATGCTGTTATTCTGGGTGCTCAAAGCTCCTGTGCTGTGCTGTGAGCCAAGCTTTCAGAGCATCCAGGGGAGAGCAGGAGCTGCATGTTTGGAACTAGCTGGGTGAGCTCCCAGCTCTGGGACAGAACCTCCTGCCAAATATCAGCCCTGGCTGATACCGCCAAGTCCTCCTGTGGATGGGAAACTTGCAGGATTATCACTTTAGGGTGATAAAAGTGGCCCTGTTCTATTTATAAAGCACCTATCACTCTTTCAGTGGTGTACAAATAGAAGGTAAAAGAAATAATCTATTGAAAACATTTTTGTTTGAAAACTCCTTTTATAACCTTGCAGTCCAGAGTGATGGGGACAGTCACAAAGAATTTTAAGGCTGCTCACATCCTTCCTGCTCTCTCTGGGAAGCAGTTTTCTCTGAGTCACAGCAGTGTCAGCTTTGAATCACCCTTTGGAAGTTTCTCTCTCTGCATTGATACACAGCAAAGTTCAACTGAGCCTGGAGCTGGGCTTTGCAAACCCTCCCTGTAAGACAAGAGATGTCTCATTCGCCCTTCTTTCACTCACTGCTCGCTTTAGAGACACTGCTTTTTAGTTTACAAGTGGAAAAACTGTTAATAACTGTAGGGAGAAGTTATATTTATTATTGTTATTCTGAAACGGGTTTGGTTATTTTAACAAAAGTTCTCCGAACTTTGCAAGCTGCCTGTTGTGCCGCGGTCTCTGGGTACCCAGCAGGATGCCGAGCTGCCCAGGTGTTTGTGGCAGCAGGGCTGGGCCCCTCCCGATGTGTCACATCCATCCCCTGGAGTCCCCAGCCACTTCTGGGAGCAGCCTTAAGATGTCACTGCCTGCCTTGGCCGCGGCTGGCTGCAGCAGGAAATAGGCTGTTATTTTTAACACATCTCCGGGGAGTGACAGACAAGGTGCTGATGGCAATTGGCTGCTCTTACAGGCATTAATTAACTCGGCTAAAAGTCCCTTTAGGTTCCATTTCCTCCTGCGGAGCTGCAGCGCTGGGCAGCGCCCGGAGAGCAGAGAGAGCGATGGGGATGGGATGGGGATGGGGATGGGGATGGGGATGGGGATGGGGATGGGGATGGGGATGGGGATGGGGATGGGATGGGGATGGGGCTGGGGCTGGGGATGGGGATGGGGATGGGATGGGGATGGGCTCTGCCCGATCCTGCTGCTCCCAGCCACCTCCCCTGCCAGGGATCCGAGTATCCCAGCTCCTTCCACTCCTCTCTTCTCCAGCCCTGCTGTTCTACCAACTCCTCCATCCTCTCTCACAGAAACTTTTCTTTCTTTATCATTCCACCACTGCCTAATTTGGCTCTGGTCTGCATTTTACTTCCTTACCATTAAAGTTAAAATTACCATTACAATTTAAATTATTTAATTTTAACTGGTGGCTCCTGCAAGAGCTCTCTGTTGTTCCTGCAGAGCACAATCCCAGCAGGACAGGCAGCAGTCCCCAGCCAGCAGCTGAGGTGACACAAGTGCCATGGGCAGAGCCATCAGCCCACAGCTCAGGTTTGTCCCTCCCCACCTGCTGAAGATTCCCAGCACATTTATCTCGGCAGGAAACGCTGCTGTCTGCCAGATTCCCAGTTCCCTTTACTGGGAGACCAGTGAGGGGGAACTGGGCACCCCTTTAACAGTGCTCATTAATTAGGAATATAAGTGAGGATGAAAAGAATTGCTGTCGTGTCGTGGAGTGAAACGTTAAAGGGTTGGTGTTAAACGTTTAGATCTTCAAGAAAACAATGTTTCCACATCTTATAAAATTTATGGCTTTAAAATAAAACCAGTAATGGCTGGTAAACAGCAGAGTGTGGAAGAGCACAGCGAGGGAGGGTGTGCTGGCCCTGGGCTAGAGGAGAGCTCTCTGATTCAAGGTTTGCTACTCGACCATGGTTTCATGAACCTTTTTGTGACCTCAAGCAAGTTACTCCCATCTCACTATTCTTCCATTTCCTTTTTCTGTAAAATGATATTAATAGCACTTCAGCTGCAGAGTAGGTTTATTGTACAAGGCTTAATGAATGTTTGTCTCCCTGTGACTGGGATTCTTTCCTGCTGGAGGCAAGAATTTTAAGCAGGTTGATTAAGTAGAAAAGGTCTCTAACAGAAGCTATTATTAAAAGCAGAAAGAATTATTTCTTAGGGAATTTTTAATCTTATGTCTATTACAATTGTCAAAATACAGCAGGTTTAGTTCCTCTGTTATTTAGCAACTTTGGTTGTGTTTCTGCCAGAAATTCTGCTGGGGGATGCTCTGAGTTTTGAAATTATCCAAGGCAGACCCTGCTAAACTTCTTGCTCTGAGGAGCAACAGTTGCACAGTGAGAAAATGTATCACTCTATCTGTGTGTACCAGTACACCCAGAGTTCTGGAACAGCAGGAAAAAGGAATTTTGGGGTGTTCAGACAGATCCAGTCCTCCTCCCTAAGGCTGTTACTGTGATGCTCTGAGATCTGAAGCTCTGAGATGTGCAAAGCTTGGTGTTTGCAAGGAGCAAACTCAAAAAGGCTGTGCTGGCCTTGGAACACCAAACCAATCCAGGAGGAAGCACCAAAGGCAGCTCAAGGACACCCGGAATGCCCCGAGGAGGCAGCAGCACCCACCTGTGCTCACCTGTGCTGGAAATCCCAAACACCTTGGGCTGGGAAGGAGGATTCCCCCAGAGCTGTGGCTGTGCCATCCCTGAGACCTCCATCCACCAGCCCTGCCAGCTCCAGAGCTGTGTTAGGAATGAACCTCCTGCCCCACCAAGGAGGGCTCACGGCCAGGAGCAGCTCTATGAATTTAATCTCTGCTCTCTGGGTGCCATGAAAAGCTTGGCAAGGATTCCAGCAGTGGCCACGGCGAGTTCCAGAGCACCATGGTGGGGCAGGGATTATAAAGCTGCTGCTGGTGGCCAGAGACAAAAGATGGGATGTTTTAGGAGTTAGGCCCAATAGCATCCACAGTGTTGCCATTATTACACAAACACGGCTTAAAGTCCTTGTCTTTCTCCCTGATGCGTTAAAAGCAATAAAAATCAGGGACAAGTTTTGGGTTTTCTCAAAAAATGGAGTGGCTGGAGCCTCTTCAGGAGCTGTGGGATGTAATTTTGTTAATAACTGCAACTTAGAGCCGAGAAAACAAGTTCCGTTGTTAGAACTGAAATGGCCAACAGAGGCTTTGTAAAACTCACAGAGAGAGAAAACACAGGGGACTCTATAAAGGAATATTTTGCTGTGGGAGCAATGGGTTTAGCATGCAGCACTCACTTGGCCAGCAAATCTTCCTTTTTGTCCCTCTTGGCTTTGATTCAGTGAGCTGATGCTTCCTCCTAAACCTGATCTGCCTCTTGCTCCTACTGCCAGCTGTGCTGTGGGAGCTGGAAGGGGTTTAGAGGTGCTCATGGAGGCAGATCCAGGACTCCCAAGAGGATTTTAAACCATCTGGGAGCTCTGAGGCACCTTCACACCCCCAGAACAGAGGAAGGGCCCTCTCTGCTCGCCCTCCTGGGATGCAGAAGCAGCAGCAGTGAGATGTGCTGCTGCTGTCAGCCCCCCTGGGCACATCTGGAAGGAGGCTGGGCAAGGGGAGCTGTAAAACCCAACCAGTGCCGCTTCTGCTGGCTGGTGGATCCAGATAAAATTTAGGCTAGGCTCAGTGAGAAAACCTTTGAGGGTTTAAATGAATTCATCATTTGCTTATGTTTCTGTGTTAGGAGTAATGTGTTCTTTCTGTTTGGCAGAGCAGTTAAATGTTTAGTGTCAGCCTAATCCTTCTGATGTTTGGGAGGCTTTCATTTATGAAATCCTCAGGTTATTCACATCCTGCTCATGTAGAAGTGACTACAAAATTAGCATGAAATCTCCCAGCAGAAATCAGAGGTTTCATGGAGCTTTTGCAATGAAAGAACAATAACAACAATCATTTCTTGAAACCTCTTCACAATGTCATACTACATTTAGGACATGTTTAAAACATCAAATAGATCTTTCCTGTCACTGAGTTATTTCCAAATTGTGGAAGTCTAATTCAGAGGGGTTTTGCATCCATTACATTTTGGCAATCTGAGGCTATGAACACAATAATCTTCCCCATGTAAAAATATGTTTAATAAGCTATAAAACTGCATTCCTCTCTTCCTGTTATGGGGATCCATCAGCATCAGTAAAGAATTGCACATATAAACATGTACTCAGATGGAACCTGCAGGGAAAAATCAGATTTACCATCTTCTTTCACAAAGAATCATGTTTTCCTCAGGCTGTTTGCAGAGTTCTTAGAACCCATTAAAAGCAGAGCTCCTCTTTTACCATCCTTACTCCTTAATTTCTCAGCCATGGGTAGTGTTTGTGTTTTCCTAACAATAATTGTAGGAGTGGTTTGGTGGGAAACTGCACATTTATATAGACACTTTAATGCAGCTTTTCATTCCAAGTTCATTAAAGACATTTTGGAAGGGACAGTTCTGAAAAAAAAAAGAATCCCTGCTTGTAGTTTTTCATGTTAAGTTTATTTCCTGATTTATTTCAGCTGCTGATCTCTCCCTAACTATTGCATCCCAAATCACTTTTCTGCCACCAGAGGAAAGAATCAGAAAAAGCTGCCATTGCCCCTCCAGGTCTCTGGTTGGCTAATTGGACTTTTTGATTCTTTATCCTGTTGATTAAAAGAACAGCTGAGTGGAAGCCAGAATGCATTTACACATGCCACACCCAGCCCTGCTCTTTGCTTTACTCTGATTAATTTAGCAGATGAAAAACCCCTGTAAACTCACATATTTTTGCCCATAGTTGCTCTATAGTTTGGAGTAAGCCTTGGGTAAACTGGCCTGGAGATAACTGAATCAGTACAACAAAGGCTTCCAAAAAGCTTTTTGTTGAAAAGTGGGGTTCTGTAAAGTAACATTCATAGATGGCATGAAATGGAACAGCCCTTTGGGAGAAGCTGCCTTTAATTCGGTGTATGAGAAAAACAACTGTCACTGTTTACACTCCTCACTCAAGGTAAGCGTGTTTATCTAAAGTATTACCCCAGCCTGCCTTGCAAACACTCCAAGCTTGCTTACCATTTTTCTATATATAGACTGCTCTGTGGAACTGTCTTTATCAAAACTTTGGGGGAAATCTTTAACAGGAGCTGAGAGACTTGCCTAATTTATGCAGCAGTCTATTCTCCTCCTATTGATTCCCCCCATGATATATGTTTATCCTCTCTGCCGGTGCAAACCTGGCATTAAAACCGAAGCATTTTTGTTTTATGCCTGTAATTGCCGGTAGAGAAGAGATGGGGGTTATGCATAAAAGCTGTAATCTCTTTAGTGAGCTTTAAACAAATCATCTTGTAAATCCCAACACAAAACTACCCCAAGTTTGCAAGACAGAAACTTCCAAACAGCAAACCCTTACTTCACCAGAGTTTTTTGAAGCTGTTTTCGAGCCCCATTCCCACACCTTTTGTGATGAAATAACCTAAAACGAAGCAGCTCCCTGATTTGAGAGGGGAGAGAGAGAGAAACTTGTGGGACTTGGTCCTCACATCAAAACCATCCTGGAGAGATCAACAATCGATGATTTAACTCTTCGCTACTTTATCTCTTTGTTTGCTGCTCGGAATGCTATTGATAGCTTCTTTGTCTTTGTAATTGTTTTAATTAGCCGCCCAGCATGGGCCCCTGGCCGTGCCTGCGCTCCCGCATTGTGGCCCCGCAGCGGGACCGGGAGCCCGTGGCCACCGAGCTCGGCCATCGTGGCGAGCTCCCTTCTTCATTCCCCTCATTTCCCTCCCTTTGTTTGCTGCCGAGGAGGAAAAAAAAACCCTCCCCGAGTGCTTTTCCTTTCCAAGGGGGAGAGGAGCGTGGCAGAGCCCGTCCCGACATTTCCAGGTGTCCTAGGGTGACTTTATGATCCTGGTATCCCCAATCCTCTGGTTTATGTTATATATTAAGTTCTGCACCTTTAAGACTGGCTTTGAGAGCAAGAGAGGGGGAAGAAGAAGCGTGCAGTGTGTTAAGGAAAAACATCACTCCCACACACCCCGCTCCTGGACTGTGTTGTCTGCAGCACGGACAGACAGCGGGACAGAGCTTCTCTCTGACTTTTAGTTAGTTTTAGCTAGCTGAGGCAGAAGAGTTCCCTAGACCTTTGTTTTTTTCCAATTTTCTTGGATCTGTGCAAGCCTGCTCTGGACTGAACACCCAGCCAAACCCCGGGAGCTCACGCCTGTGGCCCACCGGGGCCTGTGGCCCACCGGGGCCTGTGGCCCACCGGGGCCTGTGGCCCACCGGGGCCTGTGGCCCACCGGGGCCTGTGGCCCACCGGGGCCTGGGCCTCGGCACTCCTCCAGCGCCAAAAGAACTGATAAGAACCTGAATGAGCCAAGCTACACCACATGAAAAAGACTTTTCTTCCTAGACTTACCATCCCATCGAACAGCAAGAGGTTTTATTATTTAATATTACTCAATTTCTGTTAAATAAACAGCTTTTTCCACTTCTCTCCATGGAATTTTTTTTTTTTCCTTTTCCCAGACCCGTTGGTGGGGAAGAGCATTTCCCTGTAGAAATCCCCATTTAGAGTTTTCCTTCCTGATTTGCCCTAAACTAGGACACCAGGGATGGTTCCGTTCAAGCTGATCTGCCGCAGCCAGAGGGGAGCGCAGGCCGCGCTCATCGCTCTCCCCACGCCTCGTGTCTTCAGCAATCGGGCCGATATTTATGGCACTCACTGCACTCTCCGCTCGGCAAATCTCTTCGGAGTTATTATCTTTTTGGCTCTCTAATGTTATTTGTTCTTGTTGACCGCATCCTTCTTTTGTAAGTGAAAATCTGGATGTTCAATTACGATGCAGATCTGCAACTCATTAGCAGCAAGCTCTGGTGCTGTGGCCATTTGAAGACAATTCCGTCATTTAACTTGTGGGAACTTTTGGCAACTGGGCGGCAAAAAACCCAAAAGTTTGTTTTTAGAGATAAACAATAACATCAAAACCTCAAATCCTTTCACAGTATAATTTTTTTCCCCACAAAAAAAAAATAACCCAACCTGTGCCTGGGGTAGAGGAATGTGAATAGAGAGAGGTGCTCCATGAAAGCACAAGTTTCCTTTGGAGTTGGTTTGTTCAAATTAGCCCAAGGTCAGTCCTTGCCAATTATTGCCCCACTTCAGCTGCTCTCTGGACATTCATAAAAGCATCTGTATTAGCCAGGACTCCAGTCTGGGGCTCTCCAAGTGAGGAGCTGGGGTGTTTCCCCCTCTGGGATGAGTTTTGGCTCATTAGTCTGTGTGCTCCATCTCATTGCTCTCCTTGAAATGTGCCCACCATAAAGAATTACTTTGGGATTTGATGGGCTGGATTGAAATAATTTTCCACTTGGAGTTGAATGTGAATCCTAAATGCCTTGGAATTCGTGTGTTGTGTTAATCTAAAGGCACTGCTGATTTTCTGTGCTGCCAATCCTTGCACTTTTCCTCTGGCTGGAGGGATGTGGAAAAGCTGTGTGGTGGGGGAAGGCCTGGAAGTTCTTTATTAGAACAAACAGACAAATAATGTCACTTTATGAAGAGTGGGAGGGATGTAGTGCTGGTGGGATGAGAAATGGCAGAAATTAATATTTACCAAGTTTTATTTACATTTATAAGTGACAAAGCAAAAATCTTGGATGCAGACTTCTTGTTTGGCCTTGGGCAGCTGGTTCAGCCCATGGTGAGCCTCAGCCTCCTCCCCCAAGCAGAAGCTGTGGTTCCTTTTGCTTTTCCAGAATGTGGCTAAAAGCCACTAAAGATTGCAAAGAGCTCAGAGGCTGCTGTAAGTAAAGCTTTTGGGGTTGAAAGGAAGAAATCTGAGAATATCTCTGATGCCAGTGCTTAGCCAGCCTTTACAGAAAAACAAGTAATCTTATTTATATCTGTTTATGTCTGTTTGTTTCTCTTCTCCAAACAGAAACAGAACTCTTGAGTGGCACTCAGGCTCAGCTGTGCCAAACTGATACTTGTAGGTGATATCTGAGTATTTTAATCAAAACTGAATCAGTTAAACACTGCAGATGTCTTTGCACTGTGAAATCATGCACTTGCACGCTGTGAATTTAAATTTCTGGCGTCTCCATGTGGATTACTTTGAATTTGGATGTGCATTTACTGCAGGCAGCAGTGCTGCCACTGCTGGTTGGGTGATCAGGTTTGGATGAATTTATTTCCTGCTGTATTCACAGACAATGCCTGTACAAATTAAAGGCACCATTTGGTGTTTGATGCTTTTTTTACGTGCCAGATGCTGTGGCCACTCTGATGAACCTGAGTGTTTCTGTGGTGCCATTATGGTGCTGTTGTTGGGCAGTTTTTTCCCTCCAGCCCGGACCAGTGTCCTGATAACGCTCACAGTGTGGTTTAACCAGAGGGAAACTGGTTGAGCACTTGGATTTGATGCCTACCTTGTAAAGGCACAAAACCAGAACCAGCTGAACCCAGAAAGAATCCCTTGCATGCAAAAAGCTTGTGTAAAAAGGATGAATTACTCCAAAGGAAGCTTGACATGTTATTAAGAGATTAA
The DNA here is from genome assembly GCF_971803275.1 of Cyanistes caeruleus. Classification (NCBI taxonomy): domain Eukaryota; kingdom Metazoa; phylum Chordata; class Aves; order Passeriformes; family Paridae; genus Cyanistes; species Cyanistes caeruleus. The sequence goes on along the minus strand of NC_141716.1, from coordinate 1,506,909 downwards.
TGTACTCTTTGTGATTAGGATGGAGCCATTGGTCTGGAGTCGATTTTCTTTTCAGATCAACAAACCTTGTTCACTGGTTATTTACTAGATGAAGGCTCCTATAAAGCACCAGTGCAGAGCTTTTTGTGTCCCTCTTTCTGAGTCACAATTTATAAATAATAGCTGTGTTTACAAACGAGCCATGAGCAAAACTCTCCCGGGTGAGGCAGTGTCTAAACTGAGACACTTTAATTAGTTCTTACTCAATAGCTGCTACTCAACAAAGGCCCATCCCAGTGCCAGCAGAAGCTGGTGGTGTCTTTGTGGCGTGCTGGGTTAGTGATCTGATTGCCCACTTTGGACACATGGCGGTATTTTTATGTTGGAAAGCTCTGTGAGTTATCTGTGAGCTCTGGGCACTGGCAGGGAGGAGCAGAGCTGGGCTCTGGGCCTCTCCCCTCCCCAGGCAAACTCGTGTGTTGGAGGGTAGAGAGCTCTCCCCTGGCAGAGAGCACCAGAACACAGCCAGTGCACATTTCTGGGTCTCACTGGTGGGACTGGGGGGCTGCTGAGCTGGAGATGCCCATGGAGGGGTCACCTGCTGGGGAACACACCCACCCTGAGACCAGCACCTAAAGCCATCCTGCTGGGGAGGGGAGCTCCTGTCCCTGGACTGGGGAGGGTCACTGTAACCCTGCTCTGGGGTCTGGACTGGGAGAAATCCGTGCCAGAGCTAAAAGTGCTCGTTTCTTACACAAGAGCTCTTGTAGTAATGCATTGACCCAAAGGCAGCTTGAGTGTAAACAGCTAATTGTAAAGGTCGAGTGATTATTTTCTAGTTTTCATTTTGAGCTAGATGATGAAATGTTTACATCTCCTATAGATATGATTGATGTGGAGAGCAAACAAGAAAAAAATCCTTTGCTGGGTCAACAGGTTACTTAGAAATGTGGAGAAAGGTTAATCCCAAAGCTTCTGTCCTTCTTAAGTGACCATTGTTATTTATGTATTCATAACCCTGGAAAAATCATAAAGACCTTTCCCCCCACTCCAGGAAGTTATACTCCTGCATTTACCTGTTACAAATGACTAACTAAAGTAATCCACAATTTTTATGACCTCTCACTGCACTTTCAAATGAGGTTTTTTTGCTTTGTGAGAGCTTACTGAGGTATTGCTTTCTGCTCAGGTGTAACTGAAATCCTGGGTCATCCATTCAAGAATGTTGTTGCCTGTGAGATATTAATTGCTTCTCAAACCTCAGAGCTGCTCCAGCTTCCAAAGGTTAATGGAGCAGATAGATTTAGGACATGTTCCTAACCACACAGGTTATCCTCCCTTCCAGAAATATGACACTGGCTGAGATGGGTCATTCATTTTTATTGTTGAAAATGTAATGAAGCATGGCATTTATAATCCACTGGCTGGGAACATCTTACTTGGAGAATAGGAGCCCACGATCCGAGTGTTTTGGTGGGTGTTGGCACCTGCAGCTTTGTTCCTGCTCTCTGGAAACAAACCCACCTGGCTGTCCCTGTGTCACCTTGTGCTCTGGGTTCTGGTACCCTCAGCTGGCACAAACATGCTTTGCCCAGCTGTGAGACACACCCAGCTGAAATTTGCTGTGAAATGTTGGTTTCTTTCAATATCACCAGGCCAGGACCCTTGAACTCCGTGCTCCTGAGCAGCACCAACAGAGTCCTCATGTGAGCATCGTTCGCCCCTCCTCATTTTCAGAAGTTATCTAAATTCTGTCTATCGTAAACCCTTGGCAAAGCAGCTGTGAAGTTTTGATAAATATTCTATAAGCCCCAGGATTTACTGGGAAGATTCATGAGGGTCCCCTCATCCCTCCCACACACGCTGTGGGCTCTGGAATTTTAAAAATCTTTGTGCAGGTTGTGTGTGAGCAGGATGTATGGACACTGGCTACCCCTGGTGTGGATAACCTCCAGCTTCTCCTCTTTGTCTTACAAATGGAAGCAGCAGCTTGGCTTGCCAGGTTCTGCACCCCTCTGTGTCCTGAAAATACAACCAAGGAGGTCTAAACCTGGTTTATCTCAGTTAAGAGCCATATCTTTTTTAGCCAGTTAATGTTTTGACTGATAAATATTATCGATGTTCCATGTAAAAAGAACAGAGATTCTTTCTCTGGCTTTCTGGTGTTTGTCAGTGAAGTCAGATACTTTAAAAGGTTGAAATTGTGATATAAAAGTGTCATCCCTGTTGTTCTTATAACAGGTGATATTAGAAATAATGATGGAAGATCTTTTCAGAATGATCAGGAAAACAAAAGAGAACTTTGAGCATGGTTTGGGAGAGATCCATGGCAGCTTTAATCTTCAGGTGCCATCCCAGGGAAATCAGTCATGTTCTGTGCAAAGGCAGGTATCACCCAGACTCTTCTCTCATTTAAAGCTGAAGGCCCAAAAAAATACTGCCCTCACATCTGGGAGGGATTTTTACCTTGGCAGCAAGAGGCAAAGCTTCTGCTGCAAGTTTTGATCTTGTGGAAGGGTCTGTCCAGCATTCCTGACTGCAGAGTTTCTGCACTCCAGGCTGCTTTACGTCAGGACCTCCTCCTCCCCTCACCCAAAGACATGACCAGTGGAAAGTCCACAGTAATCTCAGCTGCCCACAGAGAGAGGTGGAATATTCTGATGCTCCTCAGGGTCTTCTCTTGTGGAAACTCATCTTGAGAGACTCCCGAGATTCGTGCCACTCTGTAGAGTAGGAAGGAGAGAACTTTACACCTCAATCACTGAGTGATACTGGGCAGGAAAATATTTCATTCCTTAGGGCACAGTAAATGGAAGATCAATAGATAAAGAGACTGAGAGCACCCAAAACAGGCACGTGGTGCTGTGGGGTCAGGGAGGAGGTTGGTGAAGGGGCTGGGCATGGGTGGAATGAGATGTTTGCTGCTCCTGATGCAGTTTGGGCTCCTCTCTGCTGCTCAACTTGAGGGTTATACACACCACAAGAGGAGAACAGTTGTTTAACAGAATTTCTTCACTCCTGCATTTGGATTAATTGAATCCTGTGCAGGCCTTATCAGGAAGAGCTGTCAGCAAAGAATTCCAATAATCCAATCAGGAGGTCAGGAGTGCAAGAATAAGTATCTACAAATCGGATTGAGAGAGCCAAATCTGAAGCCAAGCAATATTCCAGAGATGGCAGAAGAGATGATTTCACCACATTGCTGATATCATTAATGGAGATTGATAAGTTCAGCACAACACCCGTGTTTTGTTTATTGTGCTGGAAAGGTGATAATCTAAAATCCTGATTCAAAAGGCAACAGAACAAACCAAGAAATGTAAATTGGGTGGTAGCACCACCAATTGAGTCCCAGTTCTCAGGTTACAGTCTGTGCAGTTTTATGAATATCAAGGACTTTTAAGGAGGTGTCCAATGTTAACCACCAGGTGAAATACAAAGCCATTGATAACTGAGCAACAGATGAGTTAAGAGTTTGTTATAAAAAATAAAATCATTGGTCATGGGACTGCTCATGTCAAACACGACCTAACGTGTCACCTAAAAGTAACAGCTGCTCCTCAGTGAAGCTATTCAGGAATATTGTTTGTATCAAACTGTTCTTAGGAGGAAATATTTCGAGTTGGTGACTCAAACCTCACTTCTTGTTGTGTGTTTCCTGTTGCAGTTATCAGTCTAAACCTGAGCTGTCATGTAAAAATGAGGCTCTCCAGAGGTGACTGAAATACTCTAAGTCCACCTTGCAGCCTGGTTTCACCTGTCAGTCTGTTGATTTAAGTTTTGGGATAGGGTTTTGTTTGAGTTTTTTCCTTGTAGGAAATGACAGCCTCCTAAGGGAGCTGCAGTGTGTGCTCAGGGCAGGCTGTGAGTGGGAAAGCATTGCCTGGGTGGAGTTCCCAGCACAGACCTGGGGGCTGTGGCTCTGCAAAGGGACAGTCTGAGCTCAGGCAGGGCAGCTCTGGATCTGTGTGAATCCCCTGATGTGTCCTGGCACCAGAGGTCTTCTCTCACTCCCGCTGAGCAATTTCAGTTTCCCAGCAGCTGATGCAGTGTTTATCCAAGTATCCATACGGTGTTTTATTCCTGCGCCTGTGTTACAGGAGGGCATCAAACCTGCACATGGCAATTCAACAGAAGGAACCAAGGGTGGGAACAAGGGGAAAGTGCTCAGTTCAACTTCCCTCACACAAGAATGGCTGGGAGTAGCTCTGTGATTTAAGCCAGTGTGACTGAGAGTTGATTTGGTCTCTTGCTGACTGCAGAGAGGCTTTCCCAAGCCAAGAGGCGCCTCTCTATTGTAAAACCTTGTATTTCTAACCTTTAACATCTTACCAGGAGTACTGTCCATTGCTTTCACATCATTATCTGAGTTTAAATACCTCTCCTCTGAGCTTAATCTTTAAACCTTGCTTAGTGCCACCTTCATACTTAATCATTCTCCTGCTTTGCAAAGCACTTGGGCATCATTCCGATGATAAATTTCAGCTTCATCAGCTACTGACCCACATATGCTCTGCAACTGCTTGTCCCCACAGGTCCTGGGGTAATGTTATAATTAAAGAGCAGCTGCTGGCACATACAGGCTCCATGGACTCTGTCATCAAAGGGCAACTGATGTCCCACATTAACTGAATGGATCTCTAAGGAATTTCAGTGACAGAAACCAACTTTCATCCTCAGGAGAAATCGCAGCACATCTGCCTTGTCCTGGAGCTTGTGCCTCAGCCAGGCGTGCCTGGAGGTCTGGCCATGAGGTCTTGGAGAACTCAGGGACCACCACCCATCCCCACGAGTCTGATGATTAAAGCTAAATAGTTGAGGAATCTAAAGAGTCCTTTTATAAATCAGCAAAAATGGATACAGGCAAAATAATCTTGTGTTTGGTGTATGATTAACCCGTGGAATTTACTGCAGTGGGATATTACTGAGGCAAATAGTTTAGTAGGATTTAGGGATTAGAGAGATGAATAAGAAGAGCATTTACTGGCTACCTTCTCTAGGTTTAGGAAAGGTAATTTCTTCCTGGTACAACTCCATACACGAGTTCAGCAAACACCCACCAGCAGGAGAACAGGCAATGTCTTCTCCAGCCTCTGGCTCCCAGCAGGTTCCAGGACAAGGTTTTCCTTTCCAGGACAAGGTTTTCCTTTCCTGGAGCAGGATGAGGCATCAGTGTGCTTGTCAATCAAACCCTGTTCTGAGAGCCCAACTTCTCTCTGCCGTGGGAGGATTATTTTGGCCATGTGCTTCAGGCCAGGACTATTCCACACCCTCAGCAGTTTGGGGCTTTGCCCTCCCACCTTTTTTTTATTCCTTTCTTAATTTCCAAAAGCCAGTGCCCTCTGCAGTGATCATTATGAGTAATGGACAAGCTTATTTATTATAAATCTGTTTGGGGTAGTTAATGAGGCCAGGTTTCTGTTTAACTGTCCCACTGTAACCTGCTTGGGAGCAGAGCTGCACTCTAAACATAATGACCTCTTAATGCTTCTTATTTATTTATTTAGAAGCAGTATAAACACCCTAGGCCAGAACCTCTGTGGATACATCAGCCTGCCCCCAGCAGCCAGGATCTGCTGAAATCAATGGGGCTTTACTGATTTACATCCCCTGAGAATCTCCATGTAAAATAAATTCCAGCCAGGAGGTGGAAGATATATGGATATGCAGAAGTCAGATAAATTGGTGTGTTTGTGTGACACACAGGCGTTTCAGGGTCAGCAGTAGGTACAGAAATCGGAGTTCCTCTAAAAGAAAACTTAACAACTAATCCGACTTATTAAAGCTGATTTATGTTTGTTAAAAAACAGTCAGGTGACAACTGACCGATGCATATCTTTATTTGCCTTGGTGTAATCCTGCATTTCTGTTTTGCACTGGCAGCTCTGATGTCTCGCTGTTTTCAGGTCAGAGTCTGATTTCAGCTGTCCCAAGGAGGGAGCAGCACAGCCCTGCTTTGTGTGCACGCACACAAAAAACAGCTTTTGCAACACTGAGCCCCTCCGCACTCCCAGGAGCTCTAAACTGCCCCGTCCACCTTACAAACAACAAAATACCTTTCAATCAAGAACTCACAAAATGCTTTTCAAGCTGCCAGCCCAGCCTGGCAAGTTTTAATAAGTTGCAATAGTCCTGATTTCCCCCTGTCCCTGCCCTGACTGAGGTTATCCTCAGAAAATGCTGTGCAGGTTTTGCTCCAAGTGAAATGAATATGCATCCAGTTCTCTGAGGCCACACTCCATGGCCTGTGCACAACTGAAATAGGTGGAATTCTACTAAGGAATGTTAGAATTGCATATTTTAAGTACATAGTCCTAACTGATTCATTTCTCTGCTGCTTTTCCCCCTCCCTCAGGATGAAAGAACAACCCAAAATTTCCAAAACAATGATTTCTGTGGGTTTTAGTGATGTAGCCTTGTCCCTTAAGCCATGACTACTGTACTATGACTTATTATAATGCTGTGCCATGAAACACCTCATTAAAATGTTATTTCCTCTGCTTTCTTCTGAACCTTTAGAAGAAAATTGCTTTCAGTCTGCTCAAATCCTGTTACTTTTCATAACAACCTCTTCTAAATAGAAGCAGTGTAATTAACTTAGGTTGATAAGAACAAACCAGAAAAATAAGGGAGATGTTTAACTTTCTATCCCCCCCATTTTGTTTATTGCTTTGTCACTTACCAAAGGTTGGAAGGAAAAAAAAGAAAAAGTAATTGGATGGTTTATAATTTGTGACCATTTAAAAGAATAAATGACCTGAATCAAAGGTCAAAGCCTTTGTGCTTTCTGCAGTAGAGAGGTTTTTGTTTTGTTTTGCCCTGAATCTTTTTATACTGGAAAAAAAAGAAAAGAAAAAAAATGAAAGCAGAGTGAAATAAAAATCCTCCCTGCGCGTGTTCGCGCACGCCGCGGTTCCGAAAGGCCCTTCACGGCTTCTGATTTAAATGCCTTTTTTTCCTTAAAGCTTGCAAATATCAACAACATTCCTGCACACTGTAATCAAATACTTTCCCAAAAAGCCATGGAATGTGCCATAATTTGTCAAAGATCCTCACTGACAAGTTTTTAGTAAAGTCCACTACAGCAAACCCTCCTCGGCCCCCTTGACCCACGTAGCAAGAGACCTTTGACCCTATTTGGGCCTCTTTTATGAGCTTCTTTCACTCTGACCAGATGGCTAAACTATCAAAGGTTTTTATGAGTAAAAACTGCTTTTCAAACTCACAAGTTGTATATTTCTCTCCATGTTAATGTGAACTATCAACCCAAAGGCTTTAAATTGAAAACACAAAAGGTGCAGCGCAGCTGCCGCATTGTGCCGGCTGGGTGGGGATGTTTGCAGAGTAAACAGCTGATGGCCACATGAAGACAGTTTAAGGCCAAATAGTTTAAAAAAACACCCATCCAAAACCCAATAAATTATTTTTCCCCCAGATATTGTTTGGAGCCTCGGAAGGGGGTGTTTGCATATTCATTCCCAGCTCAGCCCAGCCTCCCGCCCTGCCCGGAGAGCACTGCCCCAGTGGCAAATTAAGAATAATTAGACCAAATTGTGTCAGAAACAAAAATAGAGCGATTACAGACTTCTAAATCAGTTTGAATTTCAATGCAAACATCTCTGAACACCTGGACATCACTTTCTTTGAGCTGTCCTGGCCCTTGCTGCCTGTGTGCTACCAGAGTTGCACTGGGGAGGATTTTTAATCTGAGATTTGTTGTTACTGTACTGTTCAGGTACCTTATTTTGTTCCTTTTTTAATGTAATATACTCCTATATGTTTTTCATATAAATTATTAATATACTGTAGGTGTTTCACAGCATTTGCTCTTCCTGTTTTTAATAGGTATTTACAAACTTTAAATCAAGATCCTATAAATCACAGAGATTAATAAAGAAAAATCATACCCTCCTAGGCTTTCCCAAGAGAGCTGGGGAATATAATCTGCTCTTCCTCTTTCTCACAGGTCCCCAAGAGCTCTTTTTTAACCCTTCCCATTCTGTCATGACATTCTCTCTGTGGAGTATTTGTTTCATTAACAGAAAATAATGGGTTGTCCAAGTGGGAGAACTGCACATTTGGGAACAGCTCTGTTTAACATTCTCAATGAAATTACTTTTATGCAAGGTGTTCCTTTAATTCACTTGGAAATGAGGGACTTAACTGGCTATGTGTCTTTTTGAGTCAGATATCCTCTCCCCTCACTTAAAATCACAAAAGGGTTTTGTTTGAAGGAAAGCAGCGGTGTCCAAGTAGGATGAAAGATAAATATTGGGAAGAAGTCCCTGCTTTAGTGAAACCACGGTGTCTGGTAACACCAGCCTGGTTGATCATGTGGTCATGGTGCATCCTGAAATCCCAAATCCCACAGGCCAGGGCTGTGTCTTCTCATCAGCAGCTGCTCAGCCCTACTGTACTTGGAGCTGTCAGTCATGTCAGCACATGTGGCAGGAGAACGTCATGTACAGAGAAAGAGATGTAAAAACCTGTCAATTTTTCTCATACCTGAGAGAAAAAAAAGAAATCATCTTATCCTTCCCTCCTGTCTAAAGCTTTTCACTTTCTCAGATTTCTTTACTTGTGACTTGTTAATCCATCAGTCTTGTTTACCCAACCGGGTTTATTAATGACAAATGTTGCTGGCCTTGCTGAGTTATGACTGTAAACTGAAAGAATATGAGGGCCAAGGTGAAAAGGTGATTTCTTTATAACAGCTGTAATTTATCCTGGGCTTTGGCCAGGCCTTTGATTTTGGACTGGCCCTGGATATAGTATTCCTACTGATTGCATTAGAATAGCCCTCAGGGGTCATGCTGAATTCCAGGGCCCTGGAACCAGTTAGAAGAATGGAAGATGACCATATGTGCAGGGTTAGGGAATGATAATAAGGTGCAGCACAATACCAGCCTGGGTGTTGTGGAAATCCTCTGCTCTGCCTTCTGCAGGCTGTCATTCATATCAGCATTGCATGAGAAATGCACCCCAGCCTGGGCAGGGGGAGGAGAAAAGAAAGCAGGAAAAAATAAATTCTCTTAGTTAGTCCCTGGGTTCATTAAATTCCTCCTGCACTGAGAGGGTTTCAGTGTCTCGTGTTTCCTCTGTGGAGGTTTTTGAAAGGACAGGAGAGGCCAGTGCCATCTACAGCATCTTCAGCACTTGTTGTCCCCAAGCATCGCTTCTTGTGCAAAAGCCACCCTGTCCTTGTCCCACAAAGAGGGAGGAAATGAGAACATGAGGGTCTCATCCCTGGCTGAGTGTTCCTGAATTCAGGCTCAGGCCACATCCCCTGGTGCTGTCAGCACTGCTGGCTGGGCTGGCCAGGGGTGACCTCCCCTGCCAGGGACTCTGAGCCCTTCCCCAGCTCCAGGGGAGCTCTCACCTCTTCCAGCCTGCCTGAAACCCTCTCTTAACCAGCAGCACATCCTCAGTCTTTCCTCTGGAAGCTGTTTCACTTCCCATGCAATAACGAGAGTTGAAAATGGAGTTGTAATGAGAGCACAAGGATGTGTAATTTTCCTAACTCAGGGTTAGGGCACTGTGCTGGGGAGGTGAATGAGGCTCTGCTCTAGCAAACATTTACATTATTTTTATTAAGCAGAGAACTTACCACGGCAACCAACTTTATTTTCTAATGTCCTATTCTGAGGTGCAGAGAACAAGAAACAGCAGCAAGCAGGAGCTGTGGGCTCACCTGCCCTCGAGGCAGCTGCATTTCCACTCTGTAGGTGCCAACAGCTGATCCCACTGCAGTGCCACTGGCACAGCTCAGTGACACACACTGCTAGGGACAAGTTTCTGCAGGTGCAAGATTGCCTTTGAAAAGAGATCAATCCACCTCTTAAAGCAGTTTTATTAACTGTTGACAATTGCCATTATTTTTCAGGCCTGGCTCATTGCAGTGTCACTTTTGGCCGATGCTGGGATAGCTGGTGCTGGCCTCACAGGCTCTGGGCAGGGCAGTGCTGCCCCTGAGCCCTGCAGAGCACAGCTGGTGTCTCAGGCAGGACAAACCTTTCACTGTGGGGATGCTGGCCTGGCTCTGGGGCTGCACATGAGGCTGGATGTGCTGCTGCTGATCCTGCTGCCAGGCTGTGGCTGCAGCTGGGATTTGCAGCCAAGCTCTGCAGCGAGGCGCTGCTTTCACAGCAGTCAGTCCCTGCTAACACAGCCTGGCCTCAGCTCTTCCCTGCATCTGCATCTTTGGCCTCTGCAGTGTCTCCTTACCATACTTGAACTTATTGGGGTGGCTTCAGGGCTGGCTAAAATCACCAGTGCAACTACTAGAATTATTTACTCGCTGCTGTGAGATATGAATTAGGAGTAGGGCAAAGCAGGCTCAAAACTTAAAAGGTATAAAGTTATTAACAGAACTAAAAGAATAATAAGTATCAGAATAAAACCTTCAGAGCACTTCCCACTCAGGCCCCAGTTTTGTGTTCTTCACAGCCAATATTCCAGAAAATGCAGCCTTAAATTCCTTTATGTTCTAATTGACAGCCAGGCATCAATCTGCATTAGCAGAATGCAAGTTATTTGAAGCTTCATTATTAAGTATGGAGAGGCTATGGGGTTTTATCTCAAAATCCACTTTCCATTTCTTATGAAGGAAAACAATAATGTTTATTTACATGTCCTCGTTTCTGAGCTGTGTTTCATATCTTTATCTGCAGTACCCAGAGCCTAAAGGCACAGGGATGAGTTGTACCTGAATACTTGGGGAGTGGGTAGTCAGTGGTCCTGCTAGAAATGCTCCACATTTCATGTAAAGCTTATCCATATCTCATTACTTAAGAAGCACTAAAATAGTCGCTTTTGCACCAATTTTTAGCCCAGCTGGAGTTAGTGGTGCTGTGCTGGGTGCTGCTGTATGCAGTGCCCAAACCACTGCACCACTGTGGCAGAAATAATTCCCTGAGAAGAGCAGGGCAGGCTGGGGCTGTCAGAGCTGCAGTTTGTCAGGACAGGGAGTGCTGACTGACAGATCCTTGCAGCTCTGGCTGCTGCAGCTCCCTGCCTGCCCATGTGTCGTTCTGACTCTGCCTTGGTGATAACCGGCTGAGAGGTGGGAGCAAACAAATAAGGAACTTCTCCAGTTGTTCCAGGTAGATCCATTTGTCAGCCTGCTGTGTGCTCAGTCTGGCACTGCTGCTTGTTTGCCCCGAATTTTAGCACTACTCATTAAAACAGGCACATTAAAAAGAGCAATGTTTAAATTGTGTCCCTCAGTCTGGTCCTAGAGGGCTGGGCAGAGCCCTGGAATGAGCAGGAGGAAGGGAAATGAAACCCTTTCCCAGGTAACTGCACCTTGGGCTCACATAATGCAGAGCCCTGCTTTTATCTGCACATCTGACATGCCACTGGCCTGACTTGCAGAGAGCTGACCTTGTGTCAGACAAGATGATCTGACTGACATTTTCTATTTCTGGAAATGATTAATCTGTTTAGAAAAAGTTCAGTTAAGACAAGCCTTGAAGTTTCCTTCTACGTTTTCATTGATTTCTTAAAGATTGAGTTACATTTTCCATTTGTTAGAGACTGAGGAGTTGCTATTCAGAGAAATTCTGATCCCAGTGCTCTGGCTCCTGCTTTTGAGGTATTGGCAGGGGCTGCCCAGGGAGATTTGGAGTCCCCATCCCTGGAGGTGTCCAAGGAAGGGCTGGATGTGGCACTCAGTGCAAAGCAATGAACAACTGTAGTTTCTTTTTACCTTCACCTCCACTCTGGACAACAATTACATCTCAAAAACCACACAGTGCCTTCTTTACTCCACGGAATGGCAGTCTGGGTTCTCTTCAGATCTATTTGCATTTCATTTTTTTTCCAGCCTGTTCTGAGCTATAAATACTCTCAGGAGCCATTAGGCTCCTATCAGATAGATTCATATTTGCCCTTCTTTTGGCATTCCAGTCTCCAGCTGAATCTGATAAGCAGATCAGTCACTGCCATGTCAGCTAAGAGCAATGTTGTACCTTAATATTTGTCATCATTACCCAACACACCCATGCACAACAAGCTGTGAGGAATGCAGGTTTTCATGCTTTATCAGCTGTAACTAAACATCTGGTTACAAAAAAAAAATGAATCACTCAAAGTTAATGAAGGTTATGATTTCATATAGTCCTTTTCAAGCAAAACTAATTCCGCTGGAAGAATATAATAGATTAACAGTGGAACTGAATCAATTGAGGTTTTGCCATCAGTTTTTTATAACCCATCCAATTTCCATTCTCAGCTCAAACTTTGTTTTGTCATTGCCAGCAGGACTTTTGCATTTCTTTTTAAATGTGCCCTCCAATGCATTCATTTGAATGTTTCCTAGAAACACAACCATTGGTTTAGTTAGGAGTTCGAGCAGATTAGTTTAGTTCGTGTTACTGAAACGCTGCTTTTAACAAGTGAAAATAAAATAAAATTCCTTAAATTCAGGTCTTGCGTGCAATACCCGGGTCCAGCTGCAGGGGTGGAGGAACGTGGCTTTCTGTAGCTCTCCACCAGCAGATCTGAGCTATTTCACACCCAGCAGGAAGATCTTGGCAGTGCCCTGCCAGGATGAGGAAGGAAATCTCCATTTCCCTTCTGAGAAGGGAGGGGCTGGGGCACTCCGGTGTTCAGAGCTGCTGCCCAAGGTGGGAAGAGCTGGAGTGGGCAGTGCTGTGCTGGGCAGGAGGACAAAGAGCTCCAGGGAGGCCAGAGGGACACATTTCCTGCTGGTGCTCTTGGAGAGAAGGTTGGAGATGGCTGGGAAGAGCAGGCAGGCAGTCTGACAGCTCTGGGCAGAGCAAACCAAAACAGGGCAAAATGACAGACCAGAAGTCTCCCAAATTGAAAAGGGATGCATGAGTGCTTTAAAATCTCTGAACAATTTCCTGGCACATGGGTAACAGAATTTTAGGAGGTATGACACAGGGAAAATGCCTTAATGAAGCCTCTGAATTTTATTCCCTATCAGATTATGATTTCTCTTCATGTAATTTAGACTATTAATTTAATTTCATGTTAATAACAGAACTCAATAAGACTGCTTGCTTTTTAAGAATGCTGCTCCCTGCACCCCTGAGTCTGGGATTTAGCAGACTAATGAGATCAGTCATCCCCTACTTAAACACATCCTGGACCGCATTCAAAGGAATGTCGTTGTTTGTGTCCAAACTGGGCTGTCCTCCTCTTTTTAGCATCTCTGAAAATAAGATCCTGGAAGTGCTGATGGTGCCAGGGCAGGGCAGGCTGTGCCTGCAGGAGCATTTCTCCCATCCCACTGGCCCATGGCCTGTTCTCCTTGGCTTCTCCTTCTGGCTCTGGGATTCAGTGACCCACGTTCAGTGTGCCCCAGCTCTGCCCTGCCCTGTGCCAGTCTGTGCCATCAGCCCCGCTCTGGGCCAGTCCCAGCACCCATCACAGGCAGGGTCGTGCCAGCCCCAGTGCCACTCCTGTGTTGGAGGGGGTCAGGGACAATCGTGGCCAGCTGGGCTGGGGAACGGGCAACAGGAAAAGCCTGGGAGCAGTGGGAGCAGTGCTCTGGCATCCAGCCTGCTGCTGAGTGCCTAAAAACTCAGGCAAAACGAGAGATAATTCACATTACATAAAAGGCATTAGTGCTGGATACACAGCAATTCAGATCTGACCCCCAGAGAGAACTAAAACTTCCTGTGGGAGAAGTCCCAGTGGGCTCAGCTCTGTCCCCTCCTGCTGCCATGTAAACCCAGAATAGTTTGCTTTGGTAAATCTGAGAACAGGACAAAGCCACTACAATTAATCATTTAGTGATGAAGTACAAAAGCAAATGGATTCAGGATCTTTCTGGAAGGTGAATATGAGCACAGAAATAGAGTTGCTTTGCCAGGCCCCTTTTTGCTGGATAAAGTTTCACATCCTTCCAAATGACACCCAGTTGTCTCCTCTGTGTAGCAAAGATCTCTGCTTCTTTCACAAAGCTTCCATGACTTATCTATTTTTGTTTTTCCCAGCTGTTGTTGTAAAATCTGTTATCTTTAATGTATTACCCTGAAAAACAACACACCTTTGAGAAGGCCAGTGGACTGTGACATAATTAGATGCAAAATGCACATCTAAAAGCTGTTTACTTCCTGTAACACCAGGATAACTACTAATGAATCACCGACTCTGGGGATTCTCAGTTTGTAACTGGATACTCCACAAACTTCTTATCAGATCAACAATGATTTCTGTCAAAAAAGGGGGGGAAAAAAAAGAAAAGTGGGGGTGGGCAGGTTTTTTTCCCCTGAAACCAGAGTTTAGCCTATATGCACCAATTCTAAAGCATTTTTAGCATGTCAGGCAGAGTAGTCATGGTGAGTTTGAAGGGATAAGGGAAGATAAAGTGTATCAAAGAAGGATCTGACACTCGTGATGCTATGCAGACCTTTCTTTCTGAGAGCATCTCGCAGGCTGGACTGACAGCAGGGATTAATCCATGCAATGGCAATAAACAATAGTTGAAGTGGGGTTGAGGCCTAACACCTGGATGTTGTGTTAGCAGCAGCAGAGGAGCCTGCCTCATGGGTGAATAGCTGTGATTCTGACACCGTTGCTTTGCCAGCAACAGGTAAAACTGCTCAGCCCTCATTTGTGAAGAATTTTTGCTGTTTTTTCCTGCTTTCTGGCCATGGCTGTGTGATCCAGATGAAATGTTTCAGCGCGCTCGCACAGGGCCCTCATTGCCAGGTTCGAGCAGCTGAGGCGGGCGGGTTGAGGCTGTGTGGTGATCTCCAGATCCGTGATTATCCATCTTTATCCAGGATCAGGCTTTCCCTGGCTGGGCACCCTGAGGTGGCCGAGATTGCCAGGCAGGACAGCGGGGTCCCTCCCCACAGGCTGCGGGGCCATGGCGAGCATTGTCCTCAGCAGAACCGAGTTTGTCACGTCCGCTCGAGCGTGTCGGCCCTGCCGAGGGTGCAGGAGGGAGAGCACGGGGAAATCTCCCCTTATCTTCCCTGGGGTGACCCTTTCTGGCTATAAAACTTGCCAAAAAGTTTGCCTAAAGAAGCTGAAAGGCCACGGAGAGGCTGGAGCTTCACCGGGGATTGGCGGGAAGCCTCGGTGGGAAGTTCACCATGTGGGGGCTTTTCTCCATTTTTGACCTCATTTACTCTCGTGTATTATCTCTGACTCCTCAGGGTCAGCCTATGTAGGTCAGGGATTCATTGACATAGATGTTCATCTCCCTTCTTTACAAGGGGGAAAAAAAGGCAGGGGGGAGAAAAGGGAAAGTGGGTTGGACAGACTGACAGAAGGCCCCAAGAGCCACGTCCAGAACGTGATCCAGAGAGAGGATGTGAGGGCAGGCCTGAGAGGGGGAATGGAGCAACAGGAAAAGCACTTCCAGTGGTGCTTTGGGCCAACAATTTTCAGAATACACGTGTGGGAGCCATGCCAGTGATTTGGGAGCACTGCAGCCTGGTTTTGTCCTGGGACACGCCAGGCTGAGCACTGCAGCCATGGCACACACAGCTCCCAGCACTCCTGGCCTAGAGCTCTTCCAGCTAGATGGCTTCTCTAAAATTACTTGGAGAAATTAATTATCCTAGCCGTGTACTAGGAGATCCCCTGGGAACACGAAGGGAAATGGGATGGATTTGCTGTTTCATGCTCTGGTACAAGCTTTCTTTGCATCCAGCAGCACCAAATGATATGAATTGAAAATCCAATGGCTGAAATACTTGGCCAAGATCAACAGAGATTTTGCTTAGGAAAACAAGGAATTTAATCCAGATTTCCCAAATCCATATGCAAATTCCATCCTGCCAGTCTGGGTTCATCCACAGTGAATTAAATCAACTTTTGTCAAGGGGCAAGATCACTTTTGGCTGTAGTAATCTGGAGGTAGAAGTGGCTATTCCACTTTCACCTGTCTCATCTGGCTCTTTATAACCACCCAGTCTTCCCTCAAAAATAGCACAGGGAAGTATCAAATACATTTTTGTGAACTAAGCATTCTGTCAGTTCCTGCAGACACGTTAATTTTAATAAGTAGCGATGATATTTTTTTCTTTCTCTATCTGGACAAATAGCACAATTTCATCCCCTTCCTCTGCTCCTTGTGCAGTGTGTTTAGATGTTACAGAAGCGATTTTGAGCACACTGAACGCTTGGCAGGCCCAGGGTGTGAGGCTGGTAGTCAGTGAGGGATCTGGAATACAGAAGTCTGGCTAATTCAGTCCCACTCATGTGTTACTGGAAGCCTTTCTGCTAAATTCAGGCTTATGATCAGCCTGTTAATGTTTACAATGTGGCTCTTTTGGAATAGATGGGAAGGATTTGCAAAGTGAATGTGCCTATAAAATCTCTTATTTACATGCATCATTTGAGTGATTGTGTGTGCAGAAGAACAATGACGTGAGTTGTTTCCTATGCAGTGTATTCAGCAGTCTTTTTCATGCAGCAGCGTGGGCACAGTGGGTTTTTAGGGGCATTATCTGTAACCTGCCTCACAGAGTTTGCAGCAGCTTGATTTCAGAGAGGGTTAGATTTCCCAGAAGGGAAAAAAAAATGGAAAAAAAAAATGCATCAAGCAAGGTTTGGAAATCTGGGCAGGCAGGGGAAAGTTGCACATCTGGGCAGCTGCTCAGCCTGGCAGAGTCTGTGGAGCCCATCCATTTCCACTGCCTGATGACTGCACCTCTTTGGCCTTGGGTTCTTCTTGCCCGGTTCTTTCAGGCATTTAAAAACGTGTTTCTAGCCATGAGGGCCATGCTTGGGAAGGGAATGTCCTTGCTGAGTTGTGAATAGGGGAATGTCTGATGGGTGAGTCAGATCCAGCTGCAATTAAGTGGGAACAACTTTGTGAAACATCTGATGGTGGAGCAGGAGGAGCCTGTGGGGTTTAGGCCTGGTTTTACCAAGACTCATCACAGTTTAGGCACCAACTTGTGCCTTCCTCCTCTTTCAGTTCTCCCTGTCTTGGCTTTTTCCTCAGGGCCCAGCACACAGAGGCTGCCCTGAAAATTCTGCAAGCTACTAAAATACAGATAATACATTCACAATATTGGCTGGATGAATCAGATAACTGAGCCTTTAGGCTGAGGAGCACCTTGCAGCAGAAACAAATCTTGCTCACAAAATTTCACCTGTGATTTATTTCCTGATCCAGCAAATTTTTCTTCACAGGTCTTGGACATCTTTTGACCTAAGTGTTCCAAACTGCCTTCAAAACAGGAACTCCCAAGGTCTGGCAGCAGCACTGGGTGCTGGATACCCACCTTGTTCATTTACATTCATTGAACTACTATATTAATTAAAAGTAGCAAATGAAGTCTATATCCAGCTCTGTTTGGTGATGAAACTTGTCACTGCAACAGAAATTAACCTTTTGTCAACAGCTCTT
The DNA here is from genome assembly GCF_971803275.1 of Cyanistes caeruleus. Taxonomy (NCBI): domain Eukaryota; kingdom Metazoa; phylum Chordata; class Aves; order Passeriformes; family Paridae; genus Cyanistes; species Cyanistes caeruleus. The sequence continues at coordinate 1,489,589 of NC_141716.1, read as the reverse complement.
AACAGGAGGGTTGCAAAGACAGACCCCACTTCCTAAAGAAGCAGCAGAACTCTGACATCTGAATTTTAATACACCAGCCCCTTAGGAAGCTGATCAGGAGGAGTGGGGGGGAAGTATTTGTGCAAAATGCTTTTATTTGACTGTTTTCTCTCCATTCAGGAAGAGAAGTTGCCCTAACAATGGCACGAATGTAGTGTATCGGTGAGTTGTATCCCTTGAACTCCAACTTAAAGAACAAAAGACTTCTAAGAAGCATCCATGCAGCAGATGTTTAGTTATCTGAAGTGTCAGAATGCCAATTAGATATTGAACATGGCAGGAGGAGGGTGGAGTTTCCAAAACAAATGAATGATGAATAGGAACAGTTCCCGAGTTTGGTCTAAAGTCCTGCTGTTCTTTTGTAAAATGATTTGTGGCAAATTTGTTTTGTCACTGAGGCATAGTTCCCCTTCAGGATTTAAGTGATTTTTATAATCACTCTGAGGAAACTTTTAAAAAAAAAAGAAAAAAGAAAAGGATAAAAAGGAAAAAAAAAGGAGAAGAATATGAGGATAAAATGCCTTATTTGTTATGAAGAGCAGGGTCTAAAAATGAACATGTTTTAAAGTGTAACCAAATAATCCTGTCTTCCATGTGGTTCATGCATAGGGGCTACTCCCCCACAGTAAAATCCTAGCCTTGCATTGCAATAGAAAGGGGATTCTTTCTCAGGAGGGAGTGGAGGGGGGGCAAAACATGAATGAATTCAGTGAAAATCGTTTGTTTCAGAGATTAAATTTTAAATTTTATTGCTAGTCAGTGCCAGGGTAATCTCGTACATGGTGGCATGAAGGGGGTTAAAAAAATCGAGGTTACAAAATGCCTCTGTAGCTGACTTGCATTTTTATTGTCATTGACCTCAGTAAATCATTGCTAGAAATTAATATAACATGGACATTTTCAGCTCAGTGCTTTGAGTGGCGTGGTGTTTAAAATACTCATCTTTGACTCACAAAATGCTGTGGATTATTCTTCTAAACAGTCACACACAACTTGTAAATGTACTCAGGACAACTGATCCTGTGTCCCTGGAAAATAGGAATAATACTGGACAGTATAAAATACCAGGCAAGGCAGCAGAGAGGAAATTGGACTTGCATTGACTTAAATAAGCAAGTGCTGTGACAAAATTGTTTAGTTCTCTTTTGACCTTTGGAGGTCACGTTTGACTATTTATGCTATCTCCTAATGCTTTACTTCTCCCTGCCTGGTAACAATTACGTGTTTATGCTGTGCTTTGCCTTCCCAGTTGGTATATTAAACAATCACTAATTACTGCATAAAAACATACATTCCTGTTTTGGAGCTTCCTGTAGGCACCCAAAAGCTCTATTTAAACAGCCAAATGAAAACCTCCGTGGTTTAGTCCTGTTGGCTGAGCTGTTTAAAACAAAGGCATAGAAACCAAAATATTAAAAAATTAACTTCTTCTTTCTTTTCTTTTTTTTTTTTTATTCCCCATTCAGCTATGGGAACAAATAGCAAGATTTATTTTGGGGAGGAGGGAGTTGAATGATGTGGGTAGATGTGGCATTTGTTTGCAGCATTGTCATCAAAGGAAAAGCTCAGCTGAACACAATTTTGATGGACATTTTGTGATCATCTTTACTGTAGTATTTGGCCCTTTTGTCTTTGGAGGGATATTGTTAAGAAAGCTGAGAAAAAGGCCTTTTTTACTGTCCTACATATGATAATTGCTGTCAAATTCAGCAGGAAGGACAATAAGACTTCAGGGTCTCAGAGTGATTACTGAGTTCTGCTTTGAGAGCTCTCCCTGTTCCCACTGAGCTCCACAGATGTTGCTTAATTCCAAAGGCTGCCAAGCCAAAGTGAAGCTAATTTAAGGCTGAATCCTGATGCTCATATTGAAGTACTTGAGTGAAAGAGATTTGATGTTTAAGATACCCAGAGATTCCATTTTCTACTAAACAGCAGCCACCAAACACTTTCAGAAAATACTAATAATAAGTTTTCATGGAAATTATCCAGCTACTGTATAACCTCTTTGTTTTCTTTCTTTATTACTATTTTTTCTGCCTTTTTAAAAATTGTATATCCTTTACTTCAGTGCTGCAACTTGAAAATAATGCAGGCAATTTATTGTTGCTACCATGGAGAGACAGATTGAGCAATTCCCCCCACCAGGGTATTTCAATGCATTTCAATAAGGCTGTTAAGCACCACACAGGTCATGCACTTTGCCCACCTGGTTCTTCGGTGTGTAGTGCTTAAAAAATGTAGAAGTCTAATAAAAAATCGATTACAAAACACAATTTTCTTCTTGCACTTTTAGTTTACAAACTTTTCTTCCACACTGAACGTTCCTCAGAGAAATCAGTCCATGACAATAACAGTGCTGGGTGACTTCTCTGCCTCCTGGCTAGACTTGGTGGTTCTGCTTTTACTTTTAGAAGAGCTGGGCAGCTGCTTCCCAGTGAGTGTTAATTGTGTCAAACGTGGCCAGTGAACCACAGGAGTCACCACTGAAATCTGAATGTTCTCTCGTACTGAAATATAAACCACAGCCTTTGATTTCTGCATGTGCTGCTCCAGGAGAGGGGACAGGGTGCTGTGACACCCCAGAGCGAGGAGCCAGCACAGAGTGACAGAACCTCGCTGTCCGTGACGTTACAGTACGTAAAGCAGCGAAACGGGGCAGGAAAGCCATTTCCCAGGCTATTTCCTGATTTCCTGCTCCCTGCATTCCTGCACATAAACCTTTAATTCATTTCAGAATGCAGAGGTCATGACAAAAAGTCAGAGGATAAATATACCCTTTTGACAAACAGAAGGCTGACAGCAGTTTTGAGGCGGCAGTTTCGGGGCCAGGTGTTTCCCATACACTGTATGGAAATGTGGCCGTGTTGTGTCAGTGTTTCAACTGTAAACACTCTGCAGCGTCGTGCCCCACAAGGATTTCTCCAAGGCAAGGCAGAAATGTTCACAAGTGTATTTCTACATGACCACAGCTCTGTCTGTCCAAGGAAGCTTGGGGTTCCATGACCTGGGGACTGCATGGTGTGAAAGGAGTCAGGATCAGGATTGGTTTGTCACATGTCCTGCACTGAATTGCTGCTGATGCAGAAATTGCACATTTCATATTCTCTTTCAATGGAGCAATGCAAACATTTGCTTTTTAGTAACAAAACAACCAAAGACTTAACTGGCAAAGAGGCCATTGTGTGATCTCTGAATATTATATTGCAGTCTTTTCTTGTTTATTGTGAGAACAGACTGCGAGTGAAGGGAGAGTTTTGTCACTATTATACAAGAGGAAATAGGTTGGACATCAGCAGGAATTTCTCCATGGAAAGGGAGCTCAGGCCTTGTCAGGGGCTGCCCAGGGGGCTTTGGAGTGCTCATCCCTGGGGGTGTCCCAGGTGGCACTCGGGGCTGGGGACAGGGTGGGGATGGGGCACAGCTGGGACCTGATCTGATTTCCAACCCCAATGGCCCCAGGATTCTGTGAAACAGAGGGATAAGGTACAAAGTGCTGCTGGTGGCAGTTCTTTGCCCAGGCCAAACACTGCATTGTTCCTTGCAGATATTTTTCAAATAAATATTTGGGCTGTTGGAATGATGAAACAGAAGCATGGGCCTGCACTGTGCTGAGCTCAGAGTTGTGCAGAGAATCTCCCAACAGAGAGAGACAGTGAAAACTGTGCAGTGAAATACAGAATTTATAGGATTTGGTACCTGCCAGGAGGGTTGCACCCCCCAAGGGCACGGTGGCTGCCCAGGAGCCCCAGCTCAGCCTCTGGGGACATGCCACAGTCCAAGTCAATAAAGTGCAGGAGTTTTGTTTAGCTAAAAAATCTTTTGGATTAGATGGCTCAACTTCAAATGATCCTCTGATAAGCAGAGAGAAAATACACACCCTCAGTTTGCTGTTATTTGGAAAAGAAGAGCCTAAAGAGGAAAGGGATAACTGTGAGTGCCTGGGGACAATGAGTTCAGGGGGATTGCAGATGGTCCTTAAACCATAAGAGCCTCTGGGTCTTCCCTGCTGAGACATAAAAGATATCTGTGCCTTTCCCTCTTGTGGCTTTTGGTTGGTTTGTTTTGTTTGTTTTTCCCCTGAGCAAGAAGCAAGATTTGCTCTTTCAAATAAAACTAGAATAGGACCTGCCTTAAAAGAAATCAGGAAAATATGAGGACAGGGGATTGATCTCTCTTGCAAGCCCAAGATTTTGTGTTGTGCTTCCACTTGCAGGAGGTGTGGGACTTGGCAATGATCTGGTGGACCAAAAATATTCTGGGCTGCTAAGTGAGGATAAGGAACAGCAGAATAGATGAGAGAGAAAATGGATGGGAAAAGAAAAAATCAGTTTATCTTTTTCTGCTCTCTTTAGCTCCCTTCTCAGCCCCAAGGCTCAGTGTTTGTGAAGCTCTGCCTGTGCCAGGGATTTCCAGTCACACACAGGACAAGTGAGAAGCACAGAAAGGGAGGGGTGGATGGCACTGAGGAGCTGTTATCACCCAGATCAATGTTTCCTGCAATCCAAACCACTGTAGTTGGCTGGAAATGAATTGATTGCAGCTGTCCAGATGTCACTGGCTCCCAGCAGCTTCCAAAGTGATTTCTCCCCTTGGAAAACCCAAGACTCTCATGTACTCACCCTCATCCATTAGTTCTCCCAAGGGACATCCATCTGTTATTATCCCTTATTTTGCCAAGGGTGCTGGCAGTGGGTGACTGACACAAGCCCCCTCTGCAGCTCCCCCAAAAGCTGTTTGATAAAACCTGGAAAACACTCCTGAGAAATAAAACAATCCCCTCTGCACATCACTATTATTATTTGCTTTAGAAGGCAACTTGGTTTCATTAGATACCAAAAGTTTGAAAGCAGCCTTCAAACAACCCCCATCCTCCAAATGAAATGTGGAGGAGATAAATAGATTAGGGTCCTGTTTGCATATTGATAAGAAAAAGTACATTACATCAATGTAACCAAATATCTTATCACAGCCATTGCAGCCTTCAAGGTCCCTATTAATATGAGAGCAGGGGAAAACCTGAATGTTGAAATCAGCTCATTAAAGGGTTTGGTTCCCCTCAGGTTTTCTGAAGTGATGTGAATTACTGTTCATCAGAGACTGAAGGAAGTGTGGCATCCTCTGAGATGATTCAGCTGACCTAAGGCTCCTTAAACCCCTCATGTGCTTTGAAGTGACTCATGTACAGCAAAGTTTTCCTCAAACTGTGGCAGCAATTCCACCTGGCCAGCACAGCAGCATCTCCTTCATTCACCAGCTGCTGGAGACTAGGGGAGCAGTTACCCTTTCAAAATGTCTTTTTTTTTTTTTTTTTGGAAGTTGAAGGGAAAGAGGTGATTTTGGGAAAGGAATTTCTAAATCCAGGATGGATGTCAGTGTTGCAAGGATGGATGTGGGTTTTGTTCAGTCTTCACCTGACTCTGTTACCCTGCTCAGCCACCTCTAAGGCCTCTGGATTTGCTCTTTTCCCCAGGCAGCAGCAGATTTTGGTGTCCTTTTTGCGTGTTAGCTCAGCTCCAGAGCTGCTATTTGTAATGCCAGCGATGATTTCCTTTAGTGGGGGCTGTTCTGGCTGGCCCAGCCCCTGGGATGGGAGCAAGGAGCAGGTTCTGTGCTGGGATATTCCCCACAGCCTGGCAGGGAGCTGCTGGCTCACAACTGCTCAGCCACAAAGGCTGTGACCTTCCTTCTTCCTCTTCTCAAACTGGGTGACACCATGGGACTCAACTTGGGCTTGCACTTCATCCATTTGTGACGGGTTTTCCGTTTCCAAATTTCCCCTGAAGAATAACAGAGAGAGGGGAGGAGTGTTGTGGGATCTGACACAGAGAAAATCTGCAAACCTGCACTCAGGAGAAGGACAGAAAAATAGAGAAAAGCAAAACATGTCTATATTTAACAAGGTGAAAGCATGAAAAACTAAAAAAAAACCTCGTGTATCAACTGTGAGGCACTGCCAGCACTTCCTTCCCAAAATCCAAAAGTGAGGAGCTGGCCTGGGGAACAGTAAGGAAACGTTTTCAAAGTTTCTTTTTTTTTTTTTTTTTTTTTCTTCTCCTCTCAGAAAATCCGGGACTCCAACCTGAATGATTGTTGCATACTAAATAATATTAGCATTTAAATAGCCCAGCATTGTAGTTAACAACTGGGTGAGAGTAATGGGAGGGTGGCAGTGCTGGGTTCACACCTCTGGCCCCAGCCCTTTCCTACCCTCAGCTGTGCAGGGAGGAGGCAGAGCCTCTCCCCCTTTGTTTAAGATCTTTACAGGGATAATGAAGATCCAGCAGCTATAAAAAGCTAAAATCCTAGGCCTGCCTTTTAGCTTTCCCTCCAACTGCCTGTAAACCCTGCTCAAAATATAACCCTGATCGAGAAACTCTCCACAAGCTGCTTGAAACACCTTTAAAAATTCTCTTTTTATTTCGTTTAATAAGCCTGACAGGCTCTTGCCCATAAGGAGGCTGCACAGATTATGTGTATACTCAGGTGTCCTCATTGTCACAGCTGAGATGTTGATATGTTGCCATGGAGGAAGGCTATTAATGAGAGGAAATTAAATTAGATCACCTCTGTGTATTTATCTGCACACAGCACAGCTTCAGTCTCGAGGAGAGGGAGTTCTTGTGGGAAAGCAATTAATAGATGCAGGTGCACAGGAAAAAAAAAGGCATTTCTTAGAGATCTCTGAAGGATGCAGATGATATTTAGGCTCTTTGACATGCTAATCACCAAATTTCACAGATACCGGCTGATTTATTTCACACAAATTTCATAATTAGCAAAATGTCTTGTTTTTCCAGAGCTCCTTTCCAAAGGTAACAGATGCAGATGTCTAAGGCAGGGGATGTAAATGGTGAGCAGCTCATGTAGAGACACCCAGTCCTGCTTGGTGCTGTGTCCCACAGCAGAACGTGGGATAAAAAGTGCCCAAAAATCCTGGAGCGCTGCTGCAGGCAGGAGAGAGGAGACAGAGGGAATGTGTGTGCTTGGCTGGGACAGGGAGAGCTGCAGTTAAAAACTGAAAACAGGATGGGGCCTTTGTCCCATTCTGCCCCAAATGCACGGAGGTGAAGACAATGAGCAGAGCCTAAACCAGATCCTCAGTGCTGACAGCTTGTTGGGTTCTTTGCCTTGGGTTTTTCCTCCTTTTCCATGTTTAGAGGAGTCTCTTGTGCCGGCTTGAAGGAGCTAAATTTGTCCCAGGAGGGCTCCAGAGGCAGGGAAGGTGGGCAGGACCCTCCAGCCCAGCATCACAACCATGGCTCTCCCTCCTGTGCCTCCCCTAATGAGGAAAGGACAGTAATTATCAGCCACGGGGATCTCTGACCAATCAATTCTGACTCCGTGACAATTCTTATTTTGCCAGATGGGCTGACAAATGAAACATTTTATAGCTGTAGGTAATTGTCCTCAGTTTAGAAACAAGGGAATTGAGCCCCAAGGTCACCAGAATTACAGTCAGGTACAGCACAAGGTGTTATCCACAGGGGGTGAAAATCCACCTTCTGAACAATGAGCTCGGCTGGGAATGGCACAAACTCTTCATTCTGGAAAGAAACTCAGTAGATTATGAAAATACTGTAATTAATATAAAATACATGTATTATACATTAACAGTGTCATAAACAAATATACTTGATTTAAATAATTAAGTCACCCAAGATTTTTCAATAGATCTTTGACTTCTAAGTTTCTTGAGAGGTGCACTTCAATTAATTTGGATTAAGAAAATGTACAGTACGCTTGCTGAGGTTTTGTCCCCGAGGAGAATGAATTAAGGACAACTTTTCTCTTTCTTCTCTGCTCAGCCACAATCCAGCCGAAATCTGAACAATAAATGCTGCCCCTGGGCTGAAATCCTGTATGACAAGTCACAGCCCAGAGCGAAATTTCCGAGATGAGCCACGTAAGCCCTGCAAATAGGAGCTGATAATGATAACAATCACTGCCACCCCTTTAACCATGCCTGTGCTAGTGTGTGGCACTATAATACAATTTCATATGTTAAACAACAGATGTCAAACAGAAGAAAGGAAAGAGGCCTTTGCTTTTCTTCTGTTGTGGACCTTGTTCTTCCAAAGCAGCCATTTTTTCAGTTGCCATGACAGTGTTAATAGGAGTTTATCATTTTCCCATGCCTGCTGCATACTAATGAGGGATCAATTCATGACTGTTATCTGTAAGGCTGGGAAGGGTCCAGCACCACATCCCTGCAGCATTCAGCACCTCCATCCCCAGTTTTACTTTGTGCTGTTCACCTTTCATCCAGGCCAGGCTGAGGATATGCAGCAGCCAGGGCTAACGACCCAGTGCAGCCCCAAAAAAGTTTGATTTGCTATTTCCTGATCTGTGCCGGGGAAAAGCAGCTGTGAAATATTCACAGAGATAAGGAATCCCTTCAGCTGCACGGGGAAAACTGAGATTTCTGCGAATTTGGCTGAACTTGGGGCCCTGGAAACTTTTTCTTTGGAGCACTTTAGGCTGTGAGGGAAAAGGCAGATGCCACCTTGTGCAGGATTCCAGGGGTGTTTTGGCAGGGAATTGTGTGAGCTGGGGGATCCTCAAATCCAGCCGTGAAAACAGATGAAGAAACTGAGATTGGGAAGTGGCTGCAGGACTGCTGGGGCTGTGATTAAAGTGATGCTGAACAGTTTTATCCTGAAAGTGCAGGAATGCCGTGACACAAAATCCAGCCCAGCAGCGCAGACTGGGACAAGGCAGCCCCAGATGCAGAGGCTGTTCCTCCTCATCAGCTGCACTGGGAAATAGGGGGTTGAATTAGGATTATTCACACTTCTGGCCTGATTTATTCTAGGTAGCAAAGTGAGTTCAAAACAAGACTTCTTTGAGCTGTGTAAGACTTTGAAATGCCTTGTATATCATCACACTGATAATGCCGTGGATTTCTAGATGTAAATTTTTCCTTTTGCCTGCCTGTGTTTGTTTTGCTATTGTAAAAGCCCAAAGAAATGAGGACAGACTATTTTCCCTTTTTCTCCACACGGATTTTTTTTTTTTTAAAAAAAAAGAAATCTGAAAGCATTTTGGGCTTTTTTTTTTTTTTTTCATTCTTTTTGTGTGTGTGTTATTTGCAGTTGTTCTTTTATCACTATCTTCAGGAAGCAGCATTACCATGCTGCAGATAAGAGGCACATCCAGATGTGCATATCAAAGGATGAACAACTACTTATTAAGAAAAACTTCTTTTACTGGGTGCAGGGTTCAAAGGATGAGTAAAGTCTGAGGCATAAGCGACAAAACTGTCTGGCAATTCTGTGCATTGTCAACATAATGCACAGAATGGGGGAGAGAAGGGATTCATCCCAAAGAAATGGTTGCAAAATGCATGTGGAAAGAAAAAAAGACTCAAAGGGCAAACACCATTCTCTGCAGTGACAGTATCACCCTTCCTTTAATTTTTGTTCATTTAAAAAAATTAACTTGTTGTAATTTTTTTTTTCTTTTTTTTTTGTCTGTAATGTAAAACAAAAAGTTCTCAGGGAAAGGCAGATGAAGCCAGATTTGTGATCCCATTTGGATAAGGCTGGGAAATGCTTGAGCTTGCACTAACTGTGTGGAAAAAATTCACATGTTACCAACCATCTTCATAAAATATTCTGCTTTCTCTTGAAAACTATAGGAAAAAAGATTTAATTTTTTTTTTTTGAGCAAAAATTCCAACTTCCTCTCTATTACAGGTTTGGTGGGACAGCCCTGGGTCAGATCTGCTGAAATGCATGAAAGTCAGATTTTCCCCTCTCTGTTTCCCTATCCTCTCCCACCAAAGGTTGGGAAGACACCTCCAAGGAGGGTTTGAATTCTTTTGGGTGGAATCACTGCTTTCTGAGAGCTCTCCAGTGCCCTTGAAACAGCTGGACTCCAAATATCTGCAATTACAGTTCATTGCAGGAGTTGAAATAGAAAAATGCTGCTGAGGCTCAGGACTGCAAGGTGGGAATCTGATGGAAATGTTGGGGAGAGCAGGATGCACTCAGGACTCATCCTGATCAGCGAAATTCAGCTGCAAGCAGCAAGATTTTCCCTCCTTTGAAAGGCCTTTGGACAGATTGATTATTTCTAATCAATCTTTCACTGTGAGTAAATTGAAATAAAATGATATTCAGGTTCCCATCCTGGCAACAACACAACACAGGATAGTTTGGCAGCTGCCTTAATCACTGCAGGTTTCTGAGCTCTTTTCATCTTTAGCTCTCTTGAAAATATGAGATTGCATAATGCACTCCTATGTTTTATATAACAGACTCACATGGCTTCACATTATAATTTCACATCAGTTTTACCTCAGAGTTTCTAGCAGGTCAAGTAACCTTCTGATTTCATTTAAAGTTTCCATTATTCTCTCCTGAAAAGGAAAATCTAGCTCTTGTTTGGACAGCTTTGGTAACTCCAAAGGAAAAATTGGGCATTATAGTGAATACAAAAGATTCACTTTCCATGCATTAGGCTTTTGAATTGCTTTCTTAATGCAAAGTTGGACAGGAGAGTATAGGCAGGGAAAAAAGATCATTTTGTGTCCATGGTCAGATGTCAATATTGACAAAAATAAATGGAATGTAACAATAGATCCTTGCAAAGATGAAGGTCATATGACTAAAATGTCTAAGCAGACCTTGCACTGTGGCTGTATCTTATTGCTGTTTGTGATAAATCACTGGCTCCCCCCTCCCCTTGTTTAAAACATGCAAAAAGAGTAAATCTGGAATTTTAGCCTATTTAGGCAATAATAATGAATGCAAATCTGAACTGCTGCACTTAACCAATGAAAATAAAAATAAAATTAAGAAAAAGAAAGCAAGAAATAAGCCTAGGGAGGTCAGGAGTGTTGGTGCCACTGAGGTCTGTGCACATCACTCCCCACTGCATGGTTTGAAATTTATTTGTTCCAGACTCAGATGATGCAAACTGCTCTCCCTGCCCAGGGCACTGGCTGAGCTCCAGTTTGTAAATTGGGTTAATTAGTGATAGTCTGTAAACTCATTGTGGCTCACACAGAGAGTTTTCCTCATGGCAGACTTTCTTGCCCAAGTCAATCCCTTTATGAAGTCTGAGATTCTTCCAGGTTTTTATTTTTCCCAGTTAATCCCATTGTTTGGAGTGGAAGGGGCTGCTCAGCACTCAGTCCTTTTCCCAAAGTGAGGAGCACAGCCCAGCCCCTGGCACCACAGCCCTGAGCAGAACCTGCTTTGTTTCCTGGGGATCACAGAAACCCCACTTGTGTTTGAGACCTTTGGCCTAGCAGCTCTTGAGGATTTGGAGGTGTCATCATTTATGGTCTCCATAAATGTTTCTCATGTTTGGCTCTTCCTTTTTTATTCTGTGCAGTTCCCTAACCCAGGCATTACTGATGTTCTGAATATCTGGGTACCTTTGGTGAGACTGAAAGATAAACCCTTGGATGCCCAGTGTTCCCTGTTCAGAAATATGGACAGACACTCTAAACCAATTAAAAACAAACAAACAAACAAAAAAATCAAAAAAGCACTTCAAGTACTTCAGTTTCCAGCTGATTTATAGACCTGATGAAAACTATTTTCTTGACATGAAATAATTTTTTTGAACTGGCTCATTTTTTTTATTGCCATCTCAGTCTGAGAAGTTCCTCACGTCTTGTTTTGCATGACAAAAATCAACTGTTGAGTTCAGTCCAGGAGACAAAGCAGTGGGCAAAGGTTTCCCAACCATGGCATTGTCCTCCCTGAGAGCTGAACAGCTCCACCAAGTCTGCTTCAATTACACTGCCATTTCCTAACTCAACCCAAAATATTTCTTCAAAAGGCTCATCTGGTTTAGGGTCATGATCATAGGTGGAAGGTCAGTTAGTCATTTGCAGAGACATTCGCTTCTCACTCAAATCATCTTTCATAAATCTTAAAGGAATGCTGTAGTTTATGGCAGGAGGAGCAGGGGAGGCTAAGAGAGATTTACACAAAATTTCTTCCAATTCAACGTAAGTAGGAGTTTTTCCTTTTTGAGAAACGAGGTTGTTTCCCCAGCTCTGAAGGAGAAGGAGCTACACTGAAAAAAGAGTTTCTGTCCAGCACAGGATCTGCCAGGGAATTTATGTCAGGGTGCCCATAATCACTTGTTATTTCTATGATATGCACATAAAAATGCTTGGCTAAGCTCCTGTCACCTCTGTGTGCCAGCACAGCCCGTGTGGGGACAGGGAGGGAAAAGACTGGGGGGGGAAACCCTTAAATTTCAACAAAAACCACGTCATGATATCTTCATTTGCTGGTTTGTTCAGTTCAGGACATGGAGGCTGTGCCTGGCCCAAGCCCTGGGAAGGGGAATAAAAGCTGAGGTCTGAAGCAGGTGCCCAGGTTCAGACTGCAATTCTGGTGACCTTGGGGATGTCCTGAGGTGCCACCTCCTCTCCACCAGCTCCTGGATGTCTGAAGCCAGCCTGGCAGTGCTGCCAGGGACAGTCCTGGGCTCAGCCCTGACAGGACTGGCCACTGCTGCAATTTTAGTGCAACGCCAAGAGGCTTTTGGAGAGATTGAGGCAGATTCATTTCTCTGATTGGGAATGTCAGTAGTGGCACTGTGGGAAATCCTAACTCCAAACGTGGCTGGTCTGGCTTCTGGAGTGCCCTGATGAGCCTGGGGCTGAGCTGATCTGCCCTAACTGCAGTGAGCCTGTCCCAGAAAACCAACACTGCTGCCACTGAAGGGCAGAAGAAAAGTTCCTTAAACAGATGGCAAAATAAACTATTTATCAGATGCCAAGAGGAGAGGGAGGATTCCCAGTGTACCCTTAGATGTGCTGGGAAATGTACAGAAATTGTCTGAGTGCTTCAGTTTTCTTGTGTAAAAAGAAAAAGATATTACAGGTTCAGGCTATACTCATTGCACAAGAATGTTTTCCCTCATTTGGAATAATTTGTGAAGTTTGGTAGGTGAAAACTGTTAAAAAAGATGTTAAGTGTTAGCAGCAATAAATCTGTATTGGTTTTGCTTCTTAAAAAGATTACAGATTGCAGAAATCCATACCAGAGATTTATCCAGTGCCAGCAGAACTTTTAGTGCCTCTCATAAAGAATATATGGGCTGATTGTCCCCTCCTGATTATTGGTAGAGCACAACAAAAGAGTTCTGAACATGGGTTTGATGATGAGGTGTGAAATGTTTCAGTGATTTGTTTTGTGTTTGTTCCTTTCATTTCTAGATCACTCATGACAATCAGCAATGTATCAGCAGGACGAGACAATTTACCACTGCATGAGCTAAAAGGGGAAAAAAGCTCCATACATTTTATATCCCTTTTGTAGTCACTATAGTGCACTAAAGATGACCGTGGGTCACAAAGCTTGTGCTCAGCACAGTTTATGTGTTTTATAACTTCTTTGGGTGCTCTCACCCTATTTATTTTAGTGTCCTTAGATAAGGATGGTGTTGTCTGCGCTCTCTTTCATAAAACCCCCTTTCCTGACATGATTCAAAAAATTACTTTCTCGTTAAAATAAAAAACCCCGGAGCCCTCAGCTGAAGCTTTTCCCCCTTCTCAACTGAATGGATTTTTCCTTTGTTTGTACATGACAATCTGGGGGGGGAGAGTTTTGTGCTTAAACTGCTCATGTGACTGTGTCACATGCGTATCAGCTACAAAAGGAGCTTTGGCATGTTATGTATAAATCTCCATTAAGAGAGAAAATAGGCAAGTTTTACGTGACTGGTATCTCATTCACAATAATTAACTCATTAACCATCTCCAAGCACTGCACGAGCAAGGGCAGAACAACCAGCAAAAGGAGCATTTTGGTCACAGTGTGGCACCTAGAGGAACAGTCACTGTTCTTCTCACAGCCTCTAGTTCCCATGGTATAAAGAAAGTCTCTATAAATTACAGGTTGTTAATTTAAAGCCTGGTCCTGATTTATGCAGGAGAGGAGACCCGGGTGGTAACGTGGTGTCTGTAGACATTTCACCCCAAGCAACTCTCGGATTTGTTGCCTGGTCTGACCTGAATTTGAGGGGGAGGCAGAAGTCTCAAAGATTTTGATTTGTTCCATGAGAGGGGCTGAATATCAGAGAAGGGCATTTTTATTTCCAAACTTCAGAAAGGGCTCTGATATATTCAGTCTTTATTAGAAATACACAAGAAACCTTCATTAATTTCATTGCTCGTGCAACAGCTGCTCTTTCTGTAAGATTCCCCCCAGCAAGTAAATCCCTTACAGTGGGCAGAACCAAAAGGGCAATGATCACAACCAAAAAAAATTACTATAAAGCAGGTTTTTAAATGTGAAACAAACCTTGCAGTTTGTTCCCAGCCCTTCCTGTGCCAAAGACACTCAATCCCTTTCATCTCCACCACGTGAAACTAAAACCAAGCAAGCTGCTGGAGCAGCCTGCCAATCTTTATCTCATTCCTCAGCATTTTGTGATAATTTTGAGTTAAAACTCTGCTGAAGGCAAGCTCCTGTCTCTGAGAGTGTCAGCACATCCCTGGCAGGGCACGGGCAGCTGCTTTTCCAGACACCCAGTGACACTGCTCCAGGATGGTGATTACTCAGGCAAGATTCCTGCATTAATATTCTGGGAGCCCCTCAATGTCCTGTGCTCATTCAGGGCTGAAGAAGTGCTCTGCTGCCTGGGACAGATCAGGTTTATTCCCAAGTGTGTGTTCCCGGAGCAGGGAGAGGTCTGGGGGGGTTCTGTGAGATGAGGAGAGGGAAGGCCAGTCCCAGCCCAGGTTTGTTCTCCCTCTGCAGAGCTGGAGCTGAGGGCTGCTGTCATTAAGCTGTAAAAGCAGCAGTCTGCATCAGAAGGAAATGGGCACATAAAGCCATCCCCTACAAAAGGTGACATCCCTGAGATTATTCTGCTTTTAAGAGGCTTTTTAATTTGTCCATGGGTGAAAGGAAACGTGGCTTTTGTGCAGAGGTTCAGATAAATCTCTTTGTGACAAGAGGCTGTGGACAAGTCACAGGGACAGATTCCCTGCAGGTGTGAAAGGGCTCTGTGCCCACCCAGAGCTGTCAGCTGAGGGCAGGATCTCTGCAAATGTAGCTTAGCCTCCAAAAGGCTTTGATCAAACTTTTGGGGGGCTTTTTTCTTTGATATCACAGCCTAGCTGAGAGATGCACTTCTCTTTTCATGAGACATTTCCATTAATAACGTCAGAGCAAGGTGGAATCGGGAGGTGAAGGTGAAGATAATGAGAAGGTGTTATCCCAGGCAGTCTGTTCAGTGTCTGCACAATTTCCACTTGTGACAAGTTTGCTCCAAACCTCAGGGCTGTAATTCATTGCCAGAGGTGCAACAGGGGCTGCTCGTGCATCATCCCCAGCAGGACAACACATCCTTTGGGAGCTGTAATGTTCCCTACAAACCTCGGGGACCCTACTAGTGTTAGAAAGTGAAGCTAAAGATGCTCCTTTGGAGGAGGAGATCCACCAGGCCAGTCCAGGATGGGCACAACCACCCCAGTATTGCCAGGCACCAGCGAGCCTCGAATTTACAAGCTTAGTCTGAGTTGCGAATTGATCTAGACCTGTTTGTGCATCCTCTGAATTTCCTGGCTTCACTATTTGATCTTTTGGCTTCATGGAACAGAATCCTTCCTTCTGGGGACGGTGGGGAAGTCCTGCTTGCATTTAGCCCATCAGCAGTGGCAGCTGGCCTTGGTGCTCGGGGCAGTTTGTGAGGGAAGCCAGGCTGAAATTGCTGGTTACCATCATAACTGAAAGGCACTTCCTTTCATGCCTCCCTTTAAATGCAGCTCTGATGCTCGCTGGTCATAAATGCAGCCTGGTCCCTGCACTTGAAAAAGCTGGGAAAGCACATAAGTGATTCTGCTATTTTCCTGCTCCCATTAAAAATGCTCAACCTCCTGTATTTGCACGCTTGCCAATGTGATTTCTCTCTGGCCCGCTAAGCTCTTTTCACTCTACTGTAGGTCTAATTGTACAATTTTTCCAAAGAGAAGCCCCAGGTTTCCCCTTTCCACGGCCCAGAAAAGCTCCTGCTGTGCCCCTGCAGCCGGGCTCTATCCCAGCGGGGCGCGGGGGGCACTTCCAACCCCATTTCCTTCTGCAGGAGGGGAGCAGGGTCCCCAGGGCTGCCCCGGGCACTGCCTCCCTGCCTGCTGTTTGCCAGCTTGCAGCCACACCTGCTGCAGGCCACTAACCCCTTTTTATGAGGAAAACCTTAATACCTCCCTGTAAAATCCTTGCCACCCCCTGAGCCTCCCTTCCCATTCCCTCCGCAGCTCCAGCTCCTCGCTGCTGGGAGCAAACCCATCCCTGGCTTTGGTGCTCTTGGTATAAACATTTCCTGGAGCTCATAAACACCTTCCTCATTTATCAGTGCGGTGAGAGATGTTTATTGGCCAGATAGAAAACGCTGATGGGATCAGTGCTCCGGGAGATTCCTGATCCCGTGTGCTGATGCTCCCCAAAGAGGGGCTGAATGTGGGGCCGGGTCTGAATTCCAAATACGGGCCCCCCCAGTTTTTAATTGCTCCTAGTGATGATTGCAGCTTCCAGCACGAGCTGCTGAGCTGAGCAAAGCTCGTTTTACAGCAGCCCTGGTATGGACCAAATTGAGGGAGGTAAAAGGAAAGGGCTGGGGCGCTGGGGGAGGAAGAGGAGATCTATAACTGGCATGTTAATAAAACTCCAGTTTGTCACTTCAGCAGCACACCCTGAGTGTAATAACTAAGCTTCCTTTCTATACCCCCTATGAGTTCCTTTGTATTGACAGATGCCATTTGTTCATTTACGACGTGATAATAAAAACCTTCAGCTTTACTGAATGTTGTTCTTTTCCTCCCCTGACACTGGGGCACCAAATGGTTTGTACTGCACTCAGCAGGCACTTTTCATTAAAGATCATGCCATGAAAATGAACTGTATTTGAAAACCATTTAGGAGCAGAAGTTCTGCTGTTGAATAGGCTGCACAGAAACCTTCCCTGGTGAGGCAGCAGCTTCCCAGGAGCCTCACCCGCTCCCACATGGATGCTGGGATGAGGGGCTCTCGTGTCCAGCAGCATTTGGGGCTCCAACTGCTCAGATTCCTGCAGCAGTGATTCTCCATTGCTATCAGCTTCCTCTGATTATTTCTTTTTCTAAATCTCTATCTGATTTTAAATACCTCAAAAAAATCTTTCTTTGTGCTTATCTGCTCTTCTTGAAGCTGGTGATTTCAAAGTTTTCACGCGCACGCAAATGGAGCCTAAACTGTAAATTGGGGTGGCTGAAAATGAACATTTGAATTGATAATTAAGCCGTTATTCAGGAATGCTTGAAACATGGCTCAAACCATATTTTTAAGTAGTGGTCAAAATTCAGGCTGTGACAGCACCTGCAGCTGTGATTTGATTTGCAAAGTTTTGAATTCTCACTGAACTGAGCAAACCATGAATGCACAGCCTTGGGCTGGACTCACCTTGGAAAATCCAGCCCACAGGTTTGCAGTGCTCTGTCCAACATGTAGCACTGTAAAAAACGTTAAAAACAAAGCAATGATCAGCATTTGTTCAACACATTAATTAACTTCTACCCTGGGCAATAAGTAATGTTTCTTTCCCTCTGTAGAGTCAGTTGTAAGTCTAGTAGCTGGCTCAAGGGTTTGCTGTGAGTAAAAACAAATAATCTGCATTAATTATTCCTAATTAAACCCCCAAAAATTATTATTGAAGCAAAAATAATTCACCAAACTGGAAGACAGCCACACACTGTACTTACTAAATACCAACAGAGTGCTCTCAGCATTTTCCTCAAGCAGAGCTCTAGAAACTCCTCACCAGCTTCTGTGAAGCTGCAGTAGGACAATGCTAGTATCTTTATTATTATTAGGATTTAAATTAATCATATTTCATTGTACTTTATGAAATACCTGTAAAAGAAGTGATTACTAACCACAAAAAAAAGGTACCAATAACTGTTCTCATCCTTCCCTGCTCATCCAGGAGGGACTTTTATCACCAACATTATCACTTGTTGCCAAACAAGTACAGAGATGTTAGCCCGGAGGATGAAATAGTTTAATCATGGGGAAACAATTTGCAGTGCACAGATCTCAGCTGGTTCCCTTTCATCTGCTCGCAGTTACTCAGCGACTCCCGAAAATCTGTTTTGTAGCTGTAATAAAATTCATTCGCCACTCTCGCACGCACACACCAAATGGTTTGGCTGATTCTGAAGTGTTACAATCACCTGGAACAAAGACAGGATTCATAAGTTTTCAGGGGGAGTATTCTGGGGTTTTTAAATCACATAAACATGATATTTGTCTTTCAAGAAATAAAGAAAGCAGAGATTACAGATGTAGGCTGCGGGTTTATCTCTAGATTTACAACATCCACGTGATGATATCATCCACGTTACACGTGTGATCTCACTCTCCATAGAGAGGCACTTTGGCTATTAAAAACCAAGAGTTACATTTATTCAGTAGCTTTTGCTTAGCATGACCAAACCCCAACAATTACTTCTTGGCAATTTTTTGCTGGAGTTTAAATAATTTTACCTTTGCCAGAGCTGTCTATCAACTTCTAATTTGCTGCCTGAGCAAGCCTGTTTCTTAAACTTTGATTAGGCTGGCAATATCTTTTGTAATATCTCTTAAGAAAGTGCCCTTTAACACTTTAGAGCCCTGCACATCCGAATTCGAGCGGTGGAAATACACGTCTAATGTTTTTCATATTCTCTTATCTCTTCCTGTCGCACAAAAATGATTTTGCTGAGCGCAGATAAGATCTCTCTGTGAGCACAAAGCTGTGGGGTTAATTCAGTGTTCCTCGCCCTTCTCAGGCTCAGCTGCCGTTATTGTGGTCGTGCAGCAGCCAAAGAGACTCGGGGAGAGCCAGAGCTTGGTTTGGGGAGCTCGGGGAGCTCTGAGAGCCACAGAGACAGCAGGGCTGCCAGGGATGGGCATCTGGTGGCCCTGGTGAGGCAGCAGAGCCCTGGGGCTGGCTGTGCCTCCTGGAGCTCCCTGGCTGCTCCTCCAGGCCCTGGCACAGGTGTGGCTTCAGCTCCTGGCAGAGGGGACAGCGAGGTCCCGATGCTCCGGGCCGGTGTGTGGGGTGAGGAAGGGGGAGCTGAGGTGGGGCTGGGGATGGCTGGTGGTTCTGAGAGCGGTGTTTGCTGTCAGGACAGCTGCCTCTACCCCAGCCCATTCCCCTGGTGTCTTTACTGACCCTTGAGGTGCCACATTCCCAGGGAGAGGAGCTGGGCAGTTCTCAGCTGCAGGCCAGCCTCACTGTGCTGTGCAGTGACCAGAGCTGGAGCAATCCAGCCACGGGCTGCTGGAATCCCTGATTCCCTCCCTAAGGCACAGCAAGGCACAGCTCCTCCACTGGGCATGAGAGGTGGCCCCTTGCAGACCCTGCCAGCCCTGTCCATCAGCTGTGACCTCCCCTGTGCTCTGCACAGCCCCAGACTCCAGCACCCACGGAAAGCCCACAGTGCTCATGCAGGAAGGGAAGAGCAGAGGGAAAGGACCCAGTGTTGGCTGAGGACACTCACAGTGCTCATGTCCTCCCTCAGCTGGAAAATCCCTGGGCAACCTGGAGCAACCTCGCTGCTCCCTTTGCCTCAGTTTCCCTCTCTGTGCAGGAAAATGTGCAGATTTCAATGTTTCCCAACGCCAGCACGCTGTTGTGACACATCATATTCAGCTACTCCCTAATGGGGACAATATAAATTCCATAGCTGCTTTATCTGATCCAGCAGTCATGAGTCTGCCTGTCGGAAAGCTGCTGCTGCTCTTGATAAGGAAACATTCCTGCTCCAGAAATTCCTTCTTGAGGGAAGAGCGAGGAAGGTCTCAGTCATGTCCTGCTGAGCAGGTGCCTGGGCAGCAGCAGATTCACGGTCACATCCCTGTCCTGGCCAGATTTGTGCATCTGGAAATGTGCCTCGAGGTCCCTGCAGCAGGGGACAGTCCCTTGGCAGGCACCTCCTGCCATTGCTGCAATGCCAAGGTAGCCCTGGAGCCCAAATTGGTGTCATCCCTTCCCAACAAACTGGGCAGGAATTATTGCTCTCATGGCTTTGGTTTGTGGCGTTTCTTTAAAGCAAAACAATGGAAATTAGTGATTCCAATCTCGTTTGAAAATTAGATTTTAGTGTGATAGAATATGCACAAAAGCCCTTGACTTTAGGCCCTGCAGTACCCCTGAGTACCCCTGTTCATTCTGGGGGGCAGCTGAGGCTGCTCAGATCCAGAGGTGCCTCATTACCTTCTGTGGCACACTAACCAAGAGCTCCAGAACACACATCTCCCCCTCCACATGCAAACAAAAACCAGCTTTCTGGGTTACAAATGCCAATGGCAACGCTGGCAGCGTCCCAGTGATGCCAGTGCCCGTGGAAATCCTTGGGAAATGCCTTTAGTGCTGCTCCTGTCAGCTCTGGCACTGCACGAGAGCTTCTGAGCCACACAGCAAAGGCACAGGGACGTGGAGTTTTTGTGTTTGTTCTCCCCTTCCCTCCCCACCTTCTCATTTCATCCCACCTCCCCACAGCCAGTCCTGCAGGGTTAATTCAAATAACCTGTTTATTACTTCAGCAGTTCACAAGAAACATGACTTGTCTAGTTCTGTTTATAGAGCATGTAATCATTAGAATAAAATAACAACAAAGATCAAATCACCATCTGTATTTAAAAGTGACCTCGAGTCTTTCCTGGGACAGAAATACTGCTGTGAACATCTCAGAAGCTTTGGGGACCTCAGCTAAAATCTTTTCCCTTTTTAACAATGCACATCATTAGCTTTTGTTAGGGTGGGCTTTGCTGTGTACAGTTATTTATGTTTTGTTGCTATGGTAGTTGCTTCTGGTTTTGAAAGGTGGGGATGTTTTGTCAGTCAATTGGAATCAGATTAATTGAGCTCCTTCTGATATAAAAGTATCAAATCAATGCAGTGTTCACCTTGTAAAATGCACTTTTTTTTTTTTTTTTTGGTTTGTTTAATGCCTCCTGAGATTAGATGCATTAAAGTCCACGTGGAACTAACTTTTCTTTCTCTTCTCACCCCCACACTTCCCCATATGTGGTTTTGATTTTCCCCTCAGGGTACCTATGGGAGGTCTGGAAAACTCTTGGGAGCTTTCAAAGAATGTTAATATGTATAACACTGCATTTTCAGTTTTAAATACAACATGTAAAGACCTTTCTTTTTGAGGATAAACAAGGAAAGCTGCTAGTTAAAAACTATTTGTAAGGAAAAGTTCCCACTTACCATAAAAAAGCTTAATAACATTTAATTGTATTTCATAGCATTTTGCACCCATAGTATTAAGCTTTTACAGTTCCTTGTAAAACGTCTGGGCAACACTGACTTTTAATTCTTCTGAGCTGGTTTTTAACTCTTCTTGATAAGAAATTTCTACCTAATGGTCCAGTACAGCATTTTCTATTCAAACCTTGAGCATTCTGTTTGCCTGAGAGCAGGATCTGGCCCTGCTATCTCCCTGATCTAACAATCCCCATCCCTGCCCCATGCTTGCTGTGAGCACCGAGATTGAGATTGCAATCACAAGTGGGAGCAGAGCTTTTTGCCATAAGTAATTCTGCAGATAACAAGAATAAACATTTATGAGATCAAACTCTGAAGCACAAAGACCCAGCACCTCTGGGTAGATGGCGATTTTGTGCTGGTGATCAACAGGCATTAAGTTATTGGTTATAGCTGCACTCCCTCATTTATCCTCACTTGAAGAGTTAGCTGGGCAGTGCTTCAGATAAAGACTGTGAAATTTGATCACTGGAACTAAAATGGATGGCTTAGCTGCCTAATCTCCTCCATCCCGTTATCATCAGCTCCCAATCCCCTCCCCACACCATCCTCAAAATTGGGAAATAGCCCCAGACTTATGGGAATATGCTGCTGGGTTAAAGTAAACAGCTCTCACAGACTGTGTGGCCCCAACCACAGCCCCAGGTGGAGCTGGTGGGAGCCCCAAAGAGGGAACATTAACTTTGGGGGAGATTGTGGCAGGTTTGTCTGTGGGATCAGCTTGTTCAAGTTGATTGTCTCCATATCTGAAAGCATCTGATAATATATTGCTAATTTGTATAATCTGCCTTTATCCCAGCAAATTGCCTCTGGAGGCTGAATCCTGGCAGCCAGGGCAGAATTTGAGAATTTGAGGCTCTGAGCTCGGCCATCAGTGCAGCACAAACCAGGAGAGCAGAGCCCCAAACGCTCCCCTGCCACGGACATGGGGCTGCCTTTGGGGTCTGCTTTGCTCTCCCCCAAAACAGACCATTTCTCACTAATGCAAATGAAGGTAACTCATTTTGCAGGATTGGTTATTGATCCCTTCCCTGTGGATGCACTCGAGGGGAGGGAGCAAGGCCAGATGTGTTTCCTTTGTGCTGGGTTTCTCTTCACCCAGAGCCTGGTACCCTCCTGCTGCTTGCAGAGCCAGCTGCCCAGCCTGGAAATGCACTAGTATTGCTGCTGAGTGTCATTCATGGAACTTCCTTTACCACAATCACTTCATCTGAAGGGAAAAATAAGTTTACTGCTGACATGACAAGTCCCTTTTTCATCCACAGATCGTACTGAGCTTCACAAAGGGGAAAATGATCCACGTGATAAAAATATGTAAGATAAGTACAACTAAAATCCTAATTTAATATGGTGGTTATTCCATGCTGCAGGAGTACACAGACCCATAATATCCCAGATTTTGAATGTATTAGCTGCTGAAAATATTTTTAGGAAAAATAAAAAAAAAAAAGTCCTTTTCCAAATTGCTTCAATCTCTTTGTGAGAAAAGATAACAAAGTGGGACAGAAAGCAAATGCATTGGGTTAAGAATCTGAACCTCTGGAATTCCAGCACTATAGGTTTATGATTAGATTTTAACTGGAGAATTTATTGGGAATATTGATAAAGCATCCCCATCTCCATTGTGTACTAATGCACTTCCAGCAGCACCGAGCTGGTGCTGATTAAGGCTGCTGGGATTATCTGGGATGTTATTTAAGGGGTTTGCCAGTTTGCCACTGGTCTGTCAGCTCTGGGCTCCTGCCTCTGCCTGGGGACAATGGCTGTGCTCTGGGCAAGGGGGGAAATCTGGCTGGAATATTGGGGGGGGACTGGGGCTTGGCTTTGGGCTTCACATTGAGGCTTCAGGACTGCTGTGAGTGAGGAAATGATGGCCTAATTTAATATATTATTGTTATACCTTAGGCATTTCTTCTATCTCATTTCAAATCCAATGTCCTCTATCCAAAAAGAGAAACCTCTCAGAGCCTGCACTGCCCATCCCCCTTACCCAGCCAAGGACATATTTAAAACTTAAGGGCAAATGTTCCATAAAACACTGCCCAACCCTTTGCAAATTCTCTGCATAACTCTCACATGCATCCTCTAACTTTAGTCCTTCCCTACTCCAAAGTTGTAATTTGCCCTCCAGTCCTTTTCTGTCTCCCTCTCTCTCTTTTTTACAATCTCTGAGATGGCAATTAGCTGGAGAGATGCACTTAGAGCTTCTCTTCAATCACAGATCCCTCCTCTCAGGCTCTCTGCTGCTCTATGTTAATTTAAATCTCCTTTTGCATGAAGCATCAGGCCAAATTCTTTAATTGTTCCCTCCTTATGGGTGATTTGGCTCATGCTTCCCACCCATGGCTGTGGTAACCATAGTCCCAAAGGTGAACTGGGATGAGGTTTTGTTAAAGAAAATCCCCGGGGGCAGAATCTGTAAAGCTGAAGAAAGAAATAGCAGTACTAGAGCTGACCACCTTTTCTCTGATAGACCTACCAGTCGACATTGTCTTTAATGTCTTTATTTGTCTAAATGTCTTTAACTGTCTAAAATCTGCATTTTAGAAGTGCCTGAGCTGAGGCAAAGCCAGAAAGTTCCATCTGATGGATGAGGACAAAGCCAGCAATGATGTGGAGCCCAGAGGTTTGGAGCATTTGCTGCCTGAGCCATTATTCAGTTTTTCCCTGGGTGATCCAGCACCACCTTCCCTTCTCCTGCAGCTCCTTCGGGTTTGTGGATTTGGTCTGAAATACATGCAGGGGATATCTTGAGTGAAACACTTCTCCTGCTGTGAAGCTCAGCTCTGCTGCCTTTAACTCTTTAACTCTTAAACAGTTTTAACTCCGTCAGTGCACATCCCAAGGCGTCCCCTTTGCCCTCCACACAGAGCAGGCTGAAATAAATGCGACAGAAAGATGAGGCATCAGATATTGAGGTACCAAACGCTCTGGAGCAGCACGAGATGCCCTTGAGAATTTGAAGGAGGCTGTGCCTGTGTCCATGCCAGCAGTCCTGCCTGGAAAATGGTGCTGGGCCTGGTGGCTGCAAAGCCAAAAATTGGGTATGACACTTTCCTGCCCCTCAGACTCTGAATTCCTGCTGCTGTGTATTTAGCATCCCCCTCGTGAAGTTAAAGCCGCTCATAAAAGTGTGAAGCAAAAAGTCCAAACTTACATGGGGACTGTTCCATTTTCTCTGTGTGGCCATAATGGGGTTATTTATGGGACATGTAGGAAAGATTAAAGGTTTTCATAATAAAGGAAGGCGAGAGCTCAAGAACTGGGTGCCTCCTAACAGCACTGACTCTCAAGACAGGATAAATCACCCAAGCAACCATTAAAACTTCAAGAAGATTGCTTGTAAACCTCCAAGCCATGCCAATAAAGCATATTCCTTGCCACGGAGCAGCCCAGATGGTGGAGCTCAGCAGTTTTCAGAGCTCAGGACTCCTCAGTTTAACCTTCCTGTCCCTCTCCTCAGAGGGCACGGTGCCAATGAACCGCTGTGGAATCCATGGGATCTCCAAATGTGGGATCACAGGGACAGCAGGCTCGGGAGGAGCGACCCTCCCAGTCAGAGCCCACCTCAGAGCTGGGCTCCACTTCTGCCCCAACAACTCCGGGCCATTTTTCATTCTGCTGCTTCTTGGGGGTCTCCCATCATAACACAGAGACACATTTTTATGGGCTTCAGGAAGTCAGGAAAATATTTCAATGCCCTTCAAGGTTCTGGTTCATTTGCATTTTAGAAAGTCAAGTCTGCCCATTCCTTCCACTCTGAAAGACCAAGTGAAAAGTGCAATAAATCACAGTTTAAGCTTGTGTGTGGCACAGCATCAGCCAGGGATCCTTCCCCAAGTCTTGCACCAGAGAAAAGCCCCAAACCAAAATTTTTATATCATTTCTCCTCATCCATTTGTTGCTTAGTTGTCTGGTTGGGATTTGTTCAGTTGGTTTTGCTTTGTGTCGGTTTTTTTCTTTCCCATTCCTGTTTCAGGAAAATCTCACCCAGATTTTGAGCTGAGACTCCACGTGCTCAGGCTGGACAGAGGCAAGTGCTGAGGAAGGTGATGAAGGAGTTAATCTGGCCCAAGAACAATTCCCAGAGATGGATCACGCCTGGTCCAAATTCTACAAGTGGATTTTCCTCACGTTTCATTTCTTTTTCAAGCCTTGCTCAAGAGAAGTAACCAGATCCAATTTTCATGTTAATTCTTAAACTTGACTTAAGAGAGGAGTAGATTTATGAAGAGTCTTAATTCTGCAGACTGCAGGCTCCCCATGGGGGTGTTCAGAGATTTTCTGGGGAATTCTGGTAACAGACTCAATTCCCACAACAACAGCTTGACTCTTACTGGGGGATTTCTGCTGTTGTTACATAATAAATCACAGTTCTCATAATAAAAATAAGTGGAATCTACCAATATTCAAACCATTGATAGTTAAGCAACTGTTCAGATTTTGGGAAGCATTTTTTTTACAGACAATATAAGAAAGTCTTTCTGGGAGACAAATTAAGTAAATACCTCATAAATAAATTACCCCTGGTCACCCGCTTAAATCAATGGGAGTAAGAGAATGACAATCAGTGCATTGTCATTCTGCTTTTTCATGGAGTAATTCTAAAGCTGTGCAGGAGGAATTGTCTTATTCAGTTGAAATCCATGGATCTTTGTTCAATGAGTTTGGTGCAAAATGGATTTAACAACAGGAGGAGATGGACAGGAAGCTCCTGTCCATACAAACCAGGCTGTCACAGTGTCCAAAACAACCTTCAGATTTCCCATTCACCACAGGCTGCCCGCAGGCCTGGCTTTAAAATAATAAATATTCCAATCCCCTGAATGAAGGAATGAAGGACAATTTAGAGGAGCTAGAAAAACATCTCTAAAAATTAGGTGATAATGCCATCAAGCCAAAAACCTGCCTCTATCTGGGGAGGAAAAATTAAGAAATATCAGTGCCAAAACTATCAGAGGTGACTTGGGTAGCAGACAGGAGCACTGGGATGGGCCCAGGGGTGCTGGGGTCCATGGAGGTTACTGGGAATTTGCCTCCTGAGCAACTGGAGCTGTGCTGGTGGGGAAAGGGGGAGATGTGTCTGGGAAACCCCAGCAAAGCCCACCCTGCTGCCCCTCATGGCTTGCACTGCTCCAGGAGACTCGAGTCCAGCACTTGGCACCTGAGTGGGGAGAGAGTTTCCTGTCTGGAGACACCAAATTGTGTCTCATGGGTGGCCAAAGTGCAGCTTCTTTGTCTGTTCGAAGGTCAAAAGCGCTGAAGCATCAGACCTGCAGTCACACCAAAGCAGGAGAAGTGAATTGGAGTATAAAAAACTGGCTGATGTCAGGCAAGGCCATGAAAATCTCATCCCTATTTATTTCTGCTCCCTTACTCCCCAGATATTTGTGTGTTGCCAGCACAGGTCGTTATCTGACTGGGGTTTTTTTTTAAAGTTTCCTCCCAGAAATGCCCACGAGATTTGAAGTTAGCCTGGAAATCTTTCAAAGGACCCCAAAGATAACTGTGCTGGGTCTTCTATTGCATTTCCATTTTATGGCATCTTTTTATATTCTGCAGTAGCCTTTTCTGAATAAAAATGAGACAGCCTCTTAAGAGGCCTTTTTATTATTTGCATTTGGCAAAAACAGCCTTAATGAGCTGTTAAGAGTCATTCCCCAGTCCTATTGTTGGCGATGCATGGGAGCCTGTAAAGTGCTGAAAAGCCAAAAGACAATTTATGATCCCTGATGCTATCCCTTCCTGAGACAATCCCACAGAAAGGAAGATATCTGGGGAGTAGGAAGTCCCATTATTTAAATGCCTGAGTAACTTTTACTGGAGTCATAACTGTGGAATTTGCTATTTTCATTTCAGAGCTGCTGCGTTCCCTGGAGAGGAGCAGTGAACAGGGGATGGGTGAACAGGGGATGGGTGAACAGGGGATGGATGAACAGGGGAGAATTCCCCATCCATTCCCAGCTTGGAATAAACAGCACCAAATTCCAAACAGGCACCAGTGGCTTTCCCAAAATCCCACTTTTGTGGCAGCAGTTCTGAGCTCAGCACACGGGATGGGGAGGGCAAAGGAACCCGAATTTCCTCAGGTTCAACCAGGGTTACTGAGCACCACAAAATAACCACCCGAAGGGTTTCTCCGGGCTGTGCACACAGGATGGGATGCTCTGGGCATTGCTGGCCCTCGGAAGGGAGCAGGCAGTAAATGTGGGAGGTGCTGGCAGTGGCTGGGGGTGCTGAGGGACAATCACAGCTTTGTGACAAAGGCAGAGACCTTGGGGTTAGCACTGACACCCGGACGGCTCAAGAGAACAGCAAATATTGCAGCATGGTCTGGTCCCTTCTGTAAATGACAAATGTTCGTGTTTAGCAGGCTCAGGGGTAGAGATGAGCTCAGGAATTCCCTCATTGCAGGTTTGTCCCTGGCACGGGAATTAAGGGCTGGGCAGAGATGAACCAGCGAGGCCTTGCACCAGCAGGGTTGCTCCTGTTCTGGGAGCTGGAATCACTTCCACTCCAAAGAAAAACAAGGGAAGTAATTAAAATAATGAAGGATTTAAAAGTCTCTCTTAAGATGTTATTTTTTATATGGGAGATCTTCTCCTCCACTGAGACATTCCCCATTCCTGGCCAGATAATCCCAGCACAGCCCAGGTGTGCAATGAGCATCCTGCACCAGGCACTTTAAGAGGAGGGAAAAGTCCTTCAATTGCTTTCCTAAAGCACCTGGGGAAAGTGGTTGTGGTGATTAACCCAAATAAATAAAAATGCCAATAACCCAGCAAAGAAGTGGCTCCAAATTCTGCAAGTGTCTCTGATGAGAAACTCCCTGCTAGGATCCATAAATCCAGGATACCTCTGTGACACCCCCAGGTGCTGAGTGAGTTAAAAAAGAGAGCAGAAGAAGCCAAAAGAGGGTTTGTGGCCAGCTCCCACCCCTGGCCTGAGCAGGAGGGGGCTCCTTGCCTGGCATTGACAGAGGGAGCACGAATGGAAGGTTTGGTGAATTTGGGGTGCACAGAGGGATTCTTCCCTTCCCTTCCCTTGGTCCTTTGAGGGTGCTGGGAATCTCCAGGGGGGATGGAGGGAGCAGTCCCTGATTTTGGGCACCACTCTGCTGCAAACAGACCTGGGCAGCAAGAATTCAAGCCACTGTTAGACTTGGCTTTTCAGCTGCTTTCAAAGGGCACTCCATGAGCTTTATTTGGATTGAAATGTACAATTTACAACCTATTCTTTACTGAATAATCAAAAGTGTAACATGATTATATTTCTATTTTTGTTACATGTAGTAGTCAGTTATGTTCTGCTGTAACAGAATAGCGCTCAGAACTAAAGAACTCAGTCTCACCTAAAATACCAGCACAGGTTTTACTTTCTAGCTCTGTCTGCCAGGAAGTTTGATAAAGGATCTTAACCTGCAGTGATTTTTCCACTGATCTATAATTTTTTCAGGCACAATCGAATTTTGAATTCCCCTGAAGTGCCAGGCTGTGACTCTGACCTCCCATCCCAAAACGAGCTGACTTCAGATCCTCCCTTCTCGCACTAACACAGAGCTGCTGTATCATCTTTCCTTGCGGTGGGAACTCAGCCTTGCTGCTGGGCTTTGTGTGGATGCAATCATCAGCAACAATCCATGTGCCCAGCACTGTCCCAGCTCCTTGCAGCTCCCAGCCTGGCAGGGAACGCTGCCCTGAAGGGTGGCAATAAAGGGATGCAAGCCCACAGCAGCTGCATTCTTGGCTCTTCACTTGGCTGCTGGTTCTTTACAATGTTCTTTCCTTGGGGAACTTTATTTGCATGAAAACACGGCACAATAATTTGAGGACTGCTCACCCTGGTGATGTGCAGAGAGACAAAGCAGCTGAACGCTGAACTAAGCAATCACTTACATTTAATTTATTTTTTTATTTTTCCTGAAATCACACCTCTTTCTTTCCTCTGCTGTGACTTACAAAAGTGACTTACAGTGGGTTATGCAGTCAAACGAGGAGCTCAGAGCTGCTGAAAGAAAAGGATTTTTCTGCTGTTAACTCGGGGAACAAAGCTCCCCAATAAATGTGGTGTTGTGCCGCGCACCGAGCGCTTTTGTGGCACAAATCCCACTGCTCCCAGCAGCGCTCTGCAATGCTTCACTCCGTGACCTCACAAAAATAATTGCTGAGAAGCAAATTTGCTCAGCCCTGTGCCTTTATTGGCTGGGAGAATGGTGCTCACTGGGGATGGAGAAGGGAGAGCAGAGCTCTGCAGACGGGCCCGTGCCCGGAGGAGCCCAGGGCAGAGAGCCACATCCCCACCTGCACCTGCTGGGGGATGCTGCTCACCCCAAAAAACTCCAGAACCGCGATTTCAGTCCCTGCTGCTGCACAGGAAACACTGAGCCACCTTCCCAGCCTTCTTCTCAAGCTAAAATTTCAGCTTGAGCTGCCAGCTTTGCCTAATTGTTATCCCCCAGCTGAGAGCTGGAATGATTTCTGAGCAGCTTTACGAGGGAATGGATCAGCCTGGTTCTCCCTTCTCGGAATAAATCTGTATAAAATGTCCTGTTTGGAACTTTGGGGGTTCTTGGCATCACCTGGGGTCCAGCCTGAGCTCTGCCTCCAGCCTGGCCCAGCAGAGCATCCCAGTGCCCACCCCAGGCCTGGCAGCCCCTCGGGACGGAGACAGAGGAGCAGACCCCATATTTATATTTATATTTATATTTATATTTATATTTATATTTATATTTATATTTATATTTATATTTATATTTATATTTATATTTATATTTATATTTATATTTATTTATATTTATATTTATTTATAACTTTATCACTATAACTATATTTATAACTATATAACTATATTTATAACGATATTTATAATGATATTTATATCACAATACAATATATAATATTATCACATATATAATGATATTCGTTATCACGTATAATGATATTTATAATTCTATTTCTAGCGGTATTTATGTTTATTTAGATAGATATGCAAATTCGGTTTGAAGGGAGGTGAGAGAGGGAGCAGAAGCGTGGTGCTTGATGTGCATGTGATAAACCGGAGCACAAAAGCCGCTTAGGACCAGCCCGCGGAGATTAGCTAACAAGAAGCGAGCCATTCTTTTCAGGAGGCGTTATTAGCATATTTTTCATCAATACTATACTTAACAGCTACTACATAGCAGGAAGTGGTATTTAACCTCTTGTTCCAACGTAACGAGATTACTTTGGGTGGTTATGTTACATTCCATTCATAAAGAGCCTCCTGTGCCCAGTTAATTAGATTCACTGGTCCAGCATGAACTGGGAGCCAATGTGCCAAAATGGATTCGGAATATTGACATTTTAAGCTGGGTTTGTCTTTAAGGCTGCGATGTAAAACTCGCTGCTGACAGACAAGGGGTGTCATTAGAAAATTGTTCCAGCTCCTGATGGACTTGGGGTTAACTGAAATAACCATTGCTGAAATGGCCAAAGTTTAAAGGAAAGCTCGTTCTGAAAGTTAAAGTTCTTGGAAACAGATGAGCATCACCCGAGTTTTGAGGCACAGCCAGGTGAAACCACCTTTGCCTTTATTTGGATGTAAAACACGGAGCCACAGGGGACTCTGCTGCCACAAAACTTCTGGTTTTCACTGAACTCAGTGAATTGGAAAATAACAGAAGTAAAGTTTGGAAAAAAATATAAAGCAAGTGAGTCTTTTGGGATATTGTATTTCTATTTTAAACAATTCCCTGCTCCTAAGAGTTTCCCTTTTCAATTTTTTTTCCTAAATAGTTTGTGGGTTGCAAGATGGGTACCAGGAATGTTTTTGTTGTTTGAAGGATGCAGCATTAATTAATAAAAAATAACCTGAAAGAAAAAACCGTCTTGTTACAGCTGAATTTAATTTAGCAGAGAGTTACAGCAGCATCTCCCTCTTGTAGAAATTGGTTTGTCCTTCCACAAAAAATCATCCAAAATAATTAAAGGAGCCTCCTTTTCCACCTTCTGGAAAACCAGGGGTTTACCTCTGCATAAAAGAAAGGAATAAATAAAGAAACTCATTCAATTTGGCCATTTAGCTTAACAGTGCAGCTGTTTTGCTGTTTGGCTGCAGTGTTGCAGCAGATTTCATGCAGCAGCACAAAATAGACTTTGGATTTTTTTTCCCCCCTTCCACCCACCATCCCAAGACTCACCAGCACAGCCCTGACCCTCTGCATTGTTTTTAAGCCAAAGAAAAATCTCCAAGTGAACAGTGACGATGAGTTTTCATTGCCTGAGATTAAAATTAATAAATTAGGAAAAATTCAGGATGGGATTTTTTTCCCTCCTCTATGCTGCTGCTTCAGAGAAAGTCTTAAAATCCTTTTGTTTGTGCATCTTCAGGCTGCAAAGTTAATTTAAAGGGGCGCTGCCAAGGTTAGCAAGCTCAGAATTTGATTTGACTGGCTGTGCATGTTCCCTAATTGCAGTCTGCACATTCTACATCTTTCTATCCTGTCGAGGGAAAAAACCAAAATTCCTCCAGGGAAATACATCAAAGCTGCAGGTCTGACTTCATGGGCAATCCTGCAAAATCTGCCCAGCACTTGTACAGAGGAGAGGAATGAAAATGTGATTTTTGAATGAAAACTAACTTCCTTTATAAGGTTCCCAAAGGAATGAGTTCAGTTAAAAAGGAAAAGGGTGATGGAGGAGGAGGAGGGCTCTGTAGGTGCTGAGAACTGTGAGCACAACTGAAATGTGAAAACCAACAGAACAAGTGTTTGTCACTGGCTTAGGGGACACTTCCTATTCAAATAATTTCTGAATAGCAGCCTCAAAGTCATGTTTTTCATTTTGCTCAGGAGACATCACAGACTGACTCATGACTTATAGTCAAATCCCATGGAATTATTCCTGCAAAACAGAACATGGAGCACCTGAGCTGGGTTCTGTGTTCCCAACAGCTCCTGGTGGATTTTCCTTGGCTCCAGCAGATCCATTCCCTTTCTCCTGGAGTGTGCTCAGGTGAGCTGGGTTCTGGTGGGAGCTGTCCAGCAAGGGCTGCATGGAGCTGCTTCTGCAGCACCAGCAGCACATCCAGGGATGCTCAGGAAGCCCCCAGGCCCTGCTTTGCTGGTTTGCATTTGGGAAAATCCTAGAAAAATTTGGGACTGGGAGTTTTCATCTTCTGGGAATTGTGCAGAGCCACAGCAGCTGCTGCAGGGAAGGGAGGGATGAGTCTCTGGAGGAGCACAAAACTCATCCAGAGCCACGTCCCTGGTCCCTGCAGCCCCTGGTGCCCAGCCCTGGCTGCACAGGGGGGTCTGTCCCTCCCTCCCAGGGGTCACCTGCACAGGGGGGTCTGTCCCACCCAGAGAGGGGGCACCTGCACAGGGGGGTCTGTCCCTCCCTGCCAGAGAAGGCTCACTGACCATCCTAGTTTGCCTTGCTGTAAATCTGTGTGACCACACCTGCTGGTGAGATGAGCACCTGAAGAAGCCTCTCCATCTATTTCAGGATTTCTCAAGCCTCTCTTTCCCCCAGAAGCTGTCCCAGGCTCCTTCCATCCCACCTCCCAGTCTAAGCCAGCCCAAGAGCAAACCACATCTG
Organism: Cyanistes caeruleus; assembly: GCF_971803275.1. Classification (NCBI taxonomy): domain Eukaryota; kingdom Metazoa; phylum Chordata; class Aves; order Passeriformes; family Paridae; genus Cyanistes; species Cyanistes caeruleus. The sequence goes on along the minus strand of NC_141716.1, from coordinate 1,456,707 downwards.
CTCCAGTGTAAAAAGGAGGGATAACCACATAGGAGGGATCTGTCATTTAGCAAAGGATGAACTCATGTACCAATTTAAATCATTTAAATGCACTCATTCTCCTGGGGTTACTGAAATGTTGAGAGTTGGGTACAAGCACAAGCAGTTTGTTGAATCAGGACCTGAAATGGCACCTTCTGCTCATATAAATTACACTTCAAAGCTCAGTTTGGAGCATCACGGTAAAATAAATCCTTATCTTAGTGCTAGTAAAAACCAGTGTTATTGGTACCTTTCCTGTAGCAATTCATGGAAAGAGAAATGCTGAACAATTGCAGCTGACCTTGCTTCTTGATCAACCTGATAATTAATAGGAATAGAGAAAAAGCCCTGTATTTCTGAGTGCTGATCAGGCAGCAAAGGCACTCCAAACATCTGAAGAAAAAACAGTTTGTTAATTGCTGTCTAGACAGTTTATTGCTGCAATAAGATCAAAACACAGAATACTGAGGTTTGTGGTATGAATCATGCAGACTAAACAATTGTTTTATTGCATTTACAGAGCACTTGATTTATAATGCAGTCAGCTCGGTAATAAAATTCCTCCGTTGTATATCCTGAATAATTTCACCTCGTTTCACATCTCCCTGGTTGAATTCTATATTGAGATGTTTTAAAATTGTCTGGATGGAGAGGGGATTAGTGCCATGTGTATATAAAGTCACTTATCTGGGGTCTCTGCTGCATCACGCAGCGTTCATCCAGCACTCCCTGCCTCAGCTGGGGGACTGGGGACACCCCAGGAGCAGATTTATGGGGCTGCAGCCTCGGTGAGGGCACTGCAGGGACAGCCAGGCTGGCCCATGGCAGGAGGTTTCATCCCACTCCACCTTCCCAAAGGGATCAAGCAGGCAAGTGGCTTCTCCCCTTTTTGTTTTAACTTTATTACTCTACAAAACTTGACTAAGAAGGAAGATTTATCTGTCTGCTTCTGTGGGCATCTCTGGGGGTGAAAGGGAGCTTTTTTTGGAAACCAAGAAACTTTTGGGACGATGGGAATTCCTCTTTATTAAGCACTGATCAGTCCTGGCTCTCTAAAATCTCCCAGGATTACTTTGCTTTTCTGCTTTTAATTCCTCCTTGCTGCAGTGGCTCCGTTCCAGGGCAGCTGTGACCCTCCAGCCCGCTCCTTGGGCAGAGCTGCCCCTCCTGAGCATCCCTGGCACACCAAGAGCAGGACTGGGAGGGGAGGGCTGTCCCTGGGAAGGGCAGAGCAGGAATTAAGGCTGGACTCTGGCTGCAGTGTCCTTGTGGCTGATGCTGCAGCTGGCAGCTCCTGGAGAGCAGCAGTGCCAGGGCAGGGAGCTGCTGCACTTCTCAAACAGACCCAGATGTTCTTGGACACCCAAACTCAGACTCCCAAGCCAGTGAAGAAGAGAAAGACGCTCAGGTAAATCCAATATTCCCCAGAATGCCTCTCCCCAGAGTCTCCTCTGTCTTCTCCAAGTGGCAGAGACACGAGCAGAGAGCTGTAAAGTGCCTTTTGAAATAACTTCATTTTAGAAAGCAGCAACAATCCTAGCCAAACTCAGACCTTAAAGCCACCATGGCAGGGCAGGGCTCCACAGGCTGCCAGCAGCACAGGTGGATGCCTCGTGGCCAGAGAGATGCTAGAAAGAGAACCTGAGGTGTGAACAGAAATCAGCAATCCAGGAACTGGCTGGTCATTTAGACCTAGAGATTTTCATTAATAGGATTGTAAAGTAAATCCATGACATCCATGTCAATAATGCAGAACAGTTGTTTTGCAGTTTTGAATGTCCAGATAAATTGTTTGGTTACTTTATGACAAAAGTGAGAATCTGTTGCTGCCTGAGAGGACTTGACACTAAATTTGCTGGTAAAAATAGCAGCAAAATGTTCTGTTTAGAGCCCAGCTTCCATGCAGGTGCAGTAAACACCTCTAGAAAGGGTGGTGTGGTTTGGTGTGGCAGGACACTGGCTCTCATTCCAGCTGCCAGAGGTTTTTGGTACAAATTCAGTCGTTTTTCTGCTCAGGATGTGCAGCAGGATGTCAGCCCCAGAGCTGGTGGCACCATCCCTGCTCATGTGGGTGCCCAGGATGCTCCAGAGCCCCCCCAGAGTCCTGGATCAGCTCCTGCTCACCCCTTTAGAAGGGCCAGAAGGCTCTGACAAGAGTCAGAATTTTAGGAGAAAAATAGGAGAATTTGGTTTGCCCCCTTTTCAGCCTAATTTTGATATTCTGCTCCCTGATGGCCTTGAGTTGTTGTTATTATTGTTATTATTGTTATTATTTGTTATTATTATTCCAGAGAGCAGCTTCAGAGTGGGAAGCCAGGCAGGAGGGTGGCACAGCCAACGTGTCCTGTGCTCTGAGGCTGGGGACAGCAGAGCAGGGGAATTTACGGTGGGAGAGGAGAGTGAGGGAAGGATTCTGGCTGGGGAAAGGCTGGCAGCAGCCCCAGGGTGTGCCCTGCAGCAATCCCTGCCCCTCTGGCAGGGCACCCCTGCCCCAGCAGCCCAGCACAGGCTGCCCCAGGGGGCTGGGGGCAATCAGCCCTCTGTGCTCTCTTTTACGTGGCTTTAAACGCTGTGAGAAGCATTTCTGTCGTTTATTGCTTCTCAATAAAGTTTTATCTCGTGGAAGTCATGATTTATTTACTCCATCTTGCAGAACAGACATGTGCTCTCTCCCACATCAGCACCCCTTTACCAGATTCATAAAATGTGTTAACAATTCGTTTAAAATTCATACAGGAGGCAGGCGCAGCTCCCTGCCAGGGCAGGGTAAAGCAGCCCTGAGGGGTGGCACACGCTCTCAGGGTGTGCTCTGAGGCTCTCTCAGCACTCCAGTGCTCTCTGTGGCTGCTGCCCTGTCCAGCCAGCCCAACAGCATCTCCACATTTCCCAGTTATCACTGAGCTCCTGCTCATTTTCCTCCTCAGCTCCCAGGAAAACACAGATTGTGAGAGTGGTAAGGTTTAGAGAGTGACTGGTCACGAGTTTATCTGCAGCCTTTCAGTTTCTGCACTCCCTGTTTAACAGGGCTTTCACCTGCCCTGACAAGAGACAGCTTTTGGCTGCTCTGGGTCTGGGTTAGGAGCAGAAAGGTGAGAATCAAAGTGAGGTTTTTTTTGTCCCTCTGTGCCACTGTGGGGAATTCATCTTTGGCTGTAGCTCCTCCAGCAGTGGAAGAGCTGGTTCTGTGTGGAATATCCCTGGTTCTTCCCCCTCCCTGTGGTTTGGGGTTCCTGCACGCTCCCTGCTCACAGCACTGCTGTTCTCACCTTCCAGCACCACGGAACCCTGCTCTGAACCCGAGGCACCAACATCCCAGCCCAGGCTCCCCGCAGCAAGATGCCCCACTCTGAACCTTGGCCAGGCAAAGAAGATTTCTGGGAACGGGACCTCAGGCTTCCTAATCCTCTGCTATCTCACGGTATTTGCATCATTCCCAGCCTAAGGAGATGTGACTGTCTCTGCAGTTTGCTGCTTCCCTCCTACCCCAGTTCCAGCTGGGAAAGACAGTCTGGTGTTCGAGAGTTCCTGGGGAAAAATTATTGGCAATTCTGTGCTGCCCTAAATGGGAGCACTAAAATTTTGGGGTGTGGACAGGTCCCAGGCGTGGGCTGCAGGCACCAAGTGTCCTTCAAAAGAGCACCCAGCTGGGTGTGCATTCCTCACCACGTTGCTACACACAGTTGTGCAATATTTGCCTTATTTGTGCAACGTAATTAATGAAACATGTCTCATTGGCACCAGCATCCCCAGGGACCCTAAAGCAAACGGGGGCCTTTGAAGCCTGAGAGGGTCTTAAAAGCAGAAAATATTTACCACAAGTTTATTAAACCAAGCTTTACTGGTAATAAATTAGCAGCTTGTAGACAGGCCCTTATCTTGAAAAGCTGGCACGGATCTATTGGGAAAATACAGCAGCGATTTTCAGTGCCCACAGCAGCTTCCAGTCTCTCATTCACCAGCTGCTGAGCACTTGGCTACCAAAAGCCCCAAGTTTGGGGGGCAAGATGTCCCTTCCTGAGGCAGCCCCTGTGCAGGAAACAGCCCCGAGCCAGGGGGCTCCCATCCATGGGAGCTCTCAAAGGTGAACCCATGGAAGATGCCCAGCTTTGTGACCCCTCCTGTGGCTCCTGCTCCTGCTGATCCACGGCTGGAGGCGTCCTAAAGACACTGACCCCGACCTCAGCAGCTGGGCTGGGGGTGGCTGATGATGCCCCTCCATCTGCAGCTCAGGTTGTGTGAGCTCACCGTGCTGTGTGAGAGCCGCAGAGCACTGGGGCTGTTTGTGGGTTTGCACATCCCTCACACCGCCCCATTGTATGGTAAATGATACTGGAGCCTCTCCTGAGCTGCTGAACAAAACCCCATTGTCTGAGGGTGTTGCATCCCCCACCTGCTCTGCCCAGGACCTACACTTGGAGCATCAGAGTGGAGTGAGTTCACGTGAGAACTGTTTGCTGCTATTTCTGTTTGGGTTTTTAATGGCATTTGTGCAGGTGCACAGCTTTAAAAAGGGCTTTTTTCTCAGTCTACAGAGTCGGTCCAAATTTTAGCTGGAGCAAGAGACATTCACATTCAATCTAAAGCTGGACTTTTAACAGTGATCTCCAAATTTTGTGTTGCATCACTGAGAATTGCTCGGTTTTATTTAATAATGATGGGTTTGAGTATCTTTTTTTTCAATATGTTTTATAGGTGGGGGCAGCTTGTGAGTCCAGCCAGTGCTAAATCAAGCCCAAGGCAGTTGAGGATTTGTGCAGCTATTCATAAGTTCATTTGAGTGCAGATGCTGTCTTAGTTAATAAACAATTATGTTTAATTGCAGAATCAGGCCTTATGTGCCAGGCAGCATAATCCTCATCCTGGTGACTGCTCAAGAGCCCCAAAACCTCTGGATTGTGGCCATGGCTTCACAGCAGCAAGGGCTCAGCGTGTTCTTGCCCCATTACACCTTTCCCAGTCCCCATCCTTTGATTTTTGGGTGTTTTGAGCTGCACCAGCTCCCCAGACTGGGTGACAGAGTTCCCAGCAAGGTGGGCCAGCACAGGCAGGATTTTGGTGCAGGGAGGAGGCAAGGTGGAGGGAATCCTGGATCCCTGGAAAGCACAATTGTGTCCAACCCCACGGTAAGAGGAATCCACAGCCAAGGTTGGTTATGGTGTCAGCTGCAGGCTGTTCCCTCGGGAGAATCCCTTCCCAGCAGGGCTGTGCACGGGGGTTGATACTCTGTCTTCCGAATTCCTGGAGGGCTGAAGCTTATTTGTACATCAAACAAGGCTCAGTTGGAGGCTACCACGCAGAATTGTCCCCCTAACACAACTCAGCTGTGTGTGTATTTCATTGCAAAGAAAATACAGCCATGCCTTGCACCAGGTTCCCTCATCAGAGGCCACGACATCGGTGCTAAGTGCTCATCTGACTTCTGTGTGTTAAGAGGTGCACCAGGCAGGAGTCTGAATAAATGCAAATGTATTCAGAATAATCTGAAATATTTGGAGTTGCAGGCACAGGGGATCTGAGTCAAGCCACTTGGCCTAGTTTCTGTCACCCAAACACTAACCCTCTATAAATCATTAATTTCCAGACTGTTTATTATCCAGGGGAAGTAACAAAACAGGAGTATCACATAACACATCCTAAGAATGCCTTGTTCATTTTAAGAGCAAATAAAACTAAATAGCACCAAGTTGTTACCGATGCGGCCTACGAGGCCGAGCAGAACACAAAAAGGGGCCTTAATCAGACAGAGGCCACAAAATAAACAGGGGCAAAAAGAAGAGGAAAAAAGGCTTTGGACAAGAGTGACCACACGTAGACATCTTCACACAGATATTCTTTGTTTGCTGTCCCAGGGCAATTGGCCGTTCTGTGGTGGGGCTGTTGGAGCAGCGATGGTTTCCACAGCTGCTGCTGCTGCCCTCAGCCTCCTTTCTCACAGGAATCATTTAACACCTCTCCCTGGGCAGAGAGCACAGCAGAGCCTCCCTTACAAACAATATTTATTAATTAATTGCTGTGTCGGAAAAGCAAACTTCTGGCTGTTTGGTGAGCAGGGCCCGTCCCTGATGGGTTTGTCCTGTGCCACAGGAGCTGCCTGGGATGGGGCAGGGATGTTAATTCCCAGCTGAAGATGAGGAGGAGCAGAGGGATGATTATCTGAGCCAGGATTTCTCTCAAGTTCACCTTCCTGAGCAGCTCCAGGGGTGCAGAGCAGAGCACCCAGACCCTGCCCAGGCACAGGGACCCCCCTGGCTCCAAAATGTCACCACAGAGGTGGGAGCAGGAGCAAGAAAATGGGAAAAATGAGGTGGGAATTGTGATTTATTTAGTGGCCTTTCAATGGGTAGTGCTGACAGCTGGGAAATGCAGATCTCCTGGCAGGTCTGCTAATACAGCACAGCCAGGCTCTGAGCTGCCTCAGTCCTGCTGAACCTCCCCAGCCTGACTTTTTGTCAATTTAGCTTAAATGCCTTCCAACTTCCCCTAGTAAAAAGTCCTTTTCTGGGCAATATTTCAGAGTTTATATTGAGCTGGGTGTTCTGCTGGTCACACTTGTCAGGAAGGCATTGTACTTCCAAAAGTGATGTGAGCAAAACCGTAATCCAGGCCTCACACGTTATTTTGCTCCATATGTTATTGATTTTAATCTTTTAAGGTCCCAAAATACTATATATTTACAGTTGCCCTTTAAAGTTATTGTTAGCTACAAAATATTAGAAACATAGTTTCATCTATAAAATGTATAATTAAATTAATCTTTACCATACTTTTTTTTTACCTCACACAGGAAGCATTTTAGTCTGATGAATACCATGGACGTATAATTAGTCCTTTATACCATAAACTAGATTATAACTTACACTGTCCACCCTGGCTCCAAAAATCCTTGCAGATTTTAATTCAATTGCTGCCCTTTATCTGGATGAAAGCATTTGAATTCAATTATTGGTTTGATTATTTAGGGTGGATTTGTGCCTTTGTATGGGTTAGATGTGGTGGCAGTTTTAAACACAGGTTTAGTGAGGTCTCAAATTAGGCACTTGCATCTATATTTAGGCAACTACCAGAGTTTAAATGCTGAACATCTGATTTTTGCAGCTGAGGTTTGCCTAAGCTGGGGTTTAATGGGAGTCAAGGCTGCATGATGAGAGTGAAGGGACGCTAATTCCAAGGTGTGTCTGAATTCCAGTGGGAACTGGGCACCTGAAATGTTCAGACTCTTTTGAAAGCCTCCTTCCATGCCTGACTGTACCCTTCAGTGCCTAAACCCCTTTCAAAACCTGGCAGGACACTTTGGGGAAGTGTTTGTCAGCAAACCCAATACAATCTCCTCATTCTCTGTGATTTGTCCTTTCCATGCCTGGGGAACTTTCAGCACCGAGACACCCCCGGAGGCAGATCTGCCCTTTTGGATTTCAGCTGAAGATGAGTTAGATGTGGTTGCAGATTAAAGACATTTTAGAGGGGGGTTGTGAATGAGCCAGGATCTCCTGGTTTGGGGTGTCCCTCGCAGACAGAGCTGGCTGGGGTTGATCCTGCAGGTCCGTGGGACAGAGCAGAGCCAGGCCATTTATCCTCCTCCTCCAGAGCCAGCCTGTGTTTATAGCAGCTTGTTTAGCTTACTCCTAATGCACATCCTAGGACCCACCTCTCATACACATCCCAAGACATGTTTATGAAAATTCTTTATAAGCAAAATATTTTACTCGCATTGAGCGAGTTCAGATAGAGAACAGCCTCAGCGCCACAGGCTGGTTCAACACCCTCCCTGTGCATCTTTTATTTAAGAATTCAGCCTTCAGCCCACCCACAGCACCACAGCAGGACCAGGAACTGGAACACGTGGCCAGTCCTGTGCTGGTTTCCCTGTGATAAAACACCTCTTGGAGATGCAAAGGTGAGTGGTCAGCTGGAAAGAGCAGCTGGGATTTGCACCCAGGTTTGGATTTAATTCTTTAAATGTGTCTTTAGAGCAGGTAGTACATCCCTCTAGAAAGTGTATTCCTGAGCTGTGATCCTCCTCTGGCAGCTAATTTTGAAATCTGTTCCATCCAATGGGCTCCAATCATTGAGCTGCCTGAGCATCAACACCTGCCTTGATCCTAAAGAGCTCTTGGGCTCTTACAGAGCCCCCTGGCTCTGATTGTGGGTGCTCAGCACTTCTGGAAATCAGGCAAGAGGCTTTTAAAGATTAAACAATAGTCCAACTCCAGCAGGAAATAAAATAATTTTAAATTTGCAGACACATAAAAAGGGGACACGACATTCAAGAGATATTTTATTATATCAGACAGCAACTTCATAGGAAATGCTTTCTCAGGAAGTGATTTATTGAAGTGTGGGACTCATGGCCACCAGACTGGCCATGAGCCTGCTTTGCCCTCCTCCTCATTCATATCTCACTGCAGGAAATGAGTAAATAATTCTAGTAGGTGCACTGGCCATTTTAGCCAGCCCTAAACCCGCCACATCATTTGGTGAGTTGTCCAGGAAACTCAAATTGGTGAACCTAAACCACAACACTTTTAAACTGATAAATATAATGAATCAAAGGCAAATTGGCAAATCTGTGGATCTGCACACTCAGTTAAACTCAGTCTTGCTGAGGCATCTTTGTAGCTCGAGGAATCTGTCACAGGGAGCCCATCGATCACGGGGACATCAGAATGTTTCACTTTATTCACCATTCCCTCACTTCCTGCCATCTATCTCCCTCAGCATTTCTTTTCCTTATTCTTGATACCTTTTCCAAGCTGTAGCTCCACAATCCATTGACCTGCTGTGATCATCAGACTAAAACCAGAAAGAGACTGGAGCCCAGATTCCCAGCAGGCTGAAATCTGATTTCCTGCCTGTTTTATTCACCTATCATTGACAGGATCTGGAAAACTGAATATTCACTCAGTTTAGATGAATAAATTCCACATAAGAGATAAACACAGCATTACACTCACAGTTTTTGGAGGAAAAAATCCCTATAGAGCACAGGCATACACACTACACTGCCAGATATTAGCTTAAGTTAACCCCAAAAGCTCCAAAATTGCCTTAGAGTTATCTGAGACTTTAATATCTATGAATATATATATATATATACACATGGGTTATATATAAATACTGGAAATATGTATATACTAGATATATATATATATACTAAAAATGTTCTGTTTACTTTCTGAGGGTTTATGACCTTAGGATGAACCACACCAAGACCCCACATTTTCAAGCTTTCCTTTATTATCCCATATTTTAAGATTACTTTAGAGATGTGCAGAAGAAAGGCTTCTCTTACAAGCGTTTGTTTCTCTAGGAACTTCAGTTCTAAATGAAACCTCAAATACTGTGGGAGCTGGAAACCTGAAACCAAACAGTTTGTATCAAGAAAGTGCTCAATATGAGCAGAGAGGGCTCTGAATAGTCATTCATTTTCAGAATGACCATCAGCTGGCTCTGTAATTGTAGATCCCCAAAATTATGGAAGTTTGCAAAGATTTCCCCTCATGCCGTGAATTAAAACCCTTTTTCCTTGGTTTTTGAGCACCCACAGATGGAACTTCCATCATATTTCAAAGATAACAAAAGTACGTGTAAGGTTTGGTTTGCATGTGAGATTGGATTGCCAGAGTTCAAGGATCACCTGGACAACTCTCAGGTGGGGCTCTGGGGTGTCTGTGCAGGGCCAGGAGTTCAGTGATCCTTGTGGGACCTTTACAACTAGGGAGATTCCGTGCTTCTATGGAATAAAATCAGTTTTTCCTGCAGTAAATGCTGAAAGCAGAGAGAAGAAGGGAGCTGATGGCTCACCAGGACTGTGGGGCCAGAGCTCAGGTGTTCCCCATCAGCCCTGCACCCATCCCACCTGAGCCCTGAACGCCTTCATCCATCCCACCTGAGCCCTGAACCCCTGCACCCATCCCACCTGAGCCCTGAACCCCTTCATCCATCCCACCTGAACCCCTTCATCCATCCCCCCTGAGCCCCTGCACCCATCCCACCTGAGCCCTGAAACCCTGCACCCATCCCACCTGAGCCCTGAGCCCCTGCACCCATCCCACCTGAGCCCCTGCACCCATCCCACCTGAGCCCTGAGCCCCTGCACCCATCCCACCTGAGCCCCTTCATCCATCCCACCTGAGCCCTGAACCCCTTCATCCATCCCACCTGAGCCCTGAACCCCTTCACCCATCCCACCTGAGCCCCTGCACCCATCCCACCTGAGCTCTGGGCTGTGCTGGGGAACGAGGTGAGCTTTGGAGGATGGATGTGGGAGAAGATGCTGCTCTCTGGCTGTGGCACAACAGGAGAGCTGGACACCCCACTCCCCAGGACTGAGTAAGATTGCAAAGGTGAATTGAGGGATTCCTCTGTCCTTTCCCTCCTGCGCTGCAGTGGCACTCCCTGGCCAGGCTGGCAGCTGGTGAAGCAGCTTCAGGGAGCAAATCCACTGCAGGGGAGGCTGCAGCACCCCTTGGGACAAGAAATCTGGTGTTTGTGCAGTGACAGGATCAAGCCTTGCCTTGTTACATGACATTTCAAGGCCTTACTAAATTCTTTATCTACACCAAACCTTATTTTGGTGCCACTGCCCCTGCTTAACTCTGCACCTCAGTATTGGAGAGGATGCTTAACCTTGGGGAGCACCCCCAGTGCAAAGTGGAGAGCAGAGGATTTTAGGGGATTTTCAGAGAGTTATGCTCTGCTGTACAATCCATGGGGAGGTAAATCCAGGAGGTAAATCAGGAAATGCATCCCAGGAACTTGGAGTACTCCTTGCAGGGCTGCTCTGGGCCATTCCAGCAGAATTCCTGGTGCTGCCCCAGCTCCATTCATACAGGCAGGGTTTGAAATAAGCCCAGCCTGGCCATGCCCAGCTCAGAGCTGCAGAGGCAAAGCCTGCCTGCTCTGAATTCAGTTTGCTTTAAGCACCACTCTGTTACTGCTGTTAAAAACAGAGCCAGACAAAGCTGGAGGGAGAAATCCCCGTGGTTCATATTTACACCCAACAGGCCTCCCCCCTTCTCCGGAAGAGTTACAAAATGCATTAATTGAGCTTCAGGTCGGCTGATAATTACATAATTGCAGACTAATTTCCCCTTTCCTAGAGGTGAAGTTACCCTGGTGGCAAAAAGACCCGCAGAGTCTTTTCAAAAGCAGAAATGCTCCTGCACAAACCAGAGCAGATCCTGGGTGGGCAGGTTTGGGGCTGGTGGGCTCGGGCCCCATGTGAGGGCTGCCCCCCTCCCTGGAGGGACCCACGTGTGCTTTTTGTGGCTGTGGGATGAGGAAATGACCCAGCTGAGCCTGCAGCTTTTTTTATTTTTTTTCTTTACTGGGTTATTTTTCAGCCAGTGCAGCACAAAAAGAACAAAAGCGAGGTGGGAGCAGAGGCTGGTGCTGCTCACGCTGACACTCGGATGTCACCGAGCTAAACTGGCACGTTTTGGCTCTTTGGGCCCAAAACCCTGTCCAGGTTTCCTTCCTCTGCCCATGCAGGCTGCCAGCAGGAATTTGGCTCATCCCAGCCTGTAACTTCACATCAGGGCTGCAGGCTGGGCCTCCTGGGCTCTGCCATGCTCTGGTTTGACCTGAGTGCAGCGAGGGCCAGGATAAAAACCAGGGGCAGGCTGAGGGGATGGGGCCCTGCTTATTGGCACTGGGGATTCCATTTCTGCCAGAGGCATTAGCACCCCACATTCAGGCTCCTCAAGCCTTGATTTCACCCCAAATTCAGGCTCCTCAAGCCTTGATTTCACCCCAAATTCAGGCTCCTCAAGCTTTGATTTCACCCACAATTCAGGTTTCTCAAGCTTTGATTTCACCCCAAATTCAGGCTCCTCAAGCTTTGATTTCACCCACAATTCAGGCTCCTCAGCCTTGATTTTACCCCAAATTCAGGCTCCTCAGCCTTGATTTCACTCCAAATTCAGGCTCCTCAGCCTTGATTTCCCCATTTCTCACTCTGAATTCAGACAAGGACTCTTCACAGCCAGAACCAGCCGTGGCTGTTTGGTAGGGAGTGATGAGGAGGTTCCACCTCGAGTTTTCTTTGCCTCACCTGCAGGCAGCACCCTGCACCTTGCTGGGCTCTTCCAGCCCCCATAAATAACTTTATGCCACTGTAGGGAGGATAAATATTTGTGCATTTTTTGAGATTACCTCATCTGGTCTCTGAAAGCCCAAGTGCTTCCCCCCCCAAAATATATATATATTTCTCAGCCATTTTAAAACTTGTGGCTTCAGACTCCAATAACAACTCGAAAAGGTTTGTAGGAAACAAGTCTGCAAATGTATTTAGTGTATGGAAAATGATTTTCTGAAGAACATACAAGATGTTCTATTTCACCTAATTCTCTCTATTGATTTCTGTGGCATCATCTTCTTCCTTCCCTTTTTCATCTTTTAATGCATTTCTATTTCTTCCGAACACACAAAACTCCCTGGTTCTTTTACAAAACAGAACAAAGAAGTTTTCCTTCCCAATCAGTAATTTCGTTTTCTTTTGTAATTGTAAAAAGAAACTCCTGAGAAATCAATACATTGTTTCCAAGTCGTACACAACTGGGAATGGAGCAAGCTTAGTAAATAAAGGAAATTGCAATTTTTTTCCTCTCTTTGGTCACCCTTTAGCACACGCAAGGTGACTGCCAATCTCCTTGGTGCTTCCCACCCCAGCTACTCTCCCTTCCCTCCCTGAAAATTTTCAAGTTGATCCTGGAGATGAAAAGTTTGAAAAGAATTGTTCTCGGAGCCAAAATTCCTGACGTCCCAAATGACAGCAACCCCCACCCCGAAGTGGCTGGCTCCTCAGGGTAATCTGAGCCCTCTCAATTAACCAGCACCAAGATAAAGATTGCTCATGCTAAAGATGTCACATAACACCGGCCTTAGAAATTGGAAGATCTCAGCTACAGGGAAGATACCTGCTCGGCTGGATCAATAGTTTCAACATATATCAATATTTGGAGACGATTTACTCTCTTGATGTGCAAAATTGAGTGAATTTGTGCACCCGAACCTAACAAGAGCGGCTTCTTGTGGAAAAATCTTTAATTAAAATGTATAAGGGACCATTTCCAGGTAAGAGCTCAGATCTCTTTGTGAGGCTTTTTGCCATCTGTAAAATCCCCACTCGGATTTTGGGAGCTCAGATGTGAGCTGCTTCCAGATCTTAAGGGGCAGAAAAGAGATGTTTTACCAGCTTGATTTGCACCTGCAATTAAACAGACACCCAAGCCAGGCTAATTTACACTGGAACTTAATTGCAAACATAAATCTTGTGTATACAAATGATACATAAATAAAACCTCTCTCAGATACCCATGATCTGTTACACAAAGGAGCCAAGAGTCCCATATCTCCTTTTTATTCACATTTACAGGTCTCACTTTGGGCCGCAGAATTACTTAAATGCATTTGTCCTTTTGCCTAAAAATACCTAAGTGTGGGATGGCAAAAAAATAAATCAGGAGCCAGTTTGTCCTGGCACACTTTTAAAGAGGGATGTTGTGAACAATTAATCAGCAAAAGGGTGTGGGGAAACACGAGTGTGTGGGTTACAATTTATTAACTGTTATTCTTGTGAAGGTGCTTTGCTGCTCTCGAGTTTTGGGGAAAAGAGCCAGGACTGAGTGTTGTGAGGAACAGGTCAGCAGATTGTGGTTTGCTGAGGCTGTTTTTTATTTTCTAAACCATATTTCATGTGTGGAAGGCACTTTGAGACTTCAGGGCTGAGCTGTGCACAACCACAGCAAAGCTCCTTTTGAGAGTGGCAAATTTCTGTGCAGTCCAAAGGAGAGGGTGAAGAAAGGGAACATCCAAAAAAGAACAAACAGCACCCCAGGCTGGGTGTTCCCCCTGAAAATACCTCACATAATAACTTATTTCCATATAAAATTGAGAGTTTGGAGGCTTTGGGGAAGCCTGGATAAGGAGACTGAAGGAGGGGAAGATGTGGGCTGAAGTCATTTGGTGCCTGGACCAGGCTGGAGCATCCTCTCGGTAGCGCTGGGATGTTCACAGAGGTTCAGGTTGAACTGACTGGGTACCTGGAGGGTGGAACTGAAATTCCCCTGGCTCTCAGGGCTGGCCAGTTCCCAGGCAGGCACATTCTCGTTCTTCTCCCCTGAACTGTATTCAGGAGGTGTTTTCCCCGCTCGGGCTACGAGCCTGCTGTTATTGTGATGAGCCTGTTCTTGGTGTGACCTACTTAACCACTGGCTGGAGGCTGACGGGAGTGAAGGCCACAAACAGGAAAAGATATCATACAAAAAAAAAAAAAACCAAAAAGAAACAAATTTTTCAGGCTTTTGTCCTTTAGGTGCTGCAAGGTGTCAGGCAGTGAGGCAGTGCTGGGAGCATTGTTCACCCAAGTGTTCCTTTCAAATGGAAATGTCTGCAAAAGCCACAAGAAGCTCTTGGCTTAAACTCTGCCTCCTCCCTTACACCCCACAATAAAATCTGAGGCCTGTTAGTCCAGGTTTAGGACTCCTAAAACTTTAAAACTTCCTAAGTGTTAAAGCTTCTTTCAGGCACAGTTTTAGCCTCATCTGGCTGTGCCACCAGCCAAGATTAAAAAGTGGCAAGGTTACATCGCCTTCGAGTTGAATGTAAATCAGGAATCGGATTCAGGGGTCTGATTTAGGGGTTTTTACGAGTGAACTCTCTGTTAGAAAATATCTTTCTGGAGCTCCACGGGCCTGGCTGCACCCACACAGGAAACAGGCTCGAGGATTTCCAAAGGTTTGTTGATTTTTCAGCTTTCATGCTCTAAAGATATATTTCCTTTGAAGTGTCTCAAATAGGGTAGTATCCAATTATATTTGTAATCCCAATCTAATTCAATCAGGGACTCCAATTATAGCTGATCTGCCTCTTAATCTAGTTAAAGTCTGTGGAGTAGACTGGACCTTAGCTAACATAACTACATTAAAATGTAAGCTGTTGATCCAGGGATAACCAAGTTACAAGCCAGGACTAGCTGAAAAGTGGGAGGTTTGCAATGGAAATGGGCTCATCCTCCTTGAATCCAAACCCTGCACCAGCTCTCCTCGCAGCCAAATCCCTGCCAAGATTATAATTACGAAGGGCCCTAAAAAGTACTTTTATTCTGAGCCAAACACAACTGATTTAGCTTTGGCTGCTTGTTTTCCTCCTCTGGAATTCTTCATCCCAGCCACCCCAACACAGGGAGAGCCACATCCACAAGGGCATCACCTTGAAACTCTTTGGAGCCTTGCAGCTGCCTGGCACCTTCCCTGCTGCCCCTGTGGCCTTGGCACAGCTGGAATGGAGGGTGGCACAGCTGGAATGGAGGGTGGCACAGCTGGAGCAGCCAGGCTGGCACAGCTGGAATGGAGGGTGGCACAGCTGGAACAGCCAAGGTGTCACAGCTGGAATGGAGGGTGGCACAGCTGGAGCAGCCAGGCTGGCACAGCTGGAATGGAGGGTGGCACAGCTGGAACAGCCAAGGTGTCACAGAAGGTGGCACAAATCCACCCTCACCTGTCACCCCAAGAGCTTCCTAAGGCACTCAGCTGAGCTGATACACCCAGTTGTGTCTGATCTAAGTAGAGATATCAAATAATATTAAAAGTGAAATCCTAACTTCAGTGGGCTCATTCTGCTGTGGAACTTCAGCATCTCTGAAAATTGAGACAAAAATCCCTCAGTTCATTTAGAAGAATGGTATTGGAAATGTCATCAAGGCTGGAGATAATGCCCTGAAATCTCAGTTTTCTGGGACAATTAGGCAGGCAGAACATACCTCCAGCTTTGAGTCTTGGACAGGAAATGAGCTGTAGGCAAGTTGGAATGGGGAGAAGGAAGGGATGAGCTTCTGCCACACTTTACTCTTGCTTCCAGATCTACAAATTGTGAGGAGGACAACACTCAGAGTAAATGATGCAGATGCTGAAGAGGGATCATTCTGTTCTATCCCCTGCATGTCCCCTTCCTCCTGGCATAAAGAATAGAGCACTAAACTTGATCATTTTAGATATACAAGTCATCATCCCAAGCTACATTTGTATCCTTTTTTCTATCAGCTTTTATTTGGATAATTTTGTGTTGATTTCTATTCATGGTTTTAAGTGTTAATGTTTTGGTTTGGGTTTTTTCCTATTGACTTCCAACCATAACAGCTGAAGACGGGATTTAGGGATTTCTTCTTGGTGATAATTTCTTTTTTTAACTAAAAGCTGAGTTGTCAAAGACCAGATGGCACCTCCCAAACCTGCTCTGAATCTCCACTTATAGCTGGTTGCCAGTCCTTCACAAAGTGTGGCATGAACCAAATTCACCCATATGGAAAATAGCCAAATTTAGAAGTGGGATATAACTGATAAAACTAATTGGAAAAACTGCTGTAGCAGAAGAAATGGAATTAGGTCTACCACATTAAAAAAAATGTTATTAATCATAGTCATAAAAGCAGAAAATGAAAGCTAATTTTACTAAGTAAAAGCCCCCTGCTAAGTGGTATTTTGACATCTGAAAATAATTCAGTTTCGATCTTGGTGCTCCTCTGACACAAGCGAGGAAATTGATAATTCTCTCTCGAGTTGCTGTTTCAAGCCATCTCCACACAAAGATTTTCTCTGCAAGTACCTGGAACCAAACCCAGTCCCTTGCCAGGACAGGCAGGTGTTCCTGTGCCTTTCAGGAGCTGCTTTTTGGGATAACACAGAGTGGAACAACAAATGGATTATGGAGCAGCACTGCCTGCAGTTATCCAAGACAAGGACACAGGGGAGGGTGCTCGTTTGCTACCCATTAATTCACATTTTCACTGCCACCAGATTCAGTATTTCACTGCCACATTCAGATATTGCTTGGTACTCCCTGAAAATATTAAAAAGTGCCTCAGCATCCAATTCCAAACAGTGCAGGGGATTCAGCACAGGCTGTGGCAGCCTTGCTGTGCCCTCACATCCCCTCTGAAATTGGGATAATAACGAGACATCTCCCAAGGCTCCATTACAGCAGAGTGCTAAAAGAAAGGGTTTGTGTACCTTGTCTGGGAGGAAAGGATCTCACAGGATTCCTGTTACTCTCCCTGATGTATCACTGGGCCATGAAATTCAAAGAAGACAGCAGACAAAGCCAAGTTACACCTACCTCTGATCTTAGGTTTGTTCAGAAGCAAGTAAGTGTTTGAAATTGAACAAATATTGGAGGGGAGGGGGGACATTATTCACTTCACACCCATTCCAAAAAATACCAGTGCTCCTGGGGAAAGCTGGACCTCTTACTCTCCGATTGCATCTGACATTAACACAAGATATTGCACAAGGACACGTTTCACACAGAGAGAAATCAGAGCTGATGAAGTTTATTCCTGCGCAGGTGAAACACTTGGGCATTTTAACAAACACCCAGAGATTTGTTTGTTTACCTCCTAACCCACATGCCTCTCATTCCTCCTGGCTGGGAGCTCCTTGGTGGGTCTTTCAGAGTTAAAATCCCTGTGTTATTTCCCTCGTGTGGGAGAGCTGAGCTCAGAAAGAAAGTTTCCAACTTTGGCCCAAAGCTTAGTAATGAACAGAGTACCCCATGATTATATTGGCCTGAAAACAGATATAAAAACCCAGGAACATGGCTCAGGTGATAGCTCAGTGGTGTTTGCACTAACAGCTCCCACATGGAGCCACTGTTGTGGCTGCATTATCTGCAGCTGGACCTAAAGCACCACCAGGTCAGGCAGGGAGTTGTTCCCTGAGCCGTGGCTGAGGTTCCTAAAGGATTGTTCTCCATCCTTCTGCCACTCCTCAGTGTTTTCCCTGCTCAGCCCCACTCTGGTGACCTCTGCCTTGCTGGCTGCCTCCTGGGTAAGGTTTGAACCCTAATTCTTGCTGCCATTGACCTCTTCAATTCGGATCTTTCTTCTCTCTCCAGGTGATGACTGTCACAGCATTCACACGAACTCGTGTCTTCAAAACCTCTCCCCTGTGATCAGAACTGACCAAGGTGCTCAGCAGCTGCTAGAAAGGAAGATGGAGGATGGGCTGAGGGAAAACATAAACTTTATTTTGCTATACAGGAGGGAAAACATCCTTCTAGCACCATCGTTATAATGGAATAACAGGTGTTTAAAGAGGAGTCTCCTGGGTTTGGATTGGGATAGAGTGTAGTCTGGAGGAGTCACTGCCCTTGCCAACATTCAATTTAACACCCTTAGGAACTGCTTCTGAATTTGAATGTCTGGGTCTCTGCACTCAACCTTGATTAACTGGCCCAACAACAAATGTTAATCACCCTGATTTACATTGCCTGCAGAGCTATGGTCAACTTGATATCAGCAACCTGCAGCTCCCTTAACATGTTCCAACAGGGAACTTCCAGAGTCTTGCAGGCAGTGGAGGTGAGCCCTGGGAGCCTGCACTGCGAGGTTTGTCTGGCAGGGAGCTGCAGGCAGGAGCAGGGCAGGAATACCTCAGCCAACTGAACTGCTGTGCCTCAAAGAGCTTTTGTGGCTCTCCAGGCTCTCAAGATGTAGGTAACACAATGTTTTTAGTTACATTTGGATTCTGAATACATAAAAAAAGGCTTAAGCTTTAAACTTGTGTGTTCTTCCCAGCAACAAACTGAGCTTGTTGGAGGAGCCAGTGCAGGATTTGAGACAATGTCCTTTACATGGGAGCCACTAAGTGTGCACAGACACACACAAGACACATTCAGCAAACACCCCATCGGATTTTTCCACAGATGAGACCATTTTGCAGCGACATTCTGGAGGACAGGAAGCCCCAGGGCTGGGCAGAGCCAGCTGCTGGCCACAGCTCCTGGTGGCAGGAGTTCCACAGCTCCTGGTGGCAGGAGTTCCACAGCTCCTGGTGGCAGGAGTTCCACAGCTCCTGGTGGCAGGAGTTCCACAGCTCCTGGTGGCAGGAGTTCCACGTGCTGCTGAGGCAGGGCGTTAAAAAATCTCCTGTTATCACCGCGAGCTGCGCCAGCTGCTCCTGGAAATTCGCCTATCAGCCACCATGCTGCAGCTCTGTTGGTGGCAGAAGATTATTCCTCTGGACTTTTCTTAAAAAAATAAATAAAATGTCAAGCCTGAAAAGGAAGCCTGCTATTTTTCAAATCCAGGAGCTGTAATCATGCTAATCCATATGATCGTGCTAAAGCCAAGCAAAATGCCTTTTGCATATGATGTAATCAGCCAGGGCAGCCTATTTATAACCACCACAGGCTGGGAACACCTTCCCAGAAAAATACAATCAGGACAGCTTTCCCTTGGTCACATTCTTCCTCTTCCTCCCCGTGTTTTTCACTTTCTTTGTGCTCTTTCGCCTACTTTTGCTGTGTTCCCTGCCTTAAATACAGCAACTTTTTAATTTTTATTTTAAACTAATGCTTCCCGTGCCTTCTATTTTATCCATGTTTTGGAGCCGTGCTGAGTGAAATCCGTGGCCTGTGAAATCAATACCAAAACTTCTATTGATTTCATATAATATATTCCTTTAAATTCAGTACAAATGCTCCACAGGAGTTGTCTATTTTAAGTATGGATCTACTGTACATGGCTGTCAGTCTCTCAGCTGGATACATAAACCAGCGTGGTTTAATAAATTCATTGGTGTGGCTTGGGAGCTTTCTGTGTAATAACTGAAAATCTGTTGGTCAAACTGAGCATATCAAGTGTAAAAGGAGAGGATTCATCAATGTGAATATCTATCTGTGGATCGATTGGTATCAATCTTGTTTAACAGTCTATTTCCTCAGGACACACTTTGGGAACAAAGAGCATTTCAAACTGTTGGTTAAACAAACAAATATAGAGAAGCTCTTTGGGCAACATGGGGGTGGAGTAAACAGCAGATAAAAATGGTCAGCGATTTCAAATACCTGATAATCTCTCCCATTTTATATTAGTAAATGCAGAGCTTCTCTGGATGAAATGTACCCCTTAAAGTGCATCAAGAGTGGGGGTATAAAACCATTTCTTGCCTGCAGAAGAAAGTGACCTGGAAACCAAAATTTGTCCCCTGACCTCCATGTTCAGTAGCTGTCCAAGGAGGAGGGTGACACCTTCTGCTCTGCAGGATCTGTGTTATCCTTAGCTAAATAAAACCCCCTTGTGAGACTTTATAAAAACAGAACCAGCCCCCGAGAGGATACAGCCCAAATCAGATGGGGATGCACTGCTTACCTTGATCTACAACATTAAAACATTTTATGCCTATCCCATCCAGGTCCCCCCTCCTCAAGCACCACCACAGTAAAGACAATCCTGACCAGTACTTGGCATGAGCGTGGACAAGCCCAGATTTAACAGGGAGTAAATGTTGTACGGCCCCCGCAGGTTTTGCAGGGTACAAGTGCCAGTAAAGCACCAGGTGAAAGGAGCTGTGGTGTTGTGCAATGTCCTGTGGCATTGTGTGGCTGCCTGAGGTGCCATCGCTTCCTCCCTGCTGCTGGCGAGTCACATTTGGGTTTTCCACACCCCTGTGCATCCCCCTGTGTGTCGGCACAGCAGCTCTGCAGCCGGGGAACCCCGAGTGCGCAGGAAGGAAACTGAGGCACAGACCCTGCTCCATTGGTTGCTGATGAATGCAATGGCAAGTGCACACTGAGTGTGTCTTCAGCTAAACCTGATCCTCCTGAGCCCTCACCCCGTGTCCTCCTCTTCCTCCAAATCAACAAAATCATCTCTTCATCAAATCAATCTCTCCGGTGTTTTCCATCAAACCATTTTTCACAGACGGACCTGGGGCGTGTGCGCTGTTCTACATTAAATCAAAAAACAACCACGTGTCCCAGGAAGATTTTTGCAGTCCACATCTCCGTACATCCAAGGATCTCACATTTTTATTTACGGGAGATCCGTGTGGCTGCCGTGGGGGTCGGAGGGGTTGGGGTGACTCTGCTGTGTCCCTCGGGGGTTTTACAGCTCACACGGATTGTCCCCAATGTCCCACCCAGGATTGTCCCCAATGTCCCACCCAGGACTGTCCCAATGTCCCACCCAGGACTGTCCCCAATGTCCCACCCAGGACTGTCCCCAATGTCCCACCCAGGATTGTCCCCAGTGTCCCACCCAGGACTGTCCCCAATGTCCCACCCAGGACTGTCCCCAGTGTCCCACCCAGGATTGTCCCCAGTGTCCCACCCAGGATTGTCCCCAGTGTCCCACACAGGACTGTCCCCAATGTCTCACCCAGGACTGTCCCCAGTGTCCCACCCAGGACTGTCCCCAGTGTCCCACCCAGGACTGTCCCAATGTCCCACACAGGATTGTCCCCAGTGTCCCACCCAGGACTGTCCCCAGTGTCCCACCCAGTGCCGGGGCCGCCCCGCTGCGGCTCGTGGGGATCATTGACTCGTGGCTCTCCTTCCCACGGGAGCCAAGAGCCCAAGAGGGGAGGGAAGATGAGAACCATTCCCCCGGGTGTCAGCGCGGTTACCCCGGTTTTGGGGAACGCTCCAAGCGCTGTTGTTTCAGCTTTCCCAGGGGATTTCCAGGGGAGCCCCACGTTTGCACTCGCTGTCCGCAACCCCACGGGCTCAGCTTCGCCCGCTTCCCGAAAGGCAGACTTTAAAGAGTCTTCAAACAGCTGAAGCAAAGCAGCCTAATTACGGTCTGCATCCGCTTTTAAAGCCCCTGCACCGGGCACCGCACGGCGGGAGCCCCTCGGAGCGCTTCCCTTTGGAAAGAACGCGCCTTGTCCCGGGCTCGGGCTCCCTTTGGGGGACAGCGGGGGGGAAAAACTCTTTAAAGCGCACAGGTGAGGCACCAAAGGTACGCTGTGTGTGCAGGCTGGATGAGCCGGGCTGTTTGTTTAGCGGGGGTGGCCCGGGGCTGGCCCGGCCCCGCGGGGCTCACGCCTTTGTCGCCCGCCGGGGACTACACGGCCCAGCGTGCCCCGCTGCGCGGATCAATGGGGCTGATTTGAATAATCTGCGAGCCCTTGGACTCAGGCCAATCAGCCGTCAGGGACACATGATAAATCGCAATGCATTATTGATAATCATAATTACTCTGACATGCGCATTCCGCCCAAATTTCCCAACTCTAGGAATTTGTTGTGAAGAGGAAAATAATTGCTACTATTGCACGCTCCCGATGCTGGTGCACCATGTCGCGACGGAAGCAGGCGAAGCCCCAGCACATCAACTGCGAGGAGCAGCCCCCAGATGCTGCAAGTGGTGAGCGGCTCCGGGCTGGCCGATGCGCGGCTCCGGGAGCGAGGGGCGCTTCCCACCCCCCGCTCCTTTCCCCCGCGGGCTCTGCCGGCAGCCGGCCCTCGGGGGTTTTTTTTGGGGGGGCTGAGCGAGGCTCGGGCTCCGCGTTGTTTTTGGGGGGGTTCGGTTTGGTGGGGCTGCGGAGCGCAGCGCTGGCGGCCCCGCAATGCCCCGCACGGCGCGGAGCCTCCGCCGGCCCCCGCGTGGGAGCGGAGCCCCAAAAGCTCCCCGAGGCCGAGGGAACGGGGGGCACGGGGGTACAGGGCTGGGGGAGCACAGCGAGAAATTACACACAACTTCCGAGGGGTAGGAAATGGCTCGGGCTGGCTTCCCTCGCTGTACTTAGCACTCTTAGCACTTTGTCGGGAGTTAGATGGGAATTTTTGTGGGGTTTAAAAGGGAAAAAGAAAAAGGGAGGTGGGGGGGAGAAAAGCCTCCACGCTCGGACTATTTTTGTTGGAGATCACAATCGCCCTGGACCTTTTGTAGCTTGACCTCCAGCCATCTTTGATTTCCGACTTCCCAAAATAACACCGGTGAGCTCATTGTGGGGTGTGCGCGGGCGCTTTGTATTGGGGCGGCGTGGGGGACACCGCCAATCGCTCTCCCCGTTTCGGGAGCGCTCGCATTCCCGAGCCGTGCTGCGGGGAAAGCTGAAATCGTGCCTAAAATCAGCCGGGAGCTCCCGGTGGGGTGGGCGTGCAGCGGAAGGGCGGAGGGGCACTCGCCGGTGGCCACCACGGGAGCGGGGCCGGGGCTGCGGGAGCAGCGGCTCCCCGAACCGGGCTGTGGGGCCGGGGCTCCCGGAGCAGCCTCTCCCCGAACCGGGCTGTGGGTCCGGGGCTGCGGGAGCAGCCTCTCCCCGAACCGGGCTGTGGGTCCGGGGCTGCGGGAGCAGGCTCTCCCCGGGCCGGGGCTCCCGGAGCAGGCTCTCCCCGGGCCGGGGCTCCCGGAGCAGGCTCTCCCCGGGCCGGGGCTCCCGGAGCAGGCTCTCCCCGGGCCGGGGCTCCCGGAGCAGGCTCTCCCCGGGCCGGGGCTCCCGGAGCAGGCTCTCCCCGGGCCGGGGCTCCCGGAGCAGGCTCTCCCCGGGCCGGGGCTCCCGGAGCAGGCTCTCCCCGGGCCGGTGCTCCCTGCCCCGTGCCGTCTCTCCCCGCTCTCGCTGCCCGCAGCTCGGGACGCTCCGAGGTGCCCGTGCTGCTCCCGGAGTGCGGCGGGCACGGCCCGGCCCGGCTCGGGAGCGTTTGTTTGTTCGAAGTTGTTGTGGTTGTTGTGCCCAAATGTTTCCGTGTGCCCCCCGAGAACTTTCTTTGGGTTCTTTGCTGGCGTTTGGGACTGGTTTTGTTGCCGTGCCCAGAACTGATAAAAAGCCGTGCACGTTGCGGGAGCTGCTTATTCCCAGCCCGCAGGAGGTTCGGGCTCTTTAATTTTTTTTCTTTTTTCCCTCCTCCCCCTTCTCTTCTTTGAGTCGAAATGTGCAATTGTTGGGTCCGGTTAATGGTGACTTAAGAAACAGCATGCTGGCCAGAAGGCAATAAATCCCATGTTTAATGCATGACTGTTTTCCTTTGTGCATATGGTTAGGTTGGGGGATGGAGGTGATGTTTCCACATGTAAATCTCTGCCCGCTGCTGGAAAGGCACCTCCGGCCCCGCGCTGAAACAAAAGGGTTAATCAGTGCTGGGGCGGGGGAGGCGTGCGGGACCGGGGAGGGAGGATGGCTCCACACCGCGCTCTCCGGGGCAATGGCCAGCTGCTTTTTTCTTATTGTTCTTCGGGCTTTTTTGGTTTGTTTTTTTTTTTCTCTCCTCTCTCCCCCTCCCGTTCTCAGTTTTAACAACCAAACCCTGGATGGGATCCCTCCGGGGGAGCTGGGGAAGCTGTGGCCCCGCCTGGGGGATGGTGCTGCGGCTTTGGGGGGTCGGGGCAGGTCCCGCACCGAGCCCGGTCCTGCGGGATCTCAGCCCCGAAATCCACCCCGGGGCTGCGCCTCGCACCGCCCGCCAGTACCCCAAACTGGCTCGATATTCGATATCCCCCGCTCCAGGTGTGCCCGAAAATAATAAGTGAGGAAGCTGCATAACAAAGTCGAAATTTCGCAGGGATTTGTCTGGGGCATTAGCGAGGATATACACATTATAGTAATAATAAAATCAAACCCTTATCTCCTTTTTTTGCAAGTATTCCTTTTTTTTCGCCAAGGGATTTGGGACCTACCTCTGTGAACAATGCAGCGGGTTAAAGTGTCCCGCGAACCTGGGGATCCATTAACAGGTCAAAAAATCAGCAGGTGGTCACAGGGGAATAATGCTACATACTGAAAATTAGCATTTCCACAAAGGCCTTGAAAATGCCTATTGTGTTGGATTGCTGCCATTAAAAATCGGATTCATTCTTAAAAATACAGTATCAAACTGCAACTTTTTTCTTTTTTTTTTTTTTTTTCCCTCAGGGTAAAATTAGCGTAGCTTTACTTCAATTATATCTCCGCTTGGTGCGCTGAGCTCTGTAGAAGCGGGGAGGGATGTTGGACACGGGAAGGTTGAAGAAGGAAAGCGCAAGTTTGGTGGTGATTTACGTTCGGATTGATTTGGGTTGCCCGGAGCTGCTGCCGGAGCATCCCCGCCGTGCCCGGGGTGCTGCAGGACGGGGCAGAGGCTGCTGCGGGTGATCCCCGCTGGGTTTTTTTCCCTTTTACATAAGCGAAACACAATATTGGTAGCACGATGGAGCCCTTTTCGCCGGGCTCGGCGGCATGTGACGTTTTGACAGAGCTGCTGCTCTAACCTTTGCCTCCTCCTGCTTGCTGTGGGTGGTAAGTTGATGTCAGGCTCACAATTAGGACTCTCATGCAATTGACCTTGGCAGCGGGGTTTGTGCCGTTTAGCTCGCTCTTAAACACCGTGCGAGTGTCGAGCGGGGTCTGGGGGCAGCAGGAGCGGGGGGATGATGCAGGGGGGAGGGATGCGGGGATGATGATGATGCAGGGGGGAGGGATGCGGGGATGATGATGATGATGATGCAGGGGGGAAGGATGCAGGGATGCGGGGATGATGATGATGCAGGGGGGAGGGATGCGGGGATGATGATGATGATGCAGGGATACGGGGGGGGGGGATGATGATGATGCAGGAGGTGGTGCGGGGGATGCCGGCGGCTCAGGTGGGTGCCGGTGGCCCCGCCCGGGGTGGCGGTGGCCCGGCGGCCGCAGCACGGGCCGTGAGTGCCCTCCACCGACCGGCCCCGGCAGCGAGCGGCGCTCCCGGGGCTCCGAGCCCTCCGGAGCCGCTGCAGCGCCTCGGGCTCCGCTTGCGCCGCCGCCTCCAGCCCTGCCCTGCCCTGCCCTGCCCTGCCCTGCCCGAACCAGCGCTTGTGCGCCGCGGTTTGTTCTCAGCTCTCTGAGAGTCCGGCTTGAAGCTGTGGATAGGCCAAAGGGGGAATTAGTAAGTAGATAATAAAATAATCAAAGCCTTGAGAGGGTAAGCACGTGAAGTGCTGTTGTGGATCTAACGCGGTTCTGCCTTCTTGGGTGCAGAAATGCCGCTGATGAATTCAGCGTTGAAAGCATCACGTGCAATATCTCTGTAAGTTGTCAGCCCTGCGCTTTGCTTGCTCCATAAAGTGATTTTGTCACGGTTCAAATGCGTTGAACGCGGTTTGATAGTGGGAGAAGGGCGATTTGGGGCAGTCTGGAGTTGTGCAGGTCCTCTGGGAGCAGGAGAAAAGCGTCGGGCAGTGCGACCCTGAGAGCGACAGAGACCCGAGTGCCCTGCAGGCTCGGTAATCAATCCTCCACGAGTTCCTTTCAACCGGGGAAGCTCAGCCTTTTGGTAACCTTAAAGTAAAAGTAGTTGATCAAATGTAGGCTGTGAGGAAAGTGAGCTCAGCAAAGGTATTAAAACTCCTGAATACAAAAAGCGGGTGGGAAAGCTTGAGTTGTGCTTTATCCCAATTCGAGTGAAATAAAGTTGAGAAATAAAGGCTGTAATGGCTTAAATGAGTGGTAGGCCTGCAGCAGCCTTATTGAAATCGCATCAAACCAGATTTACTTCACTCCTTTTTCCTTAAAAAAAAAAATAATTAATTCTAGTGGTGTGGATTTTATCAGCCTTCCTTGTCGATGACTGCCTTGTCCTACACAATAGTGGATTTTTTCCATCCATTTGCCAGTGATTCAATCTAACCCCCCTGCTGGGTTTACTGCATTCTTCTAACTTATTGGATAACTAGATGCTGAGAGATAACATTCCTGAAATTCGGGGGTGGGGGAGATAAAACCCGCAGTAGAAGTGCTGTCCCTGGGAAGCCTTGGGAGAGGGTTAAGTGAAGTGCACAAGGAGCTGCTGGGGCAGGGCAGGGCTGGTAAATCCCTACAGGGGTGGGCAAAGCTGCCCCCAGCCCTTTTTCATTCGGGGGTCGCTGCTCTGACTGCAGCACTGGGCTGGGGAGGGGACGAGTTTCAAATCACCGTGATTTTCACAGGAGCTCTTGGGTTTTTTACAGAAACACTCAATTGCTCCTTTGTTATTCCAGCTACTGTAAAATAACCCAGCGTCCTACTTGTGAATTTATCTAAACCCCTTTCTTTTAACGTAAAAGGGAGAATAATGCATGACTTCGCTATTTGTCATGCGTTTCAAGCTCCGAATTGAATTTATTCACAGTCCTAAACTAATGCTTCACTGTCAGGGAAATGAAAATATGTGACAGGGCAGGGCTGCCAACCTCTGCCCGCTGCTGCCCAGCCACAGGGACTTGCAGTTTTCTGGAGTTTCTTTCTCTGAGATGGCAACTGCTGCTCAGAACCAGAGAATTATTCCTCAGAATTATGAAAATGAAGAGCGTGGGCTGTGCTGGAGATTGGGAAAGGGGCATTGAGTTTAGTGTGATCTTATCAGCACAGAAGTAGAAAAATAAGAAGTATTATCAAGGGAAAGGAGATAAATGATCGGATGCTTTGAAGCAGTTAAAGGTTGAGGACTTGTCTAGACATTATCCTGGAATATCTCCTTGGGGGTGGGCAACAGTGTTTGGTGCGGATATTTCTGTGCCACTGGAAAAAGTAAACGCTGGGGTTATTTTTTAATGTTTTGTGACGTGGAAACTGTATCATTCTGCCTGCCAGAGGGGACTGGGAAAGCTCCAAACACTTAAGGATTTGGAAAATATATTTTCATGTTTCAGTGTATTCTGTGATATAGGAAAGTAGTCCAAGACCTCTCAAGTCACTGTGGAGAGGTTCTGGAAGTTGTCTGTTTTTAACCCAGGTACCTTCTTTCCAAGTTGATCTGCTCAGACTGTTGCAAAACGAGTTTAAAATAATCTGTTCTTGATCCTGGTTGATTCTGTTGACCAAGTTCTGAATCATGTAGTACTTGTCTGCAGGCTGGATTTCTGTGTGTTTTTAGAATTAAATCAGCTTGGAGACGTCACTTTAATGATATTTGGGATGGGAAATGTGTGCTGCTGTTCTTGTTTCTTTCACTTACGGGAGTTATTTGGGCTGAAGGGGAAGTGTTTAATTCTCCCTGCTTGAATAGGAGGTATCCAAACATTTTTGATTTTAGCTGTGCTTGAGAACTCCTTTCCTCCCTGTTCAAGGACTTGTGCTAGGTTTGGATTTATTGCTGTGGAGATCACTGCAGAACAGGCCTCTGATATAGAGAATTTTCCTAATCGTTGAGATGTTTATTTTTAAAAGTAAACTTTCCCATGCACTTGATGCCTCACAACATTTAAAAGGTTGAAATCAGCTTTGTTGAAGGCACACAGTGCCCCTGTCGGGGTAAGAAATGGCAATATCCTCCCTGGAGCGGTTTTACACCTTCCAAGGTGTACATTACAAGGTGTAACGTGCTTGAGGTGTCACCTGGACATGGTTCCCTCATGGTCAGCACACAGCTGGGGTGGTTTGGCCACACCTTGCACAAAGCAGAGCCACAAGAAGCTCCTGAGCTGTGGAGCCCTGGCTTCCCCTGGCTCGGGGGGGTGGCTGTGCCATGGCCTGGAGCCAGCACAGATGAGTGCCACCCTTCTGTGTGCTCCCCAGGGCTGGGCAGGTGAAGTCACCGTGCCCTTGGCACCTCTCCAAGCTGGAGCAGTTACTGTGAGCTCCAGGATCTCTCAGCTGATGGGGGCTGGAATCCTGCTGGAGCCTTCCCTGCCTCCCCCTCACTGGGAACTTTTCCCTCCCCAGCTCTCCTGCCCCGAGCACTGCCCCACCTCGAGTGGGCTGGGAGTTTGTTATTTGAAGGATGGCAAAGCTGAGCAAAAACATCCTGTTTTGGTTATAATTTCTCTTAACCTCTTGCAGTTCAGGTATTTCCCCGAATTTTTTTATTATTTTTTTTGGTCCACTTGCAAATTCTGCTCAGTTTAAGCCATGGGGTGCTGGTGCTGGAGGGGCAGGAGTGGACTTGGAGCCCAGCTTGGCTTTCCCTGCCCCTTGCCAGATGTGGTGAGCTGCAGATGTATCTGTGCGAGGCCTCCTGCCAGGTTCAGCAATGCCTCCTTGCAAGCAAAACTCGTTTTTTGTGTTGTTTTTAATGCTCATCACCATCAATGGAGGCTCATACTTGTGTCTCAAGTTCTGCATTTAATCATTTCTTCGCTACTGTGTCCGTGTGGAGATTACTCCTGGGGTGTGTTTGCTTTGGGAGGATTTAGGACTAATACTGGCCTTGCTTTGCTCCTGTCAGCCCTCTTGGGTTGTAATGGCAGACTGACAGTAAGAATTGCTCAAAATTCCTGTGTTAACGATCTTGTATGAATTTCTGAGAGATGGTTAACAAAGAATTAGATCCTGAAGTGCAATGAGCAAATAACTCATGTGTCATGTTTTGCTCAGGGCTGTGATGCTTCCCCTGTCCTCGTGTTCCTCTTAAGCTGTGTTGCAGGGGCTGTATAAAGGGGATTTTTTACCTGTATAAAGGGATTTGGGAGAAATCTCTTTTCACTGAGCCATGTGAGAGTCCTTTTATAATTTTATTTTTTTCCTTTTTTTTGTAAACTGGACTGAGATGAAGATTTCTTTGAGGTCATGACGGAATTGGCATGAAAACAAAGAACAGAACTTCACATTGGTCTGTGAACTTTATTCCAGTGTCTTGTATCTTTAATTTTGCACTTCAGGTGGAGTCAGTGATCTTAATAGTGAATACTTGGTCCAAATCTAGCAATTAATAATGTGACTTTCTTTTCTTTTAAGGGAGTCCACAAGACGTCCCAGGTGATAGAGATGGTGAAATGAGTTCCAAAAGGTGCCGCACGGAGGAAACCAAAATCTGTGAGAAATGCTGTGCAGAATTCTTTGTTCTCTCTGAATTCCTTGAGCATAAGAAAAATTGCACTAAAAATCCGCCTGTTCTAATCATGAATGACAGTGAGGGAGCAGTCCCCCCCGAGAGCTTCTCCGAGGCTTCTCTGGGGACCTTCCCAAGCGACCGCATGGATGGCAGGGCACGCAAGGACGCTCCTGCCAAGGGCTGCGCTGGCTCTGTGGACAAGAGAGAAGGGAAAATGGATGCTGAACCGGTAGGAGGAATGTACCTTAAAATAGAGCCCCCCCTCACGCCTGCTGCTCCCGGCCTAAGCTATCTACCAAAACCCAAAGTACCAAACACTAACGTGACCCTGCAGACCATCCGCGGCACCAAAGTGGCCGTGAACCAGCGGACGTCCGACGCCATCTCCTCCTCGGCGGCCGGCTTCAACGCCATCCCCATGATCCTGGAGCAGCTGGTGTGCTTGCAGCAGCAGCAGCTCCAGCAGATCCAGCTGACGGAGCAGATCCGCATCCAGATCGCCATGATGGCCCCCCACGCCCTGCACCCCTCCATTGCAGCTGCTACTGACCCGCTCAAAGCTCTGGGCGCCCACATGTCCCAGCAGCTCTCGGCCGCCGTGGCTTTAATCGGACAGAAAGCTGGAAGCCAGAGCCTATCACTGGAATCCTTGAAGCAAGGAAAGCTACCTCATTCTAACACTGGCATCGCAGCCGCCAGCTCGCTGGCTGCTGGGCTCTCCTCCTCCTTCCCCCTGAAGCCAGAGGGGAGCCGAGGCCTGCCCGGCTCCATCTCTCAGTTCCCAAATCCTTTGCTACCTCAGTCCTCCGGCTCGGTCATCTTCCAGAACCCGCTCTCGGCCGTCTCGTCTGTGATGGATTCCTCGAAGAAGGGGAAGGGGAAGCCCCCCAACATCAGCGTGTCTGAAAGCAAACCGAACGCAGAGGAGCCGTTCTTCAAACACAAGTGTAAGTTCTGTGGGAAGGTCTTTGGCAACGACAGTGCCCTGCAGATCCACCTCCGCTCCCACACCGGGGAAAGACCCTACAAATGTAACATCTGTGGGAACCGCTTCACGACCAAAGGAAACCTTAAAGTGCATTTTCAGCGTCACAAAGACAAGTACCCCCACATAAAGATGAATCCTTACCCAGTTCCTGAGCACCTGGACAATGTTCCTACCAGCACTGGGATCCCGTACGGGATGTCTGTGCCGCTGGATGAGTCCAACCTGATTGTGGACAGCAAACCTCTCCTAACAACTCTGCCTACCTCTGCGGCCCCCGGCGCACCTCAGGCCATCTCCAGCCTGGCAGGCATCAAGGAGTCTCTGCCTGGTACGTTCTCAAGTGAGCTGCAGTCAAGGCCCTCTCCCGAAAGCGAGGGCGGCTCCTCCTCGTCGGGGGCGGTCGGTCACGAGTCGGGAACGGAGCAGAGCTTGAGCTCGCCGCAAGCTACCTGCAGCGTGAGCATCTTCCACGTAAGTGGGTCAAACGAGCAAGGCTCAGAGACATCAAAGCTCCAGCAGCTGGTTGAAAATATCGACAAAGCCACTGCTGACCCCAACGAGTGCCTGATCTGTCACAGAGTGCTGAGCTGCCAGAGCTCGCTCAAAATGCATTACCGCACCCACACCGGGGAGAGGCCGTTCAAGTGCAAGATCTGCGGCCGTGCCTTCTCCACTAAAGGGAACCTTAAAACTCACTACGGTGTCCACCGGGCCAATACCCCCTTGAAGATGCAGCATTCGTGTCCCATTTGCCAGAAGAAGTTTACAAATGCGGTGGTGCTGCAGCAGCACATCCGCATGCACATGGGCGGGCAGATCCCCAACACCCCCCTGCCAGAGCCGCCCTGCGACGGCGCCGAGGTGGATCCTGCCGCGCCTGACAAGAACGGAGATGTCGGTCGCCCAGAGGAGACCGTGGAAAGCATCGACATGGAAGATGACGTGGACTCTCAGGATGGCCCCAGGAGCTCCTCCAAACCTCCCACTCCGTACGATGCACAATCAGAGTCGCCCGCCGCGGCCGCCGCCTTCTCTGGGGTTACGGCGCTGGAGAATCAGATGAAGATTGTCGCCTCCTCCCTGAATTTGCAGCGGCAGAGCAGTCTCAAGTCCAGCGACAACGGCTCAGCGGAGAGCGATGGCATGACCAACGACTCGTCCTCGGTGGCGGGAGATGCCGACTACCAGAACGGCAGGAGCCCCGCGGCCTCCGAGTCGGCGTCGCTGCACGCGCTGTCCCCGGCCAACAGCCAGGCTGAGAGCGTGAGGTCAAAGTCGCCTGCCTTCAACAACCAAGAGGATCCAGGCACGGGGAGTAAATCAGAGGCTCCTGAGAATGCTCCTGCAGAAATGGAAGGAGTTGTCGGGGCTCTGGATTTAACGTACGGCAATATCGGCCGGAAGGTGATTAAGGAAGAGCCTGGGCTACACTTTGCAAACGGAGAATATGGTGAGTAATGCAAAACGCAGGGATTTGGGGTGGGGCAGTAGGAAATCGATCCTTGAAGGACCAACAGGAAACAAAGCTTCCTCAGCTTTCCCCTCTTCCTGCTCCTCTGCTTGGATAAGGGCATAGGCCCTGGAAAGTTTTCCTGACTAAGCCAGGCCCAAAATTCAAATGCTTAAGTGCTATCATCTCTTTAAAATTAATATAGACTGTGCCTTCGCTGTCTTTCGTGGGCTCACTTGATATCTCCTTATAGCTCTTGGAAAATACATTTTTGTGTGTTAAGGGGAAACTGCTTATCTGAAGAGTGTGACGTGGAAACCCTGAAGTAGTTTGTGGGGTTTTCAGGCTCTTCAGCATTGAGGTTAAGGTTGATCAAAGTTTGACCTGAAAGATTTTCTATCTCCTAAGCTCACCAGCAAACCCAGGGATGAGGTGATTTGTTTTGGGGTATCCTAGGAAGTGTGGTGGGCTCTGCAGATGTGCTCTTCAGGCACAGGCAGCTTCAAAGGCAGGGCCTCAAGTCTCGGCCAGGCTTGGGAGGAGAATGACGTTGGGATAAGCATCGCCTTTGCTTTCTTTCCAGGTCGAAGCAGTATTCCAGCTGCTTTTGTCAGAGCCCCACCAGCCCTGATAAAAATGGAGCTGCCCAGCGATCGTCCCCTCAGCACTGGCCACTTCATTGGCCCTCCAGCTCTGTCCCCTGGGGTCGCCCCTCTCCTGGTGCCGCGCCCCAAGTTCTGCCGTCCTGCCAAACAGCACATCTGCACTACCTGTGGGAAGAACTTCTCCTCTGCCAGCGCCCTGCAGATCCACGAACGCACCCACACCGGGGAGAAGCCCTTTGCCTGCACCATCTGTGGGAGAGCCTTCACCACCAAGGGAAACCTCAAGGTGGGTCCTGTCCGTTGTCATCTCCTTTGTCTGTGAGACTAGAGATGGAAAGACTGTTTCTAATATTTGACCTGCCTTTGAGACAGCACTGATTTTCTTTCAGTTCCTCAAATACTTATTTTTGACCCTCCTCTCCTTCCTGAGTTTCTCCACACAGTTTTTTTGTGTAAGTGTTACTGAGATCACCCACAGGTCTTTGCTGCTGTCCTTGACTTTCCTTTTGGGATGGAAGGGAAGGCTTAGCCCTCACTAAGCAGATTGCTTTCTTTTTTAATTTGGATTTGGATGTGTCAAGACATAAGCATTTCATAGACTGCTACAAAACGCTGCCTGCTGAGTAAATGTATTACACTGCACTGCTTGAAGTGTTGGGAGATGAGGAGGGATAAACCAGGATAATCCTGAGATGGCACAAAGTGCTTGGGGATTGTGTCTAAGCACATGCTGAAGAAGTGCTGTGAGTCTGTCCTTTTGCCAGATGAATCCTGTGAGGGACTCAGCTCCCTTGCTTGTACAGGGGCTCCTCCCTCCTGGGAGAACCTCTTCAGGCTCTTCAGCCCTCCTGCATAAATGCTGATGGGGAGAGAAAATACTCTGCAGTGTGTGAGCAGTGCCTTGCTGGAAGCACCAGCAGAATGGGGTGTGGAAGATTTCAGCTCAAATGAACCTCTCTGCCAAATTACTTGGTGCTTTCTTGCATTACCCAGTCTTTTTTTCATTATGGTCTGTTTGCAGCAGCTAACGTGGCTTCTGTTCTGGGGGGAGAGAGGGTGTCTTTGCCAGCACCACTTATTCCAAGTGTGTTCAAGCCCTCTAGCAGAGAGCCATGGTGATGTCAGGTAGTGGAATGACTGTGTCCTTCACGTGCCAGGAAGGGAGCTCTGCCAAGAACCACCCAGCTTAAATATTTCCCTGAATGCAAATGGAGCAAGCCTGACTCCTTTGGGCTACTTGGCTGCGAGCAAAGTGCAATTTGGGTACAGAAAGAGCTGTGGTATTAATGCTTCTCTTCGCTTTCCCCCCCTTGTCCGGAAGGTCCACGTAGGAACCCACATGTGGAACAACTCAGCCAGGCGGGGCAGGCGGCTGTCCATCGATAACCCCATGGCCCTGCTGGGGAACGACCCCAAGAAGGTGTCGGAGATGTTCCCCAAGGACATGGTGGCGCCCTCGGTGAGCATCGACCCCGCCGTGTGGAACCAGTACGCGGCCGTGCTCAGCAACGGGCTGGCCGTGAAAACCAACGAGATCTCGGTGATCCAGAGCGGGGCCCTGCCCGTGCCCATGGCCGGGGGCTCCCCCGTGAACTCTGCCCCGGCCTCCAAGGTGGACACGGCCCAGGCTGGCGCTGCCTCTGACACGGAGAAGGCTGCTGGTGCTGCAGACAGTGTGCCAAAACACCAGTTCCCTCACTTCCTGGAGGAGAACAAAATCGCCGTTAGCTAAAGACTCGAGAGGAGTTGACCTACAGAAAGAACAAATATATATAGACACAAACATATATTTTTAAGAGATTCCACTTCGGCCTCCTATTTTCCTATTGACGTGCAAATGATTTTATGGTTGTCTTTGTAAGAGTTGCCCAGAGTACAATCATGATATTGCTTTGCAAATAGTAATTAATAAAGAATAGGATTTCCTTCTATTTGGAAAGATGCGGGTCTTGCAAAGTAGTTCTTACGTGTGACTTTAACGTGTACAGCCTTACAGAAGTTTCTACAACTTGAAATTCCAAAGGTTTAGAATATTTACCTCTTTGTTTAGAGTGATAATGGGGGTTTTGAATAGAGTGGAAACAACCTACTGTTGACGGAAAAGCTTCTATTTACTGATGAGAAATGGAAACTATTAATGCGGGTAAATATCCTAGAATGTCTGCCACCCTCTTAGAACTTTTCTGTTTGGATTTTTGGCTCTGTGTGGTTTCTGAATGTACTTTTTCTTAATAGTGGCTATAAAAACTACAAAGTTTTTTTTTTGTTTTTAAATTCCTTTGTTTTTTTTGCCTCAGAAGTTCCATGAAAAGCAAAGTTGCTGTTTTTTTTCTTTAGTCACTGCTCCTAAGTAATTATTCTTTGTATTGTTGACTGCTGCTTATTTAATACTACTACTAGGACAGTCCAAGTGTAGTGCCAAAATTCCTGCTTCCAAAGATGTGCAGTTTTTCCCAGATGTTTTATTTCAATACCAAGAGCCCCAAACAAGCATGGGTGGGTATGTATATACTTTTGTTTTGTTTTTGTTTTTTGTTGTTTTGTTTCCTCTCGAAAGGGAAGACTTGCCTTGGGAAGTCAGGTCTAAAAGCTCTGCAAGGAATCTCAGGTGACTGTTGCAATTTGCCATGGGAGCTGGTTTCCTTAGCAAGAGACTTTTTGGGTATTTTTTTATTTTATTTTATTTTTTTTTTCATTTGGGTAATTTAGGAGATCAGTCTGTGTAAACCTGTATTTAAATATGAAGTATTCATGCTTAGGTTAAACGTTTTGTGGGTTTTTGGATGGCATTCCTACTCTGGTCATTAAGGTTTTTTTTGGTGGTCTGTGAGCTTGCATTCCACCAAAATGTTAATTAATGATCCATGTGTGTTGTATGAAGGTTGCTGGGATAGTCATCTGGATTCTAAGCTATCTACCTCATTTTTTCCTTTTGTAGTTGTAGTGTCTATTTTTTCTAATAATGACCACTGTAATGACTGAGATTCAAGCAGATGCTTCCATGCACTATGTGAAACCAAAACCTGATGTATTATTAGTGGAAGCACCTGAGGAGTTGCTGGACTGACCTTTCACTATTCCTCGATCGCCTGCTGGAACTGGATGTGTAATGGGATCTGAACCAGGCTGCAAAGGGAGCATTTGGTGTGGAAGGACTGAAGGAGGGAAAGAAAACCTGGCTGTTGACTGTAGGAAATCTTCAAGTCCAGTCTCTGCTGTGGAAGGCCCCAAAAATGCAGATTTACCAAAAGTTTGTGTGAAGTTGTTGCACCTGATTCTTGCTTATGATCTCTGTATGCCGAGTTGTGCCTTTCCTGCTGGACTTGTGGGTAAGAACATACCAGTACCTGTTTACACTGTAAAATGGATATTGTTACATAGACCACGCAAAAGGCATCCCAATTGTCACGTTTCTACATTGTGAATGTATGACTTCTACGAACTCTGTAGTTTTGAGTATCTACTGATGCGTTTCTGTTGACATTTTTGAGAATAAATTTTGGGATGGCTTTTTCACACTTGGTGCTTAACATTTTTCTGGCAAAAAGGTTTTTGTCTCATGAAGAGCGAGTTCAAGAGGCAGCGTGCTGCTTCACTCTGGGGACCCAGAATCCAGGAGCCAGAGTTAGGCTCCAGTTCATTACTTAGAACAACAGGAGCTAGGAAATCGTGGAGGAGTCCGAAATCCATTCCTCAGGAACAGCTGGGGTTTGATGCAGGGGTTGGGACGTGCCAGGGCTGTTGATTTCCACACTGGAACAGAATGACAGGAATATGTGCAATCATTCTTGTACTGTGATCATCCTACAGAGGGAAAAATAATATTAAGCTGTCAAATTGCCAGTGCCTGAAGATGCTGGCTGCATAGAAAAGGGATAAATAGCTTTCCCTAAAGAGCAAAGAAAAACACTTCTGAGAACAGCCCTGATAAAATGAAAAAGTGCCGAGATCCTGATTCTTGAAACATAAACCAACAAATGTGTTTTGTCCTTGGGAGGTAACAGAGGAGGAAAAGGGGTGCAGAACCAACCAGGGAACCCTAAAGCTGCACCTTCCCAACATCAGAGCTGCCTGCTCATGGTGCTCCTTGCTCAGCCCTTGGGAGTGCAAAGAAAGGCAAAGCAAACACTTTTCTCTGCCCCCAGGCTCTGTAGGGAGGGCAGGACAAATCTGAGGTGCAGGAGGCTCTGTCCCTTCCAGTGGTGGGTTGGATTTCTGGCCAAGCCAGGGGGGCTCTGGCTGCCTCTTCATTACCATCCATAACAGGACAATCCCATATTCACCCCTCTGCTGCCTTTAGGGGTGTTGTTCAGCAGGCTGGACACTGAGGGGAGATGAGGAGGGAAAGGAGTTTATAAAGCCTGAGTGCTGGTCCAGGAACAAACAGCCAGCAAAGTGCTGGCAAAGCAGGACAGCAGGAGGCTGTGGCAGCTGGGATGGCCCTGTGGCTCAGGAGAGTGGGGTCAGTGTGGGCTGAGCCTGCCCTGGGCTGTGACCTGGCACAGGGCAGTGTTGGGTGCTGGCTGTGCCCAGAGCTCTGCCAGCTCCTGCCAGGGCAGCTCCAGGCTGGAGCTGGGTCCCTGCCCAAGCTGCTGCCAGCAGGTCCTGGCTCTTCCCACAGCACTGGGTAACAGGTAGGACCCAGGTGAGCCTGTGCCCAGAGCAGGAGCTGGCCCACAGGGCTGTTCCTGCTGCAGGGGAGTGTTTGCAGAGCAGGCAGGGCTGGGGATTACCTGTACCTGTAGCTGTAGCTGTGCTGCCAGGTGTGAGAGCTGAGCCAACACCTTCTGAAGGTCAGTGTGGTGGAACTCTGGCAAGTGTGCCCAGCTTACAGTAACATCTGCAGCTGCACCTTAACAATGAAGAGAGACAGCTGACTGTGTTTTTTTGCTGATGTGACTCAGGGGCAGGTGTAGGGAGCTGGGCTGGTGTGAGCAGGGTGAGCCCAGGGTGTGCACTGTCTCTGCTCATCAGCCTCTCCTCTCGCCTGCAGGATTTCCTTGCTCATGTTTGTTATCGCTTACTTTGCCCCTCACACACAGGATTTGCAGGCTGTTGCTGTTGTACAAGTAGGATATGTGCTTGTATGAGCTAAGGTAAGGTTTGCCTTGCTTAAAATGTTAAATTTGAACTTAAATTTGCATTGCTTAAAAAAAAAAACCTAAAGAGTAGCTACGTTTGCTTTAACTGAATGTAGTGTCTCAAGTGTTCCTCTAAAGAAAAGATTTCTTTTAACCTGCCCTTTCTGTTCAAAGCTTCCCAAAAAGTCGGTGGGAACTTTGAGGAGGGAATTTGACAATTGTAGATGAGCAGCTCTGGGCTGAGCTCAGCGAGGCTGATTTGCCTTTCCACAGCTGCAGTGGGGTGGGTGAATACAGTGCATAGCTGGGATCAGCACAGGGGAAGGGACCTGGTGAGGGGCTGACACAAAGGAAGAGAGATGAGCATTACATTAATTTTGAATTTATTTTTCTGTTGAAGGCCATGGTGCTCCTTGCAGCGTTTGCAGTCTGGAGTCAGGGAAGGGGATTGTTTCTGTCTGCACAATGACTGTAGGCACTGCCCTGGTGTCTGTGAGCCCAAGAGAGGCTCCTGCTCCCAGCTGAGGCTTTCTCGCTGCTTTTCTGTGCTGTGTGCTCGGCCCAGAGGGCTCCCCTCTGCCTGCCCTTGGCCAGCCTCACGTGTTTGACTTCAGCTCACATTCACCACTGACCTAGAAAAGCTCCTGGCACTGCACAGCCCCAGCAGGACAGGAAACAGCTCAGAGGCACAGAAAGAGCCAGCAATTACACACTCCTGGAGCCTATTACCATGCTATCTGTTTTGTTATCAGGGTTTCTGCTTGGTGCACTTGGAGTTCCTTGCACAGAAGGGGCTGTGTTCTTTGCAACATCCTGAGTGCTGTCAGTGCTGGCTGGTTTGTTGGAAAGCTTGTTTGTTAATGCTTGTTCTAAGTGATTTTGTGCTGGACTTCCCAGCCATTCTCTGGCAGCATCACTCTCCTTTTAAACTTCTTCATTAACATATCTGATTCTCCTCTCTCACAGGCCAAAGATTCACTTCTCTGACTCAGTAACTTGGTGCAGAAAGTGAAGTCTCAAGTCAGAATGAGAACAGGTAGATCTCATCATGGGCTTTATTTTCCATGCTGGGTTTAGGCAAAATCCAGACATGACTACACATTTGTGTAAGTGTCTCTCTGAAGAAAACTAAAGCCCCAAATCCAGTAAAATTCACAATGTCTAGTGCTGTTAAATATGAGTGTGTTTATCTTGTCCCCAGGCCAGGGCACTGAGTGGGGGCTCCAGATCTCCCTGGGCAGCCCTTCCCAGAAGGGAACAAAACTGAGCTGAGTCAAAGCTCTCAGTTTATGGACTCGGGAGAATCAGAGGGCCAAGGACACAACCACGGGGTGTTGTGAGCAGAAGGTGATGCAGGAGGAATGTATGGGGGAAAGAATGACAGATAATAACCTGTATTCTGAGTGTAAAATACAGAATCAGTCCTGAAATCTTCTATTCACCTGCTCTTCCAGACACTCCTGCCTTTGCAGTCCTGTGCATGTGATGACAGAAGCTGTTTGTAAATCAAATTACCTGGGTTGGCTTTACAGCCCTTCACAGTCCTGTCCATCCACTTGGCAAAGTTTGTTTTAGAAAAATGTGTCTCCTTGCAGTCTAGATATTCAGAATACCAAACATAACTTTTTAATTTTTTTATTTTTTTTTTTACACAGTGTTTTGGTTTTCTTTCCCACGAAACCGGTTTGATTACTCAGGTTCTTAAAGTTCAGCACACATTCAGGTGATTTGCTGCCTCGGGGTACTTAAATTTCTGTATGTACTGAAAGTACTCCACCCCTCTCAAGTCCCAAAGTCCAGATCTGAAAAACATCAAATTCCTTCATTACTTATTATTCTGTTTCCCCTTCAATTCTTCAAGTCTTGAATGACAAAATAACTACATTATGTAGGGAATTTGGGCTGGGTTTTTTTTTTTTTTTTTTTACTTTTTATAAAAGTTGCAAATATAAAATGTGTAACAAATATTTTCAGTTGATAGCTTTACATTTTTTTTATCACACTCGCAGGAGGTGTGACACAAAAATAATATGGCAAGAATTCACAGAACGGCTACAGCTAATAGCCAGATCATTTCAAAAACTAACAAAACAAACATAAAATGCAAGTGGGAGTTTATTTGTCTAGAAAGCCTTTTTCTTTCTTCATTTCTTAAGCTGACAGCTGTCCTAGCTGAACGACAGTTTGACTATTACGGCTTTAAAAATTAGGTGCTAAAGGGTTGTTTTCTTCTTGATCCACAACATATAATTATGCGAGGAAGAAAAAGATCCTACACAAAGACTGCACTTCCTCCGAGCAGTATCTGCTCTGAAACTTCATTATGAGAATGCCAAATGTTCCCTGCACAGCACAGCCCGTGGCAGTGGGAGCTTTATTGTAGTTTCCCTTAGCAAGTGTTGATGGATTTATGGAGGGCTTCATTAAATATAGGCTTAAAGGATATCCGCTATCGCCCACTTGTCAAAAGCAAAAATAATATCAAAGCCATCCGTGGGGCTCCGAGCTGCAGGTGTTAACAGTGCCCGATAATCTGGGAGTGTTTAACTCCACAATTCATCGCAGTGGTCTTGTCTGAGCTCAGCCCTCTCAGAGATAAATTTCCAAGACGAATGCATCCCGTGGAGGCTGAGGGCGCTTGTACAACCATCCCACCCTGCTGATGGTTCGTGCTGTGCTGTCCCAGCCCGGGGTTGTGTTTCCCTGGGATGCCTTGAGAGGCTCCCTGGAACAGAGGCTGGGCAGAGCTGAAGGAATGAAGTGGGGATTTGTTAAGAGGCCTTTAAGGGATGCACCTTGGGCAGTGCAAGAGCCTGGCCATGGCTACACCAAAGATGGGCCCTGGGTAATGAGTTTTAACACTTTGATCAGTTTTGGTCCATTTCCATATTGGGGTGAATTGTGCAATTCCAGCTGCAGGTGATGCAGTCCCACTCTCCA
This sequence comes from Cyanistes caeruleus, assembly GCF_971803275.1. Classification (NCBI taxonomy): domain Eukaryota; kingdom Metazoa; phylum Chordata; class Aves; order Passeriformes; family Paridae; genus Cyanistes; species Cyanistes caeruleus. The sequence goes on along the minus strand of NC_141716.1, from coordinate 1,416,142 downwards.
GGATTGCTCCATCAATTCGCTGTCATTTCACTTTCTGGGGCTGAAGCTGCAGCTGTGCCCTTGGTTCTGGGGCTGGGAAAGGATTGTTGTGCCTGCCTGAGCTGGGAGCAGAGCCTGCTGACACTTCCTATGAAGTTCAGAGTTATGAATCAGTGCAGCCAGGATCTGGGAGATACGAAAGCTCCAACTTCAGGCATCAGCTGGCTCCCAGTGCTCCTTCCCAGCTCCGTGTGCGGGGCTGAGCTCGGGGATGGGCGGCTTTGGCAGGCTTGCTCTGATTTTGAGGGATTGAGTGCCACAGCCCAGGCCTGCTCCAGCTTGAGAAAGTGATGTTTCACAGCACCAAACCCACCTCTTTGCCTGTCCCTGCTGGGAGTGGGTCAGGAGCACGGGGAATTAGCCCAGTGTAGGAGCTGAGTGCTGCACGTTTGCCCTTGGCAACCAAATCCCTTCTCCTGCCTTCCTTCCAAACGGGGCAGCTGCAAATGCAGCCCTGAAACAAAGCTGCAAATACCATGTGCAATGGGCTGTGCTTCCAGACAAAGAGGGTGCACCCTGGTGTTTGTAAAACATGCACCAGTGGAACCAGGTAATAACAGGTACGAAGAATAATGGCACAGCTCGGGCTGCCTGTGGAATTATAAACATTTAGTTCAACCAGACATGCACCTTTAGTCTGAGCCAACTCCTTAGATGTCAGAATCCTCTGTGTTTTGGTACTCAGGGAAAAAGAAAATAAAGCAAACAAACTCAAAAGTAGTTCCAAAATTGAATTAATCTTTCAGGTTATAAGAAGTCAAACAGGATATAATTATTATGACTTTCCTCTGTGTTCGTCAGGAAAAAAAATATAGTGCTATGCATAAAAAGCACAATTATTTATTTAGTAGCAAAACTATAATGGATGAAAATTTATAGCATATTGTGCTAAATAGGTAATGAGTACAATCTGCAAATGCATTGTCAGAACCACAGATCCATTGTTTGAGTGGGAAACTGGCACCAGGATTTGCTCCTTGGGCAGATCCCCAGAAGAGAATTTATTTCCATGTTGTTTGATCAGTGGAGCTGAGAGACCTGGGTGCACGTGGGGGTCAGTGTGACCCTGGGAAGCCTCAGGTGGGGCTGAGGAATTGGTGCCATGGGCAGAGAGCAGGAGGCAAAGCCACGGGGACGGGGAGGGGACAGTGCTCTGCACCACAGAACTGGGGGAGAAAGGCAAGAGGTGAGGCAGGAAAGGCTCCCAAAACCAGTGGGAAACTCTGTGGTAGAGGCTGATGGACACGAGCATTTCTGGTTTAAGATGCACCTGCAGCCAGTTGTGTCCATAGGCTGGGCTTGGCCAGGATCAGCTTCCACTTGTCTTTGTGAGCCTGAACATCAGCAGGCCACGGGAGACTCGGTCCATAAAACAAAATCCTGCTGGCACAGCAGGTGTGCTTGTGCTGCCTGCTCAGGAAAAGGTATTGAATCATCCCAGTCAACAGCCTGGTACTTCCAGCCAACCCTTTGTGATAAAAACAGGGTTAAAGCCTTGTTAAAAACAGGGCTCAGCCTTGGGCTTGCCAATGAACCATTCCTGGGTTTGAAATGGGATTTATGATGTGCAGGGGTGAGAAATGGGACAGCACCTGATGAACTCTCCCTACAGGACGAGCTCAGAGGAGGCCAAGTGGCCCAGCTCTGGTTCTAAGATAAATCACTTGGTGGGATCACAAGGAGGGATATAAAACTGCTTGTTTTGCTGTTAATTTAATCATCTGGGGGGGAAAAAGTCCTGGGAGAAAAAAACCCCACGGATAATGTTTTAAAATTATGGAAATACCTCAGCTCCTTTTAATTAGCAGCGGTGCAGTATGAATTCTGGAGCTTGCAGGGCTCCTTTATGAGCCTCAAGTTCTGTGCTTGCAAAAAATAGAGCATCAAAGCAAGCCAGCAGCATCAGAAAAAAACAAAATTGGTTTTATTTCACTTGATTTAACAATTCTAACTTCTCAGACTGAGGCTGGAGGTTTCCCCTTGGGCATTCCTTCTCAATAGGAGAATGAAAATCAAAGGCTTGGAAACCAGAAGAGCTCGTACCTGCTGTGAGTGCTGAGATCACAAGTGAATTCTTTCCAGCAAAGCAAATGTTATGCCAGAAATATGCCAAGGAGAGGGTTTGGTCCATGGGGCTACAGCCTGGTCTGGATCCTCCAGAGTGATTCTCTAGCTAGAAATCAAACGTGTCTCAATACAAGGCAGAAAATCAGCACACCCATAAGGAAGGCTTTGAGTGTTTGTTTGGCTGCTCAGATGCTGAGTGAGGCTGCAGACTTTAGGATCCTCCTAAATCCTCCTTTAGGATTTCTGGGACTGAGTCACAGCAGTCAGTGGTTCCTCCTGCCATGGTCTTGATGTTGGAGATGGGCAGGAGTGATGTGGAGGAAGTTCCCCTGCTCCATGTAAAGGAGGGGTGTCATGAAGTTCTGTCTGATCACAAAGGTATCAAGGGCCAAAATGCAGTGCTTGAAAGAATGTTGGACGTTTTCAAACCCAGTGCCACTTTCAGATCAAAGCAAATAGAAAATGGCATTTGATAAGTTTTATTTTACTCAAGGCTGGAGGCTCAGACTGGCATTTCAGCCTGTACAGCATTAGGGCAGTGGGTTTGTGGCAGGGGTACAACTACAAATACTTTTGGCCAAGTACAAGGTCCTGTTTAGGTTCTTCAGTTGCTCCTTTTATGAAATTATGATTTGCAGTGAATTCTAGCATCATGCACTTTCATATTAAAAAAAAAAAAAGATATAGAATATGAGAAAAAATAGAGCAAATATGTTTGGTGAGCCAAAGTGTTTGTGGGAGAAGGGATTTTTGTTCCTACTTCACTTGTCTCCATGAGGGGGCAAGAACAGTAGATTAAGAAATAAGAAACTAAAACATGGTATTACTTAATTGAAATAAAGCCTAAAAATGAATTCTACAAACAGTTTTTGTAATAAGACAGCCCAAGTTAGGATGGCATTGGAAATATCAGTCTAAACAGTCTCAGTTCTGGCGCCTGAAACTGGTGTAACTCTTCAGTGTCTTGCTGAAATATCCTCATTGCAAAATGTTGGGATGACTCTGCTTCAGCCATAAGGAAAAACATTAAATGGCAGTTGCAGCCTTTGTGCTGGTGCAATCCAGTGTAACGAGATACTGAAATCAGAAACAGAAGTGCTGGAGCAATTTGTGCCCAAATTTGCAGAAGACATCTGAATTTGGATCCAGAAGCGGGCGTTGAGAGGAGGGGTGAAGGTCTCTGAGCAAGCAGGGTGCGAGCAGCAGCCCCAGAGCTCCGAGCCCTGAGCCCTGGGGTGCTGCAGAGCAGGGGAGCTCAGCCCCACAGCTCCGGTGGGCTGCAGTGGAGCGGGTGTGGGAAGGGCAGGAGAGCTCGGCTGCACAGGGGCTGGGCTGGGAGAGAACGGGAGATGAACACGGAGAGGGTGGAGAACGGGCAGGGTGGGAATGGTGAGGATGGGAATGGTGAGGATGGAACGGGGAGGGTGGGAACGGGCAGGGTGGGAATGGTGAGGATGGAACGGGCAGGGTTGGAACGGGCAGGATGGGAACGGGCAGGGTGGGAATGGGCAGGGTGGGAATGGGCAGGATGGGAATGGGCAGGGTGGAGAAGGGGCAGGGTGGGGATGGTGAGGATGGAACGGGCAGGGTTGGAACGGGCAGGATGGAGAAGGGGCAGAGCAGGTGACAGCTGAGGACAGGACAGATGAGGGTGGGGCAGGGCTGCCCTGCCCGGTCCGGGGCGGAGCGGACCCGATCCCCCGGATCCGCGGGGTGGCGGCGCTCGGGGCCGGCCCGGCGGGGGAGCAGCGGAGCGGGGATCACCGGAACGGGGATCACCATCACCGGAACGGGGGATCAGCGGAGCGGGGATCACAGGAGCGGGGGATCACCGGAGCAGGGGATCACCATCACCGGAACGGGGGATCACCATCACCGGAGCGGGGGATCAGCGGAGCGGGGGATCACAGGAGCGGGGGATCACAGGAGCGGGGATCACAGGAGCGGGGATCACAGGAGCGGGGGATCAGCAGAGCGGGGGATCAGCGGAGCGGGGGATCACAGGAGCGGGGGATCACAGGAGTGGGGATCACAGGAGCGGGGATCACAGGAGCGGGGATCACCGGAACGGGGATCACAGGAGCGGGGATCACAGGAGCAGGGATCACCATCACAGGAGCGGGGGATCACAGGAGAGGGGGATCACAGGAGCGGGGGATCAGCGGAGCGGGGATCAGCAGAGCGGGGATCAGCAGAGCGGGGATCAGCGGAGCGGGGATCACAGGAGCGGGGGATCACCGGAGCGGGGGATCAGCGGAGCGGGGGATCAGCAGAACGGGGGATCAGCGGAGCGGGGGATCAGCGGAGCGGGGATCAGCGGAGCGGGGATCACCATCACAGGAGCGGGGATCACAGGAGCGGGGATCAGCGGAGCGGGGGATCAGCGGAGCGGGGGGTGGCCGGTGCTGCGGGGAGCGGCCGGAGGAGGAGCCGGAGCCGGCACCTGCGTGCTGGGAGCCCGCGGCTCCGGGCCGGCCCCTCGGCGGAGCCGCCAGACGGGCTGGGCACCGCCGGCAGCGCATCCCCCGCTCCGCCCCGAGCCGCGGCCATGACCGACAACATCCCGCTGCAGCCCGTCCGGCAGAAGAAGCGCATGGACAGCAAGCACCGCGGAGGGTGAGGGGCTCGGCAGGAGCGGAGCGGGGCGGGGGCGGCGGCCCGAGCCCGGCAGGAGGAGGAGGATGGGGAGGGGGAGGATGAGGAGGGGGAGGCAGGCGGGCGCTGACAGGTTGCTCCTGACGCCATTGCCGTGGCACGCCCGGAGCGGGGCAGGATCCAGGCGGGGAACGGGAGCGGGGACAGCCCCGGCCGGGAGCGGCTCGGCCCGGCCGCCCTTCAGCGCCGGGGCCGCGGGCACAGCGGGGCAGCAGCGGCCGGAGGGGCCGGGCCGGGCCCGGGGCTCCTGCCTGTCATCATCTGTCCCCGCTGTGCCGCACGCCGGGCTGCGGGATCGCTGGGCAGGCGCGCAGGACCGTGGATGCTGCGGGTAACAAAGGCCCCGGCTCCATTAATGTATCCGCGCAGCAATACAGTATCCTTGTGCGCCCGCTGCCACAGCCCGAGAGCGCGACGAGTCCCTCAGAGAGACGCATGGATATGTTTATATCCATGTCTATATCCATGTTTATATCCATGTCTATATCCATGTCTATATCCATGTTTATATCCATGTCTATATCCATGTTTATATCCATGTCTATATCCATGTCTATATCCATGCTTATATCCATGCTTATATCCATGCTTATATCCATGTCTATATCCATGTCTATATCCATGTTTATATCCTTGTTTATATCCATGTCTATATCCATGTCTATATGCATGTCTATATCCATGTCTATATCCATGTCTATATCCATGTCTATATGCATGTCTATATCCATGTCTATATCCATGTCTATATCCATGTCTATATCCATGTCTATATGCATGTCTATATCCATGTCTATATCCAGGTCTATATCCATGTCTATATCCATGTCTATATCCATGTCTATATCCATGTTTATACCGGTGTTCCCATGCAGGAAGTTAAATAAGGGAAATGGTTTTCCAGCACTCTTCCATGATGAAATCGCAGCACTGTGCAGACAGGTTGGTTTGCAGGCAGCAGGGTGTACGTGGTATCCAAGTCACCTGGCTGTCAATTATCTTAATTATCACAGCATTTCATCCGTCCCTGGAGAATTTGTTGTTTTTTTTTTTTTTTAAATGTGGCGATTGATGTTAGCAAAATAAACCAAAATATTGAAGGAAATCTTCACTGTTAGAACAAGGGAAATATACACGTTTGCCTTGTTTATGTTTTTGGTCGGTAGTTTGGGTTCAGGTTCCTGTAAGTGACGTTGTTGTACACAGTTTATTCAGCATTAGATTTATTCCTTGTTGTCAGCACTGTGGCAGCAGCAGGGCAGGGAGGTGTGAGTGGTGCAGCTGCAATCCTGTGTCACACACAGCGCTGAGCCGGTGCCACAAGGTGCAGCCACCATGGCCTTGCATTTGGTGACGTGATTGAAGGGAGCAGGGAGAGGTGAAGGCCTGGGAGATTTCTCCAAGCTGCTGGAATGGTTTCTTTTCCTGGAGTTCTCTGATCTGCAGCAGGAGCCTCTTGGGTGTTCTGATGTTAGTGCTGCCTAGCAGAACCTGCCCTCAGCTAACCCAAGCTATGGTTCATTGCCTGTGGATCCTGCCTGATTAGCAGCCACAGAGAGGCTTTCCAGTGCTAGCAAAAACCTCCAGCAGCGTGGAAGGAAGCTTGCCTAGGGTTTTTACTCAATAGCAGTTGAAATAAATTGGATTTGGGGTTTCTGCTTGGTGCAGTAGTTGTTTGGGAGTGGGATTTGTCATAAATGAGGAGCCCTTGTTTTAGAGATGTGATCTCTGGGTATTTGATCAAGTGATGGATAGCAAAGCATTGAAGTCAAGCCAGTCCAAACCAGTGTTAGAAACCATGGAAGAAATCATCCAGCAAGTGGAGGGGTCCCTGGTGTCCCAGCCACAATAGAGTCCTGGGAACCCTAAGCCATGATCAAGGCCTCCTTTCTTCTGTTCCCTCTGAGGAAAAACCCAAACAAAAGCCATCCAATTTATGTTCCTTGATGCATATGGAAACCCAGGACAAGCAGGTGTTGATGGGCTTCTCTTTACCATTGCCCCAGCTGGTTTCTACTGGGGGGTTCCCCCACCAGTGGGGTTGAGTTTTCAGACAGATTTTTGTGGGTGTGGTCTCCTGGAATTGGGAGCGGATTTCTGGTCATGAATGACTCTATAGAAATCTTTGTTAACTCAAAAGTGAGAAATGTCTAATTCACCTATAGGGCAGGTGCCATCTGGCAAGGCTTCCATTACCCCCAGCCTGTGGCATGCTCTGAAAGGAAGGCAGGGAGGAACTGGCTCAGGAGCCTTGCAGGGATGAGTGATGGCTCAGACAGCTCTGGTCTGTGTCACAGAGCAGCCACGTGTTTGGTGAACCGAGAGGGAGAAGTGGGGATCTGCTCCTGAGCACAGCTGCAGTGTGGCTCTTCTCGCTCCCATCAAAGGCTGAGCTCTGAACTCCCGAGCTGTGTGCCTTGAATTCAGCCGTGTTCTCACCAAGGCTGGGCTGCAGCGCTCTGGAGAGCCCTGGGAGCAGGGAAGCCTGGCATCACCTCCATCCTCTGCTGGGATGGGAGTGAGCCCCAGCTCGCTCCCCGGGGCCCAGCGCTGCCGGGGAGGGAGCGGCGAGCTCTGGAGCTCAGCACATCACACAGGCTTTCCCCTAAATAGCTCCTGGTGTCAGTCCTCAATCCTGCAAGGCTGCTTTTCAGGCAGCACACTGCTGTGCTGATGGAAAGGCCTGTGTGCTGCAGGGGAAGGAGGCGAGGAGGAGCTCTGCAGAGGGAGCGCTTGGCGAGGCCATGGCAAATCCCATCTCCAGTCACCACAGGCAGCTCCTGCCCTCAGCGTGCCCGTGTGGGTGTGCCTTGGCACGGGCTGCCATGCATTCCCACTGCCAGGAACTGCAGCTCTGCCCCTTCCAGAGCCGCGCCAGCTGCACGGCCTGCAGCGGAACGTTCCGGAACGCTGCACGTGCCGTGTCTCATGGGCAGGTGCATAAAGGGGTGAGGTGCTCTGATTTCCTGGTGTTCTTTAGCTGTGGAAAATCCGTCCCCTGCTTTTGGAATAATGTCACGTGGGGGTGTTGGTTTGTGTATTAAAGGTGCAGGCACAGCCCATGAGGGTCACAGAAACAGAATCTGAGAAATGGGCTTGGTTTAGAAGTGACTAAATACATCAATGAGCTTAAGCACTAATTTGACAAATGCTACCTCAACGTTGCACAAACGTGGCACTTTTTTCCCAGTGGGTGTGTTTTACGTGGAAGCATTTTTCATTTGTACTTCAAATACTTCTCCATCAAGCACGCTGCATTTATAAATGAAACCTGCTTCTTGCTAGTGGCTGTTCACCTGGCAGGTGCCAGTGAGTCTGCTGGTACTGCCTCTTACATCATCGCTGGGAAAGAGTTTTGCAAGCAAATACAATCCCAGGTGGAGTGCAGAGCAGACCTGTTCTTCAGTTCCTGCTGCTCCTTTGGATCCCCCTGCAGATGAAGGGCAGCATCACTCGCAGGGCTGAGTTGCAGGTACACGCGGGGTACCGCTGTTCAGGTACAGTTTGCATCCAGAGAGGTTCTTTGCAGTGGTTGTGACCCTGCTTGAGGATTTGTGAGTTTGTTTCCTGTTGCTATTTTTGCCAAGTTCTGATTTAAAATGTGAATTGCTTATACAGTGCTGTATAAGCTGTCCTTGTGTATTTTTCATGTTTTTTCTGTAAGATGATAATTTTTAAAGCCCGTTATTTACCCTTACTTGTTATTTTTCTGTACCTCAGGGGTAATTAAAGGATTGTTCTTCAGTCCTTCAGCTGCAAAATGGAGAAATGTTTGGGAACATGTTCCTAAACTTTTATAGAAAACTGTTTACATTTCTGTAACTTTGTGATTCCAGTTCTTGGAAAGTGCACATTAATTTTATCAGTGTTTCTCAGCAGCGATGTAAACTCTCAGCAGTTTTCCTAGACAGTCTTTCCCTTCCCAGGATGTATTCTTTAGATTTAATAATGGAAAACACGTTGTTATTCCTAATAATGCAAATAATTCTCTGCCAGAAACTTCCTCCTGTGCCATGGCCTTTGCTGTGAGCAGAGAATTTTATAGTGATGGAGCAGCCCCTTCCCTCACTGCATCTCCAAGTTTGTGACTTAAAAACAGGAGTGGTAGCCAGAGAAACAGCAGAACACAGAACTACACAATGCCTGCAAAATTCTTGCAGGGAGGAGCAAATAAAGTAACTGGGAAAAGCTGACAGCTCCAGTCAAAAGGACTTTTTATTTAATGAGCACCAAAGTTAATCTGAAAACACACTGGTATGTGCTCAGAGTACTTTGTTTCTGGTACCCATATGAATAATTTCTCTTTTTTACATTAAGACTATTCAGTTTCCAGAGGAGAAAGGGAAAAGGAGAATTAATGATCTTATTGATTCTACCCCAGTGAAGTTTAAGACATCACTGAACATTTTAGAAATAATTAAAAATTAAGGCAATTGGTTATCTTTGGCAGGAGTGGTAAACATCTGCCTGGAAGAATGAGCACATAGTTCTGTGCTTGAGAAATGACTCTGTTCTTACCAAAACTTCATTTTAAACTTATTTCAGCTATTCATGGGCTGGCACTTGAGCAATTCATGTGAGATAACTTTCCTGCTAGTGCAGGGTTTGGATTGCTGTGTGCCCACCAGCCAAGCACAGGAGGGGAAAACACAGAGCAGGTGATAAATACACAATAAAATCTGTAATTTACCAAAATAAAATAGATCATGTAATAAATAAATAAAGCACAGGGGTGGAGAAGGTGCCTTCAGACAAAAAGCTCGGAATGTTTATGGTGTAAAAGTCAGGATTTGCTGTCAGGACTTTCAGCCCTGGCACGGGAGCTCCTGGCTGAGGCTGCAGCCCTGGGCTGGGATGGAATGGGATTCCTGGGCTGGGATTCCTGAGTTCTGAGGAACCTCCCCAGCCCAAGTGTTGCAACCTGCAGCTCCCAGGGCTGGTTGTAGTATTCTGTTCACGGAGTGCTACATTTTTCTGTAAATACTTCACACACCTCGTGCCGTGAGGCTGTGCAGGAGACTCCCAGCAGAAATGCTGGATATTCTCTACTTGGCCATCGATATTTGCCTTCAAAACCTGCTAGGCAGGAAGTTTTTCTTTGGTTTGTCTAATTAGGTTTTCAGTTTGCTTTCCCTGTAATTCAGGAGGTTGCAAAAACTGACTCCAGCCAGGCAGGGATTTCACAAAGCTGTTCTTTTTACTCAGCAGATTCTCCCCTGCCCTTTCTTGCTTGCTTTTGGAGCTGCATTATTTTTAGGTTGTTTCTCAAGCCCTGTAGTAGCAGAGCATTTGGGAATCACCATTCTTACAGCAACCAGGGTGTTTGTGGTGGAAATGCTGCCAGGGGTCACCCTCTTGTCAATATTATGATATAGGTGTGGGGATATTTGGAGTACAATCCCTATAAGAGGCCCAACCTAAAAGATAAACAAAGGTAAATGGTTTCAGATGCCTGATGGCAAGGACTGACTGATTTTTCCTAACTGGAAAGCACATTGTGATGAAATAGGGTGTGTGGACACTCCCTTGGGTAAAGCTGCTTTTTGGAGCCTTTTCTCCTTTGTGAAAGAAGGAAAATCACTTTTTTCTCCTTCACTTCCTTCAGTAGTTATTTCTGTGTTAGCTGTGCATTGAGCTGAACTTTTGGGGCAGAATTCTTGAATCAAGAATGAATCTTAGTGGAAGGATGTTGTGTTAGAGCTCTGAAGCTCTTGGTGGTGGATCTGGCTGATGCTGGCTCTCCCAAAGTGAAATTCAGTAGGTCTGTTGTTAAAGGAACAAGGGGAAGAGATTGGCTTTCAGAAAGCAGCAGTGACAACAGAAAAATGCCATTTTTGGGGTCTGGGAGGTGATTTTGAACAGAGAGGCATTTTCAAGGTGCAGGAAGGATGGCTGATACATCTCAGCATCTTTCCCGAAGGACCTGACCTTGCTTTGATTCCATGCCTGGAGTAAGGGTTTGTAACGTGGGGAGGGCATTTCTTGATGAAATCTGTGTGAGCAGAGAGCTCCTGGCAGCCTCAGCACCGGGCTGAGCATCCTGGGGGGCACCTGGGGCTGCTGCAGGTGGGCAGGGGCTGTGAGCCAGAGAAGTGTGTTGGAAATGACCTGGTTAATGACCTTTGGTCCTTGTGCAGGTGCTGTGAGTGCCTGAGGTGCTGCGGGAGGAGGGAGCCGCGGCCTCGGACGGTCTGGCTCGGCCACCCGGAGAAGAGAGACCAGAGATACCCTCGCAATGTCATCAACAACCAGAAGTACAACTTCTTTACCTTTCTCCCTGGGGTGAGTGTGACTAAAGTTGCTTTTCACCATCCCACCTCCAATGCCTTCCCCATTTTTCAGTGGTTTTACAGTAGACAAGTGCAGAACCTGGAGCTGGAGAAAACGATGGGGTTGTGTTTGGTAGAGTTCATGGCAAGACTGCCTCAGGGCAGCAGCAAACCAGACACAGACCTGTCCTGAGTGTCCAGGACTGCTTCAAAACTGCCCCAGGTCAACATTTAGTCACTAGGAGACCATGCAGAAATGTTTCTTAGTTCAACGTGCATAACATCCTCCCTCCTCTTTTTTATCTGCTTTTCTTGTTTTGTTTTTTTTTTTAGGTGCTGTTTAACCAGTTCAAATACTTCTTCAACCTTTATTTCTTGCTCTTGGCCTGCTCTCAGTTCGTGGTTGAGATGAGGCTTGGTGCACTTTACACATACTGGGTTCCTCTGGTAGGTCCTTCAAGGTTTATTTATCCAAGAAAATTTTGGCACTTGACAAAATTTCTTGTGCTGCCTTTTGTGTAATTTTGCACCTTAAATCCTATTTTTAATTTGCTTCCTGAGGCCTGTGCTGTGCATGTTGTAGGGTTTGGACTTTCAGTGCAGTGAGATCCCTGGTAAAAGCCAGGAAGAAGTGAAGGGGCAGCCTTGGGACCCTGCTGTTAAAATTCTATTTGTTTTCAAGCTTGGATCTCCATGAATTCTCTCTCAAATGCTGTTATTGCATTTGCTGTGTGAATCTGCTGCTGCTTTTGTAGGATCCTGTCCTGTAAATTATATAAATTAAATATACATGACCACAGAGGATCTCTCTCTCTGCTGTACAGGCAGTTGTGACTTGTCTGTGCCAGAAAGCAGGATAAGAAAATTCTTTGTTCATTACTGCTGTTAACAGGAGTGTTGGGGCTGGAATGACACATGAGATGACACAGTCAGCTGGAACATGTGGGAATATTTTAGGGTGATTATTTGAAGGCTCTTGAAACAGCTGAAACCTAAGCTGAGAATAGTTGATGCTTATTTAGTTTTATTTTGGAAAGCAGGTAGGAATTCCTAGGTAAATGAACAACTGCATTTCATTACAATGTTAATTAATTAGATCACACATTTAGATATATGTACATCCTAGAAACCTGCAGTTTCACCTTGCTCCCTTCTTAAAGTTCCTTATTGACTGAGGTAGTCAGTACCTGGTTGCAACTTTCAGCCCCAGTTGTAAAAAGTTCATTTTCTCTGATGCATGGGGAGTGTTTTACCTGCCCAGTGAGTCTGAGCTAATAGTCTCTGGTAGAAACAGGATTTTGTGATACCAAGCCTGTAAAGAATTGGCCTGCATGAATGAATTATTTTTTATATAGTGGAGGGCATTATGATGTGGGCATTTTGTCCTGGCAAGAGGAAATGAAATGGCTGCTCACATGCACAGAAAAGTGGGACTGAAGCCTTAGTCAGGCCAACATGTAATTACACCATGAGTAGTGCACAGAAATATCCTCAGAGTGTTATTTGTGTAGGTGGAGTGTCTGTGTACATACACACGAAGGCACATGCGTTCTCTCTCTAGCTGTAGATATAAAAAGGGGTTTTTAGAGATTTCTGTATGAATTTCTATACAAAGAAACCTCCCAGGTGAGCTGTGCTGACTTCAGTGGCTCTGAGGTGGTGAGCACAGAGATTGGAGGGATCCTGCCCTACCCTGGACTTCTCAGTCTCGATTGCTCCGCTGTGAGGGGAAGGGAGATATTTACATTCTTCAGGGAAACTTCACAAAGATCTGCTTGGCTTTAAGCTTTACAAAGATGTGCTTGTGGAGAGCATCATGGTAAAACTGGAAAGGTTCTTAAGCAAGCAGTGTTATTTCAGCAGCTGCTGTGTGTTTGCTGGGGTTTGCACAGCAGCACATCTCACTGTATTCAGGAAGATCAGCTAGAATAAGGAAATGCAGATTGTTGGCGCTGGCACTGATAAATATTGCTGTTATTAGAGGCAGATGTGACTTTTTTTCCCTGACCTTTTGATCCCTGCTGTTTCCCCCCGTGCTCCTGGCAGGGGTTTGTGCTGGCTGTCACCGTGATCCGCGAGGCGGCCGAGGAGATCCGATGCTACATGCGGGACAAGGAAGTGAACTCGCAGATCTACAGCAAGCTCACAGCCAGAGGTCGGCTCCGTGGCTCCGGAATCCAGCCCTGCTGACAGCCAGAGCAGAGTTCAGGCCTGGGAGGGGGCTCTGGGCTCCCAGGCACGTGGCTTTGTGGCCACGCTGCTGCTGCTGCTGCGGAGCCCTGGGGTCCGGGTGGCTGCTCCTGGGTGGCTCTGCTGGAGGTTGGGGTTTGCTGAGGGATTCATGGAATGGTTTGGGTGGGAAGGGACCCTAAAGCTCACCCAGTGCCCCCCCAGCCTGGCAGGGACAGCTCCACTGTCCCAGGAGCTCCCAATGTCCAGCCTGGCCTTGGGCACTGCCAGGGATCCAGGGGCAGCCCCAGCTGCTCTGGGAACCCCATCCCAGCCCCTGCCCACCCTGAAGAGCCTATAAAGACGGTGAGATGTGTTCCTCAGCTGATGTAGCTCCTCAGCCTGGCAGGATCAGCTCCTGCATTTCCATCCCCTGCAGCCCTGAGGGGTTTGGAGCCCTGGTTTGAGGAGCCCAGGCTGGGGCTCAGCTCTGGCCGTTCTTTCCAGCTGTGCTGTACCAAACAAATCGAAATTCTCATCTGAGCAATCCGCTGCTGCCCCACTATGCAGTTACTCCTAATACCATGACAAAGATGGTGAGGCCAGGGTTTTGTTTTAAAGAGGGCATGAACTGAATCTGAGCAAGTTTTGGTTCTTTTCCATTTACAATTTCTTAGTTATAAAAGTTTATTCCCCTGAATTAATATGCAGCGATGGAAACTTCCTAGATGGATTTTTCTTAGGTGTAGGAAAAGTATGCTGTATTTGTAGGAATAAGGCTGCTTTTCAAATGTAATTGCTTAGGGCTGGATGTGTTTCACATGCCAGGAGTTATGAGGCACCTCCAAACTGGGGAGTTTGAGTTTCTGAATATTAAATCCCCTTTTAATAACGTGTTCTTACTACAACACTTAAAATGCTTGGCAACCAACAAAAGCCTCATCCAAGAGGGGTGTACTACATCTATTTAAAGATATAAAAGAGTTGCCTTCTGGATTCTATTCAATGATCTATAAGGGGCCTGACCTCTCCTTTAGTTCTTTTCATATTGCTATTACGTTTCCCATGAATGATTTCCCTCCCCCCAGTCCTTTAACTTTGCTGATTTTGTGAAAGAAACCAAAGAGGATTGGCAGCTGGGCACTTGCTGAAAATCTCAAGCCACTGTATTTAACATGAATTTTGTGCAGAAACAGGAGTGAGACTCTGTAGTGTGGTTTAGAGTAGAAAAAAACATAGAAAATTATTTATGATTGTCACATGGGTTGGGGAGAAAAGTAATTTTGTGTCCCTCACTGAATCTCAGTACTGAATTTTTTGGGAGAGCTCTGCATTTAAAGGAGAGGTGTTTGGATTGTTATAAAAAATAATCAAATTTCAATCCCCTATTCATAAGGCCACAAGCCTCTCTGTGTTCAGGGGTCTGTGTTCTGATCTGCTTGATGGAAAGCTCGAACTGTGCTTGCAAATTCCTGGCTTGTTTTTCTTCTGCTGCAGCCCCCCTCCCTGGGTAACACTGCATAATAGAGAGCAACTCCACAGAAAAGTGGGAAGGGACCTCCTACTGAGGGGTGCTACTTAAGATACAGATCACTGGCATTTACCAGCCATAAAAAAAACAATATTTTCCCAAACTCTGCAAGTCCTGCTCCACAGCATAAGGCTACAAAGGGCAGAAGTTTGGTGCAGCACATCAAACAAACCCACCTCCCCTTCTATTTTTTATTTTTTTAGATACCTTTAACTGGTTTTACTAAACTTCTGGTTTCGTCTTTAATTCCAAATTAAGTGTTTGGATCTGTACTTCAGTGAAGCTTTGCAGGTCTATTGTGAATTTTTGACCTAAGTGCTCACAGAGCAAAAAAGGGCATCTTTTTTGGCTAATATATTTATTACTTGAAATGATCTGAAATTGAAATGATCTGCTTTTTGGTACATCCATCATGCTGTAGATTTGGTGATAAATTCAAAGACCACAGCTTAAACTGGAGCAAACTGCATTTGATTATGTTTATTTTCTTGTCTTTAAAAAAGATAAATCAGGATAGAGCAGAGAATGAAACACATACCAGACAAATTTTAACAACAGGTTTTTTTTTTTGAATGAGAGATTAAGACTATTTCTACTTAAAATGTGATAAACACCAACTTCTATTCTGATTAACTTAAGGAAGTGCAAACTGAAAGTGATAAAAATGCTAAATAAACCTGTGTGTATTTAGAGGAAGCATTTCTAGTAGCACTATGTAACAGAGGTTTATAATTACAAAAATAGTTAAAAAGCAGAGAAGTGGAACAGTTGTGCTATGAGCTGGTTTTAAACCTACATGAGAAAACATCCAATGTTTAGGTGGCAGTTCCCCCACAGAAAGAAAAGGGAATTACAGAACTCCCAGGATCAAAATAAAACTAATTCAAGTAAGTTGCTTTATGGGAGTCCTGAGTCAAAGGAAACATCTGGTCCTGGCCCTTCTTAGCAGGACGTGTGTGCACACTGCAGAGATGTCACCCACGGGGCCAGGGAGGCTGCAAAAGCAGAATTAGCTACCTAAAAAGGGCATCTCATTTATCCAGGAGTTGTAAAAACGTGTGCTGCTCAGAAAGGTCCCCTCTTTGTTTTACCCTCAAACAGCTGAGGTTGGGAGGGTTGTGAACGAGACAAATCTGCTCCAGCTGCTTTGGGTTTTCTCATATTGGAAAAATTTTAAAGCAGATGATCCTGTTTTCAGAATAATGATCCCAAAAGCCTTTTATGTGCGTAATGATAGGAAATGGTCACGTTACAGCTTTGTCCAGGCATTAATTTTTCTTTTGCTGAATGATTTTTTACCTCATTAAGGCAAAGCTTACAAAAGTTTGCCTGAACCCTGCAGGTAACGCTGCTTCTACTGACCGTCCCCAGATAAATCCTTGTGATCTTTAAGGAATACAGAAAATATGGTTAAACAAATCCCCAGCTTTTCTGCACTTTGGGAATGGCTGTGCCTGTGTGGGGAGAGCACACGGGCTTTTTCTGCCCCCCTTCCTTTGCACGGGAGAATATTCAAAAGCACTTTTTGTTGTTTTGTGAATAACCGTATTAAAAGGGGAGGAAGAGATGTTATCTGTCAGACCCTTTTAGTGTCATAGTACCTAACTTTGTATAGCCCATACAGAAGACTGCCAGGGATGCTTTTTTTGATCCTCTTGGAGTGCAGCTTTTCTTTTCAAGCCCCAGCGTAATGGACTCTTAATCCCCGGTTTGCTTCCTGCCCCGGCAGAGATGTCTTTAGCCCAGCATTCGTTTTGTTTACCTTTTTTTTTATTTAACAAAAAAAAACCCAAAAAAAACCCCTAAAAAGAAACCTCACAAGGCAAACTCCAGAATCCATGCAAGACCTATGAGATATTTGTGAAATGGGCCATGACTGCTTATAATTTGTAGGAATAATTACAGCATGCGAGGAAGTCTGCATTTATTAGCAGCAGTGATGAAGCATGTTGTTAAGCACACAGTGTGTCACCAAAGCAGCAGGCTGCCCCCAGCCCAGAATGGCTTTCATTGTTAATTTGGAGCAGAAACACTGAAGCATATCCTGAGAAGGATGCTAATGAAGGGACTGCCAGTAGTAAAATCCCAGTGACCTTTGTGCTTTGTGCTAATTTCTATTCCCCCTCCCTTCCCCCTCCTGATTCCCCCCTGAGCTGCTATCTGGCCAGTTAGCCCGTGAATTTTGAGGTACAGTAGGAGTGTTGTCCGTGCCAGGGTGAGCTCCACGTGCCTCCCCCACTTCCACTCAAACCACAGCAGATTAAAGAGGCTTTTGTTGAAATATAACAGACACATAGAGGCAGGGTTCAAATTAACTGATTATAAATCACTAGTTAGTCTGAGAAGGCAAATCTAGAGCTGGCTAATGATTTGGAATTGCTAGCCAATTGTTAAATTAATCCCCTGTTTTAAAGCAACTGGGAAATGTTTGACAGCTGCAGAGGAATAAATATTTACATGATTTCTGTAGGACCTGTTCTCTGCTTGCTTGGTCGGTCCTGCAAGAGGCAGAGGAGGGGTGGCAGAGCTGAGCCAGAGTCTGGAGCTGCAGCAGGGGAGGAAATGAGCCTGGATTTTGGATGGACCCACTGGACCTTCAGCTTCAGGCCTTGGCTTGAGACTCGAGCTTTACATTTCCAGGCACCTGAGGAAAAGGAGCTGGATTTGATGGTTCCCTGCTGGAGCTTTGTGTTCTTGCTCTGTCATCTGCCTGACACTGAAAGTGTTTTTGAGTTCATGAGTTAAGCAGTGCAGAAAGGAGTTTTAGGAGTTGTTTCAGAGCCATGGCGAGGGAGTGGCTGGGGCTCTCTGCACTCAGGGCTGAGGTCTGGAGCTGAGGAGCGTGAGCATGAGGAGCTTTCAGCCCTTTTTGGGAGACCCACCCAAAGGGCTCAGGAGGTCTCCACAGGGCAGCACTGCCTGGTTCCTGTGGTGGGAACATTTCCCATTTTCTCCCCTGTAGTGCAGTGCGAGGAGGGGATGGGAGGAGCAGCACACAGCACCCCAAACCTGTCCTGCTCTGCTCTAACACCAACACCTTGCCTTTGCAGGGACTGTCAAGGTGAAGAGCTCAAACATCCAAGTGGGTGACCTCATCATTGTGGAAAAGGTTTGTCTTTATATTCATCTTTCCTCTGTGAAGTACTTTTTTTCTTTTTTTTTTCCACAACCATAGAAAATGAGATCTTTTGAATTCCTCCTTACTTTACAATAGGCTTAGAATATCAGGTGTTGAACACAAGTTAAAATATTTAATCACTTTACAGGGTTCCTTCACCTCACCAATAACATCATTATCTTTACAAATGAGGGCAAATCTGTAGGCATGCACTTATAACTTCATTTTTTTACTTATACTATAGCAAAAGTTTCCCTGTCCTTTCTGCGAGTGTTGGACAGGTTAAACACCTGGAACAAACGCAGCACCCAGCTGTTTCTTTGGGTATAAGCCCTGCAGTTCTGGGAGACTCAGTGATCCATTAGGTACTGGTGTATACTGGTATATTTCCCCCTTTATACAACTTTTAATGTGGTTTTCTTAATCCACTGATTTTATGTTTTTCCTACCCACTGCCTGCAAGCAGCTGAGACCTCTAAAACCATTAGTGTGAAAATAGTGCAAAAAGAGAAACTTGGGAGCTGCAGATTCCAGATACAACCTTTCTGCTAATGTGGGACTCCTTGAAAGGAAACCAGCACTAGTTTAAGATTTCTTCATACTTCTAGAATTACTCTCCAGCCCTTTTGTAAACCTAACCCTTGAGTCTGGTCAGTGGGAGCTGGCACCAGTTATTATCCTGCGCTTGGAATTCTGCAGGGAAGCGGGTTGAGGATTGAAAGCAAACTGAAGCCCAAGCTGCAGCTGACAAAGGAATCCTCTTTGTGCCTCTGCTGCTGTGGGGAAGGCGCTGCACACGCGTGCAGGGCTGGCTGCACAATAATGGCCTTTCTTCTCCTCCCAGAACCAGAGGGTCCCTGCTGACATGATCTTCCTGAGGACGTCGGAGAAGAATGGTAAACATCTGGAACCAATTGTCAAAATAGCCATTAACCTTTCACTGGTTGTTTGGAGAAAATTATCTTTTGGAAATGGGAAAGAAATAGATAATAGTAAAATTTTAGAGAGAGAGGGAGCTCAAGTGGCTTTATGGACCACCAGTTCTCAGGATGTTATACTCTAGTTTTGTTTGCTAATCAAAGAATGTAGGGGTTGAGTCCGGGGTAAATGAATCTGGTTGCATTTTAGATATATTTACTTACTGTTCAGGCTTGTTTTGTTAAGTGTGGGATAAGGAAATGTTTGATCTGAAGGATTAGAAAACAGATTAATGGGAACATTTCAAGTGTGTATAAAGTACAGCACAGGGAGCTCTGGCCTAGTGGAAGGAAAGGAATGTGATGCAGGAACGTCATCCTTCCATTATCAACCAATGTAAATCAGACGCTGTTTCCAGAGAGGGGGATATGAATATCCTAGGGGGAAGCCATGCCATGAGTTACCTGCAGATGTGCCTAGGACAGAGGAGGAAGGGTCCCTGACTGCTGCTGCCATCCCCAGGCTCCTGCTTCCTCCGCACGGACCAGCTGGACGGGGAGACGGACTGGAAGCTGCGGCTGCCCGTCACCTGCACCCAGCGCCTGCCCACGGCCTCTGTAAGCTCCTGCTGCACAGTCTCTGCTTGGGAGCTGTGGACATGCTTCACCTGAGCATGTGTGGCTGCTGCAGTCCTGCTTTTTCAGGCTGTGGTTTCTTCTCTGGGGCACAGACACCTGATAAGTACCAGGAGTGTCTGGGGTGTCACCCCAGGTGTGTTCCCTGTGGGACTCTTGGGCTGCAGTAGGTATGGAGACAAGTCAGTTCCAAGTCATGCTGAGGAGCTCCTGGTGGAGCATTCTGGTAAGGCTTTTGTAGATCATCAAGCTGTGGCTGACTGATGGATGTGTGTGTTTGATAGGACCTGCTGCAAATCCGCTCCTACGTCTACGCAGAAGAGCCCAACATTGACATCCACAACTTCGTGGGGACCTTCACCAGGGTGAGTCTGCAGGCACAGGCTTGAAATCAACCAGGGATCCACCAGGGTTTATGAAAATCCTCCATCCTGTCAGAAATTCCCCTGCCAACTCGCTCATCATCCCTCTCCAAACACCTCTGTGGGACTCTTCCCATCCTCTGCACTTTTGCATTACTGACAAGTAATTATTTTTCACTTTTTCCCATTGTAGGAGGACAGTGACCCTCCAGTAAATGAAAGTTTAAGCATAGAAAACACCCTGTGGGCCAGCACAGTGATTGCATCAGGTAAGGTGGAGAGCCATGGAAAATTGTTTTTAAGGGAATATGTTAACAATTTTTAAAGGTATTTCTGTGATGGAATAATAATTCTGTCAGTTGGAGAAATTAGCAGTTGGAATGAGGTTTCCCCCTTGTCCTAACACCTCTGGGGAGCTGAGCTGACATCTAATTGCCTCTTGGACATTCTGAGATGAGAAAGAAGTGGAGTGGCCTTTGGGGCCCTTCTTTAGCATCTAGGACCAGAATAGCACTTAATTGCTCTGCACATTGACATCCTAATCTGTAACAGAAATGGTGTCAAATGGATTTGGGGAACAGAAGCTGAGATGAAAGATTTCCAGGTAAGTGCTTCCATTGAGTTTATCCTATATACTCTCAAAAAAGGGGAAAAAATCAAGTCTTTGACAGATTTTGACCCATATATACAATAAACTCCCGAGGCCTGAGATTAATCAATGCCCACTTGTCAAAGTAAAAGCCTTTTCCTCTCCTGCCCAGTGTGTTTGCAGAGTTTGCTGGGCAGTAGCTGGAGGAGAGTGGTATTCTGGAGTCCAGTTCTGGAATTAAACTTGTCAAATGGAAAGACTTGACAGTGCATTTGCAAATAAAGTTTCAAAGGGTTTATGTGATTGAGTCTGTTTGAAAAGGCCATGAACCAACTGGAAACACTCCTCTTTTACAGAGCAGTGTGTCCTCAAGCTTTGTCTAGTCCTGCCAGGTGCTTCCTCTCATTTTGACTGACTTATCAATACAATACATAATTTTGTTTCTCCTGTGGTAATAAGAACTAGCATGTTGTAGGTTATTTCTGTTAGGAGAAAAGGTGGATATTCATTTTCCTCCGCTGTGAGTGGAAGCTGTGGGGTTGTGGTGCCATCTCACTGGGGCAGCCCCTGTAGGATGAAGCAGAGCAATGTGTCTTTCTCCATCTGCTGCAGGAGGGCTGGCTCTGACTCTGCCTGTTTGCAGTGGATTTGGAGTAGCTGTGCCATCTGCTGATCTGAATTGTGATGATCTTACCACCTGCCATCTGGCTCCTGGGATTTGTTGTTGTTTTTGGGGGTGGTTTTTTTCTTAAAGGAATGTTTCTCAGCATATTTTTAGAAACCACCTCTCTTGAATCAGCCTTTTTTAAAAATAAGTCACTTGCAGCTTGTTAAAACTTTGATCCTCAGTGAGAGCAGGGGAACAGTGGAGTGTAAAGCAGCAATAGGCAGCAGTGCTGATTTGAGAGTTGGTTCTCTCCATTTTTACAGACTCCTAACACTGGGCAATAGCAGCTTTGAAACTGCTGATGGTAGATAGATTTTTCTTTGTGGCTCCTAAGAGAAAACCCCTATAAACCCTGTAATTTATGGTGCTAAACTGAATTACGTTTCTGCAAGGAGAAAATTGAGAACTTGGTTGCTCTCAGCTCTTTAGCAACAGTGGGACAGAGCATTCAAATTCACTGATGGGCTCCCAGCAGCTCCATCTGTTACAGGAAGGTAGGAGTTGGTGTGATTCACTTTGTGGTAGGAGCAGTATCTAGATAAACACTGAAAGTAAATTGTAGACTTTAAAATAAGGTAATTCTGTCTTTGAGCTCTGGAATTCATTGGATTTGCTCAGATTGTATCAGCTTTTACCAATAAATAACCACAGCCCAGAGCTGGTTTAATTTTGACACACAGGGAAGGTCTGGTGGAAGGCAGCACCAACGTGGGATTCCAAGTGGTGGGAGGAAAGCCAAGAAATCCTCCATCCTTACCAACTTTTATTTGTGGTGTGGAGAGACAAGTGGAGCAAAAGGGGCTCAGGGAAAGTAGAGCCCAGCTGGCTGCTCTTCCCATGAGCTGATGGAGTCTGTGGTGCTGCATCACCTCCAACCTGGGAGGATGTTTCCTGTTCCAGTCTGTGTTTTCATTGGTGTTGTGTTGCAGTTACCAGCTTTTTGAATTTCTGGTTTCTTCTGAAATTAGCCTGCTGAAAATCCTTTCCAGCTGAGAAGTGTTTTTATAGAGGGAACCTTTGTGTGTGCAGGTACTGTGGTGGGAGTTGTCCTCTACACGGGCAGGGAGCTGCGCAGTGTGATGAATACCTCCAACCCAAGAAGTAAGGTATGCTGAAGAAACAGGTTTATAATAAATAACAAGGGTCAGAAACTGATCATTTTTAAAAAGAAGGTGCTTCCAAATACTCTATGTACACACTGTAAGGACAACCTCATAGAAATAATTCATATTTCCAGACTGTGATCTAAGATAGTTACCATAACAGAACCTGTTTCTCCTGACTTTTTTTTCATCCTGTTTTACTTGTGTCTTCTCACTTTTTTTAAGACTGTCAAAACCATGGTTTTATATGTTTATAATGAGACAGTCTCAATTAGAATAGAAAAGCTTCTTCTGCTGCATTCTTCCACTGTAGCAAAGCTGAGACAGTGCAGCGATGTTTGCACAGCCTGCAGCTTTGGCAGCTGAGTCCTCTCACACCTCTGCATCCTCTGCTTGGCTTCCAAGGGATGGAAATCTCATTTAATAAGCTGGCAAGGGTACTGATTATAAATTCAAATCTGTTTGTAGTGACTAGTGGGGAATGGCTCATTGGATGGAATGGCAGTTCACTCCTTTGTGAATATTGCACCGAGCTGATGTCCTCATCTGTGTGCCTGAAATCTCCCCTTGCTGCTGTTCTAGATTGGCCTCTTCGACCTGGAGGTGAACTGTCTCACCAAGATCCTGTTTGGGGCTCTGGTGGTGGTGTCCCTGGTCATGGTGGCCCTGCAGCACTTTGCAGGCCGTTGGTACCTGCAGATCATCAGGTTCCTGCTGCTGTTCTCCAACATCATTCCCATCAGGTAAGGGACAGCTGTCAGTGCTTGCCAGCAGAACTCTGCCTGCTCGGGGTTCCTCCTTGCTTCCAGCTCGGGCAGACTGAGCTCTGCTGCTCCTCCTTTCACACCTAAGCAAGGCCAGAAGTAGAAATGAAGTTACTGTTCAAACATCAGAATTCCTTTGTTGTTTCTGCTGAATTTGTTCGACTTACTAACCCATCCACTGGCTCAGGCTGTGGATTAGGCATTTAAATTCCCTTCTGCCAGTGTTTGGACTACCTGGTTACTGTGATGAGAACAGAGCAAAAAATGGAAAAGGAGGGTGTTTCATAGATATGTAGGGGAATTCATTTAGAGGGCGATGAAACTTTAATATTAAATTGTACTATATTAGTCAGTAGATGAGGAACTTACTTTGCATGCAGGACTGGGATTCATTTCAGTTCCATTTTTAATCTGCTCTCTGGTATCCATCACTGTCTTTACTCTGTGTCCATCTTCCCCTCAAATCATGGTATCTGCTCTTGCCATTGTAATTTTATCATCTGTCTTTGGACCACAGTGTAATTACATTTGCTACCAGAGCACTGACTTTGGATAAACTTCTCCTGAAACTCCCCTTTGGCACCTCATACTCACTGTGGAACTTGTCCTTTCATTGCACCGTGGCAATTCACAAGGATTTTTTCCAAGGTTTACCTGGTGATACCTTTTCTTTTTCTTTTTCCTGCTGTGCAGTTTACGTGTGAATCTGGACATGGGGAAGATCGTGTACAGCTGGGTGATCCGCAGAGATTCCAAAATCCCTGGCACTGTGGTTCGGTCCAGCACTATCCCTGAGCAGCTGGGGAGGATTTCCTACTTGCTCACAGACAAAACAGGTATTGCTGCAGAAAATACAGCTTTGAGTCGTGTTAGGCCGTTTGGATTTTGTTGTGGTTTTGGCCAGGAAAAGAGGATAATGTGAGATTTCTTTGGACTGAAGGAAATAATTTCTAGTCCATTCAATTTCCTGACAATTTTACAATATGATTTAATCAGGTTTTGAAAATTCTGCTTTTTGTTTTGTTCTGAATGTGCTCTAGGTAAGGTGGGACAGGAATATTACACCACTTAAAGCACACTATAAAAACAAAAGCTGAGGGCAAAACCAAAATTAAAATCAACTTTTTAGAGCTAGTTTTCAAGGCCAGGTTAAGATAACTTTCATAGCAGGCAGAAGCTGTCTGCTGCTGCCCTTACACTTCTGAAGCTGAGCTTGAATTGGGGGACTGAACTGTAATGAAAGGCTCAGTCTGACATAAAATCCTGGCCCCACTGAAGTAGTTTCCAGTTCCTTTTTGGTTCCAGTGGGACCAGAACTGTGCTTGCAGCTCCTGCTGGCATTGACTGTGGGGTGAATCTCACTCTTACACACCCGCTCTCCCCAGGAGCAGGAGCCCTCGGGTTTAGTAATGTTGGGGTTTTTGGCAGCCTGGATGTGCTGGGGTGAGCAGCTCAGTTGGTGTGCTGAGGTGTGCTGGGGAATGGGGTGGTGTTCCCCTCCATGGTGCTGCTTTTCCCAGGGACTCTCACCCAGAATGAGATGGTTTTCAAGAGGCTCCACCTGGGAACGGTGGCCTATGGCCTGGACTCCATGGACGAGGTGCAGAGCCACATATTCAGCATTTACACACAGGTACAATTCACTGTCTTCCCTCACTCCCTGCTCCCAAAAGCCTCCCACATCACTGGGCTGATGGGGGATTCATGTGGGGTCTGCTCATGAGCTGCTTTTGGGAAAGTGTGAAGGTCACTGGATGCTTAATGCATCAATAATGTCGTGATTGCCTGTTTTGTTCTGTGGGTTGCTCACATCACATGCAAGTGTAAGTGTGTGCCCATGTCTGAGTCCAAATTCACTTTTATTTCAATATCCAGCAGCCTCTTCTCTTTCTCCTTCCTAGCATTTGGTTCTTCTCTTGGTGTTGAGACCCTTAAATGACATAACTGTATTTAAAAAAGAACAAACAACAAAAAAAACCCCAAATCACAAACCCCCAGACTTCAGCTTTATTTGCCTCCATTTTATACCAAATCTCTAGAGAAAACTTGACTACTGGTTAATTATTTGCCAAAGTGTCCAGTGTTTGTCAGGAGCATTTGGGTGACTGACCAGTCCAGTGTGAGAGCAGTGACTGAGTGCACTCCAGCTGAGGGATTGCTGTTGGATTTTGGCAGCAGTGCTGATGAGCAGCGATACTAAATTTGAAGATCTTATGGATCCTAATCTCTAGTGTGGAAAATAACGTGTGGAATTAGCCTGGTAATGGATATGTCTCATAAAACTTTGATAATTACCAAGTGAGATTCCTTATAATGAGAAGCATTTGCTGGCAATGATTCATTTTGAACTGTAGTTCTTATTCTTTGCTCTTATTTTTACCATGTTGTGGCCCTTTGACCTGGAAGTGAAACTTTTGTCCTCTTGACACTAAAGGTTAACAGAGCAGGAAACTGGATCACTGTGTGTCCCTTCTCCAACTGGGATAATTTAGTAATTGTGCAATTATCTGAAGACTCCCATTCTGATACTAAAAATAGTAATAAGAAATAAATGAATGTAATTAAGATTTTCTAGCTCCATACAAGTCATCTGTTTTGTGTTTTCAGCAATTATATTCTCTTGCATACGAAACGCGAGTGACTCTAAATTTCCCAAACCGCTGTTTGTGGAGTAAAACAGCGTTTGCTCTGAGTTTATTGAGGTGGGGGTGTCACCTCACCTCAATAAAAGAAAAAGGGGCTTTTTCTTGGTGTGCTGTCCCAACACATGAATGTTTTTGGGGCAGAGCTGCCCTGGGGTGGCCTGGTTGGAGGCGCGGGAGGGGTGCCCGGTTCCGGGGGACGCGCGCGGTCAGTACAAACTCAAAGTTGGTTTATTCCCCTCGCTGAGAGCTCGTTTGTCTTGTCCCGTGTCCCCCCAGCAGCCCCAGGAGCCCCCGGCCGTGAAGGGGCTGTCTCTGGCCACCAAGGTGCGGCGCACCATGAGCAGCCGCGTGCACGAGGCCGTCAAGGCCATCGCGCTGTGCCACAACGTCACCCCCGTCTACGAGTCCAACGGCGTCACCGACCAGGCCGAGGCCGAGCGCCACTACGAGGACTCCTGCCGGGTGTACCAGGCCTCCAGCCCCGACGAGGTCAGTCTGGGGGCTGCCAGGTCACCCGGGTGACCTTGCTGGCTGCCCAAAAACCCCGCGGCTGCGTGGGGGAAGTGCTGTGGTTTATCGAAGGGGATAATATTTTAATGTGTTTATTGCTCTGGTAAGCTGTTGATAGACTGTAAGTGCCCTGTCAGCTGCTCTGCCTCTCTGCCTGGAGCTCCACACTGCTGTCTGGCTGTTCTGTCAGCCTCTGCATCACGGAATTTTGCCCCCATTTCTTCGCCTTTTGTCTGGGGTGTATTTTTCATTTCAACGCCGTGGATCCCTTTGACCACGTTTGGTAAATTATGAGCAACCTTATCTTGTCTGGGGGAGGACAGCTTGTGGAGGAGGTTGGGATGCTCCCACAGCTCGGCTCTGCGAGGTGTGTGACGTTCCAGACCAGGTGGGAGGCTGTAAATCCCTGTCACCGTGGCACACCCCACGTGCAGGTGGGCAGAGCCAGTGGCCAGGTTAATTCTGGGGAGGGAGTGAAGTGCACAGGTTGGTTTGAGAGCAGAGCTGGGCCCTGCCAGTTCTCTGTGTGACCAGGGCTGTGCAGGTGGCACAGTGGGGACAAGCTTTAGAGCTCTCCAGAGACTCACTGGAGACTTCTACTGAGCATTTGGGAGATCAGGCTCAATACAGAACTTAAAGTGCTGTTTGCCACCCCATGCAAAATTTGGGAAAGGTAATTGTGGTGTTGTTTCCTTCTGTGAGGAAGACAGGAGGAATAAAATGTGGTTTCATGTATTGCTTACGCTTCTTGGATGCTTGTTTCTTGTGTTACTTTTGTTGCACCTGAAGTTTGAGACTTCCCCTGAGAACCCCAGTGACAGTGTGATCTGTCAGTGTGATTTGTGAGATCGAATCAGCCTTTTGACTGCTTTCAGAGGGTTCTTCCAGGATTGCCTCAAACAAAACCAGCTTTGCCTGATAATGACCTTCCCACCTTTGCCATCAGAAGAGAAGCTGGCTTGCCTCATTGTCAGAGAACTGCTTTGCATGGAATTAAATGCCCTCGTTGGAGCCCAGCCGAGTGAGGCTTTTGGGGCTGTTGTGCCACTGGAAGACTGGCACAGAGCTGCTCTGCACATTTACATACATTCAGAATATTCCCTACACTGTTTTCCCCCCAAAGCAGGCAATTCATTCGTTTCAGATATATTTCTACATATCCATTTTGCTCTGTGTGGTGTCCAGAGCTGCATTTCTGCTGTGCCCCCTGCATGGCTGTGGCTGCAGCAAAGTGCCAGCAGCACCTCGTCCCTGGGCAGGCTGTGCTGGGTGTCCTGTCCCAGGCTTTGCCTCCCTGCTCTCCCCTGCAGAAAGCGACTCCCTTTGCACTGAAATGAGTTCTGAATGATTTCCAGATGGTCATTTCTGTGATCTGCATCTAAGTTTCTTCTTTCTCCCAAAGCATTTACAGGCTATTTTTGCACAGATTTCTGTTTATTTACATATATATTGTGGTATATAGTCAAGTCATCGATTTTTCTTTTACTTTTACTCTTTATACTGTTCTGTCTTTAAAATATTTACTCAGCAATTTGTCTGAAATACCCAGGGGATATTGTTTATTTGTTTTACTATAGCATGATAACTAATCCTTCCAAGATTATTGTTTAAATTCTTTTTTCCTTTCTTGTGATATCTTAAGTAGAGAATTACAGCAGGTTCAGAAATCAGATATGCTTTCCTTTACTGAGGAAATCTTGTCTGTGGGTCTTAGATATACAAATATTATTTAGCCGTGCTCTGTATGTCATCCTAGCTGGTACAAAATGCAGGAGCTACACAAGTGGAGTCCTTGAGAAGGGAGTAATGCTGTTAAATAACATTCCCTGTAGGGGAATGGCTTTGGACTCCTGTTAAAGCCAGCCTTTGAAATCCTATATCAATAAAATATTGCCATGGCAGGGAAGGTCAGTTTATGAAATGAGTACAAAAACTTGTATTCTCTTTACTTTAACAGCAAGGGTAATTTCTACCAGTTGGCATAGGATTCATTTCCTGTAACAGAAAGCAGGATTTCCTAAATTTGTTTCCTGTGCACGCTGCTATTTAGAAGTCTTGAAGTATCTTTATTCAGATATCAGTTACAGCCTTGGGGCTCTGCGAGCCAGTTGTCAGTCGTGGCCATACAGTAACTAACAGGGGAAATGAAATAGATATAATCTGATCAGAGATAAGAGTGCCTGGGATTCCTGGGCAAGCAGTCTTTAACCCTGACAACGGCGGCAGCTGCCAGGACATGAAAGGGTGCGGGATCAATTGGTCTGTGCCTGCTGTCTGCCTGCCCAGGAGCCCAGAGGGGACCCTGCAGAGCAGCTCATGGCACAGGAGGATCAATTTGTCCCTTTAGAATGAAATTTATTAGTCGATATCCACTTCAGTGGTGGTTTGGGTAATTTAATTGTCGGAGGGTACTGTGCTGGGCTGCTGTGCTTTGAAATGCTCAGATCTGTATCAGGCCTGCCTTGGTTGGAGCTGCAAAATGCTGGCAAAAATCACTGATTTCCCTCATCAGTGAACGTGGGCTCTCTTTAAGGTGTTTGGGGGATTTCAAACCTGCTTTTAATTCTCCTTCCTCTAAGTAGGAAATATATATTTTTGCATCTTAAATTTTTCTCATCTTTCTGCTGTGGCTGAGAGCACCTTGAGTTCTGTGTTTGCAGGGGGCAGAGCAAACCTGTTCTGCCTGAGGTGGAGCTGGGATGAGCATCCCATCCTAGCCCAGAAGAGCTGCCAGTGCTCCTGGTGGCTGCTGGTGTCCCCTGGTGCCACCTCTGACGTGCTGCTCGTCCATCTGTCCTTCTGCACAAGGCTTTGCTTTCCAGAGCTTTCTAGGACTGGGTGAGGTGCTGGCAGGGAAGGAGGGAGGTGTCTGTGCAGAGGAGATCTTGAGCAGGCCGAGCTGGGAGCAGAGGTTTGTGCCCCCAGGCACCACCAGGGCTGCACACACTGAGCATCGTGCTGGGAATAATTCCCAGCCATTATTTATTAACCAGAGTATTAGAAAGCCGAGCTCCATCTCTGCTCTGCGAGGCTGCTGGGAGGATTAACTGCACACTTTAATGCACTGAGGATGGCTTGAAGAAACTTTAGAGAAAGATAAGCTGGAAAGAGCCTTTGATTTGTCGTAATCTTTGTGAGTAAGCCTGCACAAACTTGTTAATATTAAGCCAAATATTGATTCAAATTGACTTAAAGGTCTTTCAAGGCAAAGCCAACTCAATTGCTTTTTTTTTTTTTTTAATCTGACAATTTAAGACTACTTTATGAAAGGAAAAGTTTGGTTTAGGTTCTTTCTTAAGCTTTTGGATGAAAAGGAGTAGAGTTCACAAAAGCTTCTTCAGTTAGTCCCAATTGTATCAATTCATTAATAAAATCTCAACTCACTGCAAGTATTTACAGGTTCTGATTTTATTTGTATCTTTTGTGTGTGATTTTTCCAAAATCAATTTCATTTTTAACTGAAGTATTTGTGGTTGCTTCAGGCAGTAGAGGCAGGACCTGAAAGGCAGAAGGGATAATTAACCTTCAAGTCGACAGCAACCATGTGCCCAGCACTCTTGTGCCTTTGAAAATGTCACTGTAAAACACTTCCAGTATTTCATGTCTGTTTGGGGAAAGTATCCCTTGATCCTTTCTGGGGGCCAGTGATGGATGGGCTCGTGTCAGCTGCTGCTCCATCTGTTACTGCCCAGACAGCTTCTGCAGTTCAATCTCAGCAAGCTCAGGCTGAGATGGATGTGTCAGCTGAGCTGGGCACTCCGGGGCATTCCCAGGGAAGCAAAATAGGATAAAGGTCTTCTGGCATGGCTCTGCCTGCAGTTGGGTGAAAGCTTGTAGGGAACTCAGTTTTGTGGGTCCTGAAACAGTAGAGGCTGCAATCAAAACGATGATTGCAGTTCAGTTAAACCTTGAACAAGCTGGGGATAGTTTTGGGGTCTTTTTTTGGGTTTTAATTTTTTGCTTTTGTAATGTTTAGGGAGAAAGGTTCTCTGCTGAGAAGTGTCTGAGCCAGCCTTCAGCTGTCTTGCTGATCACTGGAAAATTGTTGAGATTTGTTGATGAGCTGTTACTATTGAACACAGAGAATACCACAGAGCTCATTTTGATTGGGTTTTATTAATATGAATTTTTAATGTCCTGCATTAGTGTTTACGGCTTTGAAATTGTAAATTCAGGGTGAATGCGTCATTTTGAATTCTTAATTTCACAGACAGCAAGTTGGGAATTCTCTCTTTCCAAAAGTGTTTGTAAAGGGCTTTCCCTGATGTGCCCAAGGAGGTTTGGGCACCCTGGGGCTGGTGGAGGATTCCAGTGCCTGCCCCTTGCTGAGGGCTGTCCTTAGGAATGAAATCTTGGAATCATTTAGAGTGGAAAATCCCTCCCAGCCCATGGAGTCCCAGCTGTGCCCACCTTGTCCCAGAGCACTCAGTGCCACCTCCAGCAATTCCTGGGACACTCCAGGGATGGGGATCCAAACCTCCCTGGGCAGTTCCAGTGCCTGAGCTCCCTTTCCATGGGGAAATTCCTGGTGTCCAGTGGAACGTGGCAGCAGAAGGCAGGGAGGTGACCATGTGGGCAGTGCCACAGCTGCATCAGACGTGAGCTGGGCTGCCCAAACCCCGTAAATGTGGGCAGGAAAGGGCCTGAATCGGGAAAGAGCCACCAGGATGAGCTGTGGAGGAGCACCTGTGTTTATCAATGGACCTGTTTGATATCACCATTAATGGCTGGGGAATTAATGGCTGGGGAATTAATGGCTGGGGAATTAATGACTGAGGAATTAATGACTGAGGAATTCTCTGCATCCCCTGCTGCCCCTCCCCTCTGGAGGTGTGGCAGGAGCCCTCCCATGCCCTTCTCCTCGCAGGTGGCCCTGGTGCAGTGGACAGAGAGCGTGGGTTTGACTCTGGTGGGCAGAGACCAGTCCTCAGTGCAGCTGAGGAGCCCAGGGGGACACATCCTCAACTTCACCATCCTGCAGATCTTCCCCTTCACCTACGAGAGCAAGCGCATGGGCATCATCGTGCGGGTAAGGGCTGCTGCGCCGCGGGGACAGCCACAGCTGGGGACAGCTGGGGACAGCCACAGCTGGGGACAGCCACAGCTGGGGACAGCCACACCCGGGGACAGCCACAGCTGGGGACAGCCACAGCTGGGGACAGCTGGGGACAGCCACACCCAGGGACAGCCACAGCCGGGGACAGCCACACCCGGGGACAGCCACACCCGGGGACAGCCACACCCAGGGACAGCCACAGCTGGGGTCAGCTGGGGACAGCCACAGCTGGGGACAGCCACAGCTGGGGACAGCCATACCTGGGGACAGCCACACCTGGGGACAGCCACAGCTGGGGACAGCCGGGGACAGCCACAGCTGGGGACAGCTGGGGACAGCCACAGCTGGGGACAGCCACAGCTGGGGACAGGCACATCTGGGGACAGCCATACCTGGGATCAGCCACATCTGGGGACAGGCACATCTGGGGACAGGCACATCTGGGGACAGACACATCTGGGGACAGCCACAGCTGGGGACAGCCACAGCTGGGGACAGCCTGGCAGCGACCCTGCCCCGCCTGGGCTGGTCTCCCTGCTCAGAGCATCACCCAGAGCACAGGAGGGCAGGAACAGGGCCATGCACTCCCTCCCTGGGCAGCAGCTGGGCTGAAACACTGGGAAGACTTTGGGATGTGAGCACGAGGCCAAGGGCAGGGATGGCAGGGGAGGTGGGCTGAGAGGCTGAGCTGGGACAAAGTAATCTCTGTGTTAAATCTGGGGATTCAGAGCTCCACAGGATGCACTGGGCATACACTGAGTGCTCCCACAAATAGCTTGTGCTCCAGGGGATACCTGCAACAAGTACAGCAAGTGTCAATTCTCCAAATTAATTACTTCTATATTGAAAATTATGTGGAGAGACTGGGCAATCTTTTCATGACCTAGAATAAAAATGTTATCAATAGAAGAGGGAGGGCTAAAGAACCTCCCTCCCCACTGCTTTTATTGCAAGTGCTTTTGCTGAAATGCTGCTTTATCAAGGGTATAAGAGGTGGACAAACCATCAAAGCCTGGGTGAGCTTCATGAAATTGTGTTTTTATGCTGAACAGAAGTGAATGCCCTGAAATGTTCTTATCACGAGTGCAAGAGTTCTTCTTTTTCTTTTTCCTTCATTGATTTGAAGTTTATTCCTTTCAAATTACTTGTTATTTATCTTCTCCCCCACTAGGAATTTAAAGGTTTCTAGTTTGTATTTCTCTGTTTAGATTTTGCCTGTTTTGTATTTTAGGCAAAACCAGCAAAACTCCCACTTGTGGTCAGTGTGAGCAACATCAGGCCTGGATGCTGACTGTAAATACCTTTAAAGGAGCACTGCTCCCTCTGTGAATTGTCTTTATTTCGCAGCCATTCAGCTGCTCTAAGCCGCTAAAATCAGCTCTGTGTGTGCCCTGTGCAGAATTAGGGCTGAGTAGCAGATGTTGACTGCCTGAATGTTGCTTTGCCACATTTCTGTATACTCCAAAATAGTGTCTTCAAGCAGGGTTTTAATTTTCATTTAAAAAAAGAAAAAAAAGAAAAAAAAGAAGCATTTATAGATAAGCAGTTAGCAAGTAAAATTTTCTTTAATTAAACATATATGTGTGTATGTGTAGGCACTCCATTTGGTTTGCTCCACAAGTTGAAGGGTGTTCACCTTTTCAGTGCATCTCCTAAACTGTGCTGCTTGTTAAGAAACAGAAGGGGAGGGAGAGCAGCATGAAATCCCAAAGGAAATACACCCAGGGGGGGAGGTGAGGCTGCCCTCAGCACTGCAGTGAGCAGACCCCAAAGGGAACCATCTCTGCTAACCTGCACAGGTGTTGCCTGTTCTTACAAACTGCAGTTTTATAGGTTGGGAGCCCCTGAGAGAATTTTTCCATCCTGGGGAAAGAGTGTGAGCAGAGGCTCCCAGTGCAGTGCTGTCCCTGCAGGCCCCATCTCCCTGCCCTGCCCCTAGGAAAAATCTCCTTCAGCACAACTTCTAGTAAATAAAGCAATAGTTAACAGTGAAAACAAGTCGCAGATGTTGCCTGGTTTGGGATATTTTTGCAATATCTGAGCGTTCCCTTGCGCTCAACTGTCATTTCTGTACCTGATTATTTCAGTTCTAAGAAATCCTGTGTTACCCAAGCAGCCTCCTCAGCAGAGTGTGCACAGACTTATCTTCCTCTTTGAAGAAGGCCTGTTTGTTTGACCACAATATTTTCCATTCTTCGTTTTCTTTGCGTTTTTTTTCCCCTTACCCGTGTGGAATGATCTTTGTCGCAGAGCAGAGATAGTGCTATTGTCATATCTGGAATTGAAAGGAGCCTTTGAACCGTGGCCAGAGGCAGAGCATGGTGGAAAAAGATGCTTCCCCAAAACAATATAACTGGCAAATCTGTGTGCAGATTTATGGAGTGATCTTGCCATGATCTGAGAACGCACTAACCTCGTCCTGAACTCGGGCAGAGGAAATGACTAATGCAAGGAGATAGCTGATACAGTATTTATATTGGACAAAAAATCTAAACTCTCTTAAGCCAGCTCTGCAGCACGGGAAGTGCAGTCTTTATTCAGTTTCCTACAGAGATGTTGTTAGACACTCTTTAATCAAATAATTTCATAGATAAACCTTTACCTTTGGCTACTGCCAGAAGTGGTGTGTTTTATTTAAGCAGATTCTGGTTGTTTTGGAAGAGTGACACCCGTTTTCCTCTAGGGATGTGGGATGTGGATCACTGTGTGAGGGCTGGATGTTCCAGGACATCAAAAACCACACTTGGGCTTAATTATGAGCATCTTCCTTGTGAATATCTCTGTGAGCTTGGCCAAAAATATTCAGCAAAGGAGCTTCATTATCCCTGGCTACTTCTTAATTTCCTCAGCAAGGACACTTCATTTCTTTGTACTTTCAGTGTCCACATCAGGTGCTACATTTTGCCATTTTTTTTCCCCCTGTGGATTTAAACTCTGTTTTGCCAGTGCCACAGGACCTGAGGTTTAACCTATTCATGTGTGAGAACATCTACCACTTATTTCTGTAAAGGTGGAACAGACTGACCCAAATATTAGGTCACAGAATGGAAGAATTGTCCACTTCACTTTTCTTTCATTCCTCTTATTTCTAAAGTACCCTTCATTCACAGCTGTTCATTTCAGACCTTCCTGGGCTTTTTGGTTTTGCATTTTAAGTTTGTTTTCCTCCTATCCCTGGTGGCTGTCTTGGTTTCCAGAGCAGTTTGTTCCTTACTCACTGTTTTGAGGGAATTGCCAGGGTTTCCAGTAGCTTGTGATACCCAGAGCTGTGGCCTCCTCACCTCTCTGCCTGCTTGGAAGGGACTTTTAAATTTGTGATAATGTAAATATGCTTTGCTTGCAGCCTATAAACTCCTTGTATGAGATAGGCCAGGCAGCAATCAAAGCTTTCTGTGGCAAGCACGAGCTTAATTATGATTATTCCAGGTGGTGTAACAGAGCAGGAAAATCAGTGATTTTTACTCTGCTAAGCTTTGTGCATCTGTTTTGTTGTTTCAGGTAAGCAGGGAGTGCAGTTTCAGGGTGAGGGCTCGAGGTTGTTCTGGAGGCACAGGCAGTCAGGGCTGTCTGTGTGGAGATAAAAGCTGATCCTCCTTGTCTAGAGCATGAATTGCTGCTGCAGGAGCTGGGCTGCAGTTGGGCAGCATCTCCTGGCCCCAGACAAGAGCTGAGCTGGTGGCCCTTCACCTGCCCCACAGCAATTCTGTGCCTGCTGTGCTGAGAATTCATCCCTCACTTTGAGAATTCATCCCTCACTTTGAGAATTCATCCCTCACTTTGAGAATTCATCCCTCACTTTGAGAATTCATCCCTCCAAGGCCCCCCAGAGCTGTCAGTGCCGTCCCAGGCTGGACTGCTGTGTTGTCTCTGCAGGATGAATCCACAGGAGAGATCACGTTCTACATGAAGGGGGCAGACGTGGTGATGGCTGGAATCGTGCAGTACAACGACTGGCTGGAGGAGGAGGTACGGGGGGCTGCTCCCTCTGCTCTGCTCTGCTCTGCCCCAGGGATAACCTGTGAGCCAGGTCACTGATCCTGGCAGCTCCTTGGGCTAGCCTCAGCCAGGTTTATCCCCAGGAACAGGGGGGAGCGTATTTAATGTAGAGTAAGCCCTGGGAAGAAAATGGGTTTTGCTCAAAACTGATTGACGCTCACCAAATTTGTCCTGGGCTTCTGTGTCTGGATCTATCTGAGCCCAAAGGATCTGATTTCAAGACTACCTTTGGCAGCTTTGTACTGTGGTGTGTTTGTCAGGTTAGCAGCAATGGTGGCACAGAGTTCATGGAATGCCAGAGAGGTTTGGGTTGGGAGGGACCTTGAATCTCATCCCATTCCAGCCCCTGCCATGGCAGGGACACCTTCCACTATCCCAGGCTGCTCCAAGCCCCGTCCAACCTGGCCTGGGACACTTCTCTGGTGTTCAGAGAAATAGTAATAACTTACTTTAAAGAGATGGTTGCCAAAGTGAAGTCTACAAATCATAGGCTTATACCCTTTTTACTTAGAGACAGAGAAAATTTAATCAATGGGGTTGTTTTTGCCACCCTGGTGTAGCAGAGAGGACATTCTTCTTCCTGATCCCTGGGCTGGGTCACAAACCATTGCAGATCCCCTCTTTCCTCTCGAGTTTATCAGGCACTTTATCAGATGTTACAGCCTCCCTGGGCTTGCTGAAATGGGGTGGTTATTTAGTTAACCTGCTATCTTACACTGCCATCTCCACACTGCTGTGCATAAATCATTTCAGTGGCGCTGCAGTTTATGGTTTACAATGGGATCCTTCTTTGCAGTGTGGTAACATGGCTCGGGAGGGCCTGAGGGTTCTTGTCGTGGCCAAGAAGTCTCTGACAGAAGAGCAGTATCAAGACTTTGAAGTAAGTTTTTATTTGTTTTTTTCCCCTTGTTTTTAGAGAAACAATCACTGAAATGATTCTCACAAAACTCTTGTGATAATGCTGCCTCTCACCTCCCTTCTGTCTGCTAGAATTGTTGCTCTAAAGTGTCTTGATATTCTTTTAATCCAAGTTGCTTTTCAAGTGGTAGTTATGAAGTGTTCATCCCAGCAAAGACCCTCCCAAGCAGTTCCTGAATCCTGGATAAGCAGAATATGAACGAGGCAGCTCCCTGGCAGCACAGGCTGTGTTCTCTGCCCAGGACACTGCCTGCTGTATCCAGGCAGGCAGAGTGGGAAGGGGAACTGTTCAGTTAATGCAGGGATGTGCTGGAGGAGCTGTCAGGATTCTCTGGTGCCAAGTGCTGCCTGTGGTGGGAGGGAGCTGCTTGCAGGCTCTCTGCAGGTGCCACTCCAGCAGCTGCAGTGCCTTTGTGTGCCCTGTGCTGCCCAACATCAGCAGCAGCTCCCTGGAGCATTACCTGGTCTGTGCCAGGCACCTCGAGCTCACCTGGCCTCACCAGTTCCACCTCTGAGCCACGGAACCAGAGCTGCTGGGGTTCAGAGGCACCTCAGGGCTGTGTCCCTGGGGCCAGAGAGGGAGGCTGGCTCAGCCCTCGTGCCCAAAGGCAGCCTGACCCTGCTCTGTGTCCCCAGGCTCGCTACGTCCAGGCCAAGCTGAGCGTGCACGACCGCTCCCTCAAGGTGGCCACGGTCATCGAGAGCCTGGAGATGGAGATGGAGCTGCTGTGTCTCACTGGGGTGGAGGATCAGCTGCAGACAGACGTCAGGCCCACGCTGGAGACGCTGAGGAACGCTGGCATTAAGGTCTGCCTAACCCAGGGCTGCTCCAGCAGGAGCACTCAGACCCTCTGGAGCGCCTGGCACCGTCCCACGGGCAGTAAATTCAAACCTGGGGGGCCTGTGAGGGTTTTAAACATCACTTTGGGAGCAGAACGTGCTGCAGGCAGTAAATGTTAACACAGGAGTGTCACTTCTCGTGCTTTTCACCCCCTGACACGCTCTGGCTCCTCCTGCAGAGAAGGGAATCCTGTGGGCACGAAGGGGAGACCTGGGGGAATTCTTTCAGGGAGTTCCATGAGCCAAGGCAGGTTTGGCTGTGTTTGGGTTGTGGTGCATGACCCCCCGTGCTGGACTTAGAGCTGTGGATATCCACATTTTCAGTAGCCACTAGAGGGGAGTCTGAGCCAAGGGAATCAGGGGCTGGATTATTTTTTCCAGCTTTCCAGGCTCCAGCATCTGTGCCTCCACACCTCCAGCCTGAGCTGTGCTCAGCAGAGAGGGAGCTGCTGTGGTGCCTCCGTAGGTTCTGTCTCTGAAAGCTTCATCAGCCTTGCAAAAGGGGGGAAAAAGTGGATTAAACATTCAGTTTTGGGTAAGAAAAGTAGGTGAAAGGTCCTGGTTGTGGTTTCTCTGCTTTAAGTTGCAAAGTAAGCAAAAATCTGAAGCCGTGCTGTGAGTGCAAAGCAGGGCTGTGTGTTTGGGGCTGAGGTGGGAAGGGGAGTTCAGTGCTTGGCACGAGCTTCCTAAAGTGCTTTTTGTTTGGGGCCACCCCATAAACAACAGAGTTCAGCAGAGGAGTGAGGCCAGGGGAATCAGAGTTCCTCAGTGATGCTGTAGGGTTTTCCTTCTCCCCTTTCTCCTCACCTTGGCTGGGGCTGGTGTGGAGCTGTGGGAATCTGAGCGTTCCTTGCACTGCAGCGTTCATCAGGGCACTGCACGTGAGGAGCAAACCCAGAGGGAATTCTCACAGGTCATGACAGGGACCATCTTGTTAAGATCAAACCTTTCCAACCTCTGATTATTTAACAAGGGAACGAGTCTTTGTGGGGGGTCTTTTGTTGATGTTTTGGGATTTTCTTAAGGTCTTTTTTATTTTTCATTAAATATTCTTGGGCAGTGTCTTAAAAGAATAAAAACACCAGTGTTAAAAAACCAAACTCACTGTGATATATTTACACTGGAGAAGGAATTCCCAGCCATTGCTGCTGACATTGCTTTCTAACTCCCTCCCCTCACCAGCACAAAATAAAAGGAGCAGTGTAGATTTAAAAAAAAATAAAAAATCCTAAAAAAAAACCCTCAAGCAAGTTAGCATGTTCCAGACGTACACATCAGCACTGAGCTAACCCCAGTTGCATCATCCACATTTCAGGCTGGGCCAGGAGGGATCTTTCTGCAGCAGGGCCCACTTGAGAAATGGCCGAGGAGAGACACATTAACACACAAATACACATTTTTTTAGCTTGCATTTTTGTGGGTTTATCAGCAGAATCTTGAAATACTGCAGGTGGGAAAAATGTTACACAGAGTTTGGAGCTTCCTTTGTGGCTCTCTTTGAGGAGCTTTGCTTTCTTTCACGTGTGGGAATTTTCTTGCGTGTTTTAAAATAGAGGGGTTTTTTTAGAAGAATCATTTGTATGTGTATTTTAACAGTCCTTTCATAAGCCTGACGGGGCAGGTGGTACTTGCAGAGGTCCTGCAGAGGTGGTTGCTAAGCTTTATTTAACAGGACATGTTTGGACTGTAGGTGTGGATGCTGACGGGGGATAAGCTGGAGACAGCCACGTGTACAGCCAAGAACGCCCATCTGGTGACACGGACACAGGACATCCATATATTCAGACTAGTGAGTAACACTCACTGACTCTCTCTGAAGGGCCCCAGGCCCTGGGACAGGAGGGCTGTGAGATCACAACTGCTTTCCAGCAGGGTATTTTTATTCTTTGGACCCAGCTTTCTACCCCGCCTTTTTGTTCCTGTGACTGCCTGCCCTAACTCAGTGTGCTGCCTGTCCTGGCTGGGTCACTTTTGTTCCCTCTGGGATTTTTTGCTGTTTTCTTGCCCCAGTGAAGCACACCTTGCTCAATTCCACCCTCCCCCAGGTGACAAACCGAGGAGAAGCCCACCTGGAGCTGAACGCCTTCCGCCGCAAGCACGACTGTGCCCTGGTCATCTCGGGGGACTCGCTGGAGGTAGTGATGCCTTAAGCTTTAGCTTTGTGTTTTCTGGATTCTCACTGCACTCTGTGTGACTCTGAACTTCATAGGAAGTGTCAGCAGGCTCTGCTCACAGCTCAGGCAGGCACAACAATCCTTTCCCAGCCCCAGAACCAAGGGCACAGCTGCAGCTTCAGCCCCAAAAAGTGAAATGACAGCGAATTGATGGAGCAATCCTGGAGGGTGGGACTGCATCACCTGCAGCTGGAATTGCACAATTCACCCCAATATGGAAATGGACCAAAACTGATCAAAGTGTTAAAACTCGTTACCCAGGGCCCATCTTTGGTGTAGCCATGGCCAGGCTCTTGCAGTGCCCAAGGTGTATCCCTTAAAGGCCTCTTAACAAATCCCCACTTCATTCCTTTAGCTCTGCCCAGCCTCTGTTCCAGGGAGCCTCTCAAGGCAGGGGCAGCCCCGGAGCCTGGGCTGGTGAAAGCCTGGTGTCCAGAGAGCAGGTGTGAGCCAGGAGTGTGCTGTGTGCCCCAGGTGTGCCTCAAGTACTACGAGTATGAGTTCATGGAGCTGGCGTGCCAGTGCCCCGCTGTCGTGTGCTGCCGCTGCGCCCCCACGCAGAAAGCCCAGATCGTGCGGCTGCTGCAGGAGAGGACGGGCAAGCTCACCTGTGCCGTGGGTGAGTGAGCAGCCAGGAGCACTGGCCATGGGGAATGGTGTCTGCACTTCTTTCTCTCTGAGCTGGCAGTCTGGTGTCACCTCGTGCCGCCTGGAAATGGGAATTTTGGGAGAGGAGGTTTGGTGGGATGATGGAGAAGGTGATTGAAATTTCGCATGTGGGAATTCAATGCCAAGCTCCTCATCGTGCCCTTTCAGGTGGCATCTTTGCCAACAGAGCTTGAACCTGATCAGGTGAAGTGCCACTGTTAACCAGTGAGCTTTGTTTTGGCATTGTGGATATGATGGTGCCACCTCCAAGTGAGAAACATCGATCACTGACCTGGGGGGATGTTAAAACAAAGCTCAAGAACTTAAATTCATGACTTCTATTTAAAATCTTGCTTTTGTTGGTTGGGTTAAGTGTTTCTTACACTATTCCAGTGTGGTGCAGATGACTTTGGTGGGGCTGCAGGTTGCTCCTGTTGCTTAACTCCCAGTTTTGTTTGTGCTCTGCCTTGCAGGTGATGGAGGGAATGATGTGAGCATGATCCAGGAGGCTGACTGTGGTGTTGGAGTTGAAGGAAAGGTGAGACTACCTCGTGTTTAATGAGAATTTCTGTGGTCAGTTTTCAAGCAACTCTTAAATGAATCCTCAGATATTTTTGCAAGAAAGGGAACAAGCTCCCACAAGAATCATCATCAGACCAGTAGCCCTATCATGAGAAATAATTTGGCTACAAAGGAAACTACTGTTAAAGGGAGCTCAAATTCATTATTTGGTTCTTGGCAGAATCCCTGAATTTGTACCTTCATGGTTATTTTTGAGGTTTTTGATGCTCCAAGTGCTGGAGTTACAATTACACTGGTAAGATATACCCTACATGCACAATTAAAAAATGTTCATATCAGTTTGCAAAACAAACTCTGGGTTAGAGCTCTGATTCCTGCACCTGGAGCTGTGTGGGGCTGCAGGACTGGATTGGCAGCAGCAGACAGACTCTGCTTGCAGTGAGCCAAAACTGTGTGAACTTTTGAGACTGAGAGTTTGTGTTCAGCACTGACTTGACAGGAGTGTCACGTTAACATGTGTGTTGTGAATCAGAATCCAGAGGCTGGCTTGGAGTAGAATTGGAGGCCAAGGTTCAAATGGGAATTCTCCTCTTATTTTTGCTTTTTGCTTAAAACCCACAGTGGGTGGAGAAGTACTGAGGCAATTCTCTCCCTCACCTAACGTACTGCAGATATTCCTGGAAATTCTGTCAGTGATAACAATAACATGATATTCTTTGTTTCCAGGGCTGAAATGATCTCACTGTGCTTTTCCTTGCTCTTGTTCCCAGGAAGGGAAGCAGGCATCACTGGCAGCTGATTTCTCCATCACTCAGTTCAAGCACCTGGGTCGTTTGCTCATGGTCCATGGAAGGAACAGCTACAAGAGGTCTGCAGCCCTCAGCCAGTTTGTGATCCACAGGAGCCTCTGCATCAGCACCATGCAGGTAAATGGGCTGCCAGGAGGGGGTTTCCAGAGAGGTGGAGAAGGCAAATCATAAAGGAAGGGTCTCATTTGGAATGCTGCTATTTCTTCTCCTGAAAATTTTCATGGATTAGGACTTGAGGTTGTTGCTTTGATATGAAAACACATGAGAAGAGTCCTGGTATTGGACAAGTACCAGAAACTGCTCCAAAGCACTGAGAAGGGTTGATAGTCCATTGGTCTCTCTTCATTTCAGCATCTGGGAGAACCCACTGCAGGAATGTTCTAGTTTGAACAGTGCATTTTGAAGCTGTCACTTTATCTCAGTGCCTAAAAAGCTCATTTCTTTTCTAGGCTGTTTTCTCATCAGTGTTTTACTTTGCTTCAGTTCCTCTCTACCAAGGCTTCCTCATCATTGGGTAAGAGCTCCCTTTTTGCTGGTAGTGAGGAAAAGCTCTGCACAGTGAACACTTGGGGCTGAGGAGCACACAAACCATGCACATCTCCACTCCTGCAGTCATGCACAGCTTCAGGAGCTGCACGTGAGCCGTGTCCCCTTCCAGTGCAGACCCTTCCAGAGACCTTTCCAGAAGGGTGTTTGTCACATCTGTGGAGCAGCCCATCCTCCAGGAACATCCCTTGGGTCCCAGTAAAAGCAGAGGGACAGTAGTTCTGGGCTGGTGTCTGTACAGCAGTGAGAGGCAGTGCCAGGATGAGGGGCAAGCCAACCTTAGTTCCTGTCCCAAAACAGTCTAAAACAGGGCATTGTGACTGAAATCCCAGTATGACATAATTAAAAAAACTGGCAAATTCATCTCCACTGACTTCTGGTGCAAACAGAATCAAACCTGAGCTGTAGAGCAGAGTTTGGGATGGATTAATGCTTGGCTCCATTAATAACCCACTGCAGTATTTGAACCAGTCACTTGTGTTTGAGTGTTCCTGATCAAAACTCACTAAAAAGCAAATCCTGATGGTTTTTTCTTACCTGCAAAACTCTGGTGTGCTCCATTTGCCAGTTTTTATAATGTGTACATTATTGGGCACTTAAAGAATATTTTATTTCCTTTCTGGAGCCTTGCATTTCTTTGCTCATCTCCACCTGAGATAATTTACTGGTCTCCTGCCTTCTTCCCAGGTACTCCACAATTTACACCATGTTTCCTGTGTTTTCTCTTGTCCTGGACAAGGATGTGAAATCTGAAGTTGCAATGTTGTACCCAGAGCTCTACAAAGATCTTCTTAAGGTGTGGGAGACTCTTATTTGTGTGTTTTGTTTTCAGGCAAGATCCTCATCTTGATTTGGGACTCTAAATGTGTAAAGTCAAATGTGCTGCCAGGAGATCCAGAACTTTATCAGGCATTTCCAGGCAAAATCCTGTTAAAGTCAAATTTGAATCAACAGATAGAACCAGAATTCCAGGCAGTTGCTTATTGAGTACTGCATGAAATGCAACTGATTAAAAACGGCTGGACAAGTAGAAGTTCCATTCTGTGGGAAATTCTAGGGATTTAATATTTCCAATTTGTTCCATGATAAAGGGAAAAGAGAAATTGTTGGGGAGTTGGCACTGTCCTGAAGCCAGAAAAGGGAAGAGGGGAAGGGGTACACTCATTTAATGGAGGCAGAAGGTTATTCCAGAGTTCCTTCAATAGAAATTTGACTGGAGCATGATCTAAAGGTTTGCTTGCCGTGCCATTTTTGTAGCTTTAGCATCTAAGTCAGGTCCTTCTCCTTAGACAAAGAAAACTTTATTTTATGTTTACCATAGAAATACCAGGAAGGTAAATCTTGTCTCAGGTTCCTTTTTAATTTTTTTTTTTTCTTCCTCCCTGGAAAATGTTTTGAATAACTGGGGTATGCAGCCTGGGAACATCTTTCTCAGTTGGAGGAAAGGGTGGACTGAGTCTTCCCCAGATCCTCTCCCTCAAGGATTCCTGTAAAACAGATACTCTCAGAAGCACAGCCTGTTTTTCCAGAGCCTCAATAAGTCTCCATCTGGTTTCACTTGGATGTTGTCTCTTATGTCATAAACCACTAATTCTCCAGCCATCCTTAGGCCTGGTCTAAACATAGAGGGTTTTGTGCTGGTATAGCTGTGTTGGCTGGAGATGGTTTTTTAAATCTATCTGCCTTCAATAGGAGGGTGATTTGTGTGTGTCTAGAAATACAGTATTGATGTGTATGTGTACACACACATCTTACATTCCACAGCACTGTGACTGACCTCCCCAGGCACCTCTGCCCTGGATTAATTGTGTGTGCAGTGAGGGCCAGGTTGTGCTGGGGGAGCCCTGAGCTTCCACAGCCCCTTGGTGCACCCAGAGAAATGAGAATAAATGGGCACTGCCTCTGGATTGCTTGATATATTTATTTTTTTTTTTCCAAATCATCTTCCCATTCTCTTATTAATTTCTAAGTTGATCAATAAGTGAATTTTCACAGAAGAAAACCCCAATGGAGCTTTGTCTTTTTTTCCCCCACCCAGGGACGACCGTTGTCATACAAAACGTTTTTAATCTGGGTCTTGATAAGCATTTATCAAGGTAAGAAATCAACTCCTGCTTGTGCCTTTAGATGTTGTAGCATGTGTGACTTTCTAAGTTTTGGTGTTGCAGGAAGTTAAGTAAGGCACAAAATGAATTTCCCAAAGTATCCTTATATATATTATCCTTATATATATATATATATATATATATATATTTGTCTCAGAAAATATTGGTAGCATTACCACAGGAAAAAAAATGATCAAAACCCCAAATATTGGCAGTAATTTGTCAACCTTGTGATGCAGAAT
This sequence comes from Cyanistes caeruleus, assembly GCF_971803275.1. Classification (NCBI taxonomy): domain Eukaryota; kingdom Metazoa; phylum Chordata; class Aves; order Passeriformes; family Paridae; genus Cyanistes; species Cyanistes caeruleus. The sequence continues at coordinate 1,372,245 of NC_141716.1, read as the reverse complement.
TCAAACCACTGTGCCTCTTCCCTGCAATTCTGTGCAGGTTCCCTGCAGGGCTGTGGAGCAGAGCTCATGACTCGGCCCTTCTGGTGGGAAAACTTCTCCAGTCTTTGGACTTTGCAGGTTTTTGTCTACATGGAAAACATGGCATCTGAAGCCTTCTGTATTTTATCCAAATATTGAAGTGGCAATAGTTCTGGTTGCTTCACAGGCATCTGTAATTCAGGGTCAGAGTCAAACTCACGTTCTTGATCATATCTCATGCATTCTAATTAGGCTGCTGAAGCAATTAAGTAAATGCCTTAATTACTATTTAAATTAATTTAATTTCTTTTTATAATTTTTATTTTTATAATTTAATTTTAATTTATTACTATTTAATTACTGCATTTTCAACAGTGGATGTAGTAATTTGGGTATATATCCAAGAAGGTATTTTCTTAATTTTCTTTTTTTAATCATGTACCCTCAAACTGAAATGCTCTCTATTAGTATTAATCAGGGGATTGTAGGAAACAGGTCAATAATGTGGAGCTAAAAGATGAAGTGGCAAACTTCCTTGTTTTCCAAAACTCTTTATGAAAACGAGTCAGAATAAGGGGTCAAAACAAGCAGGTTATGGATTTAATTGATGTTGGCATCCTCAGCAGGGAGTGAATCGAGGAGTGTAAAATCTCTGGTAGCTTTATTTCCTGAAATCCATCACAGGAGCCCTGTAACGGGGATCTTGGGATGCTGAGTAACACAAGGGCAAAGGCCAGGCTCTGGGAGAGCACTCCCAGCGGTGCAGGGCAGCAGCCAGGGGGTGATGCCATGGGGGGAAGATTCCTCCTTGAGCTAAGAGCACTCTCTGGCTCCAGGCTTTGGCCAAGTGACTCCACCAGAGCCGTGCTCACTAGCCAGCGAGCAGCAGCCAAGCCACGGGCCAGTTGCTAGCAGAGATGAGCCCGACCAAAACTCTGAGAGTTTGGAAAGTTCACAGCTGGGTTTGGACTGCGTGGCTCCAGCTCGGTTCCCTCGCAGGTTTTCCCTTCCGGAGGCGGCCTGAGTGATGGATGTTGGTGTGGATTACTCATGCTGCTCACATGAGTTATTTGTGCAGGTGGCCTGGAGCGAGCCCTGGCCAGCCAGGATGGGAGCACAAACAATGCCTCATTAGCAGAGCTTTAATGGGATTCCCTTAGGGGGAGGTGTAAAGGGGAGAGATCTCGGCCCAGGGGTGCAAATTGAGGCTCACTTGTATCCACTGAGCTTTTCAACACTGGGCTGCCTCTTGGCACCGAGGCAGTGTGGTAGGATATAGAAGAACTGGATCTCTTTTAGCTTCTGAGTAGTGACCAAGTGCTTTTGTGGGAGGATAGAGTTTCATGGTGTTAGAGATCTCCAGTTGCCAAAACAGCATGTATTAATTTCCTATCTCCATGTGTCTGTGAGTATGATAGACTGTTAGAAAGCTTTGGGTACCGCTGCTCTAACTTTTCCCTGTCTTCTCATCAGTTCTGTCTCCTAAATAGTAACTGATTCGTTGTCGTTACGTTCATCAGGTTTCACGAAAAACAGCCTCAAGATAGGATTGTTTCAGCCTTTCCAAGACCTAACTGTGGGTTTTAGAGCTGGGCCTGGTGTTTGACTGAAACAGTTCCATTCCCTTGCAGGCAGCATCATCATGTATGGAGCACTCCTCCTCTTTGAATCGGAATTTGTGCACATTGTTGCCATTTCCTTCACGTCCCTGATTCTCACTGAGCTGCTGATGGTGGCACTGACAATCCAGACGTGGCACTGGCTGATGATCGTGGCTGAGCTGCTCAGCCTCTCCTGCTACATCGCTTCCCTGGTCTTCTTGCACGAGTTTATTGGTGAGGTTCAGTGCTCTCCTGCAGTCAGGTCATGGCCAGGGTGGAACTGAGCAAAAGGCTGTTGGTGGAGCCAACAGTGGTACCACAGTAAGCTCTGTGTGATTTGAATGCACTTTGAAGATATTTTATGGTTTCTTCCCATGGCAAAATGCTAGAGAGGGCAAAGGTGGTCAGCAGAACGTGCCACCCAGTGAATCTCATCATTCTTTGAGCTCCAGCACGTGTCAAATGTGTCGTGTAGCAGAGACCTTTATTTCCATATGGGAATTTGAGATGGAAGATGGAACTCTCTGCTGCTGGGTTGAAAGATTTGGTCTTTTAGACTGGGTGAAGAAGCTGTCTCCTAAAACTTATTTCATCTGTTCACTGGGACCACGCTCTCACGGTTTGCTTGTTGGTGGTGGTTCAGTTGCCTGAAGCAGAGCTAATCCTATTCCCTGGCTAGAGAAAAAGGGTGAGGAGTTCCAGATTTCTCCAGTAACTGTCGAGTTGCAAGTATCAGACCCATGGGCTTGTTCCAGTGTTTGTTCAGGAGCCACAAGATGTCACTGCTTCTTCCACAAAGCTCTCTTCTCACTGAAGACAGCAGGGATAACTTCCCCCTAGCTGGATCTGTCTCTTGCATTGGTTATTCCAGTTCCATTTTGAACAATGCTTTAACTCTTTTTGTAAAGACTCTGAGGGGTTTTGAGTCAAGAGCTGTGTTAGCTGGGCTGGGCCAAGCAGCAGAGGCAGCTCCCAGAGTGGGAGGATCTCCCTGTTTCAGGTGGGGCTTGGGAGGGCAGTTACCTGTGACATTCCTTACACCCCTCTGCTGAGCACATCTCTGCCTCTGCTGGGGAGGAGTGAGGAGCCAGGTATCATATGAGCTTTGAACTTGGAGGTGGGGCAGTTTGAAGAATTGTAAAATCACAGAATGGCCTGGGCTGGCAGGGATGATCCCGTTCCAGCCCCGTGCCACGGGCAGGAGGAAGCGGTGGTAGATGGAGCTGCTTTTCTGCAGCCCTTCCCAGAAGGTCCCCCCGCGTTTCTGACTCGGTGCTCGTTTCTCTCCACGCAGATGTTTACTTCATTGCCACCTTGTCGTTCCTGTGGAAGGTCACTGTCATCACCCTGGTCAGCTGCCTGCCCCTCTACGTCCTCAAGTACCTGAGACGGAGGTTTTCTCCCCCCAGCTACTCGAAGCTCACGTCCTAGGGCTGCTCCTGGCCCACAGAGACAGACATTGCCCAGAGACACCCCCAGCTGTCCGTCCCCACCAGGAGCCCGTGGTAATCTCTGTTACCTGCTGCTGTAGTGAGACACTTCAGACTGCCCTGAATGGCAACCCAGCACCAGAAGGGTTTGCAGGGTGGAGGCTCTGAGCTCATCCAGTTCTTGGCACTTTTGTTCTACTTACCTGGGGTCAAATGCATGGAACTGCGATGGCAATGGGTTTCTCTTGCATGGTTCGAGGTCTGTGGAAGCTGCTACCTGACCTTGGGATTTACATTTGACAATTTAAAGTGAATTTTTTAAGTGTCTGCGCTGTCCTTTGCGTTGTGTTACGTTTTTTTATGTTATTCATCTTTTTGATTTCAAGTAGTCACATTCTTTTTACATCTTGGAAATCCCTTAATGTAGGTGATGCACTGCACTGCTGACAGCTGATTCCTGATTTATGGCATGTTGTTTCCATAATGGGGCTCCAGCCTGTCGGATCTACACACACTGGAGAATCTGAGCGTGTCTGAGATTTTCCTTCCGCTGAAACGTGGTCACCCCAGTGATTTTGGAGGTATCCAGCCATTGATAAAGGCTCTTTTTGGGAGCTCAAAACGAGAAAATTCAGTTTTGTTTAGCTTTTGTGCTTCCTGTTAAAAGGAGCCGGTGACATAGTAGTTTTACTCTGTATTTATTTGTGTAGGAGAAAATTATCTAAACTAAGGCAAATCCTCTTTGGAACAGAACTTTGCAGTTGATCATCCTTGAAATGTGTCGACAACGTGAGAAGAGACTCGTACTGTTCTGCAGACAATGTGGCAGACGTGTCTTGAATCCTTGGAGACTGAAAGGAGAGGTCACAGAGCTGCTACTCCTCACAGCTCCATGAAATCTGTTTCCTGTTAGTGTGAAACTTTGAGGATGAGCTGCAAATAAGCAGAGGCACTCCTAGGTGGATGTTTTAATGACGTGCTCCCTGCAGGGAGGCAGTTTCTGGAGCCTTGCACTTGCTTGGTTCTAAAAACCAAACCTGAATCACAGGAGTGGGCTCATACAAGGCATTAGGCTTGTGTGCAGAGCAAATTTATGTGCTTTTTGTTTTCAAAAATTCAACTCAATGAGTTCTGTCATTATTACAAGCTTTGGTCTACATTATCATGAGGAGAGCAACAAGTGCTTGGGCTTCTCAGCAGAAGGACAGAGATGTTCAGGGACCTTTTGGAGCTGGGTTGATGCATCAGACACGGATGGGCCTTTAGTGGCAGCCATCCTTGTCTAAGGCTCTTCAGTCTGTGCTAAATTAGTTATTTGCTGTCTTCTTCCCACATCAGAGAAACCACGGGTGGAGCTGGCACTGCTTGGTGCTGTTGTTCCCTGGCTGCACAGGAGGGAAAGAGCCCAGAGCCTGAGCTCCTGTCCCAGAGCCTGAGCTCCTGCCCCAGAGCCTGAGCTCCTTTCTGGGAGTTGTGCTCACAGCCTCCTGTCAATTAATGCTGTTTTTCCAGAAAGATCCCTTAACATTGTCTTCATCAGGACTAGATGGTGTTGGCCATGCCACTGTTCTGGAGTCCCCAGACAGCATTTCACAGAATCATGGAATGGTTTGGGTTGGAAGGGACCCCTGTCCTGGCAGGGACAGCTCCACTGTCCCAGGCTGCTCCAAGCCCATCCAGCCTGGCCTTGGGCACTGCCAGGGATCAGGGACAGCCCCAGCTGCTCTGGGCACCCTGTGCCAGCCCTCCCCACCCTCCCAGGGCAGAATTCCTGCCCAATATCCCACCTAATTTACTTTCATTAGTTTAAATACAAGAACCAAGAATTCCTTTTGGCCCCAGGGGGTGACTGAGCAGCCCAGTCCCTCTGGGCTCTGGGGCCCTGTCCCTCTCTCCTGTGTGTTGGTGGTTCAATGTCCTGCAACAGCAACAGTGCCAAGCTACTGTGTGTAAATATTTGAGACATATAAATGGTAGAATTCACTGTTTCCTCAAGTCAATACAGTTTACACTGAGTGGACCATATTTGCAAACTATTAGCTTACACCAAGAAAGGGAGTGAACTGTGATTTCATCTGTATTTGTTGAATCATCACTTTAGTAGCATATTTAGTAGAGTTGATAGTGATCTATAGCTGTGTTTTGGGGTGTGGATTATGTTCTTTGCAGCTCATGTTTTTGCACAAGGTAGTAAATCCAGGAAGTCATTTCTGCCTGGATATACACTACATTTTTCAGAGCAGTCAGAGACTAAAACTGCCATCTAGCAAACAGCAGGAAAGAGGAACACTTCTGTTTTTCAAGTTTAGCACTTTATGTTTGCAACCCATTTCTCTTAAGTTATTTAAAAATGTTTTTAAAAGCAAAATTTAATACATGTGTTCCTATTTACTGTACATTAAAATAAATGGATTCTCTGCTGGAAATCTCATCTTTTCCTCTAGTATGCTCATAATTTGTACTTTTGGGGAGTGAAGCATTGTTTTCTTCTTCCGTGTAGTATCTTGTTTGTGGCCTTAGTGTTCTTCCTATTCCTTTATCGGTGTGAGTTATGTGCTGTAGCAGTTCATGTGTGACTTGTGTGCTTTGGGGCTGCTCCAGGTGATGCTCCTGAGTGAATCCCACCCTGCTCCTGCTGCCCCTGGCTCCAGGTGATGCCCTGAATCCCACCCTGCTCCTGCTGCCCCTGGCTCCAGGTGATGCTCTGAGTCCCACCCTGTTCCTGCTGCCCCTGGCTCCAGGTGATGCTCCTGAGTGAATCCCACCCTGCTCCTGCTGCCCCTGGCTCCAGGTGATGCTCCTGAGTGAATCCCACCCTGCTCCTGCTGCCCCTGGCTCCAGGTGATGCTCCTGAATCCCACCCTGCTCCTGCTGCCCCTGGCTCCAGGTGATGCTCTGAGTCCCACCCTGTTCCTGCTGCCCCTGGCTCCAGGTGATGCTCTGAGTCCCACCCTGCTCCTGCTGCCCCTGGCTCCAGGTGATGCTCCTGAGTGAATCCCACCCTGTTCCTGCTGCCCCTGGCTCCAGGTGATGCTCTGAGTCCCACCCTGCTCCTGCTGCCCCTGGCTCCAGGTGATGCTCTGTGTGAATCCCACCCTGTTCCTGCTGCCCCTGGCTCCAGGTGATGCTCCTCAGTGAATCCCACCCTGCTCCTGCTGCCCCTGGCTCCAGGTGATGCTCCTCAGTGAATCCCACCCTGCTCCTGCTGCCCCTGGCTCCAGGTGATGCTCTGTGTGAATCCCACCCTGTTCCTGCTGCCCCTGGCTCCACGTGATGCCCTGAATCCCACCCTGCTCCTGCTGCCCCTGGCTCCAGGTGATGCTCCTGAGTGAATCCCACCCTGTTCCTGCTGCCCCTGGCTCCAGGTGATGCCCTGAATCCCACCCTGCTCCTGCTGCCCCTGGCTCCAGGTGATGCTCTGAATCCCACCCTGCTCCTGCTGCCCCTGGCTCCAGGTGATGCTCTGAGTCCCACCCTGCTCCTGCTGCCCCTGGCTCCAGGTGATGCTCTGTGTGAATCCCACCCTGCTCCTGCTGCCTGTGCTGAGCTGCTGCAGGGTGAGGTTTTGTGGCACACACTGTTCTCTTCCAGCCCCCCTGCAGTAATTGCAGGTGTGTCACAGCCCTCTCTGTCCCCTTCTCTCTGGATTTCTCTCCCCACAGAGCTTGTCCTGTTGATGTGTGCACACATGTCTTTAGCTCAGCCCGTGGTGCATTCAGCAGCTCCAGGCTGTGCAGGGTGTGATCAGAGCTGGCTGAGGGGAGGGCAGCACTGTCCCTGGTGTCCCTGGTGTCCCTGGTGTCCCTGGTGTCCCTGGTGTCCCTGGTGTCCCTGGGGGCGAGGGCTGTGCTGGGAGCTGCTCCAGAGGGGATTTCCTGTGCTCCCCAATCCCAGCCAAACCCGGCCAGCCTCGAGCTCTGGAGCTGCCGAGGGGAGCTGGGTTATGGGGGACCCCCAGTCCAGGGGAATCCCTCAAGCTGCTCTGAGGGGTTCAGGTGTGAGAAAGCTGCTGCTTAAAACCCCCTGGTTTGCACAGGCACAGCCCTGCCCCAGGGATGTGACCCCTGCAGCTCAGTGGCCCAAGCTGTTCCTGTGGCATTGGGCTCATCCCACGGTGTCTGGGGCCAGCAGGAGCTGGATGGGCTCCTCATAATAAATAAATATATATTTATTCCTCCTCATAATAAATACATTTATTTATTATTAGTTATTTCATGAGTGTTAAACTCTATGATTTGCATGAAATCCTGTGGTTCACAGCTTTGCCAATATGGTCCATTACTACTGCCTACGACAACTTGTGTACTTATATGCCTTTGAGAACATTTTTAATTGTTAAAGTTGTTTTAAAAATCAGTGTTAAGTTAATTTAATTTTTAATGGGGAAATGAATTCTGGTGTCAAAATGGTATTTACTGTGATGCCAATGTTTTGTACCTGTCATCCAGCTAAAGAACCTGTAAATACTCCTGAGTCAAGAGAAATATGAATGCCAATTATTTATTGTTCTGTGGAGTTACATGTCGCAGATATGTAAGAACTTAAAAGGGAATGTTGTAAAACAAGGTGGAAAAAATAAATTTTATGCAACTTCTTTACTTCCCCCCTGAATGATGCAGCTGGTCAGTCCTGGCATGGTCAGCCAGGAATTGTGTGTGGGAATTGTCAGGATCTGTGCTGTGGGCCTTTAACCTGTGTGTGGGAAATGCACAGCCAAGAAATGAGCAGAGCTGCTTGGTTAAACTCTTCCTAGAGCTGGGTTGGGTTGTGACAGGGGTGGTCACTGCTGCTGGCAGCCACTGCTGGGAATCAGGAGGGGATTTTCATTGGAACACAGATATATCCTGCCCTGGGAAGAGCAGTGATGCAACAGCATTAGGAACAGCTATTTTGGGAATGTTCTCATCCCTTGGCCATTGGATTCAGCCAGTGGCTCGGCACAAGAGCAGTCCCAGGGCCGGGAACAGGGGCAGAGGAAGGGTTTAACACTGAATATTCTCCACAGGGGACACGTCAATAATGTTGAGTGCAAACACAGTGAAGCGATTTTCTACCAAAAATGTATTAGAGCCATAAACACTCTGTTTTTAAAAGAAAATCAAGAGTGCAATTGGATAAAGTAAATCTCTAACTTGGGAGACTGTTTATTGAAGGCAGTGATAAACCATCCCTCAGATCACTGACCATCTATGGAAGTGTTTCTTTTAGATTCTATACTACACAGATGCCCTTTTTAATGACTAACTTTTTTTTTTTTGGTATAAAGTAATTAATGCAAATATCAAATAAACCATTTTTGTGATGTCTGCACACATCAAATGAATGGTGTAGACTCCAGAAATCACAGGAACAGACTTTGCTCCCAAATGTTACCAATTTCCCACTCTAAATGGGTTACATAAGCCCTGGTTAGTGGTTCCTTTAATTTATGGATGGTTTCTTTTTAATGGTGAAATGTGTAATTAAAAAAAGCTAGAAATAGTTTTTCTAAACTCACTCTGGAAGGGAAGGAGAATTTCAGCAATTTTTTTTTTTTCACCCAAACATTGCCTAATAGTAGAAATGTCAAAGATTTCCATGGGGTTTCATTTCATTCTTCATGTGGCTGTGGTCATGCAAGGAGTTTGAACACTGCAGGGGCTGGCAGATTTTTGGAAGATCACACATCCTGGGTAAGTTTTCAGCCTGGGCTTTACCAGAGAATGCCAGTGGCCTTGTTTTTCAAATTGGGGTTGTATTATACACTGGTGTGTCTCTGATTTGCCTTTTTTCTGAGAAGAAAGAATAGGTGCTGGCTGGAATTGGGTGTGCTCTGACCCTGATGGAGCTGCAGAGGCCTCCCTGCACTGTGAACCATTCAGAGAGAGGAAAACCTCGCTGATCTGCTCTGTCTTCACCTTCTGATGGCTCCAGGCACTGCCACTGCCTCCTCTCCCCCACATTGCTGTGGCATCAAATGTTCTCCTGCATCTTCCCCAGGGGGAGAGAAGTGCTCCTGCTCCCCTTTCCCAGGTAGGAGATGGGGCCAGAGGGAACCTGTGGTCTGGCCTGGCCCCACAGGCAGAGCACACAAAGCAGAGAAGTGTTCCTGTCCTGATGATGAGACTTTCTCAGCACCTTAAACATGGGAGCTAATCTTGCAGGAGAGTTCCTTCTTCCACAGAGTATTCAGATGTCTGGTTTTAAATGAGAAATGTGACTGCAGGCTTTATAAACCTGGCTGGGAGTGTTGATAAACCCAAATCCAAACATTTCACTGGATTCTCTTCTGTCGTCTTCTGGAACTGCAGATCCAAATCAGAGCTGTGCTAAATGTTAAAGGTGGGTGCCTGTGGGAGCTGTGAGAGTCAGAGCAGCAGGGAAGGCACCTCTGCAGCTGCTCAGGAAATGGATGGAAAGCTGGAGTGTCCAGCACCTGTCCAATGCTGGGGCTTCCTTAGGCCATGAGCATTTGATGGTCTTCAAACTCTCTGGGTGCTGTGGTGCTCTCTGGGTTATGTGGCACATCTCCAAAATTTTGCTGCTGCAATTAGAGATGATGAGCATCTTGCAGGATCAGGCTATGAGAGAAATATCCTGCCCTCTGCTGCTCTTCCTCCCTTTGTGGCCCAAGACCTGAGAGGGTTACAAAAAAAGAGTTTTAAAATCACTGCATTCCCACTTTAAAGCTCTTGGCTTGCTGGAATTGTCCACGTAAGGCAGAATATTGTCTGCTCTTCAGATTCTCTCAGAAAGGAGTAGTAACAAGAACAATCTGTGCAAAAGAATTTAACGCAGTAAAGATGGGGGTAATAGTCGTTCTCATTTGTCCTTTTATGTGAAACAGATTTTATTTTAAATGTACACTCTGGGTAGCTTACCCATACCCAGAGAGTTGTTTACCAGGGTAAAAGCAGAGTTACCCAGAGGATAAAGAGAGCAGGAGTGGAGGTGAGGGGCTGTGCTGGGTTCTTGTGCTCAGCTCAGGACACCCTGAGCACGTCTGGGTGGCAGTGGGACACAGGGATGTCCTGCCCTGTGCTGCTGGCAGGCAGCACATCCACTCATGTGCTCCACATCTGCTCCAAAGAGCTGGGCTGAGGTGTGGAACTTCTGTCCTCTGCTGCTTCTGCTTCACCTCGGGGTCCTTTTGTACAGATACCTCCACCCTGTGACGAAAAGTGATGCAAGTTGCCATTGACCAGGACTCCTATTAAAAGCAAGAACAAATCAAATGCCCTGTAATGGGCTCACTGAAGCATTTCCCTGCTCCAGCAGCAATGGTGTCACTGCCATGGGGAAAACAGCTCAGAAAAGCTCTGGGAAGGGTGAGGGATGGTGCCCACAGGGGCAGAACTCCTCTGCACCCGTGTGAATCTGAGATTAGGGTTTGGAAGAAAAAGGCACACTTATAAGGATCAGCATTCTCTCTGTCAAGTTCTAATACCTGATCTTTCCTGGAGACACCCCAGAAGACAAATTCTCTGAGGGAAATCTCTGTTTGCAGCTCTGCCCCCTGAGGAGAGGAGCTTCCCAGAGCAGATGGAACGTGAGCACGGTGTTGGTGTCTCGCTGGAAGACCCAGGGCTGATGTAAAGGAACAGGTCACACTCACCCACCCTCACACAATCCTCAGCTTTTGTTCAAGCCCCAGCTGAATCCTTGCCAGCGCTCATTACTGAAGCGTGGAACTAATTCTTACAAGCGCCGTGTTCTCCATAAATCGCCTTCAAAAGAAAGGAACCTCTTGTGTTTCACACGTGGGTGCCAGCCCTTCCCTCCAGCGCCCGTGTGCTCTCCCCAGCAGGAGCCAGCTCTGGTTTCCACAGCCCCAGCTCATCCCTGTCCCACTCCAGCCCTCGAGAACATCATGCCACAAAGCCCTGGGTAACAGCAGGGCCCGCAGGAAATATCAGGTGTTAACATGCAATAAAAAGCTGACACGCTTGGCTGAGCTGGGATCGCAGAGCCCGGCCCAGGCAGGCCTGGCCTAATGTGGGGCTTTATAGAGGTGGCAGGTAAGGACTAATTACAGCCCCTGCACTCCATCAGGGCTGGCTTGTCAGCTTGACTTAGGGGCTGAAGTGCCTCTGGTCACAGCAGGGCTCTGCCCCTCTGCAGGACTGCGTGCTCCTAAAGAAACGTGGGGAGTAAATCTGAGGTGCTGAAAGAAATACTGCAGCAGAAATTACACTGTGGGGAAGGTTTTATACGTGTTGGGGTGAATTAATGACTGGGTTTGGGGTTTTTTGGAAAGGAAAAAAAACACAACAAACTTTGTGCACAAATACATAGTTTAAAATATATTCTCTTTCAAACGCCAGCTATTTTAACAACAGTGTAAATCAGATTTTACAGACCACATATTTCAAGTATGAAGTTCATTAAATGTGTGAAATTCTAGATTAGCTGCCGGGTGTGGCCAGAGCCCCAGTAATGAATTGTAAATTCTGTTCAGGATATAATATCAGATTCCCTTGCCCTGGCGCTGATATGAAAGGACTAAAGCCACCTTTTCTAAACAGTCATAACCTTTCTTTATTATCTTTATTTAGTTTAGCCATCATATGATATAATGAATGACTGCATCAGTGTTTCCATCCTGAACCTAATGCACAGGTGTTTAACTTCATTAATTTGTGGGTTTTTTATTATTAAACCAACTTATGTCTCAATGTAACTGAAATCAATGCTATCAATTTATACACCTTCTTGCCAGCGCCCTGAGAGTGGGTGGTTGGTTTCTTTAGGTTCCAGAATATCACCCTAAACTACAATTCCCTCTCAATTTGTGTGAAAAAATTTGGTTAATTAATGATGTTCTCGTTGCATAGACCCTTCCACGAGCTGGGAGTGAGGTGGCAGAGGGAGCAGATGTTTCCTTGTGCTGTGGTGTGCAGCTGAGGTCTCGGTGGTGCCCAGCTCCCCTGGCAGGCACAGGCAGGACACAATTCCAGGTGTTCTGTGCCCCAGGGATGGGCACTGCCCAGAGCAGCTCCAGGGTGGATCCAGCTCGTGCCTCTGGACCTGCACAGCCTGGCCTTGTTGTTTCTTCCTCCCCCTTTCCCTCCTGCACTATCCAAAGGGAAGGAGGTTCACGAGCCAGTTCTAATCCTGATTAACCAATAACGGGAATTTTCCAGGTAGCTGGGCCTGAAAATCCAGGGCTAAGTGGAAGAATTGGCATCTCTCACTCATGGCTGTTGGTTGGAGACCTCTTCCCAAAGCAGACTTTTCAATTGTAGATGAAAAGCAAGTTCTTATTTGCAGGCAACTCAAGCAGTTCTGGTTCCAGACCCGGAGAGCTCTGTGTGGGTGGATTCCCTGGAGCTCAGCGCAGGATCAGACACTCTGTAACTCAGAATATGTCATTAATAGTTATTTAGGCGAGTGCATGGTCAGGAATGAGCCTGAAGAGGCCCCAGACTGTGAGGATGCTCCAGCAGTGGCCGGGAAGGGGAGGGAAGTGCCAAATGGCAGGAGCTGGGCACCTCGAGGCCACGCTGAGCTCCAGGAGCGCAGTGAGGACACGGCCCGAGCGTGGGAACCCTGCCCAGCCCCGCTGTGCAGCACGGCAGGGACGTGTGGAGCCTGCTCCAGGAGCCTCGTGGGCGAGGGCACACTCTGGGAGCAGTATTTACTTTGGAAGGGTGAGCAGCTTTTGTCAAAATCGCTTATTGTTGCTGTGAGACTGAAATACCTTTTGCAAGTGGAAAACAGAGATGTCTCCATGAAGTCTCTGATGATAAAATCCAGGCAGCTGCCCCAATGGCCTGAGAGCACATCCTCAGGAAGCCTTGATGCCTTATCTCCCAAAGAGCATGAGAAATAATAATAATTTCAAAAAAATAATCGTTTTTATTGCCAAATGCCTGCGTGGAGCCGGGCAGGGAGGCTCATCCTCCAGCAGGGCGATGCTGTGGGCGGCTGCCAGGGGAAATCAGGGATCCCCCCGGGGCCGGGACCCCCGGGACCCCCCAAGCCCCACAGCTCTCCCCTGCCGGGCACGGAGCTCCTTGCTCGGGCTCTGGGCTGTGAGCCCGGCCGGGCTGTGCCCGGGGACAAGCTCAGCCTCCAAATCCATCCCCCGAGCCAGGGAGCTGCTCGGGGTCGGGGCCAGCAGATGCGGCTCTCCCCTGGCCCCAGAGCCAGGCATCCGCTGGGCACATCCCAGAGGGGGAGCTGGGTCGGTTTTTGGGGGGTAGGGATGCAGTCCAGAATGTGCCCCTAAAAGGAAGAGGAAGTATTCTCCTAAAGAGGGAATAAATAGCTAAAAATATTAGTTATTAATAGCTCCTTACCTCCAAAAATAAAATCCCTTAGTGATACCAAAATAAGAAAGCAAAGGAAAGTCGGAGGTATTTGGCCTTCCTTTGAAAAAGGAAGCTAAAAATAACTATATATATATAAAAATCTCTCGTTTCTAGGGAAAGTCTCTGCCCCCGCATCCAGCTTGCACAGTTATATAAGACTTGAACTACATCCCCCTCTCCTCCGCGGCCGCTCACAACGCGCTGGAGCCGCGGCCAGATGGAGAAAGGTTCCGTCAGGAAAGTTTAACTCAGCGGGGAAGCTGCAGCCAGCGGAGGACACGATTCTCTCGCTGAACTCTCCAAAAGCCTTGGAAATCTTACAGTTGTGTCATATGCTGGTTTGGGGAATGCTAGTCCGGAGGCAGCCGCCAGCCCTCTTTCACTTCTTTATTTATTTATTTTATTTATTTTATTTTTTTCTTCGCGTTGCACCGAGTTTAATTTGGGTAGCAGGATTCAGCAGTTTGAAGTTGGAAAAAACTTAGTGGAAGAAGATATTTTAGGAAAAGCCTGTCATGTGAACTAGCGGGAGCCGATCAAGCCGAGCTATTAAAAGAAAGACATTGTATTTTTAGAGGCTGCAGCCTCGGGCAGCCAACCTGTGTGCCCAGAGCCGCGGGCCGGCCGCAGCTCCGCGTGGGAGGAGAAGCCGCTTTCCGGCGGGGTGGCCCATTCTCCGCCCGCTCCGGGATCCCCCTGGCACGGCCGGGTGCCCTCGGCCCCCCCGGCTCTCGGGACCCCCCGGTTTGCCCCATCCCGGCTGCGCTTCACTGTCCCCGGGGCCGAAACCGCGTCCCGGCCGCGCTCTGCGCTCCCGGTGCGGCTCTAACGCGGCTGCGGGGAGATCGACTTGCCTTCATTACTTGTTTCTCCCGGCTACTAATTAATTAAAGTCGTTTTGCTCTCCACGCAAAGCAGCAGCTTTGGGTAACCTCGGTTTCCCTTTACTGTATCCAAAGGGGAATCCGGCGATGCCGGTGGTGGATGCGCTCAGAGCCGGCGGTGACTCCTGTGCAGGGGGATGCGGGGTCTCGGGTGTGACACCTGTACCGGGGGATGTGGGGAATGAGGTGTGACACCTGTACCGGGGGATGCGGGGACTGAGGTGTGACACCTGTACCGGGGGATGCGGGGACTGAGGTGTGACACCTGTACCGGGGGATGCGGGGCTCAGGTGTGACTCCTGTACCGGGGGATGCGGGGTCTCGGGTGTGACTCCTGTACCAGGGGATGTGGGGAATGAGGTGTGACACCTGTACCGGGGGATGCGGGGCTCAGGTGTGACTCCTGTACCGGGGGATGCGGGGACTGAGGTGTGACTCCTGCACCGGGGAATGAGGGGCTCAGGTGTGACACCTGTACCGGGGGATGAGGGGCTCAGGTGTGACACCTGTACCGGGGGATGCGGGGACTGAGGTGTGACACCTGTACCGGGGGATGCAGGGCTCAGGTGTGACACCTGTACCGGGGGATGCAGGGCTCAGGTGTGACTCCTGTACCGGGGGATGCGGGGACTGAGGTGTGACTCCTGCACCGGGGAATGAGGGGCTCAGGTGTGACACCTGTACCGGGGGATGCGGGGCTCAGGTGTGACTCCTGTACCGGGGGATGCAGGGCTCAGGTGTGACACCTGTACCGGGGGATGCGGGGCTCAGGTGTGACTCCTGTACCGGGGGATGCGGGGTCCTCCTGGGAGCGGAGCCGCTGCCGAGCAGCGCCGGGGCTTTGCGGGATCTCTCTGGTGGAGAGAGAGGGCTGTGAACGGGCAAAGCCTCCAGGTACGAGCCGGAGCTCAGGTGCAGCTTTTCGGCCCTTCCCCGCCATGCCAGGACTGAGGCAGGAGCATCCCGGCGGGAGAGATGCTGGGCCCTGCCGAGGAGGCTCCCCGAGAGCCGAGGGGGTCTCGCTGCGGGGCTCGGGGGGAGCTGTGGCCAGCGGGGTCCCCGGGCCGGGGCTCCCGGGGGAAGCCGCTTGCATCACGGGCCCGCGGGGCTGGGGAAGGCATTTCCGCCCCGACGCGTCCAAAGATGACAAAGGATAGGAAAGTGAGGTGCTCTGAGTTTCCCCGGGCCGCCTGCAGTTGCTAGCCTGCAGGACAACAAACGCGAGGAGCAGAAAGTCTGATTGCGATACCTCCTTCGGGTCGGTCTGGGGAGCGAGGCAGTGAAAAGTGGAAATGCGGGCCGGGTGCCAGGCAGCCCTCCGCTCTCAGTCGGCCAAGAGCGGCTGCCGTGACTCAGCCGGGGCTCCGGCTGACCCCGGCGGCTCTCCCCGAGGGGCTGCCGAGCTGCCACCCTCCCCGGAGAATGGTTTATATGTGACCCCTTCATCCCTGCAGGGAAAGGCGCAGTCGCAGGCAGGTAGCGAGCCCAGCGCCGCGGCCAGAGGCTGATGCTCCTCACACTCCACTGAAAACCATACATTGTGAGACAGCCGCAGTTCATGACATCCCCGGCTTTATTTTCCTGTTTTCTTTTGCTTTATTTTCCTGTTTATACATAGGACATGTAAACACACGCGGGTTGTCTTGGTTTCGGAGGCTCCCTTGGTTATTTCACCCTTGCTAAGCTCCACGTGTATCAGTGGAAATCCATGGGGTTGCTCCTCTCCTAAATCCATCTAAAAATAGGAACAGAGAGAGGTCTGTGAAACGCCACTAAACACACTCACCTATTCTTCATTTTGCCTTTCGTCTTTGTATGAAGAATTGAGCCAGGGGTAATTAGAAGCCAAAACCTGTGCCAGTAACAAGATGGGTATTAATAGAGTGCTGGTGAATTTAAAAGACATAAATATAAGCTGGGGACTTCGCTTTTCTGAATGATTTATTCAAAGGTAAAAGCAGCAGCAGCCTGAGCTTGTCTCTGCTGGGAAGAAGGAAAACTTCTGCACAGAAGCCCCGTTGCTTTGAAAGGCTTTGCAGTTCCTGCAAGTTTTGTTTAAAAAGCACACACTGGGATTTTTAACATCATCCATATTTCTTTCTTGCTCGCTCTCTAACTTTCTGCTCAACAATTAAGTGCTTGTGCTGCAGACTGAGAAAGCCGCAGAGCTGCCTTGGCCCGGAGCTGGGAGACGTCATGGATTCCTGAGTGTGAAGTTGCAGGAAAGCCCTCAGTTTGGGAGATGGAGGCGATCCAGGGGTTTCCATGGCACTGGGATAAACAGGAGGAAACAGTGAGGGAATCCCGTTATTTTACAGCATTCAAAGACTATAAACACTCGGAGCAGGGAAGGAAGTGGCCTTTCCCTCTCTAGTAACCCTCATCTCAGAGCAGAGAACTGACTTCACTTCAGGAACACGCTCAGCCCAGTTCGGATCCCTCTTTGCACCTCCAAACACTTACTGAGGAGGCGAGCAAGAGGGGTTCCCTCTGGCCGGGCGGCACTGCTTGAAGATGGTTTAAAGGAGATTTTTATTTTTCTTTTCTTTTTTTTATTTTTTTTCCGGCTATAGATTTTTATTTTTATTTTTTTTTTTAAATTCCTGATGCAGCGAGAAACTGCCTGCAGGCTGGTACACTACCACCACATCATGAGGTCTATGGATCAAGGTAGGCTGTGAGTGCTGTGTGTGTGTCCGTGTGTCTGTCGGCCCCAGGGCTCGCTCGGCTGCAGCCCGCTGCCCGGCGGGGTGGCCAGGAGGGGGGCACGGCCTCGGGGAAGGGACCGGGCTGGATTTAGCTTTGCCTCGGTTTGAAGCGATCCGCCGCGGCGATACAAATCCGTCTGGAGCTGCCTCCTTTAAACTCCAGCCAGAGGGACTCTCCTCTTCCAAGCCATCACCCCGGGAGCCTCGCTGACTAACCGGGCCGCTTAACCCTTGCGCTGCCCGCCCGGCTCGGGGGCTCGGGGCGCCGCGGGCTGCCCCGGGCCCGGCGGAGGCTGCGGCAGCGCGGGGCACCGGGGCTCTGTGCCCGGGGGTCCCCGGGGGTGGCCGGGGGTCCCCGGGGCTGCGGTCGGGGCCGGTGGCCGCGGGGCGGGGGCTCGGCCGGGCCGTGCGGCGGGCGGGGGTCGGGGCTGGGGGCGGCGTGCGGGACGAGGCAAGAGTTAAAGGCGGAGAGAGGAGGAGCCTGCCCCGCTGTCAGCCCCGGCCCGAGCCGCCATCCCCTCCGCTGCCCGGGGGACAGGGACAGCCTTCGGGGGTACCGCGGGTCCCTCGGGCATCCCCCGTGCTGCCCGGCCCGCCGGGATGAGGGCAGGGCAGGGCTGGGCCGGGCCGGGCCGGGCAGGGCAGGGCAGGGCAGGGCAGGGCAGGGCAGGGCAGGGCAGGGCAGGGCAGGGCTGGGCAAGGTGCGGCCGGGCTGCGGAGGCGGAGGGGCTCGGCTCGCACGGAGCGGGGCACGGGGCTCCTCTCGGGGCTCCTCTCGGGGCGATGCCGGCCGGGGCTCTCCGGGCCCGGGCGGAGGATGCTCGGTGCCCTCCCCGCCCGCAGCCCCGCTCCCCCGGGCGCTCGGAGCGCTGAGCCCGCCGGGCTGGGCTGGGCTGGGCTGGGCTGGGCTGGGCTGGGCTGTGACAGCGCTGCCCGTGCGGGGAGAAGGGGCCGGAGGTGCGGGAGGTGCAGGAGGGAAGGGCTTTTCCTTCGGGCTTTTCCTTCGGGCTCTTCCCTCGGGCCGCTCCATCCTCGGCTCCCCGCCCGCAGCTGAGTCAGAGCCGGGGCCGCGGGGGCAGAGCGGGCTCGGGGGGACGCGGCTGCCCTGGAGGGGCCCTGGGGAGCCTCCTTGTCTCCTCCTGCCGGGCCGAGCTCCCCGGGCACCTGCCAAAACACACTCGTTAACACCTACACCCAAAGGGGATCGTCCGAGGGCTCCGATTCTCGGACAAGCCAATGGAAAGGCTCTCGAGTGGCTTTATACCGCCTTAGCATCAGGCCATGGCCCTGCCTCGTGTCTCCTCGGCTTTATCCAGACAAAACTCCCCCTCTCCAGCGCTCCAGCTGCTCTTAGTCACTCTCACAACAGCCCGTGGAAGTTATTTTGCTGCAGAGCAGCAAAGGGGAAGAGGAGGCTGGGTGCCCCTGTCAGCGATGTCACCTGCTGCAGGACAGCAGAGCATCACAGCACAGGGCAGCACCACAACCCTCCCAGCGCCGGGCACCTCTGCCTGCCCCAGAATGAAAAGCACTCATTTATTCTTCTCATTTCCAGATGGAATATTTGAGACCACAGTGGCCAGAGGAGCAGTGCAATCAGTTGCACGACAGAGCCTTGAGATGCTCCAGAAAGAACACGCTCCTGGCCCCAGGATGTATTTTTGCCTTGTGCAAATGCTTGCTCCTGTCAGTGGTGATTGCAGCAGGCTCTGCCCCAGACTTGCCTTTGTGTCACAAGGTTGCTCCCGACATTTCCAAAAGGAAAAAGCAGCATGAAACCGCAAGGGGTTAATAATTCATGGCACTTTTGGGATCGGTCTCTGCCTTTGGGAGGATTCCTGCACCCACAACAAAGTGTTGGAGTCTTACTAATGCAGGGTGTGTAAATGATGATGTGTTAATAATTTTAAGCCCTTATCCCCTTTTATGATTGGAGCAGGCTCAGGATGAGGAATGAAGGCTCTGCACAAACACCCTGCCAGCAAAAAGCTGCTTTGCTCCCCGAGCCGTGCTCCAGCAAGCCTCAGGCAGAGATCAGAGATCTTCCCCTGGGTCCCTGTGTCATCCTGGGGTCCCACAGCTGATAATTCTCTGTCCCCAGACCTTTCTCTCTGCCAGCCTTTGCAGCTACAGTCGGCAAATGGTTCCAGAGTCTTTTGTGCAGGGCAGGAATCACATTCACAGATGGGACACTGACAGAACTGGAGCACTCTTTTATAATATTCCAGTAGATATTCTAAGTGAAATTTCATCACTCATTTTTTAAAAAATAGCCAAGGATAATAATATCCTAGAACTTCTTTTCCACTACTGGCCTAATCTATTTTCTTTTTAAACTATGATATGTGCATTCCTTTGGTTTGCCCGGCAGACTTCAGAACTTAATGGGAACGTGGAGATATGAGCAATTTTTCCATTGTCCTTTCTTGCCAAACCACTTGAAGCTTGAAATTGGGGGGTAATATCTCTGACTCAACCTGACCCCAAAATTGAAAAGTAGTGTGTGTGTGTGCCTGTGCCTCTGAAAGGAACTATCAGATATTTCTCCCTTCTCTCTCCCTCCTTTTTTTTTTCTCTAATAACACTCCCCACACTCCAGACCAAGCAACCAGTCACTCACAGTCTGAGCTCATTTTAAAGAGCTTGGATTAAGTCCATGTGCAAGTTTTAGTTGCCTGTTAAATTTCTAATGCCTGCCACATCCACCATTAGAACACTTAGATTTTTAAGACAGCATTGACTCATATTTTCTTTGAGTTTTAGCAGCTAAATAGACATGCAGCTTTCTTAATCCGCTTTTCTCTACCTCTTTTTTCTTTTAAAAAGTTTAATGTGAGAGTTTTGCAGTATTAGAGATCCAGAGTAAGTTATGTATCATGTGGGACAAATAATAATTAGCACAGACATTTGTGAGATCAAATAAAATTTCTTCATCTCAGAGCATCCTCTGATCCTTTGCACCAGTGAATTTATTGGTGCAGGGAATTACAGTGGGGCAGTACAAATAGAAACTGAAAATAGTAAATGAGAAGTTATATTGGCAGTGCATTTAAACACTGAGAAATACCTTAAGTACTCTCTAACTCACAGTTTGTATTACACTAGAAGTGCTCTTTTAAGCTTTGTTTTTGGATTCCCCCAGTACCTAGGTAGTCCAGTATTCACATTCTTTTAAAGTTTTATTAAAGTACAGCCCTGCCAAAGGCCAGCACGGATCCAACTATGTGGAATAGGACTCCTTCCACTCTGCAGTTCCCTGAAATGGCAGCACAGTGTATTTCCAGTTCTGCTCTGTGTGGAGCCTGCTGCAAGCATACGTGGCTGCAGCTTTTATTAATGCTGCCAAGGACAGGCTTTGCTTCAGCCCTTGAAGCACCTTTTTGGCTCATGAAAACAGCTTTATAGAAAACCCCCCGGGGGTAATGCTGACTCCCAGCTCTCAGGGTGGCTGCTGAGAGCCCTGGCAGGGCTGGGACCAGTCTCCATGATCCTGGACACAGGAGAAGTGCATGGAGGATCCTCGGAGAAAGGAAGGGTCTGATGTGGAAAAGACTGAGCTTTAGGACAACCAAGCAGTATTTCTGGTCACTGGACACTGTGCTGCAGCCTTTAACTCCAGCCCTAATGGAAATCAAGCTTTGGGAAGCGTTTGTCACCTTGTTTGGGTTTTTTTCTTTGATTTGGATGATGATTCTGAGCGTATACACTGGGCTGAAGAGCCCACAGTCTAAGTCTAGGAGCTTCCCTGCCTTTCCTTCAGCAGTAATTATTAATGACAGACTGTGGGCAGTATTTGTCAGTTATGTAGTTATTAACAGCTGAAACTTAAACAATTTGTAATGTTTTATTTTCACTGTGGGCTCAAGAGCCTGTTTTGGGTCTAGACTAAACTCCACTCAGCCTTTGGAAGGCTCCAGAAATTGCAGCTGTCTCTTGAGCTGAATTCTGCAGCTGCCTGCACCTACCAATGGCTTCGTGCCCCTCTAATATTTAGATATATTTAGGGCAGATCTGTATTTTGTGCATTTGTGGTATTTCTGCTCGAAATAACACACTGGTAGGTTCAAACCCAGCCCCCAGAGCGTTCCAACTCCCATCTCTGTGCACTCAGAGCGTGTGGAAACTCTTGTTCCTGTAGGTGCCGAGTTGTGACCGTGTGTGGCCGTGTCCTCGTGTGCCCTGAGAGCTGCAGGGACACACTCCATTAAAGCCTGGTGGCTCTTGCTCCTTCACATCCGTCACCTTGTCTGCTGGGCAAAGAAACCTGGATCCCATCAGCTGAGCTAATTCTTTCATTTCTCTAACACTTTTCTCAGTGCTGTCTTGTCACCCTCTCTCCTGGCCAGAGCCAGAATCGATGATTACGTGCGTTAGCATGGCACGGTCCTCTTGGAAAGCAAAAGGTACCTTTTCCACTTGAGGAGCATTACTAATCCTAGGAGTAGCCAAGTTTGGAACTTCACGTGCCTAAGGGATTGCAGGCAAGCTGGGAAGTAAAGGATGGGACAGAGCTTTAGCAGAAGTCGGGGTGGTCTCCCCACACCCCCCTGCCCATCACCTGTATCTCACTTAAAAAGCCCAGTGTTTCTGTTTGTGCCATTTCTTTCTGTGGCTAATGCAACTGATCCAGTCGTGCTCTGTGTGGTGTTAGCTGTGAGGATGACAGCTCTCTTTAGTGCTAAGCCAAGATCAGCAAGTATATTTTGTTTTTCTGGTGAATTTCATATAGAAGAGCCAATGATAAAAGGCCAGTGCTCAGCAAATGGAGGGGATCACTGGACAACAGATATAAACAATTCAGTTTAATAGATGTTTAAACAATTCATAACAAATCAGGCCCTTGGAGAGAGCAGCACAGGCTCCCCGAGGGGAGGCAGCATCTGCAAACACCTCAGTGAACATTGCAGGCTCACCTTGCCCTTTCTCAGTCACTTTTCCCCATCCCCTGGCACCTTCCAGTGCACCATTAATGCCCCAAGGTGTGATTCGGGTGTGACTGCTCCCACCCAACCTGATGCAGCTCTGGCTGCCCCCGAGGGCCCTGTCAGCCCCTGTGTGCTGTCTGTGCTCACCCAGAGGTGCCCCTGCTGCGCCAGCACTGGCTTCTGGGCTTCTCCAGAATCTCAGTGAGAAACCTGCCTGCAAACTGCAGGGAAACTCGGATTTCTTGTCCTCTGGACGAGCAAAAGGGTGTGATGGGGAGGCGATTGTCCCTTGGCTGGACACACTAATGAGAAAGGCAGTAGGTCACAAGCCCAGCTGCAGAGATTCTGCTCCATGGGTGCTTTAAACAGACTTTCTGTGACCTTAGGCAAGGAACGCAGGGTCGGATTTGTCTTGCAGTTAATGCTGTCGTGCTGACAGGCTTAGCAAATAAAAACAAGCTGAAGTAAACACCAAAATACTTCTTTAATGATCTCGGTCCCTCTGCCTTTGCCTCCCTGCCCTGTCCACAGACTAGGAGCATTTTTCAAACTCTCAGAGCCGATGACAGCCGTCTGCACACTCATGAAGGGCACCACACAGGCAGGTAAGGAGAGACCAGCCCTGTGACCGCAGATGCTCTGGGCACACACAGCCCAGTTCCCCAGACTGAAGTCACTGCTGGCTGTAGCAGCCATGCCAGGCGCAGGAGGCTGTCGGGGGACAGTGAGCAGCACCCCGAGCAGGGCCAGGGGAGCGGGGCATGAATGGAGTCAATGTGCAGGAGGTGGCCGGGGGCCCTGGGGGAGCTGGCTGCGGTCAGCAGGGAACGCGGCGAGCGCCCATCCTCTGAAACGCTGTTTGTGAGGCAGGCAGGAGGAGAACAGAGACCTTGTGCCCGGCGGCTCTGAAGGTCCCCAGCCAGGAGAGGCCATCCCGTGCGGGCAGCCAGCCCGCAGCCCGCGGCGGGAGCACACGGCGTGAGATGCTCGAAGGCTGCGGGAGGCGAGGGCAGCTCTGCGCTGCCGGGAGCGGCGGGGCCCTGCAGCCCTGGGCACAGCGGGGCTGTGAGCCGGCCAGCCCGCCGTGCCCACCGCGGGGCACCGGCCTGGGGATGCTGGCCTGGAGGGCGCCTTCCCGGAGCCTCCCGGGACGGTGAGGGGCAGCCGGGGCCGGGTGCCCGCGCTCCCGGGCCGGTGCAGGGTGGCCGGGGCTGGGTGCCCTTGTTCCCGGGCCGGTGCCAGGGCTGGGTGCCCCTGCTCCCGGGCCGGTGCCAGGGCTGGGTGCCCTTGTTCCCGGGCCGGTGCAGGGTGGCCGGGGCTGGGTGCCCTTGTTCCCGGGCCGGTGCCAGGGCTGGGTGCCCCTGCTCCCGGGCCGGTGCCAGGGCTGGGTGCCCTTGTTCCCGGCCGGTGCAGGGTGGCCGGGGCTCGGTGCCCCTGCTCCCGGGCCGGTGCTGGGTGACCAGGGCTGGGTGCCCTTGTTCCCGGGCCGGTGCCGGGGCTGGGTGCCCTTGTTCCCGGGCCGGTGCAGGGTGGCCGGGGCTCGGTGCCCCTGCTCCCGGGCCGGTGCCGGCTCCTCCCCGGGGGCGGCCCCGCTGCCGCAGGTGCTGCCCGCTGCAGGAAGCTGCCCCGCTGCCGCCCGGGGCCCCGCGCCCGCCGCACCCTCCCGAGCCGGGCCATTTCTTGGTGTTTCCTCGCTTTATTCCCGGCGTTCTCCCCGCGCTCGGAGCGCTCGGCTCCCGCTCCCGGATCGCCATGAGCGCCGCGGGCCCCGGCCCCGACCCCGGCCCGCAGGAGGGGGGACCCGGGCACGGCCCCGGGCACGGCCCCGGCACGGCCCCGCCGGGCAGCCCGCAGGAGGAGTTCGACTTCTCCATCCTCTTCGACTACGACTACCTGAAGGCGATGGAAGGTTGGTGAGGAGCCGCCCGGGAGCCCCCGGCCGCCGCTCGGGGCACGGCGGCTCCGCTTGGGGCTCTCGGCCGGCAGGTGCCTGCCCGGGCCGCTCGGTGGCCGGGCCGGGATGGAGCAGGGATGGAGCTGGGATAGAGCAGGGATGGAGCAGAGATGGAGCAGGGATGGAGCAGGGATGGAGCAGGGATGGAGCAGGGATGGAGCCCGAATGGAGCAGGGACGGAGCAGGGACGGAGCAGGGATGGAGCCCAGATGGAGCAGGGATAGAGCTGGGATAGAGCAGGGATGGAGCAGGGATGGAGCAGGGACGGAGCCAGGGATGGAGCAGGGATGGAGCCCGAATAGAGCAGGGACGGAGCAGGGACGGAGCAGGGATGGAGCCCAGATGGAGCAGGGATGGAGCTGGGGATAGAGCCAGGGATGGAGCCGGGATGGAGCCGGGATGGAGCAGGGATGGAGCAGGGATAGAGCCAGGATGGAGCAGGGATGGTTTGAGCAGGGGATGGAGCAGGGGATGGAGCAGGGATGGAGCAGGGATGGTTTGAGCAGGGGATGGAGCAGGGGATGGAGCAGGGGATGGAGCAGGGATGGAGCAGGGATGGTTTGAGCAGGGGATGGAGCAGGGATGGAGCAGGGATGGAACAGGGATGGAGCAGGGATGGAACAGGGATGGAGCCGGGATGGAGCCCGGATGGAGCAGGGATGGAGCAGGGATGGAGCAGGGATGGAGCAGGGATGGAGCCGGGATGGAGCCCGGATGGAGCCGGGATGGAGCAGGGATGGAGCCGGGATGGAGCCCGGATGGAGCAGGGATGGAGCCAAGCTGTGGCTGCCGGGGGCTCGGGCGGCTCTCGCTGCCCCCAGCCCCGTTCCTGCCCCGGCCGCTCCCGGCACCCCGAGCCGGCCGTGGCAGCGGGCTGGGCACCGCTGGCTCCGGCACGGACACCGGCAGCTGCAGCTAAAATCGAGGGAAAAAGAAAGATTTGCAGACTGTTCTGCTTTTCTGAGCTTATGCTGTGATACTTAAAAGTGCAGTGACAAGTGTTCCCTGAGTTTCTAAATGGTAATCCTGTCTGTTGGTGGCACCAAACAGGGAGGCTTCCCATAAAATGTAGACTTGTGTAAACCAGACAAAGCCGAAGGAGAGGACCCAGAGGGATGGTGTGTTGGGATATTGTCTCTAAGATACCTTGGTTTTGATTCTGCACGGTGGAGAAGTGGTGTTTCCCTGGGGCATCTCAGAGCTGTTGTGTTCCTCTAAAGGAGGAGACTTTTGAGGCCTGATCGTGGTGTCCTTAGTGAAATGGAGAGTTGTTGCTGAGTTTTATTCTCTCTGTCCTTGTTTAAGTGTACAGGTGTGCACCAGCATCGAAGCTGAGTGGGGATGGTGCATGTCAGCAGCTGGACAAAGCTGAATTTTATTTCAAGGTTTCATGTAGATCAAAACATGCTGCAATAAATCCACGATGGGGAGGGGTTAACAGTTTTAATGAAAATTTTAGTGAAAATACACTGACATTCAGATGCTGGTGTGTTCACATCTTTACAGTAAACAGTGCTGCTGTGAAGCCTTAGGTGGGAAGTTCTACAGGACATAATCATACATAGGTGTGGGGTAGAAAGTTTAATCTTCAAACCACATAAATGCAGAGCAGTGTGTGCTTGTTGTAGAAGCAACTTCCTTCTTGAGCCTCCTTTCTTCACTTTTGAATGACTGGAAACCATAATTAGTAGTAATTTGCTTCCAAAGATGGAAATCATTAGCATAAAAAAAATAAAAAAAAAATGTCCCAGCCATATATATGAGCATTGTAATCTGGAGAACATTCCCCCTGAGTTTGAAAAGGCACCAGCTCCAGGCTGTAAGCAATCCAGGATACATCCGCAACCTTTCATGTACAGAAGATTAAAGAGTGTTTACATGAGAGCAGAAAATGGTCAAATTCTGAGCAAGGGCTTTATCCACATGCTGGTGGTAACTGATGCTCATTGTTTGTGTCCAATTCTGGCCCCATCTGAACTGAAATTGGACAAACAAGTCCTGTGCAGAGGAGGATTCAAAGTGGAACCAAAACCAAAGGAGTGGGTCCCAGCCCTTCAGCCTGGTTCCTGCATTTGGAGTCCTCCCAGCCTGGTCTGCTCCACCCACTGCTCATGACAAGTCCTAAAATAACAAATCTATAAGCATGCTAAAAGGGATTTTCTAAATTAAAAAAAAGTGGAAAAATGTAAATTTTGGGCTTGAGGAATGGATTGGGGTGAATGCTTATTCCTGATAAATTTTTAAAAGGCTGGAATTTGGCACTATCCATCCAAGGTTGTGTTTTAAAAGTAGGACCTATATCACAACTTGTTGTCATGGGGATGCCAGAAATATCCTTCCTGAAAGTGACTGGCATTCAGTGGTGCTTGCGTGTGCCTGGGCCAGCAGGAACATGGACTGTTATAAAAGCAACAGGGAAAAAAGGGTCAACAAAAATCCTGCAGTCAATATTATTAATATTAGGTGTTCCTCTTGAGGCCAGTCCTTTCCAAAAGCACCAATGCTGTGGAGAGTGCTTTTTGCCTTTACTCACCAGACTTTAATTAGCAATCTTCTCATGATTTGCAAACAAGAAACATCTGCTGAACTCAGTGGCTGCCCAGGTGAACAGGATTAGGGGGTGTGGGCAAGGCATACACTGCTTTCAGGTGGAAGCTGTGATTTCATTTGGCCATTGAGGATGTTTTCTGTGTCCTTTAAACAAAAAAGTGTTAGCTGCATTCCCTGCAGAGTTCCTGTGCTGGTGTTGGTAGCGGTATCCCAAATTTTAGCTCATTTTGAACATGATAGGTGAGTTAATGAGCATTTCCAAATGAGCTCCTACAAACAGGGCTCCCAGAGGAGTAAGTTCTGATCTCTGCAGCGTGTGTTCCTCCCTAACACCTGCTGGCTGCTGTGAGAGACAAAATCCTGACGTGCAGCCAGTGCTGTGCTCCAGCAGCTCCCTTCAGGATTGCTGGGTGCTCGCTGTGTGATGATCTGCTGAGAGCTAAAGCTGCCACATCATTTTTAATGTTTGAGCTCAACCCTTGTGGGAGCTGATCCTCTGAGGGGCGTTTTGCAAATCCAGACAAAAGCTGTGCTTGAATAAGATTCCAGATGAAATCCTGCCCTGAGACAACAGGTAAAAATGCAGATGGGAAAGAGGATTTTCTCTAGGCTCAGGCCCTTGCTGTGGCTCATTAGACTCAGACTGCATGTGGTGATATGACTCTACAAGGTCCTGTGTGTGTAGTGTAGAGAGGCGAAGCAGGGAGCATCCATAAATATTAATGTTCCTCCAAATGCTTGTTTGTATGTAGACAGGCTCCCAGGGACATTGCCATGTCTTGTAGGTGTCAAGCCCTGAATAATTTGCCTCGTTCCTTTTTTTCTTCTCCTAGATGCAAAGCTATTAAAAGGGAAAAAAAACAACCTGAAAGTGCATGCAGTTGGGTCCTGGGGCTGGCTCAGGAACACAGGAGGCAGTGTTCAGCCCTGCCATAAAGAAACAAATATGCACATCTAGCAGAGAATTCCAGATTTCACTCAGGAAACCGGCTCTCACTCGGAGCTTCCAAGCAGTTAGTGTAAATAACAGACAAGTCAGCTCTTGAAAAATGCAAAGAGGCTCTGGACTGGCCCCTTCAAATGACAATAAGCAAGTTAATTAAAAAGGAAAATAGACTCTTTTATTTATGCAAATAGGCGACTCCAGTTAAATCCCGGGAGCCACAGGCAGAGGATGTGAGGTCAGAACCCAACTTGTGTCCCTGCCCTCCCTGGCCTGCACTGGGCTATCTTTAGCTTTTCCTAGAGGATGGTTTGGATAAACCCAGCATGGAATGCAGCCTGCTCTGCTGAGCCTTTATTCCCTAATTTCATGCTAATTGGCACGGTCACATTTGGCTGAGTGGCTGGCTTTGAGGGAGCTGCCCTGTTTTAAAACAGGCAAGGGTGGTCCTCACCCAGCCACGTGTGCTCACACCGCTGTGGCCCTGGGCAACCTCGGGAGCCTTTGCCTTTTCCTTTCTGCCCTTCAGAGATGTGCAAAAAGGAGTTTGGTAAATCCAGGCTCCAGTGCTTTGAAACTGCAATCCCTTGATCTCTCTCACCTGTGATTCAGCCCTCCCTGGGTTCTCTAGGGCTCTCTTGAGGGTCTCCACCAGGGAGGCTGCCTGGCTTCCAGGGGGTTGATGGAGCTGCCTGCACCCTCCTGGGCCTGGCAGAGGAGCTGTTTTGGTGGATATTTGCAGCACAGGAGCATCCAGGACCCTGCTTCATTCCCTGCTGTGCTAAGAGAGACAGCCATGGGGATGAAACCTGGGGGAAAAGGGGGCAGTGAGAGCTGGCAGTTTGGGTGGGATCCCAGAGGGCTGGGGGGTCAGAGTGCCCTAGGAAGAGGAGCTGAGTGACACAGGGAAAGCTGTTTGCTGACAGTAAAGCTGCCCGAGAGCACGAGGAGATGCCAGTGCTGCCTGTGTGCAAAACTCGCTTTCTTTTAACCCCTGTCAAAGCAGAAGGATCTTTTGGTACTGAATCAGAGGGTGAATCAGCAGTGAAACCTCAGGCTGGGAAATGCTTGAGTGCAGGGAGGGAGGAAGTGCTGGAGCAGCCTGTGCTGAGGAGCTGCCTGTCAGATCCCCATCAGAAAAGCAGCAGAGAGCAGAGTCCTTCGCTGGAGTATCGCAGCCTGTGCTCTGGGATGCAGGGATGGATGGACTCTTGGAGGTGGCACAGCCTTGGGAGCAGAGCTGTGTCTCTGAGGCACCTGCACAGAGGTTCCCAAGTTGTTTCAGTCCCTGGGAAACACCTTTGCTGGGCTGAGCCAGCACGTAGCTGCTCTCTTGTGAGGGGGTGCAGTGAGGAGGCAGCTGGAGCGTGGCAGGGCTGTTCCCTGCCATCCCCAGCAGTGTGAGCTTTGCTGCCCTGAGCTCCTGCAGCCCTGCCCGAGCTCGCCTCAGCAGCTCAGGGAGAAGCTTGAGTGTGCTGGGGCTGTTGCTGAGTCCTGGGCTCTGTGTCCCTGCGAGGGCAGGGAGGAAGCAGCTGAGCTTTCTGTGCCCCTCACAAAGGCAGGGCTCGGTGCTGTTTACAGGAGCAAACTGCTGCTGCTGGTGATGCTCCTGTCCTGGGGCTGTTGGCTCTGCTCGAGCACATTCCTGACCCCAGCCAGGCTGGCTGGGAGCAGATCAGCCAGTCCCCTGCTGCTGGAGCAGGGGGATTCGTGCCGATTTCCCGCTGATTTCCACGGAAGAGCCGTTTATTTCTGGGAGCAGCACTTGCTGCTTCACGGCCGTGCCCCGCGTCCCCCGGCGGTGAGCTCAGCGCTGTCCCCGGAGCATCCCCGGCGTTGCCATGGGGGCAGGCGGCGGCAGCCCCGGCGTGGGCAGCAGCAGCAGCCGGGACAGTGATTTCATTGTGTCTGCAGCTCTGCAGAGCCGGGACAGCTCCCCAAAGCCCCGAGCCGGGCTCCTGACGAAGCCGTGCCGATGAGTCAGGGCTGCAGCCTCTCCCTGCACCGCAGCTCAGGCCGGGGCATGGCCGGGGCTGCTCCGGGCACTGCTCAGACATCCTGGTCTGATCCTGGTCCCTCCTGCCCTGTCCGTCAGTCCAGGCACTGCTCAGACCAGCCCTGCTCCATCCTGTCCTGTCTGTCAGTCCAGGCACTGCTCAGAGCAGCCCTGGTCCATCCTGTCCTGTCCTGTCTGTCAGTCCAGGCACTGCTCAGACCAGCCCTGCTCCATCCTCCCTGTCCATCAGTCCAGGCACTGCTCAGACCGTCCCTGCTCCATCCTGTCCTGTCCTGTCTGTCAGTCCAGGCACTGCTCAGACCATCCCTGCTCCATCCTGTCCTGTCCTGTCCGTCAGTCTGGGCACTGCTCAGACCATCCCTGGTCCATCCTGTCCTGTCCATCAGTCCAGGCACTGCTCAGACCAGCCCTGCTCCATCCTGCCCTGTCCGTCAGTCCAGGCACTGCTCAGACCGTCCCTGCTCCATCCTGTCCTGTCCATCAGTCCAGGCACTGCTCAGACCATCCCTGCTCCATCCTGTCCTGTCTGTCAGTCCTGCTGCACTGCTCAGACCAGCCCTGGTCCATCCTCCCTGTCCATCAGTCCGGTCATTGCTCAGACCATCCCTGCTCCATCCTGTCCTGTCCATCAGTCCTGCCCGTGGTCCTGCTGTGCTGCCAGTGTGGGGGAGATGAAATCCTGTTGGTGTTGGAGGCTGTGGGTGTTTGCTTGGCCGGGAGCCGTGTGCCAGGGGCAGGCTGGGGCTTGCTGTGTGTGAGCCTGGTTATTCGTACCTGCATCCTCCGCAGCAGAGAGGCCAGGGTGAAAGTGCTCTGTGAAACCCGGTATTTCAGGGATCTGCAAGGAAAATGTAGGTTGTCTGAAGGCTGGTTTTTGATGGGCTGTGGGTGAGGGGTGTGTTTGTTATTCAGCAGACTTTTAAAACAACACGTGCACATACAGATACGTTTGCTTTTCCCGTACCCCTCACCATGAACCCCCCATGCTGGCATTGCTGCTCGGTGTGTTGTGTTGGCTCTGGACCTGCTGTCTGTGTCTGGCACAGATAATTGGGATTAACTCAGTGGTGGGGCAGCTTTAGCTGCATGGGGACCTGAGAGGCTCACCTGTTCCTCGAGCTGAAGCTGTTCAGCCTGGAGGGGTTTTCTGCTCCTGCTGGCCTCTGCACAGACCCTGCCTGGAGCCCTGCTCGGGGCTGGTTGCTCCCTGGCACCAGCTGGGATGGGGGGCTCTCCCCAGAGCCATGGTCTGGGTCTGTGGGGGGTGTGTTACTCTGCTCATTCCGGAGGCGTGACGAGCTCCCTTCAAAGGGAATCTCAGCAGCATCTCAAGGCTTGATGTGTCAGACCTGAGTGATGGGGATGACACACTGCTCCTGAGTGCCAAAGCTCTGAAATCAACCCTGCTAAAAATATGTCTGGCTCAGAAGTCAGTGACTCGTTGCTGTTTTCCTATCCCCAAAACAGCTGTGTGCTGGGATTAAAAGCCAGAGGGAACCTTAAGAAATGTGCAAGCTGGAGTGTCCTGTGCAGCTCCCCTCCTGTCCCAGCCATTCTGTGTGTTGGTTTGTTTGCTCGGCTCTTGGGGTTTCCCACTGAACATGAAGGCTCAGCAGTTCCTAAAATTGAACAGAAATCCCCTGAAAATAAGTCAAAATCTCTCTTCTTGTAAAAGTTTCACTGGGAACTTCTGCTTCTATTGCAGAAAGCACAGTCAGCTCCTGCCTGGCTTTCTGTGTGATATTTTCTCTTGGGAATTGCTGTCTCGTGTCACACAGGAGTTGGAGAAAATGCTGGAACAGTAATTTAAATGTTTCAGTGAAACCTCTGATCTGTGCCCAGAGCGAGCAGATAGCGTGAATTAATCCCAAATTGTGGAGCTGTTTCAGGTATTTCCTGCTGGATACACTGAAATCTTTAAAAACACCTACAAATCCTGCTAATGTTTTGCATGTTTTTGTGTGATGACAAATATTCTTCAGCTCCCAGGCTTGGGCAGCTCCAGGAGCTGATGTCCATGGGAATACCTGCCATGGCTCTGCCCTCTGGGATGCTGTTGCACACCCTTGGGTGCTTTGGCCGTGCTGAACTGGGCTCAGCAGTGCTGCTGGGAATTCTGTGTTCCCTGGGAGCATCCCTGTGCTCTGCAGCCTGGGGATGGTTTGTAAAATGGGAATCTCTGAAAATTGAGGATTTTTGGTACCAGCAGAGAGAGGGTTCTACTGAACACTTACTTGTTATTGTGTATTTTATAATCCCTGTCTGAAAATGTTCCTTGGGCTGAAACTGGAATGTGATTGCCCTTAACCACAGGGCTGGAGTCTTTCTCCCTCTCTCTCTCTTCTCTAACAAATATTTGTGAATGTGTTTTCTGACTCACATGAAGCCAAACTTGCTGCATGATGCAGAGCCAAACAAATCATCACACAGAACTGACTTTTCAATTTAAGAGTTTGAGCTCAGCTTTGGACCATGGAGCCTTTCCTGACTGGCTGTGTAAGGAAGGTGTTTTTTTCCTCCTCCAGAAGCTGTTCCTCAACATTTGGTGTTATGTAGACCTGTTTGGAAGCGATTTTGTGATGTGCTGGTCTCAGTCCAGCTCCTAGTTGGCAAAATGTGACCGAAGTGGCAGCACTTGGGGAGTCCTTGGCAGGAGGGCAGCCCTGCTGTGGACAGAGGGGCTGACACGCTGCTGACCTGTGCAGGTGATCCCTCAGGTGAGGCTCAGGCAGCACGAGGTGTTGGCAGTGCTCCTGTCCATGCTGCACCTGCTCTGAGCACTTCAGCTTCCCTGGCTCCTAATCCAGTACTTCTCACGGGCATTAACTGCAGTTAAAAAGAATTAAATAATAAGCTAATATCAGAGCACAACCAGTTTATAAATATGCATTTTTTTTAATCCATGATTGCTCAGCTTCTGTAACAATATTTACAGTCTTAAAGAGACCCTTCTTTTTCCAGAAGAACCGACTCCACATAAAACCAACAGCCCACCCTCTGGAGTTACATACGCTCATGATGTCTTGGACTGTGGCCTCAAGCCATGCCCCCTGCCTTTTTCTAGCCTTTCTGCAGATCCCATGGGCAGATATGGACAGCCAGATAGCATAGGGCCACCACCTACACACCCTGCCAACGCTGCAGGGGCCTCTGCTCCGAGCCCTAGGATTGAAATAACTCCATATCATGAACTGATTCACTCGGGGGGTCCCTTCCGCAGCAGAGACACAGATGTTCTGTTGGTAGAACATCAGTCAAACTCAGCCACCACTAGCCCGAGGGTTACCCTGCCTGTCCCTGGCTTTGAGGGCTACAGAGAACCACTGTGTCTGAGCCCAGCTAGTAGCGGCTCCTCTGCAAGTTTCATTTCAGAGACAAATGTATCTCCTTGCACATCACCATGTGTTTCACCAAATAATGGTCCTAGTGATGACCTTTGTCCACAGTTTCAAAACATCCATACTCATTATTCTCCTAGAACCTCTCCAATAATGTCACCACGAACAAGCATCACGGAGGAAGCCTGCTTGGGACGCCATTCACCATCACCCTGTCCCAACTCAAGGTCTTCGTCACCAGGTGCAAAACGGAGGTACTCTTGCACCGAGCTGTACGGCGCTCAGCTGCCTCCCGCCTCTCCTCGGCACTCACGGACCCCCTCTCCACAGCCCTCTCCTCGCATCCCCCTGGGAGAAGACGCCTCTGCAGTTACTTACACGCAGTTGGCCAGCGCTTCCCTTTCCATGGATGCTATGAGCAGCCTTCCTACGGATCCTTCCTGTGGTGTCCCCACGAAAATTTGGAAAACCAGCCCTGATCCTTCATCCATGTCTTCCCACAAAAACAGCATTCCGTGTCACGTCTTTCAGACTGTTGACTTCCACGGGCCTTGTGAGCAGGAGGAAAGGAGAAACTCAGCCCCAGAATCCATTCTGTTGGTTCCTCCATCCTGGACAAAGCAGCTGGTGCCCGCAATACCAATCTGCAGGTATGTCATCCTCCTTGTGGGTGTGTTTTCCTTGTTTTCTCGTGGTTTGGTGTCCTCTGTCGTGGCTGATGATCCCCAGGGAGCGTTTTCTTGGGCAGGTCCTGCTGCAGACCAGAGCTGAGTGCTCAGGGACAGCACTGGTTCATGGGAGCCTGGTCCATTTGGATTCAGAGATGAAAAAGTCAGGGTTTTGAGGAAACATCACCAAGGAGGTTCACTGATAGCACAGCACGCTACAGATTCAGATTTCCAAATGATTTGTCACAATTGCAGATGGCCTTTGACAAAGGCTGAACACTCTGGTGCCATCCTGCTGCTCTTAAAATGCTGGGATTGCTTTTCTAAAGCCACTTACAAATTTCCATCAAGGATGAAAATGTTTTAAATAATGCCTGATTCAAAACAGAGCTCACTGCTCCAGGTCAGACTGAGCGTTTGGTCAGCTCCAGTGACTTAATGTTGGTTGTTAATTTGTTAATTGTCCCTTAGCCCAAATCTCAGCCCTCCGTTGTCTGGCTCTGTGGCATCTGCCAGGCCCGAGGCTGCCAGGTGTGTGACTGTGCCCTGCTGGCACCCTGTCAGTGCCATCCTGCTGGGCACTGGGGTTATCCCAGGGTGTTCTGACCTGCTGAACACAAACTGGGACTGAGGGAGCACAGGCTGTGACTTCCCTTGGCCTGTCAGACCGGTCCTGGCAGCAGCCTGTACTCACAGGGTAAGAGTGGTTTAAAATCCAGTGCAGCCTTTAGTGGCACATTGCAGTGCATTCATTTCATGCCACAAAACCTTATGTATTTTCATAGCAGGAAGACTAGTACCAGGTAAGAATATTTAGCATTTTATTGATGTGCACTTTAATATTTATGGAAATCAAAACAGTTATTAACAATTATCATTGTTAATTTACACAACCAGTACGTAATGGCAAACAGAGTTACTGTTTCACAGCACGTACTCTGTGATCCAAGTTGGAGACACAGCAAAAGTTGGATAAAAGAGGGGGATCTTTGAAAAAATTCAACTGCTACAAATATTTCTGTTTAAGAAACAGAAATATCTTATTCTCTACTGCAAGATGGGCTGACAGAAACTGTCTTCTCAGCAGAGCTTGCAGTCAGACGCGAGCAGTTTGGCACAATCCCATGGGAATTCACAGCAGAAAGGGTCCAGGCGGGGCGCTGGGAGGAAGGAGGGATCGGGGCTTTGAGAAATCACTTTCTCAGGAGTTTCCCTGGTGCTGTGTCTGTGTGTGTGTCCCAGCTTGCCCGTGCAGTCCCTGCCGCCGCTGGAGTGGCCCCTGTCCAGCCAGTCGGGCTCCTACGAGCTGCGGATCGAGGTGCAGCCCAAGCCCCATCACCGCGCGCACTACGAGACCGAGGGCAGCCGTGGCGCCGTCAAGGCCCCCACTGGCGGCCACCCCGTGGTCCAGGTAAGGCACTGGGCATCTCCCTGGAGGAAAAGGGGATGAGTTTATCTCTAAAATGCTTGCTGGGGGCTGTCCCTGGAAGAGGAGCGCCCTGTGAGCTCTTGATGCGCATCACGGGTCTGAGCTGAGCCGGGGTGAAGTGAAGGATTTCGGGAAGGTTGGTTTGGATTGGCTTCTGAAGGCTCAGAAATGTGGGCAATGTCTTTGCTACCTGGGCTGTGTAAACCTCGTGTGATATCCGGTCACGACTGTCATAAAGTGCCTGGGAAGTCACTGCTGAAACAAGTGAGCAAAATTCAGACTGAATTCAGGCTGCCAGTGGTGGAGAGAGCGAATTCGTCCCTTTGCTGACCCGAGAGGTGAATGAGCTGAACCCTTCTTGTGTTTGGAGTGTGAACAGCTTTTCCTTCACCTTTCAAAGGGTGGTATGAAATACTGGCTGAGTAGCTGCAGTGGAGCCAAGTGGGGGCACATCAGTCATTTCCCTCATTTCCCCTGTTTTCAGCCCATGTTTCCTGAAGGAAAGCCAAGGCCGGGCTCGGGGCTGTGCTGTGTCACTGGGAGAGTGCTGGGAATGGTGTGTGGGTCAGCCACAGCTACAGCCTGCACTAAACAAAGTTGGGCTGCATCCCACAGATGTTCCTGACACACTCAGGGCTTGCAGGAACCAGGAAAACATTAACATTTATGTGTAATTTCAAGCATGTGATCAATACCGCTAATTTCACTGGGTTGATTTGTCCTTAACTTCAAACATATGTTCAGTATTCCCCTGCAGGCTCACCCCCTTTTAAAATCAAGCCATAAATTGTTAAATCAATGAATTTGTTTGCTTTGATGGAGCTGGACTTACATGTATGGACTGGGTGTTGGAGCACAGGGTGCAGGGCAGTATTAAACTGCAGTCACACTGGCCACACCTCAGTAATGCAGGTGTTTGGTTTGGGTCTGACGAGCTTGTATCCTCCTGTGGTGTGTCTGAAGCTCCCTAGAAGCAGGAATGATACCAATCAGCCCTTGCTCCTTTCTCAGCTTGTCTGCAACTACAGTATCACTCACCTTCCCAAGGTATTCCCATCGACAGGGTCCTTTCTGCAATGAGGGAGCTCCTTGTGACATGGGGAAACAGAATTCCTTTCCTTCCTGCAATCAATATCAATCAAAGAGGCATTTATATTTTCTGTTGAAGACAGGAACCGATATTGCTAGTTTTATCATAATTTGCCATCAAGCTTGAGGATCTAAGACTATAAATTCAAATGTCCACTTTAGTTCCCCGAGCAGATGTGCCTCTGCACAGCTGTGCCTGCATCTGGGGAAAATATGGACAGTTTCTTTTGGAAGGTTTATTGTGAAGTGGGAGTATTTGTTGAATTTGTGTTCACTTGAACATAACCAGGTTCATGTGAATGCCAAGCAATGAGATAGTTGCACCTGTATGGTTTATGACATCTCAGACTGGGGGAGGCTAGTAAAATCCAAAGTTTTCCTGTCAGAAGTTATTTGGCTTCAAGGGATTTATTTTTTTCCTCTCCTTCTTTCCCCTCAGTGAAGTTTAACTTTTGTGTTCTTGTCAGATGCCAACAGAGTATTTTTCTAAAATACAATCTCTTTGGAAACAAAACTGATTTTAAAAAAAAGCCTTCAATTAACCCTCCACATAACTAATTACCCAGCTGGACCTGCTGGCAGGAGAGATCTTGGCTGGTTTTTGCAGCACGATGTTGGCCTGCAATATTTATTTTTTGGAAAGAGCATTTTGCATGCAGATTTCTTCTTTTGGGTGCTCTGAAGCTGCAGACCAGCAGATCTTATATCCCCCAAGCCTTATCTTGTGGTTTATCTTTCTGATGCTGCTTCCTCTTCTTCACATGTCAAGCCCCGAGCGTTTGTGCTCGAGGCTCTGCAGCAGTTGTGCACTCCAGGCATGGCAGGGGAAGAGTCTGGTGATCAAAACCTCTGGGAAGCTGGAGCAGGTGGAATGGGACTGTGGCTGTGGCAGGAGGAGAAGCCACGCATGCCGTGGAGTGTTCACATGTCTGATTTCAGGGCCACGGAGAAGCACAGGCTCCCAGCTCAGGTGTTTGAGTCGCCCTTGGGAGGAGCCTCCAACTTGTGCTAACTGCAGAGAAACTCAGGTTTTAGGGGTGTGAGTTGGGTGTGAGTATCCTCTGGAGGTTAAAGTGCTGAGAATAGCCAGGAGATCCTTTGTAGCAAGGACAAAGCTGGAGTTTCCATACTCCTTCCATCCTGCAGGTCCCCCTTGGTCAGAGACCGCAGAGCAGGGGGAGGCACATTTGGTTCCCATCTCTTTTTTTCCCAAACCTGCTTATTTGTACCCAG
This sequence comes from Cyanistes caeruleus, assembly GCF_971803275.1. NCBI lineage: Eukaryota > Metazoa > Chordata > Aves > Passeriformes > Paridae > Cyanistes > Cyanistes caeruleus. The sequence continues at coordinate 1,335,166 of NC_141716.1, read as the reverse complement.
CCTTCCAGAGAAGGCTGTGGAGGAGCCTGTGCAGCAGGAAAGGCAGTGGCTGCTCCTGTGCAGCGAGCTTGTGGATGTGATGGGGACAGAGGTGGCAGTGCAAACACAAACCCAGAGTGTTTAAATCCAACTGTTTGCCTTGGTACAACATCCAAATGCAGAGCAGGGCTGTAAAACCCCAGTGCTCAGGTGAGGGCAGGGGCAGGCACAGGGACCCCCAGCCCTTCCACCCCTGTGTGCCAGGCTCCTCCTCGCTCCCCTTAGAGCAGGAAAGCTGTACAGAGAGGGGCTCCTGTTCAGCACAGCCAGCTCAACCTTCCCCCGGGTTTTAACTTTTAAAATTGTGGTGACTTTCACTGCCTCTTTTTATTTTTCTTATTAAAAAGATGCTGGAATGGCAGAGTTGTTAGTGGAGCTCACAGGAGCTGCTTTACAATAACAAACGTATGTTCCACTTTCCTTTTATATTTGAATTTTGCCGTCTGTGTTTTCTTGTGGTTTCGCAGTCAAAGGAGACATTGTTTCTTAGCCTGGGCTTCCCATGGGGCTCTGACTTCTAACTGTAAGTGACTTCCAACATTCAGCTAATTCATTGGTGTGTCAGTGAAACCAGAGCCTTTGATGGAAACTCCAAACCAGCTCACAGCGCTGTGGGGCCGGGCTGGAGCCGCTCCTGCGCCGGGGGATTGCTCTGAGGGCACATCCCAGCACCTGAGTTTGGCCTTTGCCCACCTTCCCGAGGCTCCTGTGCAGGGAAGGGCAAGGCCAGGCTGTGCTGGACCCGGCTGGAGCTGCACAACATCCCTGTGCTGCTCTCGTGGCATCACCTCCCTGCTCTGGAGCTGGGTTTTGGCTCCTGCAGGGTTTTCCCCAGCTCCCCAGCAGCGTGTGACAAAACAGCTGCACCTTCCACACCTGGTGTACCTGCAGGACTACAGGGCTTGTTTGCACAGTGGCATCATTAGGGGCCTCTTGAGCTCTCGTGGATTTATTTACTGCTGTTCCATGTGCAGGGGCCAAGCCAGAGATTTCAGCTGAACCTGGGAAGTTCTCCTCAGAACTAACTTGCCATCAAATGTAAGGGGCAGCAGCCCCGAAGCCATGCTGCAAGCACAGCTATAAAGCTGAGGTGGAGGTGAATGACAGGCTCTCACTGAAACTTTCAAGCCTAATTCAGAAGAGCTTGCTTTTGATGGAGAGGAGTTCTGGCAGAGGTGAGGGGAAGCAGCGTGTACCAGCTGGTTTGAGGGGGATGCCTGTGCTCAGCAGGTTTTGTGGGTTAGAAGTACCCCTGGATGAGGCAGATGCAAGATTTAGTTATTCTCTCCTCTAGGTTCTCGCTGCAGGACTGTGCTGTGTTTCTTTCCTTTTTTTCACAAAAATGTTTTTGGCCAAGATATTTTCAAGATCTGACATTCAGTCCATTGTCCAGTGCCTGAGCCAAGGCCATGGTGGGTTCCTGGACCCCAAAGCCACCTTGCAGGAGGCCCAGCACTAACCCTGGCAGTGGGCTAGCTCTGGGGATTTGGTTCAGTGCAGTCAGATCGATCATTTTGGGCTGGGATTCATCTCCAGGGTGCTCCTGGTGCTGCCACCTCTTGCCCCTTTTGTCACCACAGCTGCTGTCAAGCTTTGTGCCACACCTGGCTTGCACAGGGGATGCTCCTGGGAAGGATGAGCTGAGTGTGGCAGAGGAAGGTGAGGTTTTAGAAAAGCCTCTGCTCTGCTCCAGCTGGGCTGGGGCTGGTTCCACAGTGCCTCTGACAGCTAGTAAGGGTCCAGCTCTGCTAACTGGTGCCAGAGCCACGTGCTGAGGACTCCCCCAGTGTGATTCTGTCAAAAGCATCACATTTTCACCCTCTGGTTTCCTCGTGGCACAGCGAGCTCTGTCATGCTGGGGAGGTTTAGCTCTTTTGTCAAGAGTGCTCAGGGAAGTGCTTTAATGACACAGTTGGTTTTCTCAGCCAGCTGTGAAAATGAGATCTCCAGATCCTCCTCCCTGTACATGTGCCCTGGACAGATGCGTTGTGCCTCTTTGAAACTGTCATCTGGGATGGTCACAGCATCCTGGAAACAGGCTCAGCCCTTCAGAGGGGCAGGGGGCCCAGAGAGGACACAGCTGCTTGCACTGCGGTGTGAGGACAGTCAGGAGCAAACCCCACTGACTGTGTTCTCCCAAGAGCTGCTGCCTCTGGCCCAGACCTGCAGTAACCCCACCTGAAAGCAGAAATCCCAGTAACACACTGGGAGTCTGGCTGTTATTTACTGTAAGGAATGGCAGAGCAAGAGAGATTCAGCCCTTGGAATTTTGGCTAAACTGTCACCAAAATAAGAAACACTTAAAAGTGAGTATCACTTTTTAAAATCATAATTTAGCAGAATCAGATGTTCAAAGGATTGTGTTCAGAGGCCTTTATAGACAGCTTTGGTAGAGAGCAGAAGGAACTAAGGCAAAGATTTCCTTCTGGTTTGCGTTCTTTTGCAGTGTCCCAAGTACATTAAATTGAACAAAAACATGTGAGAAGATTCGGCTTTGTTGCTCAATGTCAGCTCTAACCGAAGCAGGCAGAGGAGCTGCTACACGATACAGTGGCTGGACGAGGTCTTTGTTGAATTCCTGACAGTTATTGATATTTCACTCTCCCTGAGACAATGCAGTGACATTTTCCATCTTGGTATGAGTATTGTTGAGCAAAGACCTCCCCAAAAAAATCCTTGCCATCGCCGCAGCCAGCGGGTGCTAACGATGGGGATTAATGATGGAATCCAAGGCTGGAGCCGCTTGCAGCAGGAAGGGGGGACAGAAGCAGGGCTGTTCTCTCAGAACATCATCTCAGGGGGTGTGAGAGGTGTGGGGGCAGTGCTGGGGCTGGCAGCAGGGTTTGGGGCGGGGGGCAGTGTTTATCTCTGGCAGGGCAGTGGGAGGAAGCGATTTCTGCCCGCCCTGTGCCCCTCGGTGAATGCTCCTCACTGCTGGCCAAGCTGCTCTGGGTCAGTGTCTGAGCTGGCCTCACACCCCTGCAGCCTCCAGGGGCCAGAGCCAGGGATGCACAGCCATGGGCCAGACCCGGGCACTGAGTGCTTTGGAGCAGAGAAAGTCCCCAAGCCTAGAGAATCGATTCCCCACATTGAAACTTCGCTCCAGGCCACGGCTTGCGTTGTCTAGACAGGAAAGTGCTTTAAAGATGCAGTTTTGTCCATTCCATGGACAAAATTCCTGACAGGCAGAGCTGTGTTTGGATGGATGGGGAATAAATTACTCCCCTGTACTCTCTAGAGCAGTCAGTCTCACACTGGGGCTCCTCAAAGACACCAGGAAGGTTTGCAGGTGCTGCTGCTTTTGTTGTGCAAAGCCCAGCACCGCACGGAGGCTTTTGATGTGCAACAGCTAAACTAGAAATGCCCAAGAAAATCTGGCTCTGCAAGCCAGCAGTGAAAAGACAAAGCTTGCAGTACTGCTGAGAGCTGGGGTGCTGCAGCTGCTGAGTGATGCCTCAAGTGCCAGTTTGGGCTGCCTGCAGGACAGGGTCAGCATTCCCTTCCCTGCAGCAGGGCACGGGCACCACGGGTTTCTCACTGGGCTTTGGCTGCTCATCCCCTGCAGGACCTGGGAAATCACTGCCCCTCTCTAGCCTGGCTTCTGGGTAAGAATAAAAAAGTTATCTTATTTATTTCCTATGGCTTTAAGTGCTGTGTATTTGGAGCTGGGGTGTTAATTTGTGAGGAGACCTGAGTTTTGGAACAGAACAGGAGAAGAAGAGCCTTTAGTGTGCCTGATGTGTGCTCCTGGTGCCAGGGGTGGTGTTGGGTGTGTAGCTGAACAAACTCAGCAGCTGAGGGCACATCTGCTCGTTTTTTGCATGCAGAATGACACAGGTGCCTTCCTGCAAATGGCACTCAAACCCCTTCCCCATCCCCAGTGTGACTGTATCGCTCCATGGATGGAGTGCAGAATGAATTTGATCTCTGCAGAAGTGAGATGATGCTTTTAATTGTGCCACACATTTCCATTTTGTTTAGAGACCCAATCATAGCAGCAAACCAAACAAGAAAAGTCTCCTTGTTTTCTGGATGATGTTATTTGTTTATCTGCCAAAGTGCTTTGCATTTCCTCAGGTCACAGACCAGCCCATGTCTGGATGTGTGAATATTGTGAGAGTTAGGCAAAAGCAAAGTTTAAGAAAAATCTTTCAACTGAAAGAAATAGGATCTTAAAGTCCCAAAATAGAGTATGGAAAGGTACACATCATGTCTGGCTTCTCTTTCCCCTTGTGGCAAATGTGACTCAAAGGAGTTGGGTTTTTTCCAGCTTGATCTGTATACAGTTTGGGGGAGTTTTATTGTGAATAGGTCACCTTATAATACACAAAAATATTTCCTCCCAGACTTCTGTATTCATAAATCTTTCTTGAAAGAAACTGAAATCCAGATGATTTTGTTTTCTTCATGGAAAGAAGAGTGAGAAAGAGTGAAGGCCCACCTTGGTGTGGGGCTGGTGCTCCCCTGGAAGGGCTTGGGGGAAGCAGCTCTGATGAGCAGAAGAACAACACTGAAACACAGAGATTTTAGAGCAGCTTGGTTGTTGCTAAGGGAGGAAAAAAATAAATTCAAATAATTTTTTCAAAAATTATTTCAAATTTCAAATAATTTCAAAGTTTTTTTTAGTTTAAAAGCATTTTAAATCTTCACTTCTCAAAGTTTGTTTAAGGGTCAAATTTATTCCTCCTTTGGTTCTCCAAAGGAAGGATTGGCGCTTTGGTTAAATATTAAAGCAGCTGCCTGGCATAGTGGAGGTGTTTATTGATAGTGGCACTCTTCAGCAGTTCAGTTTTAAGAAGAGCCATATCTCTGAAGCACAGCTTTGATGTGTTCTTTCATTCTAGCTCACAGAGACAATTCTCTATAAGAAAGCAGCACAAATACTCTGTCCCTGCTGAGCAGGGTGAGCATCGCTGTTCCCTGGTGCAGGTAAAGAGAGAGTGTGACATGGCCAAAGCTGTGCCAAACTGCTGGTGAAGATGAGTGTAAAACTCTGATTTTAAAGGTCCTGGAGTGTTTCTGTGAGCTGTTCATTCGTAGCTAGTGAAAGGTAGATGGAAATACTTATGGTGAATGATCACCTATATTAGCCCCAAAAATGTAATCAATTATCTCAAGGATAAACCCTTGGAAATGGGGACACTTCACTCTTTTACAGATATGTTTTCTCTTTGTATTTGCATTTTATAATGCTGTTCTGATTTTACAATGATGTCATCCCACAGCATTGCCATAATACCATAAATTACAAAAAAAAAAAAAAGTAATTTTCTTCCACTGACCAAACAACTGATTTAAAATCTGGTTCTGTGGAGGATCAGGAGGCCTTTTACTGTGTGTTTTATGCCCCTGGGCCAGCAGATAATACAGACATTGCCATATGAACAGGGAATCAATTCCTCTCTTAAGCCTGTATGCATTTATACAGCACACACCCACAGGCACGCACAGTATTGGACAGCCATGAGCAGTTTTGTCTTGGGAACTCATTCTGTACATGACCAAATACTTAAAATTACTTTTAAAGGTGGCCAGTATTAAACCCTGTGTATGTAGCCAGTTCTGTTACAGCTGCTACTGACTGTGCTCACTGGGGGCAGATTTTCTTTTGTAATTTATTATCTGTTTTCCTCCGTTTCAGTCTCCCACCCATAACTCTGGGATTTTGTTCTGCCAGGACAGAGGGGAGAGCAAAAGCTGCTTTGCTGTCTCTGTAATAACCCCTCCTGTCCAAAGGATCCTGTTGTGTTGTAGCTGGATGCACAAAGCATTAGTCTGTCAGGCATGACAATAAACACGCTCAGGACGTAAAACTGCTCTTCCCCCTCGCCCCTGCTGAAGACAGGATGGCTCTTGGTGATAGAGTGGCTTTGCACTGAAGGCCAGGAAATGCTGGGTTTTGGAAGTCCCATGCTTAGGGTGAGTTTCCCCGTGGCTCCCAGCGGATCTGGGCTGTGGGTCCCTCCATCAGTGCCTGTTCCCAGCAGATCTGGCACTTTGGCCTGTGTTGCCTTTCATCTCCTACTCTTTGTCCATTTCTGGATGTGCCCATGGCTGCTGCTGTGTTTATCACATTCCTGGCCCTGCTGTGTCTCCAGTCCCAGCCCTGGTGCTCCCAGAGCCAGCTGGAGTTTGCACAGAGCCTCCTGCCCCGTTCCTCTCCTCCCCATCCCCATCAGTGCCAGCCAGGTGTGGGCTGTGCCTGGGCTGGGCTCTGCACTTTGCTCTTGCACAAGCCTGGTGCCTTCAGGGGAGCTGTTGCTGGAGCTGTTGGTGCCAGGGGAGGCTGCTCGCTCAGGCCTTGGCTGGAGGGGTCTGTGGGGTCCTGTCTCTGTGAGCCTCCAGGAGATGTGCTGGCTCAGGAGCAGCTCTGGAGAACAGGGAGTGTCGCCTTACATCTGCCATGCTGGGGGAACGCTGCCAGCACTGCATTGATGCTGCATGTGGTCCTCTTCCAGGGGGGAATTAATCCTTCTGTGCAAGGAGACCTCCTGCTGACTGGTGAAAAGGAAAAAAAAAGGGAAAAAAACCCCCTGGTTTGGCCATGAATACCATTAGCTTAATCTTCCTTTTCTCTGATCTTCCAGTACTATTTGCTTTGTATGGCTTCATCAAGGTTTTGTATGTGGACAGAGTAATTGAAAACAAATTTAGCATGTCTCAGACCATAAAGTTCCCTTTCAGCTCCATCCCTGGCTATGCGGTAGATAAATGTCTGGTTCTCATTTTTGGTTATGTGAGAAATTTAGAATGGTTTGATTTGTAATTTTGAACGTTAATAAAGAAGGAGAAATTTCCTTGTCTCCTGGTCTATGGAGGCATTCTGGTTTCCTTGCAGCAAATGGTGTTTATTAAAAAAAACCCAAAACAGGCAGAAGAGTCTGTGTCCTTGAGGCCTAGAAACCCCAGGCTGTAAGGTCAGCTAAGACATCCTTGTGGGGTTTAGTCCCAAACCCAAATCCCTGCCTGAACAGGTGGTGTTCTAATGCAGTGCCAGGGGAATGGTTGAAGGTGAACCAACCCCTGGGGGAAGGATGAGTTTCAAGGAGCAGTGAATCAATGCCAGATTACCTTTATCTATACATGTCTGCAAATCTTGGTTTCCTGAAGGCTTTGCAGGCCCAGTGTGTGACAGCAGGTTTTTGGTGTCTTGCCAGCTGCATGGGTACATGGAGAACAAACCCCTGGGCCTGCAGATCTTCATTGGCACGGCGGATGAGCGCATCCTGAAGCCCCACGCCTTCTACCAGGTCCATCGCATCACGGGCAAAACCGTCACCACCACCAGCTACGAGAAGATCATTGGCAACACCAAAGTGTTAGAGATCCCCCTGGAACCCAAAAACAACATGAAAGCAACGTAAGTAGATTTCTTTTTATTGGCAAAGCCGAGGTGGATTAAGTTGGCACTGAAGTTCTGTCCCTTTGGAAGGGAGAAGGATGTTCACTTAAAAGAGCAGTGGTGCTCTGGAGTACGTTGGGATGATTCATGAGGGCAAAACCCTTTCTACTAAAGCAGTACAAGCACCTGGGTAAAAGCTGCTGCAGGAGTTCCCATCCATCAGGTGACCGTGCAGGCACTTCTGCTCTGTGTTCTGGTTTCTGCAGTGACTGTGCTGTAATCTCAGACTGGTTTGGGTTGGAGGGACCTTAAAGCCCACCCAGTGCCCCCCCTGCTATGGCAGGGACACCTTCCACTGTCCCAGGTGCTCCATGCCCATCCAGCCTGGCCTTGGGTGCTGCCAGGGGTGGGGCAGCCAGTGTCTCACTAAGAATCCATCATCTGCACAGTCTGAATGGGTTTGTAGTGCACTCAGGAAAAGAAGACTCGCATCTCCAGCCCTTGTGCTGCAGGGGCACGGTGAGGAACAGGGGCAGCAGACAGGGGAAAGGTGTGGGATGCATTTTACAACATTTAATGGAATACAAAACACCTTTTCTGAGCTCAGCCAAGTGCTCTGGCCATGAAATCTCCTCTTGTAATAGGTTAACAGAAAAACAAGTACAGGCACATCTTGTCTGTATTACTCCTTCCAGTTTTATGGAGGCAGAGGGATGAAGTGGGCACTGGTCTGAAAACTTCAGGCTTGAATGTGTGCCAGGCATGAGAGTGATTGCTCTGCAGAGGGAAGAGCTGTATCTCCATCCTTCAGAGGATCCTGACAAAACTGGCAGGGCAGTTATGTTTTAAAGCCCCCCTACTTCACTGCAAAATCCACATTCTTTCTTCATGTTTTTTTTAAGAAAATATACCTCATTCCTAACGAGGAACCCTGGAATAATAAACCCCTGCACATATGCAAGGGCAAGGAACAGTGTGGCTGTAGGAAGCAGCTTGGGGCTTATACCTCCCCAAATGTGATTTTAATTCATATCAAAAGAAGAGAAATGATGTGTTTTTAGAACCGATATCAAAATGGGCTGGCAATGCCTGTTTAATAGCAGTGCTCACTGCCTGCTCTGAGAACTATTGCTGAGCTTGACAAGTAAGTGTCACATTTTCCTAGCACAGTATGTTTGCAAGGTTACACTGGACTCTGGAGAAGCCAGCCTGCACTTACACCAAATATTAAGTTGCAGTGCTGATTTAAGCAATCCTAATCCTTTCACTGCTGCTCAGCCCCATCCTGCTCCCTGCAGCCTCCCTTTGTGCAGGGACACAGTGGATGGGAGAATGAATATCTGCTCTGCCAGGCCCTTCCTTGCCTGGGAACAATGTCCCAGGGCTTTGGGGGGTGGCACAGTGACCTGGGGCAGGCTGTAGCAGTAGCAACACCCTGTGCAAAAGGAGGAGACAGCAGTCTGGTTGCTGCTTTGGAGCTGAACTCCCGGTGCCTGGATGGTGCAGTCAGTGGGGATTCTGTAAGCAGCTGTCCCAGCTGCTGTGATCCCCACGGGGCTGAGCCGGGGTGCCCAGCTCGGGAGAGCGGCTGGGAGAGCTGGGCTGAGCCGGGGTGCCCAGCTCAGGAGCGTGGCTGGGAGAGCTGGGCTGAGCTGGGGTGCCCAGCTCAGGAGGGCAGCTGGGCTGAGCTGGGGTGCCCAGCTCAGGAGGGCAGCTGGGCTGAGCTGGGGTGCCCAGCTCGGGAGCGTGGCTGGGCTGAGCTGGGGTGCCCAGCTCGGGAGGGCGGCTGGGAGAGCTGGGCTGAGCCGGGGTGCCCAGCTCAGGAGGGTGGCTGGGAGAGCTGGGCTGAGCTGGGGTGCCCAGCTCAGGAGGGTGGCTGGGAGAGCTGGGCTGAGCCGGGGTGCCCAGCTCAGGAGGGTGGCTGGGAGAGCTGGGCTGAGCTGGGGTGCCCAACTCAGGAGTGTGGCTGGGAGAGCTGGGCTGAGCTGGGGTGCCCAGCTCGGGAGCGTGGCTGGGAGAGCTGGGCTGAGCTGGGGTACCCAGCTCGGGAGGGCGGCTGGGCTGAGCTGGGGTGCCCAGCTCAGGAGGGCGGCTGGGAGAGCTGGGCTGAGCTGGAGTGCCCAGCTCGGGAGGGTGGCTGGGAGAGCTGGGCTGAGTTGCGGTGCCCAGCTTGGGAGCGTGGCTGGGAGAGCTGGGCTGAGCTGGGGTGCCCAGCTCAGGAGGGCGGCTGGGAGAGCTGGGCTGAGCCGGGGTGCCCAGCTCGGGAGGGCGGCTGGGAGAGCTGGGCTGAGCTGGGGTGCCCAGCTCGAGAGTGTGGCTGGGAGAGCTGGGCTGAGCCGGGGTGCCCAGCTCAGGAGGGTGGCTGGGAGAGCTGGGCTGAGCTGGAGTGCCCAGCTCAGGAGGGTGGCTGGGAGAGCTGGGCTGAGCTGGGGTGCCCAGCTCGGGAGGGCGGCTGGGAGAGCTGGGCTGTCGGGAGAGCTCTGCTGGAGCTCCTGCCCCAGGGTGCTTCTGCCTTCTGCACTCCCCTGCTCAACACTGGGGAAACCAGACTTGGGGTTTGAATGCTTGGAGAGCAGCTTCTGCTGTTTCCAGAGAGCGGGGAGAGGCCCAGCAGCATCCCTCACGTGCTGCACATCCAGGATTTCTTCCCTGTAGCTGCTGGAGCGGGAATATCCCAATCCTAACCAGGGAAACTACACAGGGCCACTCTTAACCCAGAGCTTGGAGCCAAACCCGAGCTCGATGCCCTGAGAGCAGGGGTGCTGAGCTGGGGCCGTGTGTGTTGCAGCATCGACTGCGCGGGGATCCTGAAGCTGCGCAACGCGGACATCGAGCTGCGCAAGGGCGAGACCGACATCGGCCGCAAGAACACGCGGGTGCGCCTCGTGTTCCGCGTGCACATCCCCGAGCCCAGCGGCAGGATCGTGTCCCTGCAGGCGGCCTCCAACCCCATCGAGTGCTGTGAGTATCCCTGGCCCCCGCTCCTCGCCCTGCCGCGGCCCTCAGGAGCCCTCAGAGCAGGGTTGAGGGCTGTGAGGAGCCCTTGGGGCTTGTGAGGAGCCCTTGGGGCTTGTGAGGAGCTCCGAGTGCCAGGTCTGGGGGCTTCTGTGGAGTTTGTTTATTTGCTGTTGCTGCTGGATCCTGCTGGCTCTCTGCTGATTCCTCGGGGCAGTGTGGGGTGTGCGTAGGGACGCCGTTCCCGCTGGCAGGGCCTGCGAGCAGCCTGCCTTCCCGGCCTTGTTTCGAGCCGAGGCACAGTCAGAAGTTGTCCTCCACAAACTGAATTCAGACTGGGGCTGCTCCGAGCACGGTGGCCAGTCCTGTGTGCCCAAGGAGTGAGCAGAGCAGGGCTGTGGCAGGAACACGGCTGCAGTGGAGGGACAGCTTGGATTCTGAGCCTCAGCTGCATTCTCACCATCGTTTTTTCTGGCTGTCGGTGCCCAGGGGTGCACAGCTCAGGAGGCTGAAGCAGGGAAAGCACAGGTTGTTCTGGTATTCCCCTGGGGGACAGAAGAAAACGGGCAGTTTTGTTTTCTGAGTGCAAATCCCATAAGTGTGTGAGCTCAGAGCCTCCCACTCGTTATAACTGACTGGATCCTGAGAAAGAGAGGCCTCTGATGAGGCCCCCGTGTCACAGTCATTTCTGGAAGGGCTCTGCCCACTTTACTGCTTCCTGTGCATCCTGTGATGCTTTTTGTTGTTAAATGGTGCCTTTTTGGTGGTTTGGGGATTTCACAAATATGTAATGAACAGGTTTCCTCTGCCTTTGCCGAATGACTCACCCCTTCAGCAGAACCTGTCTTGCCATAAGTCAAGTGAAGAAAGCCACTGAGCCTCTCATGGGTGAATTGTATTTATTGGGATACAGACTTTACTTAAAGCCAACTGCTGAGAATGAGAGGAGCCGGTTCTGGGTGGGAAATCAAACTGGCTGGTGAATTATTGATGGCAGCTTTTTCAAAAGCAGTACAGATGAATAACCAAGGCAAGGCTGGGAGAGGATGATGGCTATGAATGATCTCCTGGCAGTGTTTCTGAGCAGGTACCAGCTGTCAGAGCATTTTAGCAGCTGAGTGACGTCTCTGGGCCCTGTGATGGGCAAGGGACAGCAGTGGGAGTAGCCACCACCTCTGTTTGTAGGAAATGGTCCCGTTCCTCTGTGGGAGCAGATGGCTGGAACAATAGTGGCCTCCACCCCAAGTGTGTCCCTGCAGAAACAAAGGTCCATCTGCTAAAGGAAGCGCTCCCTGAGGAGCTCCTGGGTGGGGAAACTCCAGGTGTAACTCCTACACCCTGTGGGCAGGAAAACAGCACCGGGGCAGGAGGAGGCTGGGCCTGGATCCCACAGATCACCCCCCACCTACTCAAATTCTCCTCAGGAAAAGCAAGCATGAGTAAGCCAGGCATTTCTAGGGCCCTTCCACAATGGCACGTTGTGTTTGTGCCCATCGCTGCATTTCAAGCAGAAATCCGGGCCTGGTTTGCAGAATAAATCACAATTTTCCAAACTGTATGCACACACCTAATTTGCCTGTGCAGTGACTGCTGTGGCAGAGCCTTAAGATGCTGAGGCATTTATTCTGAGATGTCTTTGCATTGATGAGTCTTAGGGCATAAAAAACCCAAGAGTGGAGATACCAGTATAAATGGCTTATTGTTGGTGGGGTTTTTTCATAATTAAAGTATTGAAATATTGGCTGCATAGGAGACAGCGAAGCTCCTACAAGAAAAAAATGTATTTGATCCCCAAGGAAATAAAATAAGAAAGTTTTATTTTTGGAATAGTGGATATACAGGCAGTTTGGAGAGATGGGTTAAGGACTGTGCTTTCCTGAACTCAAGCAGGGTATGAGGTGATCTGGAGTAATAAACCTCTGCCATTTAGTGTGGATGTTGCATATTTAGCAGCATTCTTGCATTTCAGTAGCACTTCCTGATCCCAGCCCAGTTCTGGGAAAATAGTTAAAAGCATCAGTGGGCTCAGTCAGCATTAGCAAAAATCCAAATCTCCCTAGAGGGGGTAACCTCAGCTTGTCCCTGACACCCTGCCCACCTTGCAGAGCTGCCAGGCAGTCCCAGGTAAGCTCAGGTGCCCTGCCAAGAAGGGGCACCGGGGCTGGGGGATGTCTTCTTCTTGTCCCACCTTCTGTGCTGCTGGGATTCACTTTTTCCCCCCTTTGTTTTCTGCTTTGTTTGGGTGGTTTTTGACCTGGCCTCCTGAGAGCCCTTATCCCCAGGATGTCTCCTCGGGATCCCTCCTGTCTGGTAGCAGCAATGATGTTCCTCTGGGATAGCCCTGGTGAGCAGCAGCTCCAGGACCATGGCCCATTCCCCTTCCCAGGGCTCCCCCTGAGCGCTGTTGCTACCAACAGAGTATCCGAGAGCTGATCCCGAGGAAGTCCCACCAGTGTCAGCAGATCATTAGCTGCAGTGAAGCAAGACCTGTGAAATAGCTGCTTTTCAGAGGGCTCTTTGCTTCCACCTCATCTGTGTCACTTTCAGCACTTGACAGATTTTCGGAGGGGATTTCACAGGTTCAGAGCATCATCCGGAGCCAGTTCCTCCCCAGGCAGCTGTGTGGGAGGGGGTGATGTGTTGTTAATGATCAGTTGTGCCTTAAAATGGACCTCAGACCCAGACAAGCCTGCACAGTTCAGCAGCTTTTTTCTTCTGTTGATCCATCCTGAAGCCACTGAGGAGGCATTTGACACCCCCTGACCATTGTAGCGACAGGAGATCACCCAGCCAGGTGTGGGAAACCTCTCTTGTAGGTGTGTGCTGGAAAGGTGAGAGAAATCCTCTCCTGGGTCAGCGAACTGGCAGCGAGCCCCACGAGTGGGATCAGAGCGTGGTGTCCTGCTTGGCCTGGCCCCCTGCCCCTCTCTGCTCAGGGCTGTGTCCAGATGTCCATCCCTGCTGGGACAGGCTGCTGCTCGAGGCGTGAGCCAGCTCCTGCTGGGCAGGCAGGGCTGTGACAGAGCTGCTGGTGACATTGCAGGTGAGGGGTGACAGTCCCTTCAATCACAGCCACGTGGAAAATCACCCCTGGAGAGGTTTGGCACTTGCAGACCATTATTTTTGAGCCATGAGGGCGATTTCTGTAACATCAGTTCTGTTCCTTTGCCTTTCACCAAGAGCTGGAGCTCATTTCTCGGGGAGTGGGTGGTCTCTGGTGTTACTGCAAACGCTGACACTGGGCTGCCTCTCCAAGAGATAGATTGGTCATGACCTCTGGGAGCTCAGGCTGGGTGCCCCAACATCTGTACTTACGTTTCCACCCCTCCACTAAAGCATCCTGGAGCAGAGAAGGACAGGGTGGAATCCAGGGTAGTAGGGCAGCTTGTTCTGCTCTGTGCTGTCAGCAACCAAAAACTGCTCCATGCACATGTCTGACACTCTCAGGAGTGTCCTCCCCTGTGCCCCAGTTTTTATTCTAATGAATCCTTTTAAACCTTCCCAAAGCCTGTCACAGTTCTTGCTTTAGAATCCATGTTTGCTGACCCTGAGCTGTGCTCATGAATCCCTTAAAATGCAAACTTAAATTGCACTTGGCACGAGAGAAGGAGACTAAAATCTTGTTCTTATAATAGATGTTCCGAGGTGGTAAAAAAGCAAAACAAACAAAACTTATTGCTAAAGAACCGTGTGTCCATCTAAGAGGAATTTAAATAGCTTCTATTATTGACCGTATTTTGTTCCATTAAATTGGGTCAAATTTCTTATTTCCCTTTAATCAATTTCCCTGGAAGTTTCCTTTATTTTTCTCTCCTTCTAGTAGATTTTCCCATAATATTAGACAATCTGAGCCTATGATTTGTGACACATTAATAACTACAGAGGAAAGAGCTAGTCATGTAGAAGAATGTTGTCTTGGCAAGGCAGCCAGTGCTTTTCCTCGGCTGGGAGTTGTGCTGCTTGGAACACAGCAGCAGGCAGGAGGGAGCCCTGCTTTTTTCAGCTAGAAAAACAGAAACAAATGGTCTCTTTGCACTTGGGAGATACCTAGATGCAAGTTTAACCATAACCATGATTATTATGGGAGTATCGTGGTTTCCAGTTGAATTAAATGAATTTTTTCCCCCCCTTCATTTCAACTTCAAGACAGTCACACAGCTGCTGCAAGTGCAGCTGACAGGAAAACTGGTGCTTTCTCTGAAGGACCTTTTCTCTCTCTTGAAGCACAGAATGTAAAAGCTAATTCTGACAACGTTTGCCACTTTGAACGTGCAACCAAAGCACTTCAGTGTTTAAGTCAGAGCCAAGGGGTAACTCCTGTTCCCTTCTTATCTGTAGTGGTGGTAAAAGCAGTCACCCCAGCAGAGCACAGTGGGCTGCTGGGCAGGGTTTCAGGCGAGCAGATCCCCTCCAGAAGGGATTGCAGGGCAGTGCTGTGCACAGCCACAGAGATGAGTGACAGAGAAGTGAAGCGAAGCCATGGTTTTCCTGTCATTAATCACACGCTGCCTTGGTGAGCTGGCTGCGGTTCATAGAAAGTATCACACTTATCTGACACTGCTGCCATCGCAGCTTGTCACTCCTCCTTTGCGAGGACATCATCAATTATCTGCAGAGGAGGAGGTGGAGAAAAGCTCTCTATTTTTGGTGCTTTTTTGCTTGGATGGCTCTGCACAAACTGCTGATTAAGTCTTGCTGGCAGCAAATTAGAAACTGTTGTCAGTCACACTGCGTTCTTCTTTTCAGAGCGTTTAGACCACATTTTCAAGGTTTCCCCACGAGGGCTGGAAATTAGCTTTATTTACTTGGTTCATAAGTCTTCCACTGCTCCATACTCCCACCAGGAGGTAAATGATCCCATCCCTCCCATCAGAAGTTTGATTCTCTCTAGGGTGGTGTCTTGCTGGTGTCTCCCTGGCTGTTGGAGATGTCTCCTGCCCTTGGTCCTCCCACGGCTGCCCAGCCTTTGTCTTCCACTGCAGAGCTCAGGATGCTTCAGGGAGTGATGGAGGGGATCAAAGGCCCTCCAACATTAATGAGTTGGATAAGTGGTGAGCACAGCAGCTCTGCTCCTATCAATCCTACCACAGGCAGCTCGTGGCCAATAAACCCCGTGTGACAGCAGGAATGAAATATTTTCTTTGGCTCATTGAGGTTTGCACTGAGGTGGAAGAATTAATCCCATAGCAAATTACACCTCTGCTATTGCTTCCAGGGGTCAGGGTTATTTTAGTAGCAGACATCCTGCTCTATCTGCTCCTCTCAAACCCAACAGGAATCTTGATCCATGCTCTGGATGAAGAGCCTTTGGAAGGTGGGAAAGACACGTCAGGGGTGGTGAGTCCCAGCTCGAAGGCTTCCAGCAAGCTGGGGTGAACTGGGGCTGCTCTAGGCAGGGTAAGGACAGATCTGTCCAGAGAGGGATCTGAATATTTGTTCTGGTGAGACCACTGCACTGGGGTGCCAGTTGTGACCCCACCCCTCTTAAACAGCCACGTTTTTGGGAGTCAATCCGAGGCAGCAGTGGCTTTGTCCCCACTGAGCTGCACGTGAGCCTCAGTCCTGCTCCTCCTGTTAGCACAAGGATAAAATCTCTGCTGTCTGCAGTGGGGACCACAGAGAACCTGAGGTCTGAAGTCAGTGCTGCAGGTGTTGGAGAGAGTGTGGAGGGGCTTCACTCCAGCAGGAGTTCATTACAGAATTATAGAATGTCTTGGCTTGGAGGGGACCATCCAGTGCCACCCTGGGCACAGGCAGGAACACCTTCCACTAGACCAGGTTTCTCCAGCTGAGATTGTCCCTTGTCCCAGCAGCAATGGGTGCCACAGACTTCTCCAGGTAATCAGTTTTCCCAAAAGACCCCGTGTTTTTTTTCCTCTAAAAGCCAGATCTCCCCTCTGCTGCGAAAGGAGAGGTGTGGACACTGCGGGCAGGTGGGGAAGCAAGGCCCACCTTTGCCTGCATTGGCACAGTCCCTGCTGGTCAGTCTGCATCCCAGCTGAGGTGTTCACTGCTGGCTCTGGCCATCCTCACCTTCTCTCCAGCTGCTGGCTCAGGGAGGGGCTGAGAGCCCTGGCAAGAGTGGGAGCCTGGGTGGGCTGGGGGAGCAGAGCTCCCTGCAGGCTGAGCTCCCTGGAGGTGCTGCAGGGTCTCAGACAGTGGCTCCCCTTCTGTCTTGTGTCACTGCATGCATTGTATTTCTTGGCACCACCAATCCATGACATCTTGATTTGCAAACAGTCAAATAAAATAGAAAAATAATGTCCCCTGTTAATAGGCTGACACACTGCTTCAGGCCAAGTGTGAGTATTTCTATAGCATTTGCTTTGCTGCCTTATGTCAGTAACTGTTGCTATTGAAAGTAAACACCCCAACTGGTTAAATCAACAGTGTTTTGTTTATTCAAAGCTCATAAACTCCAGTAGCTGTAGGTCACTTTATGAAGTGCCAGCCCCTGGGGGAAGAGAAGGAATAGTGTGAAATTATTGCATGCAGTGCACCCATCGTGAGCCTTAGAGGAAGGGGATTTATTAGCAATTAATATTTCTTGCAGAGGAAAAAAAAATAATCCTATTGAGACAGCTCCACACTGAACCTTGAACCTCTTGGTGGAGATGGGGAAGGGGGTGAAGCCTTCTTACAGGCTTGGGTGGAAAAAAGGACCTTGGAAAATGGAAAATCCTGCATTTGCTCCTGCAAATGGGATTGTTCTGCAGCACATCTGGGGCCCAGCAGGTCTGCACCTCCTCTTGTCTCAGGGCAAGCTCAGCTCTGGAGATGCCCAAAGTCAGGCCAGGTGCAGCAGCTCCAAACCTAATTGAGATGGGTCAGAGTCACATCCAGGATAAAATTTGTCCTTCCTTATGTGGAAAAAGCCATGGAAACCACTGATCTGTGGATGGCAGGTACCAAGCCCTCTATTAACACGATGAAGCTGGAAAGAGATGTCAGTTAATCTGGAATTTTGATGATTTAGGATGTTTTGGAAGTGAAATTTGGTGATTGAATAGGAATAAAGTGTGTCCAGGGCAGTGCTTAAACACTTAAATGTTTTGTCTTGACTGTTGCAGACATGCTTTTTGATGATTGCTATTTAAGTGTCATTTTGTCTTAAGCCTTTGAGGTTACAGATCTGTCTTTGTGATAATTCCAATTAGGAGCCCATTAAAAATGTTAGAATTTTGGGAAAGAAATTATCAGCTTCTTTGATAATAATCTAAATATATATTCTTAACTGACAGCATATTAGCCCAAATGTTATATACTTGAAAAGAACAATGAGTCCTAAGATAGTTTTAAATAGATTTCAAAAATGCCTCTCAAATGGCATAAGAAAGTTACAACTCTTGAATTACCTCTATTCTTTAATAAGAGCAAAATCTCTGTCTCATGCCTGAAGGGCTCAGCAGAGCTAGAAAAGTTGCTGTGAAAGATTTAAGGCTTGAGTTTTCTCACCAAACATTCCAACGTTTTCTGCAGGTGATGAGAGAATTCTGTCAGTGCGAGGGCTGCAGAGCAGAAGAGCAGTGCCAGGTCAGGTCACAGCCTGCCTGCCTGTGATCAGGGCCAGCCCTGCACATCCAGCATCACATTTCCTCATTGCTGGCTCAGCAGCCAGCGGTGCTTAGTGAAGACACAAGTGCTCGGGGTCTCTGTCAGGGAGAGCTAAAACCCAGCCAAGGCAGCTGGGGAAGAGATGAGCAGGATCCTCTGGAGGCCCTTCCAGTTGGGGTGGATGAGTCTGGAGGAGTTTGAGTGCAGGTCATGAACTCACAGTTCACCAGCCCCAAGCTGCTGCCCACCTGCTCTGCTCACAGGGAAGCTCCTGATATTTTCCAGCTGTCTGAGCAGTTCTCACATCTTCACTTTCTTCAGCTCCCGCCTCTTGATGGCAAGCACTTGGGATGGCCCTGCAGGGATGGTGGCCAGGGCTCTCCAGAGCTTTCCTGACCATGAAAGTGGCTGTTCTAATGGGATCAGAGGAAAGGAGCTGGAGAGATGCTGCTGTCCTGGTTTTCTGGCTGGGGGAGGAAAGAATAATTTGCTAAAGTCACACTCCAAATTCATGGCCAAGGACAGTAAAGACCTCAGAAAGCCTTGATGGCGTCCGTGTCCATCTGGATCCCGCCCTACCTTGCCTTGCCTTTCATAGTCAGACTGTCTGTGACACAGGGCCCTGCTCCTCAGATGTTCAGGCTTCTGCAGAACATGCTTGGAAGAAGCCTGGGCTGCAGCAGTCCTGCTGTGACCCCTCCTGATCATGGCTGGGGCTTCGTGGCTGCCCCTCCTGCGAGCCAGGGCTCGGTGCCCGCACACGGGGATGGAGATGGAGCTGTTGTTGGCAGCCCCCTGTGGGAGGCAGTGGGATTTTGGAGAAGAGGTTCATTTTTAATTTTTTTTCCCCCTCTGAAGGAATTCAGTGTTATTCAGTGGAATCCTCTGTGCAGGTGGAATTTTTGGGCTCTAGGGCTGTAGTGTGCCTGCACTTGAAAATTTGGCCGTTGACTTGGAAACAGGCATGGGCAAGTCTCAGCTCATTCATCCAGGCTGTCCTTTCTCAAGGACAAGGAGCAGGGCCAGCACAGCTGAACCACTGCAGCCAACTCCTGAATGTTTCCAAATAAAATGCCTTGAGTAAGTTTATTTTTCCCTCTCAGGCCTAAATTTAGCACCCTGGAGAAGCTGCTTTGGCAGTCAGCGGATGGTAACGATGACAAGATCAATCTGTGGATAGTTCTGGGAAGATCTGGAAAGTCCTGGTAAAACAGAGTTGGTTTCATTCATGTTTGCAATTTGTCCACAGCCCAAAGGTCTGCTCATGAGCTTCCAATGGTTGAAAGACAAGACATTGACAGCTGCCTGGTTTATGGAGGACAGCAGATGATTCTCACTGGACAGAATTTCACAGCAGAGTCCAAGGTGGTGTTCACAGAAAAAACATCAGGTAAGGCAGGTTTTTCCCAACTTTCCCTAACAGGATAAGGCAGATCTGTAGTGCCAAATCTCATCATTAGATTTGTGCTCATGATTAACTCTATTCAAGTGAGTAGTCCCATTCAAGTTCATGTAAGTAAATCCATGTGAGTAAAGTTACACTTGGGAGCAGCTGTTTGTGTTGTTGCTTCACAAGAATCCAGGCACTGGGAATCAGCAGGGACAGGATTTGTTATCAGAGAAAGGAGATGAGCACTACATGTGCCTCTGTGCTTGTTTCATCTCGTGCTTAGTGAATGCTACTGTAGAAATCATCATTGAAATGAACATTTTTTTACTGATGTGAACTACAGGTATTTTGTTCCCTTTAGAAATCTGTGCAGAAAAAGCAAACATAATGTGTCTTTTTATATAAAATTATTTTTATGCATGTAATGAGATACAAGAATCCATCCCTTTTCCTCCCATATTTTTTATTGTAAACTTTTTGTTCCCTTTGTGCTGTTAAGAAAACTTGGTGCTTGGAAGTTTTCTGTCAATGAACTGATGTAGAGGCACCTTAAGTGATATATCAGGTGACCTGCAAGGAGTTTAAGAGATTGTATTGCCCAAGTGAGCAGCATGTGCATGGTCTATGGGTAATGCCACTGGAAAAAAGTGAGAATCAAGCCAAAAATGAATGTGCATTCATGAACATCCATGGGCAGCAGCTGGTGACGTGGGGGACAAAAAGCATTCTGTAGGTCCCAGCTCCTTCCCATACCAGCAGCAAGCCAGGCTGCTTTTGCAGGTATGAAAGGCTCTGAAGAGCTGTGGAGGTTCAGCTGAGCCTGTGCAGCCAGAGGAATTCTTTTGGCACTCTCTGTTTCCTTTCAAGCCCATGGATTAATTCCTTCCCACTGTGCTGCCACTGTTCCACCATGTCAGCGCCTTGGGAAGGGACATGGGAACATCTTGGCAGCCTGCAGTGCTACCTGTCCCAAGAATGTTTTGCAGTAACTACAGGAGATGATCCACACTCAAAGGAGGTGGCTCCTGATGCCATTTCGAGGAAACATCCCAAAAGCCCTGCCCCTATTTCCATACGAGAGCAGAGAAGGCTCTGGCTGGAAGAGATGTTAGAAAGTAAAAAGAACAACAACATTTTCCACACTAAATCCAAAGCTTTTCTTCGCTGCTGGGGAAACTGCAGGGTTTTTTTCCCTCTTATTTTACCTCCTGGTAGGGGAGAGACAGGACTGATCCCAGCGGCAGTGCCCAGTCTGGAGCAGGGATTTGCTTGCTGGTGTTCCATATCCTGCCTTTCCCCAGCCTCTGCAGGCAGTCTCAGTCTGCTGGACTCTGAATAAAGGATTGGCAGAAGGGCAGTTCAGAGGATGGGAGGTGCAGAGTCAAATCCTTGGGCTGACTCAGGAGTCTGTGTGGTTTGCAGTGGTTATCTGGGGGACTCGTGCTGAGTGGTTCTCTGTGTGCTCCAGAGTGCAGCAGCACCTCTGAGATCAGTGCCCCAAGTGCTTCTAAATGAAGATTTCTTTATTTAGTAGGTACATCCTGAGGTGAGGAAGGTTAAGAAGCTGAGCTGGACGTGCAGATCATGCATGGGCTGAGTGCAGCAAACTGAGAATTGCTTTGTCCTGGCTCGTCAGAGACTGAGTGTCCCAGCTCACCTGAAAATCAGGATCTCCTGAGAATTTGAGCCTCCCTCCTTCTGCACTGTAGACAGTTTTAAATATCTAGGATATTTAGGATATCTAGGATATTTAGGATATTTAGGATAGCTGGATGTCTGTCTGTGGTTGCCACTGCCGGGGGCTGCAGGAGCCCGGAGCAGTGAGCCCAGCCGTGCAGCCCCAGGTGCCGATGGAGCAGTGCTGGGTGGAAGGAGCAGCAGCTCACCCAGGGCTGCCCTGCCCTGCAGAGCCCGTGCAGAAAGTGCTGAGGAGCTGCTCAGGGCCAGGGTGAGCCACAAGCAGCGTGCTGGGGGTGGGTGGCAGCCCAGCTCTGCCTGAGCCCAGCCGCAGCGCGCCGTGTCTCTTCCAGAGCGCGCCGCTGCCCGGAGCCTGTGAAACAATCACACCTTTGTCGAGGCAGGAAGATGCAGCAAGCTCGCAGGGGAAGCTTGGTTTGCTTGGAGTTTCATTTTAGCAGCTCACAAACCTTGTCTGTGCTAGCAGGTGGTGCTGGATTTCCCATTTTGCCACCAGTTCTAGCTGTGCTGATAACACAGAGAACAGCGGTGTAGGTAACCATCCCACAGCTTTGGGCACGCCAGGCTCCACAGAGCTCCTTGGCTTGGGTGTCCAGTGTTTAAGGTGAGAGTGGCAAGGCTCTTTTTCTCCCACCCCCCAAAAAAAAATATTTTTTCAAGGATTTTTGTGCAGCCAGATTTTCTCCTGTTAATTGTTCCTCCAAATTCTGGGTGCCCCTGGGATCTGGGTGAAGTGGGGCTGGGTGGGTGTCAGCTTTACAAAACCCAGGGACCTGCATTTTGGGGTCACAACTGTAAATTAGGTTTCATCCCTCAGGGGAACGTTCAGAACCTCTTTCCATTTCCTCTGGAGCTTGCAGACAATTCTTCACCCACCACTAGCAACTCAGAGGAACGTGGAACTGGTCACATTTGTGACAAAAATACATGTCTCTGTGAGCAGGAATGAGCAGGATCCATTTGGCTTTTCACAGAGCTGCAGATATGTATATTTTTCCATAGAAATACCTGGAAAAGAAGGGCAATTCCCAGAAGTGTGTGGGGATGTCGCTGTGAGTGTCACGCGAGCCGCAGGCGGTGGCAGGGAGCTCGCTGGGGACAGGGCTGGGACAGCTCAGCTTCGGCTCACGACAGGAAACGGCAGCAGGAAACGGAGCCAAGGGGCTGGAGCTCGGTGCTCTGAGGGGATAAAGTGCTTGTGTTTGAAATGCTGATGCATAAATAGCACTCAGTTTCTGAATGCTGAGGTTTATTGGCATGCAGGCCTTGGGTTCCGATCTCTTGCCGATCATAAAATCATGATCTTGCGTGATCATAAAATCTGTAAAATAGCTGCTGTGAGCCAGGGGAGCTCATGAATTCCCTAAGCCCAGCACACAAAAGCAGAGTTTGGCTGATGGAGTCTGAAGATCTGAACTTGGAGACACAAAACTGAGCCCAGCTAAACTAAAATAGGTCAGAGGAAGCAACTAGACTGGGGACTGTGTCCTTTTAATTTTGATCTGGGAGAGAAAGCTTGAAAAGCAGTCTTGGAGCTGTCAAGGACTTGGAATAGGGTGCAGGTCAAGGGTGTTAGTGTTTGGCTGAGGTCCAGATCTTACAGTGCAGTTAAAGAAAAGAAGAGATTTGGAATTCCCCCTTTTATTTATTTTAATTGACATGTAATAATTTGGGAGTCAGATGCTGGTTGCATTGTGTTTACTCCCATTTGTGTACTGGTTACTGCTGCTCTGCTGTCAGTGATAGAGGAGGTTCGTGTTTCTCGGGGAGAAAAGTGCAAATGGACTGTGATTTCTCCTGCCAAGCTCTTCTGGTGGCCACATGGACACCGTGAATCATCGCTAGGACAACGTGGGTGGTGGAGGAACAACCCAAACACAGCGTCCATCCTTGGAGCGGCTCCACCATAAATCTCCAGCTCGGGCAGGGTGAGGAGAGGAGGTGCTGCCCTTTGAAGTGGGGTGTGCCAGCCCCCAGGTGTGCACAGCCCCTGGGACAGAGCAGTGTCCAGCTCTGGAGCCCAGCAGCGGTGCTGGGACACACGTGGCCGTGTCCTGGCTGCGGGAGAGCCCAGCCAGGGCAGGCTCAGTGGGGCTCAGTGGGGCTCAGTGGGGCTGAGGCTCTGCACAGTGTCCAGCTGCTGCACCCCAGACACTGGAAACGAGCCATGGAATGTGTGCCAGGGGCTTCCAGGGATCCTGCAGGACAGTGCCCTACAGGACACCGTGGTGGGAAGGCATCAGGGCAGGTTTCACATGAAGAGAAGGCTGCTGCTGTCTTGGTTTGATGGTAAGATCATGCTCGCTGTGGGAGAGTGAAAGGAAATTCCAGCTCTGTCTACAGCAGTGTTCCCCTTTTCTGCTGGGTCAGTTCCTCACCGTGCTCCAAACAGCAAGCTCAATCCCTTTCTGTAGTCTGCAGAAAATAGCAAACTATTTTCAGCAGTTAACTCTGTGAACTTAATAATGCAACATTAATGATGCAATCTTCTCAGGCAAACTCAAGGTAAAATAGACAAAAATTAAAAAAAAACTTTCAGTGTTTTCCCCAGTTAATTCAAAAATGATCTTTGCTACTTGAACAAATAAACAACTTTAAATATTGAATATGAGGCTAACAAGTATTAATCAGGAGGATTGGTTTGCCTGGTTGTGCTGTGCAAATTAGAAAGTTTCAGGGTAATGAGGCACCTTGTGCCTCTCCTTGCTGCTGTAGCTGCTGAAAGGCAGCAAACCTTTCTCCCCAAAGCTTTCCCCTGGCTGCAATGTGCTGCCTGCCCCAGGTGTTCTCCTAATCTTCCGGGGCAATCGCCCGACCAGGGATTCCAGAAAAACACTGCAAAACAGGAAAAAATCTAAGGCTCACCCAGAGAAAAATGCAGGAGAGTGTGGCTGCAGAAACGGAGTTGCCATAGCTGTTAGAGACTCAGCGAGACAGGGTGGAATCCAGTGTTTTGGAAGGTTTCCCCGTATGACACAAGATTTTGGAATTTTACAGCTGGTAAATCCTTATTAACACAGGCAGCCACTACTGGCCTGGATTCCCTGGCTCACTGTTTACTATGGGGGCGCCTGATGGAACTGTGCCTGGTCCTGATTATTCAGCTTAATTGTTTAGGGAGAATATTGAAAAATAATCATAATTCTTGGCATAAACAAAAGGCAGAGAGACAAGCTCCCATCACCTGTTGACAGAAAATTGATCATGAAGAAAGCTGGCATGGGGAGTGGAATTCCCTGTTCTCCCACTTAGTCATCGCATCCTGGTGTGACTCATTTTATTACATGGAGGTTCCCAGTGGTTTTATTTTGAGAGAAGCTTTTGTTTAATAATTTATACACACACACACACACACAAAAACACACACTTATAATCTTAAAAAAACAACAAATCTATTCTGATGAATTGGCATAAGGAATCATTTGGAAGAGCTCTGGAATGAAATACTGTTCCTCCTGCTTCACTCTTCAACTACTGTATTTATGTTTTATTTTAATGGGAATTGAATTCCTCAACAATGGATGGGGAGAATTCGCCTCTAGACTTGTTCTCACTGTGCAAAATGTCAGATTTGGGGCTGGGCTGGCTGGTGGATGACTAATCCCTTGCCCTTTTACCTCCCAGACCTTGCCTTGTATCTTTGGCCTTGGTGACTCAAACTTGTGTCCTCAGTGCAGGGAAGGCACTGGCTCATAGCAAACAGAGCTCCATTAACTGCAGTGGGCAGTCTTGCTTCAGAAAGAAACAGAAATCCTTGGAAAAAAAGGAATAAATTTAACAGTTCTACTTTTCATGAGTTTTAAATATGTTCATGCTGTGTTTGATGGGAAGTTTGAACATTATTTTGAGGTAATAGCTTAGAAGGAGACAGCTGCAGGACCAGATGCTGAGCAACCTTGTGCTGGCTTGAAGCAGAGTGACTTCCCAGCTGAAATCAGAATTTGTCCCTGAGTTTGTCTGGAATTTGTCCAGAGCAGCAGAGATTCTGGGTGAATCCCTGTAAGGTTTCTGCTTCCCAGAGTGGTTTTGTCCTACTGGAAACCATTCACTGCTCTCCCTTTGTTCTTGGGGTGGCTCTAAAAGCCCTTCTTTGTTTTCCAGAAATGTCTGTCATCTCCTGATAAAAGCTGACAGAGATAATTGTTGTGCTTTTTTGGAAGACCTTCCAAGAATCAGAGTGAATGGGGACAATTCCCTGCAGGCCCAGGAGGCTGTGCAGAAATGTCAGAGCCCTGCCCCTCTGCTCACCAGGCTTTCTTTGGGGAGCCAGGAACAGGTTGTTCATTAATTTGTGTAATGCTTGACTGAAAAGCAATGTGCATTTGCAGGCCTAAAATCACATGCAGGCATGGAATCCCATCCAGAATCAGCACAATAGTATATTTAGTCTTCAGCTGCAGAGAGCTGCAAAGAACATTTCCTGAGCCTCTCAGTCCATCAGTCATGCTTGTTCAAATAAAGCAGTGAGTTTGTTTCTCTGCTAGTTACTGACCCCAAAGTCATGAGTAAGGGATCCTGAATAATGTGTAAAGGCTGTAACTGGTTCAGAAAACCTTTAATTGGCTAATTAAAAAAAGTCCTATGAGGGGCTGCAGAGAATCACCCAAAATGTTCCTAATGCAGACTGACGTTTTGATTTCCCCCAGTTTGAAGCAAGACTTTAGGTATGGTTGCAGTTTGAGTTAGAAAGGGTAGAATTACTTTCTTCCAACAACTCATTCATTCCCCCAAAGAGCGCTGGCACAATCAGATCTCTCATCAGGGTTTAATGCTAAGTCTCATAGCCCTGAAGCAGCACAAAAATCTCTATTTCCTGAACATTTCACTGACCTGTGGTGTTAAAGACTTGCCAACGAAGACAAACCATTAAATGAGCAGGGAACCACAACAGTAAAAATATTGCACGAGGCAGCCATGGCTGGTAAGACCTCAGGGTCTAAATCCAAGAATATTTTATCATCTTGAGTGCAACTGCTGCCCTTTCCAGACCAGGGATTGAATTCCCTGTGCTGGAGGTACAGTTTGAAAGGCACCACACACGTGGACCTGGGTCCCTGAGTGATCTTCTGCAGTTCTCTGTCCTGTCCATTGTTGAGGCAGGTTTAATTCTGTGCAGTAAGCAGCTATCTGCACTTGTAGACTTTAGATTAAATTATTAATCAAGCTGGGGTTTAGTCTCCTGGGTTTCCAGGCAGGAGCTGTTTGTCCCCTTTGTGGCCTGCCAGAATTGTGGGGTAATTAAGGCCAGAGGGTTGATTAAGGTAATGAAGGTCTGGAGGGTTGAGCACAACCTGCTGCTCAAAGCTGAAGATGTTTCTGGTGCCCAGGCACCACCTGGGTTCCAGGGAAGAGCCTCTGGTGTGACAGGTTTTGTGCTGGGGGCTGTTCTCCACTGTCACATCAGCCTTGGGATTTTTAGTACATCCTTAAAAAAAGAATCTCCTTTTTTGTTGAGGACTTTCTCCAAACATCCACTTTAATTCCCTCCTAAAAAAATTTGCATTTATGCACGTTCTAAGGGTGATAAATGTGTTGACAGTTTGGTGCAGGTTTTCTCTATTCAGAATTTCCTGAAATGATCCTGAGACTTGTCAGTTTATTCCTCCTGCTCTCCAGTAGCTCCCAGAATGTGCATAATCAAAAGTTTTCTTTTCATTACCAGGAGAAAGAACAGGTTAAAGTAGAGAGAGAGAGAGAGAGACTTCTGAATGCAATTGCATCTTTAATTTTCCTCACAGCCTTCCCTCATCCTTCTGCCAAAAGCTCCCCATAATGTGCATATCCAGAGCAGTTAAAGGAAAAGCAAATATTGATTGTCTCGAGCTAAAGTGAGGCAGTGAGACAGATGGAGCCACATCATCATATTTAAGCATAAAGGTCAGGGAGTGAATGCAGAGTGCTTACATTCAACAGGGCTTCAGTGCTCAAAGAGCAGGGATTGCTGCTGCTGACAGATCTGTTAGAAACCTGCTCAGCTGCCACAAATATGGAATATATCCAAACAGAAGCATCTATCATTGTTGGAACGATAACCCCAAATACATTTATTTCTTGTTTGCTTTTTCTCATTCTTGCTTTTGACCCACACAGACTTTGGACTCAGCTTGAACATAATTTGATTTTTATGGTTGGCTTCATTAGCTTTTAGTGCAGTTTCAGTGGCTCAGTTACTAAATCAAATCCCCTGTGGTTGTGGTTGCATGTGTTCCCCAGGCTTCTTGAATGTGGCACATGACTTGGAGGCCCGTTTCTGCTTTAGTTTATGCATTTTGGACCAACAAATCCTTTTGATTTCCACCTTCTTTGTGAAGCTAGTGCTGTTGTATCTGCACAGACTGTTTGAATTTAGCAGCACAAAGATGAAAACATTCTGCCTGGAGCAAAACCAGTGTCAAATATTCCTGCTTGGCTGTCCTTGTTGCCAGGACATCTTCATGTGGCATTGCTGAGACAGCTCTGATGTGTGTCTCTATCACAGCTCTTACTTTATGATGTATTTTCTTGTTCTTTTTTCCTCAGAGAACTCTAAAAATTATCCTTTGGGGCATCTAGGAGTGTGGGGAGGTTCCTTGACACACACTGGGATGGTTTCTTTTCTCAAAGGTCACCTAGGAGTCTCCCCACTGAGCATTTACTGCCTCATAATCAGACAAGGATTTGCTGGATTAACCCCTCAGTATTTTGGCTTCCCCCTTCCCTGTTTGTGTCCCAACAGCAGCGAGGTGCTGGCTGCATTAACAGGGGTGTAGATTGAATATAGCCCTGGCCAAAGTGGATGCTTCTGTTAAATGACATTAAAAAATGGAATCATTTCCATGCCTTTGCAGCAGCCCCTTGGGATGTGCTGGCTCCAGTGACACAGCCCCAGCAGCCACTCAGCCCCACGAGAGGAAAGAGAACTGACTCACAGGAGGGAACACTTCAAAACAGAGAAAACTCGGAGTTGTTCAGTGTTCCCTCCTTGCAGCAGGAGCAGCTGGGATCTCCTGTGGAGCCACATTCCCCAGGGGAGGATGGGGCTGAGGGAGCCCAGCAGGGCTGGGTGTCCCCCTGCCCCATCCCGAGGGAGGGAGGGCTGGGAGCTGAGAGCTCCAGGAAAAGCTGCCTGTGCCCAGAGGTGTCCCAGGTGTGGGGGCCAGGTGAGGTTCTGTCCCCAGGGCTGGGCAGGTGAGGTTCTGTCCCCAGGGCTGTCCAGGTGAGGTTCTGTCCCAGGTGTGGGGGACAGGTGAGGTTCTGTCCCCAG
This sequence comes from Cyanistes caeruleus, assembly GCF_971803275.1. Classification (NCBI taxonomy): domain Eukaryota; kingdom Metazoa; phylum Chordata; class Aves; order Passeriformes; family Paridae; genus Cyanistes; species Cyanistes caeruleus. Next base: position 1,306,945 of record NC_141716.1, on the reverse strand, counting down.
GGCTGGACAGGTGAGGTTCTGTCCCCAGGGCTGTCCAGGTGAGGTTCTGTCCCAGGTGTGGGGAGCAGGTTTGAGGTTCTGTCCCCAGAGCTGGGCAGGTGAGGTTCTGTCCCAGGTGTGGGGGACAGGTGAGGTTCTGTCCCAGGTGTGGGGAGCAGGTTTGAGGTTCTGTCCCCCACAGAACCAGGGCAGACAGGGACCCCAGGGCTGTGTCCTGGCCCCAGAGCCCAGCTGGGGAAGAGGCTGCCCAAGAGCTGGCACATCTGTCAGCTCATTGTCTGGGCCCAGCACAGAACAAAGAGCACGACAACAGAAAAAATGCAAAATGCATTTAAAAATACTCTTTCATTTCCCTTTTTGCCAGAAGCAGAAGTGCTTAAATAACAGAGGACAAAGGCAGCTCTTGCAGAACTTCCAAGAGTTGGGAAAAATAAATAGCTCTGTGAGAAGGACTGGGTTTAGGAGATTTTCCCCCTCGTTCTGGGCAGCCCCAGAGCAGGCAGAGCTGCTCCCCTAAAGCAGACAGCTGCAGCACTCCCAGTCCATCAGGTCCTTGGCATCCATGTCCCCTGGCCAGTTTAAAAGCAAGCTTTCAGAAAGGTATGAGGCAATTTTTTTCCCCCCATTAGTACTTCTGCAAATTGCTTGGCTAAAAGGCTCAATGGAATATGAGAATCAAAGGGGTAAAGATTAAAACCTAAAAAAAAAAAAAAAAAATTAAAAAAATAAGGAAAGCACTGCAAAAAAAAATGTTTCTATATTTAAGGAATATTTGTAACCAGAGGAAGCAGGCAGTCTGTAAATGAATGTCCTGTCACTACTGATACACTCTTATGGTACAGGGGTTAGTGTGGTGGTGCTCCAGACAGGGGGATGAAATTTTATTTTCGTCTCTAAATGTAATTTTGTGTAACTCAGGATGGAGACAAGCTGTGTGGATGTAATAATTGAGGGCAGCAAAGCTTGCAGTGTTCAGGGTAGAGGCTGTCCCACATACAGTGAAGTGCTTTTGCACTGTGTACAGTGAATATTTGGTGCTTTACCACAGCTTTAGGGCTGTCAGTGGCATTCTGTGGGAGTCCAAATGGGAATCTTGGCTTAGGGCAGCAGAGTTTGCTGAGCTGCTGACCCAGTGTGACCATTAGGGAGTTCTGTGACCCCCTGGTGCCCTCCTCCAGTCTGGCTGGCTGGACCCAGGCCTGGTGAAAAGCAGATGTTGCACCTGTGCTAAATATTTCATTCCTCAATTTGGCTAATTTCTACATAAACATTTAATTTTAATATGTTTGTAAGCTCTTCCCTGGCGAGAGAAGTGTTCAGTGGTGTGTTTAAATAAATTACTGTTGCTTTTGCTTAGGACTGGGAAGGTGCTTGAAATTAATTCAGTTTTGAGATCTTTGCTAATTTAATGCCTTTGATTTGTCTCTCTCTCTGTTATTTAATAAGTTCTATGAATTAAAAAAACCCCACAGTGAGGTTAATGCTGTGATATTCTTCTAGATGGGCAGCAGATCTGGGAAATGGAGGCAACAGTGGACAAGGATAAGAGCCAGCCTGTAAGTATGCAAGCACTGGGTGTGCTGTCCTGCAGCTGCTGTTCAAGGGGGAGATTCCAAAGAGCATCTTAGGAGCAGAAAGAGCAGCAATGCCACAATGAGCAGTGTGTGCTGCAGGAAGAATCGATTCCTGCAGCAGCAGCCCCCAGCAGAGGCAGCCACTGCTGGATCTGTGTCCTGCAGACCCCACAGTGCCAGCCCCAGCTCTGCAGGACGCTGTCCCCACTCCCCCTGTGCCACCCTGGGAGCTGTGTCCTCTGCAGGACGCTGTCCCCACTCCCCCTGTGCCACCCTGGGAGCTGTGTCCTCTGCAGGACGCTGTCCCCAGTCCCTCTGTGCCACCCTGGGAGCTGTGTCCTCTGCAGGACGCTGTCCCCACTCCCCCTGTGCCACCCTGGGAGCTGTGTCCTCTGCAGGACGCTGTCCCCACTCCCCCTGTGCCACCCTGGGAGCTGTGTCCTCTGCAGGCTGCAGCTGAACACTGATTTTGGGAGGGAAGGAGCCTCTCTCTGGGTTCCCCTGCTGTGGGCAGAGCTGTCAGGAGCCAGCAGTGGCACTGCCATGGGCCTGCCCCGGGTGCCAGCGGGGTCTGCAGTGCAGAAAGCAGGAGCCTGCAGAGCAGTGGAGTTACTGTGACAAAAAGAGGGAATTCTGCAGTGCACACTCCTTTATCAAGCACTGTGGGATTGCCAGTGAGTGCTTCTGCATTTGTCACCATTTCATGTTTTATTTATAGACTTCTCTCTCCATGTCCAGGACACCTCCAAGTGCAGGAGGGGCACATTCCATAACCCCAACTTGCTGGGACCAAAAATCTTCTGCTCTTTTGCCATCTCCCCTTTTTCCTCATACCCTTCTCATGGGGGTGAATAGGGGACCCCTCTTGCTGTGCAGGGAGGTGTAGCAAGGGGAGCTGCACACAGAAGCTCAGCCCTGCTGCATTCCTGGCTGTCCCTGTCGTTGCAGAGCATGCTGTTCGTGGAGGTACCCGAGTACAGGAACAAGCACATCCGCACAGCCGTGAAGGTGAATTTCTACGTCATCAATGGCAAAAGAAAAAGAAGCCAACCCCAGCATTTCACCTATCACCCAGGTAATTTCACCAATCACCCACTCATTGCCTAACTTCATGAGCAAGTTTTGATTTCCTGCTCTGTTGTTGTCTTGCTGTTCTTTGAGGATCTAAATGTTGCTAATTCAATTCAGCTCAGCACTCAACAACTGCTTGGTTTAAATAAGAGATGCCTGTGATTCATGATCAGGAATTTCCATCAGTTTGAGGTGTCAGTTATCTGTTATCTTGGTGATGGGCTGATGCTGCCCTGGGGGAAGTTTGCCAAGAGCCTCAGTGGGAAGAGGCTCAGTCTGGGACATGATGTGACCCTCTGAAAACCATGAGTGTTGCCTTCTCTGACGTGTCCAGCAATAAGAAAACATCAGATCTGGGAAAGGGCTTGGGATGGAGGAAGGCAAGCCATATATATTCTTCAGAATGAGGCTAGTTGAGGAGAATATGAATGCTTTTGTGATGTTCTTCCTCTGGGGGATTGGTGAGCCATGTTACAATAAATGCAACAGGATTACTAATGAGATTCCCAGAATTTCTCAGCTTTGGCTAGGGGAAAAATATTGTGAGAAAATCAGAGTATTGTGTTTGTGGAAACCAGAAAGCATAAAATAACAGCACCAGATTTTATGCAAGCTTCAAATGATGTTTTAATTTGATTTATCTCTAAGGACAGGCAAACATTTGTTCCAACTCTTATTTTGGTCTCCTCCAGTCTGAAAATCTCCTGTCCTCTCCCTGAATTTATGAGCTCTATAGGGTATCTCCAGTGTGCAGGGTTTGTACTGTTAGTAAATTGTTCTGCTCTGGAATAGTATTGAGGAGCACACTTCTATCTCCATGCAATCCCTAACACAGACCACTTAGGAGAAGGAATCTTTACTTCCAGAAAGGAATTTTGCATTACCACTGTGTGGTTCCCATTCTATGGTGTTTCTGTAGTGAGTTTTGGGGAAGATTTGACCAAAAAATCATTGGAAATGTAGAGGACCATCATTGGCCCCACCAGGATTCACACAACTCTTACTAAATCATGGTCTTTTAAATGATGGTGTCAGATGGGCCTTCAGCTCTCAGCACTGAGGAAACTTTGTGCAGCAGAGACAGAAGCTCTGAAATAGTTCAGCTCTGCCTTTGGTCACTTGTGAAATGTTTGCCAGAAAGATGGGGAGTTGTTTATGTCCTGGGATTTCTATTGATTCAGTCTCTTGGAGATGGAAGCACTGCACGAAACACCTATCCATGACTTCTTGTTTTGTCTGTGTTCCAGAATGGCCCTTAAATGAATTAAAACAGGAGCTGCAGTGTTGAATTTTTCAATTTTAGCAATTTGTGGTTCGTTAGTACATTTAAGATTTTTCAAGAACTCTTAGCACAGAGTTCTTGGATGACTCTTTCCTGTGGTTGCATGTGGGTGATTTATTAAACTCAGTGCTTGGGACATAATGAATTTACACACACAGATCTTGTAAAAGGCTTAAATCTCTTGTTACTTCAAGGAAAACATCTCTGTTTCTCCTCAGCTCGTTACGAATAACGTCCTTTGCATGCTTTATTCTAGTACCATCAATCAAAACAGAGCCCATTGATGACTATGATCCAGCCCTAATCTGCAGTCCAGTGCACAGTGCTCTGGGGACAGTAACACAGCCTTACTATTCACAGCACACGCTGGCCACCGAGTCCCCTTCCTGCCTCGTGGCCACCATGGCTCCTTGCCAGCAGCTGCGCTCAGGCCTCTCCTCTCCCGACTCACGCTACCACCAGCAGAACCCAGCTGTCATTTACCAAAGGAGCAAGAGCCTGAGCCCCAGCCAGCTGGGCTACCAGCAGCCCAACCTGATGGCCACACCAGTTGCCATTGCAGATGCCCACCGGTCCGTGCTGGTGCACGCGGGGTCTCCAGCCCAAGCTGGAGCCGTGCTGCAGCACTCCCCAGGCCACCAGCAGTCCTCTCCTGTCATCCACTACTCTCCAACCAACCAGCAGCTGAGGTGTGGCAGCCACCAGGAGTTCCAGCACATCATGTGCTGTGAAAATTTCACGTCCAACGTGTCGAGATCCAGCCAGCCCCAGGCCAGCCAGGCGCAGAGGCTCAGCCCCAGCTCGTACCCCACCGTCATCCAGCAGCAGGCGGCCCCCGGCCAGCGGGCAGCCAAGAACGGGCCACCAGGGAGCGAGCAGAAGGAGGTGCTGCCGGCAGGAGTGACCATCAAGCAGGAGCAGAACCTGGACCAGGCGTACCTGGATGATGGTAAGTGCTGTGCCCCTCTCTGGGGCTGCTTGGTTGGAGGGAGGGGGCGAGGTTAGAGCTCTCAGTTCCCCGTTCCTCGGCGTGGCCCCCTGGGATGGGTGTGGATGTTTGCTGGGCATTCAGGCTGGATTTGGGCCTTCCATTTCTGGTAGATGGCAAAGCTCTTTGGCCACTCAGCCACGAGAACCCTCTGCTTGCCCCGTGCCACGTTGAGCTGGTCCCATTTTGTTCCCCTTTGCCCAAGGTTCCATCGCCAGTTTGGAAAATGGCGGATCTGAAACAAAACATGCTTAATTATTTTATTTTATTTTTCATATCAGGGCAAAGTCCACTTTGTAAAATGCTCTTGTACATTTTGTACCAAAAAAAAAAAAGCCCATTGAGCAATCTATCAAGGCCTGTAATGAATGGGGTAGTGCTGCAGGCAAAACCATTGCAGATGTTCTAGATGAACAGTGGGACATTGATAAGTGAAACAATGCTGTTCCTTTGTTGTGAGCCAGCTGATTTAGCCTTTAGGAATGAGCATAAGTTAGAGTAAAGCTTTCTTTGAACATATCCTGCTTATTCTTAGGTAGGCAGATATTGGCAATCTTGTTGATTGTTTCTTTTATTAAAGCATGTTTCTGGCAGGAGGAAATCGATGCAGAATTAATAGTGCAGCTGGACACTGCAGTCACTGAGAGCAGCAGCAAACCCAGCATTGATTTTAGTGGGAGCAGAGTGAGGCTGCTGGAAATGTTGCTGCAAATACAGGATGTTCATGTGCAGGAAGTAACTCTGCTCTCAGGGCAGGCAATTCAGGCCTGATGTCCTGGATGGGCACCAGGATGTGCCCTAAGCACCCATTTTTACTGGCATTTTTACTGCACTTACCTGGTGTTGTGAAACTGTGCCTGTGAAAGTTGTACTTTCTTCAGCTTGGGTCCTGAGTGCTCTGTAAGGTGTGCAGCCTTCACTGCTGGGTTTGTGGGCAGAGTTTGGATGGTTTCCTCTGTTAGCTCTGTTTGCAGAGTGCTTGATGCAGCTTTGGTGCCATCACAGGAAAATCTGGGGAGTTTTTACTGGCTCCTTTCTCTGAGCAGGAGATTGTGGAGTCCTAAATTTAACTTGGGAGATTTGCTTTTCATTCAGGGAATTGAGCATGATAAGAAGGCAAGGGAATCCTTCTGACAGGAGAACTAAATGCTGTTATTTAGGGTAATTTTAATATGAGAAGCTGAGAGATTCTTCCACATTTCTAAAAATATAATAAAATTGGTACACACCTTGTGTAAGAAGGAGAAAAGAAGGAATCTTGAAGTAAAAGCTAACTTCAAAGTCAAGTCACAGTTCACTTAAAAGAACTCCCAAGGTGGACTACAAAGTTAATTTTCCTGAGTTTTGAATCAGACCAGCTGCAGTACAGCTCACCAAGAATGCACTCAGCCTCCCTAAGAGGAGCCATTAGGCAGAACAGCAGCAATTAATAATGAAATCCCAGGCTTCTCCTTGGCTGACTGGTTCATCTTGAATTGATTTCAGCTAGAGATTAGTTTATCAATCATGCCACCCAAATCAGGCCAGGCAAGATGGGGCACATGCAGTCTCTTTACTGACCTCAGTGAGTTTATATCAGCTGGAAGTGTGACTTGGACAATTGTCATTTACTTTAGGGCTTTGCAAAGCATTTCATGCTGAAATGTTCAGGACTTGAATTGAAAAGCCACATTGTTTGCTGCTGGGTAAGAGTGACTCAGAACATAACAAAAGCCGTGTTTTTCCTGACTAGAAAGTTTGGGTTTGTGCTTTATAGTATTAAAAGAAAGCCAGCCCAAAGGATTATGGAGGCTTTGCCCTTAAATCCCTTTTATCCAGAAAGCTCTTGTGAGATAAAGTGATCTGTGAGGTCTTGCAGTGATTTTCACGGACAGACACGGATCTGGTGCTTCCCCAGCAGGCTTGGCACGAGCTGAGTGCTGCTGCTGCCCAGGCTCTTGGGCAATCCCTGCTCTGTCTCTCAGTTCCCTTTGCTCTTCCTCCCTTCCCCCATCTTCCTCCTCCCTCTGCCTTGTTCTCCTTTCTCCGGAGTTCTGCCGGCGGTCCAGCTTCCGTCCCTTTGCTGCTGTGCCCTCCTCTCATGGTTAAACCACATCCTCGGTGTCCTGGGCTGTGTTTCTGTTCTGAGCTCTGCCAGGGTGACCTGGGCATGGCCAGGCTGCTGTTCCTCCCTCCTGGAGCTGCTGCCTCTTGGGGCACTGAGGGAGCCCCAGTGGGCTGGGGTGGCCAGAGCTCCACTGCAGTTGGAATTGTTTTGGGAGTGGTGACACCCTGGGTGTCAGGAGATCCTGGAGGATGCAGCAGGTGTCCAGGCTAGTGCTGGCAGGCAGGGATCAGCCTCAAATGCAACTGAAAGCCCTGGGGTGACAGAGCAATAAGCTCATGAGCCAAGGCCTCACCTTAATATTATTCATAACCAAACTACCCACGATGGTAAAAGTTACCCAAACAACCACAGATGTTGACAAATAGAATGTAGTTCCTGCAGCACCCTGAGGGCACTGGGATGAACTCTTTAAAGCACAAACCCAGTTCAAGCTGTAGTTGTTTGCAGCTCTGTCTGCAATCCCCTGGTGGGGCAGGATCACGAGGGGGTGACCAAGGGCTGGGGGCTCTGATTGTGCTCTCCTGCAGAACCAGAGGCTCCTGTGCAGCCCTGGGGACACAGCTCAGCTGCCATGGGCCAGTTCCCTGTCTGGGACATGAGCACAAGGCTCAATTCCTCACACAGATCGTGGTTGTGTGGCTTAAGTGTTATCACCTTGCCTGCCTTAGACTGAGATCTTTTCAGTTCAGCTGCCAGGCTGAACTTTGCAAAGAAAAATGATTGTCATTATTCAAATAGTAACTGTCTGACCACATCTGACACTCCAAAGTGTCTGCTGGATCCAGCAGCTCTCAATTATTTTTGGTTCACAGCAATGTCTTTTGGGGAGGAGAAGAGCAAGGCAGATGCTGTGTAGTGGTTTATCAGGCTGCTGATCAGTGTGGATGTTTCATAGCAAGCTCAGGTGTTTCACAGAAAGCCCCAGGCACGTCAGAGATTTCTGCGGAAAGCGGCTGTGCAGGATGTGAGTGTGGTCCTTGCACATCAGCCAGCGCTGGAGATCTCTCCCTGACCAGCTGGGTGTTGGTGTGTGCAGTTCTGCTCCTCCTGCAGCACTCAGAGTGTGTTCCATCCCTGCACTTCCCTCCTGTTCTTTCATTCTACAGCGAGAAAACCCTCAGTCTGTCCCCACCGTACCAGGAGGTGAAATTCAAATCCCTTCTTTCCTTCACGTTCAGGAGGGAGCTTTCATTTCTGGCCAGCTCTGTTCTCCTAGGGCAGGGAGTGCCTCCAGGGCTCTCCTGGGACTGTCAGAGCCCAGGGTGCTGCTCCAGGGGAGTCCTGGGGGCCCTGGCTGGATGCTGGCACGTCCTGAGCATGCTGCTGTGGTGGAGGGGGTGACAGAGCTGCTCTGGGGCTGTTTCCACTGGGAAACCCTCAGGAGCTGCACTGGCAGCTGGTCCTGCCTGGCTGGGGAGAAGCTGCTTTCCTCTCTAAACACTACTCGAGCCCATGCACAGACAGCACAGAGGATGCTGGCTTTAGGGACATATTTTAGGTTGGTTTGTCATTGTTTTCATCTTGTGTCCATGCACAGAGTTGAGTAGCAAGACAGGGCAGAGGGAAAATGTTCTTGTTTCCTGGCATTTTCAATGGGGGTGAATTTGAATCCTACAAATGGGCTGGGGTTCAGTTTTGAGCAACAATTTGCATCTAAAAAAGCCATGCTCTGTTTTTAATTAGAACTACTTTTCATAGAAGGTGTGGTCACTTCTGCTCAGGCAGAGTTTTGACTAAGAGTGAAGCCTGTACGTTCTCCAAAACATTTTGCTCAAACGCTCTAGCAAATCTATGTATTCATCAGGCTCATTCCTGAAGCTCTGACTCACATTATTACAGATTTTCTGTTCTCTGCTGGGACCTTGCAGCACTCCCTGGGTACACTGCAGCTTTCTCTTTGGATCACTGCTCTTGTAGGTTTGTGTTGTGTTAGGATCTCCATGCCCCCGTCCTAGGCATTGCTTTTCTAGAGGCAGGATAAAAGGAGAGCAGAAAAGTGATTCTGCTCCCCAAACCCTGGAGTCTGTTGGCAGGAAGCAGAAAGATCAGTCTATTAGGAGAAAGGTCTGGGTTGAGTCTGAGCTTGGTCTTTCAGCAAAGTATTTAACTTCCCTGTACTTCAGTTTCCCATTATTAAAAAGTGCCTTATCCTTCCCTCTTGTACAGTTAAGCATTAATTAATTTGTGTTAGTAACACACACGTGGATTCTCAGAAAAGCTCCTACACTTGCATACCTGAATAAGAATTAAGTATTTGTATTGTTATAGCAGGCTCCATCTGATCTTCTTCACCTCTAAAACAATTCCCAGTTAAAAAGCCCAGACAAATCCAGCCCCATTTGAAGATTGCCCTTTCCCCAGCAGCCTTTCTGAGCAGCTGCCTCAAAGCATGCAAAGCAAAACAAAGCGAGGGAAAGAAAATCCCATACATCCCAAATCAGCAGTAGAGGACGGAAGAGAATGAATCGAGTGATTAAAACCATGGGTTCCGCTGGCACCTCTTTGTTCTGGAGCTCAGGAATCTTTAATTGGCGCAGCGAGTGCCCACAGGCGAGCTGTGTCACAAAGCGTTTCCTGTGCAGAGCACGAGGAACAGGCAGAGCCCAGAGCTGCTCGGGGGGCACAGGGGCCCTGCTGCCCCTCCATGGGCAGGGTCCCACCAGGACCTGCTGCCCCAAGCCCCAGGTGCAGGGCTGGGGGTTTGAAGGTTGCCCTTTGAAGACTGGCTGTTATCAGCCAAAAGCGCTCCCTTCTCGGCAGGCATCAGGCAAATTTCGGTGATGGTTTTGAAATACTGGCAAAGAGTTACTTGAAAAAAAAAGAACTTGTTCGTGCAGTTGGGAATTGAAAGCTTCTAAACCACAATAAAGTGCTTTCCCAGACTTGCTGTCCATTTACTCCAAGCTCATGGCATTCCTTAGACAGTCTGAATCACAGGCAGCAGCCAGCTCTCACAAAGAACACCATAGACACCCATCTGTTGGGAGGCATCTGCCAAAATAGACCATACATTTACTTTTATTCCTTCAATCCACTTTCAGTTTAAAGGGATAATAACAATAACATTTTTCACTCGAGTGCAGAGCAATGGTAATGAATTAAAGTTATTTCCCTGCAGAAGGAGGCAGACAGTCTAGTCCCCAGCTCTCACAGAGGGGTGAAGCAGGATCAGAGCTTTTCAGGGACTTGGCTCCAGCTGAGGCAAAAACTGGTAACTGGTGGCAAAACTGTGACTTTCCTGGGGAATCCCAGACCTGCAGGTCCCCCAGGTGTGCAGGAGCTGGGGCAGCACTGGCTGTGCTGTAGGTGAAAACAGGTAAAGAGAGGGCCAGGCAGAGCTCCTCTCCTTCCCCTGCCTTTCCCCAGGCTCACTCCTTTCACTCCTGGCTGTCCAAGGCTTGGGGGTGCTTCCCTGAGCATCGATGGCTGGCAGGTCACCAGCGCTGGGCCAGCTCTGCCAGGAGCATTCTCGTTCCTTGGGGACAATCTGGGGACAGAGCAAAGCTGGTGTGTGAGCACGTGCAGGGTGAGAGGAGAAGGCATCTTCCTGCAAGCTGGGAGGGACTCTGGGTGCTTCACACAGAACTTCTTTCAGTGCACTCAAATTCACAACAGTTTTGACAACAGTTTTTGAAAATGGTGACTTTGGTGATGAGAGATGCGCGGGTAGAAAATGGTTTATATAATGTGTGTAAAATAGGACAGGGGGTTAACTCATTCTGGTGCTAAATTCTCCACTTTGCATTGAACAGAGGAGTGCTCTCTGGAAACCTCGAGCAGGGCTTTTTTACCCTCCAGCAGCTCACCACAGAGCTGTGCTGGTTAAGGTGGTTGGGTTATTTTTTTTTTTAATTTTATTTTGCTAACACAGCTATTATGGTGAAAGGCCTCGTAGAGACACAGCTCTGCTGGAGTAAAAGCCTGGAATCAGCACAGCTCAGGCCAAGCCAGGGAACCAGCAGCAGCTCCTTCACTGGGGGGGTTTGTGGGGTGGCTGTGCATGGGCACACATCTGTGGGGTTTGTTCCTGCTGGGGTAGCTGACAGAACAAATATGAACATGAATATGGGGAAATAGAAAGGAATTTAAGGGTCAGCAATTGTACAAGCTCAGCCTGCTTGCTTGCTCTGTTGACCACCTCAAAATGAATCCCAGTAATTCCCAGCAGAGGTGGAGCACTGAGCTGGGCTCGTGTCCAGGCTTTGCTGAGAGGAGTTGTACCTACAGCAAGGTGAGTGTTTGCCCTCACACTTAGGGAGAGTGACAAAATCCTCATAATGAGGATTTCATCCCTTCAGAATGAGCATGATGTAATTGAATATTCATCACTGAACTAGCTCACATCCACATGGCAGCTCGAGGCTTTTGCAAATTCTTTGCAATTTCATTGCAGTTCTTGGAATATGAATAGCAATTTAAAAGTCCCTGTGCAGGTGACTTTTCTTACTGAACTTTTCAGGTCCAATCCAAGAAAAAAACAAAATGTTAAAAATACAAACCCGGATGTTTTGGGTTTTCAAAATTCAGACAGACAAAAATGATGCAACTTTGAGGGCGGGAGGCTGACTGCATGATTTAAAATCCAGTCTCATGATTGTTGGAGGCCTGACTCATGAGCCCTGAACGCTGGGTTTGGCATTGCTGCTCCTCACAGTTTCATTTGGTACAAATTGGGTTAATATTAGGAATGTGCAGAGGTGGGGAAAAGGTCTTTTCTCCCCTTCAAACTCAATGAAATAATTGGGAGGATTCAGCTCTTCCTGCAGTGGCTCTTGAAAAGGCAGCTTGAGTCCTTTTGGAGCTGCACTTTGAAACGTTGGGAGCAGCTGCTCGGAAAAGTTTGGAAAACATCTGCACAATTTTTTTAGCTGTTGTGAAATAAAATGCCTGGCAAGAATATAACCATCTTAAAGATCTACAATGTTTTTATGGTGCAAACTGAAAGGCAGTTATAAAGTCTTCTACTGTAGAAAAATGCCTGGACTCTCAGTGTTCCTTGCACAAGCAGAACTTTCTCAGCTCAGGTCACGTCCTGCCAGGGAGCTGGGATAGTTAGTGGGGCACTTTTTGTCTGTATAGATCTCTTGTCTCACAAGAATGAAGACCTAGAATTGATTAGCTTAGAATCAATTTTTTCTCCACCTGTTTTTCATAGTTTGTTATAAATAATAATGTAATTATTTCTTTTTAATTAACTGTACATATAGAAATATAACACTCATTTATGATCAGTATTTATTGATAAATCTCTGGCCATTTTTAAATTAAGAAAATGAGGATGAATCATCTGAATTTCCCATCTGAGTTAGTTTTCTTATGAGAGCTCAGAGCACTGAGAGCTGTTTTTGTGCCCAGCAGAAGCTGGTATGGCTTTACCCTGCCCAGCCATTTTATTGCTGTTTCCTCACCAGTTCCAAGAGACTTGTGTGCTCACATCTGGATGCAGTGAGTGCTTAGAGGCATTTTTAAAGCAAATGTACAAGACAATCCCTCGCTGGCTGTGAGAGGAACTCAATGACCCAACAGGTCACTGCAGCTTCTGTGATGTGGAAAGCACATGGGTAGCTGTGCCAGTGGGAGAACCAGGGATGGGGGAAGAACAAATTCTTGGAGACCATAAAACTCCCTTCAGCACCTTAGCTCCCAGTTGGGATGTTCAGGAAGGTGCTGCCTTTCACACTCACTCTGTAATACAACTTTTTCTGTGTTTACCAAGAAACCTAAAATGTATAAACAATGCAGTTGTGTGTGAATCATCACTCCGAGTCCCCATGGTTCAATTTTGCAAGCGCAGGAATGTGGGCATAGATCCAGCTGGGAATTTCACAGATAACATCTCGCTCTGACAGGGGTCTGCACAAAAACCTGCAATCCAAGTATTCCCAATTTTGCAAGTATTCATACCTTGCAATTTGTGTGCACATCTCCAAGAGATGCTGCAGTCTGTTTGGATTAAAACACTGATCTCTACAGATCTGCATGACTAATGGTCTGCAAATGACTGAAAACTTGGTCTTGGGGTGGGTTTAACCAGTTTTAGGTATAAAAGTGTTAAATCTTCAGCTGCTGTTAACTGGAGTCAAACCACTGAGGATCAGAAGGCTTCACCATGAGCAGCTCTTCCTTACCCAGTGACAAACAAGGCTGACATTGTCCATCTTCTTACAGGTTCTCCTAATCCACACAGTTCCCATTTTAATCAAGCCATGTCCTTTAGTGGATTTTTAATTTGGAAACTTCGCAGTCCAAAATACAAACTAAACTCTGCCTTCAGCTGAATAAACACTACTTCTTTAGAGTGAGATGGCAATTAAAACTAGATATAATGAGGAAAGGATTATTGACTTCTGCCTGTGTGTGTTGGAGTGCTCGGCTTCCACCTGAGGGGGAATTTTCCCCATGGATAATTGTCAGGGGTGGAAGTAAAGGTCAGAAGGGGCTGTCCCTTGGTCCCAGCTGTGGTGTTGGGAAGGGCTGGTTGAGCCCCAAGCACTCTGCACAAACTGGGCTCGTGTCCCTGCAGAATGCCAGCAGCGTGCTCCTTTCTCTGTGGTGGCTTGCTCTGACTCTGCAAGGAGTAACCTGGGCCAGGCCAAAAGCAGCAGGAAATTAGAAAAGTGTGAGTTTGCTACCATTCCCTCTGATCAGTTCTGCCAGGGGAGTCCAGTCAAAGATTCCCAAATTGTGGTGTGGTGTGGTTTGGTTGCTTAATGATGATGACTTCATCAGTCGTGAATGAATCGAGTCGAATGTAGGACGAATAGTGAGACACATGGATGACTCCTGTGACATTTGCAATGTCTCAATGGGTGCTGGTTTATTTAGGTGGTTTCTAAATTTCCTTGGAAAGAGTGAGAATGGCTAAAAGAAGGGGCAGCCACTCCATAAGTGTGGGGGTCAGTGGTGAAAGTGTTGTGACAGTTAAACCTCCCTGGGCTCAGCATCTGTCATTATGAGCAGCACAGCATCACTTCTCTGGTAAAGTCTGGCTTCCAGGAGACTCCAGAGCCACAGGGCCAGAGGCCTGGGAGCTGGATCAGACATTGCTTTCCCTTTGTGGTCAGATTCCTCCCAGTGCTGGGTCTTCAGCCACTTGTGGGCTTCCAGCTCTGCCCAGGAGGCAGCGGGGCTGTTCTGCAGTGTCCTTGTCACCAGCCCAGGAGCCTGGGCTTAGGGCTTGGGGAAGTGCCCTAGATCAAGTCACTGCAGATGAAGTCATTGTAATTTGGTACAAATTGATGTTTGCAAAGGCTGGAAATAGTCTGGACACACCAGGCAGATCCAGGCTTAAATCAGGACTGAAGCAAATATGAGGGGAACTTTTAGCAGCTACATTTTTAAGTTGTAATTTGGGTCTCGTATCTTTCTTCTTTAAAATTGCATTACATTTTCTCTTACCTGATTTCTTCTGCACCCTTGTTCATTTGCTTTGAGCGGGGTGCTCTCTCCTTCCTTGGAAAGGAGTCCAAGATTGCAGCACCTGAGACTCCAGCAGGTAGACCCTAATTTTCAGCAAGGTAGGCTGGGTTACATGAGGGCTCTTTTGAGGTCACTCTGCAGCTTCATACCCTCAAATAACTTAGTGGTGTTGTAAGATATATTTCCTTTTTTAAAAAATGCCATTGATTTTTATACTAATTTTTCTTCAGGACAACTTTTATAGACCACTGTTAAAACGAAGAACTAGTGCTATGTCTGTTTTAGAAATTAGTATCTTTGTTTTGTACTTGGTTACGCTTCATAGCTCTTCAAAACTAGTGCAAATTTTAGATCAAGATTATGACTTCAGAGAATTTCAGGCTGTTCAGATAACAGTCTTGGTTTAGATGCAGCACTGAATGCTCCTGCAGTCTGTCATGCAGAATCACATCTCTGCTTTCAGGACCTGCTGCTGAGCCACCAGTGTCTGTGCTGGAAGGAGCCTCTCCCACGGGGGACGTTCCCTGGCAGATAACCCAGCCCTGATGCCATGAGGCTGCAGTAATTCCTTCATTTCAGCAGGCTGTGAGCAGAGTGAACTGTTCACTTGCTCCTGAGCACAGCGCTGCTGGCTGGGGCTGCCTGCATGCAGTGCCCCAGGACCCGTGGGGACCTGATGCTTTCTGAGCCTGAGGGAAATGCAGGCTGTCAGTGGCTGTTCTCAAGGGAAAGGTTCTTGGGAAATCTTGCACTCAAGGACAATATTTGTAAATTATCTTGCTTTCTCAAAACAATTCAGTATAACTGTAGATAGCTTGGTTTTCTCCTGTGCCACCAATGGGACAAGAGGTGATGTTCCCTTACCCAACCCTGTTAACCCTGTAGTGTAGGACCTATAAAAGCTGAAAAGTTCAGAGAATAAAGGCCCCTTTTCCTAGCAGCTCGTTCTGGTGTGTGCTGTGAACCCACACTTGTACATCGTGTGACAGACCTGAGCCCGGGGGACGAGGAGCTCCTGGGGCAGAGCTCCTGGGGCAGAGCTCCTGGGGCAGAGCTCCTCAGGACAGAGCTTCTCAGGGCAGAGTTCCTCAGGGCAGATCTCCTCATGGCAGATCTCCTCATGGCAGATCTCCTCATGGCAGATCTCCTCAGGGCAGAGCTCCTCAGGGCAGATCTCATGGCAGATCTCATGGCAGAGCTCCTCAGGGACCCCTCTGCTCACCACACCAGGGCACCCAGCTGCTCGCTTGTCCAGGGAGTCCCTGCCCGTGGCAGGGAGCAGCGAGTGAGGAAATGCATTTCTTGTCTTTGGAAAGGAGCGGCCATCGTGCCTGGACGGATCGAATTTGTTATGATAGCAAAACAAGTTCTATGGAAACCATTGTGAGCCCTGAGCGAGGCTGCCCAGGAGAGTTGGGGAAAGCCGCTTTTGTTTGTTGTGCTTGGCATCGCTCTGCTCTGGATGAAGATGCTTTAATTTTGTGGGGAGACCCAAGAGAGCATTCCTCTTTTTCCATACCAGAAAGCCTTCCAAGCTGGCATAAGTGTCCTCTCTTTCCAGCTGCTCCTTTCCAAACACACTGTGCCTCCTAAAGATAGTCTTTACAGTGGCTGGGGCTGGTGGAAAACATGAAGCCTGCATGGATTAGCACAGGAATTCATTTGGGCTGACGAATTGGGTTTCCCTCTATAAACAGCAGTAGTGTTTTCATCTTCTGGACAGCACAGCCAGCTTCACGTCCTCCTGCTCCTCACCCGGCCCTCTGCCTGTGTCCAGCCCTGCTGAGAGCACAGCAAGGCTTCTTGTGGGGGATGGAAAACAGCACGTGTTCAACGAGGTGTTTGCAGCTATCTCCCCTCTCAGACAGGCTTTTTCCAACCTTCAGAAGAATTGGTGGGGTTATTTTGTTGTTTTTTTGGGGTTTTTTTTTCCCTCCAGTTTATTTTTCTTTCCAGGTAAAAGGGAAATTAAAGTAGTCCCTTCTCCTGGCTTAGTGACCTTGCAAGCAGTCCACACTATGTATTTTCTTTTCTACTTTGTTTAATTTTAGGTACAATGTGCTTAGCATCTGCAGGAGTTGGGGATTCTCTAGAGAGGATTTTGTCTCCTGTTCTCCCCCCAGAGCCATCCCACCCCTGCCAGGGAAGCACCCCCAGCACAGCCCTGCTCCAAACACACTTTCCTGTCAGACTTGCTCTTACAGCTTACTTAGTGCATATAATGATATGGGGTTATTAATCACCCCACATTGTTCCTGTGCTTGCTCAGGAGGGGAAGGATGTGAAAGCCGATTTTGTGATCAGGCTGCATTTAGTGGTGGTTGGTGTTTACCTGACTGTTCAGTGATTTTATCCATGTCCCTGAGTAACTGAGCATGGAATTGGAGTTGTTGTGGGTAAGAGTGGGGGATTTGGTGTTCAGCTGTCAAATGGCAGATCTGTTCAGGTAGTAAAGCTCTGTCCCTTAACCTTCCCTAATCACCCTACAGATGTTTTCACATCTGTAACCCACACTCCATTAAAGATTTGTTCTTTGGAAATAAGTCTCAGCAAGCCCCCACCTCCTCATAACGCTGCAGTCCTCCCTGCCCTTTCACTCTGATCCAGCCTGTTCTCTTTCTAAATCACAGATAGCATTGATTTTTCCCATCACAAGATGGGATTTTAAAAAACCAACTGCACAAAAGCAGAAAACCAGAAAGTAGGTAGCAATGCCGTAATGGTTTGCAATTTTATTGATGAGTACACAGATTTGTGCAGTCTCCAGACTCCCCTGGTGTGATTGCAGGGGAGTTCAGCCCCATTCCCATCAGAGTGAGGAGGGGGCTGCCATGGGGAGCCCCAGGGTGCTCTCAGGACAGGCTTTCATGTCTGGGTCCTCCAAGCAAACCTGCTGGCTGCCAGGGGTTTGCAGCTGGAGCATCAGCCACACGAGGCAAACAAAACCCTGCAGATTTCCAGAAGGCTAACAGCTGGATGCAGATGACATTCTTGAATTAAGAAAAGCCCAGAGCAGTTCTCTCTGGCCCCTTGCCATGCTGGGCAGTGGCAGGGCCAGGCTGGGCACCACTGGGGGAAAAAGAAAACAGCTGAGGGTGTTTCTGGGCACCTAGAGACGAGAAGGGGGGAGTGCCCACTGGGGACAGTCACCCAGCCACGGGAATTGCCTCTCCTTGTGGCCAGAAGGCTCAGCCCTGTCTCTCCTGAGGGTCATCCCGCCCTCAGACAGGGTCAGCAGTGACCAAACCCTCTGGAGACTCTGCTGGCTGTCTCCACTCACCTGGTGATTTTCCAGCCCAAAGATAAACTGTGTGATTATTTTCAGTGTCGATTAGTCACGCTGAGGGGACCCCAAGGAAAGCCCGTGGTGTGACCCATGTGTGACCCCACGCTCCCAGCCCACCCGCAGGATGTTTGCTGCTGACTCGGCCATGAGACATAACCCAGCTCTGCTTGAGGGGGCTCTCCCAAGGCCTCTGGGTGCTGTCAGTTCAAAACAGGGGAAGTTTTCAGCTCTGTGGTGCTCCTTCTGCCCTCTCCCAGCACCCACTGTAGCATGAACTTGTTCTGAAGTTACCAAGGCTGAACCACCCACTTCAACTTGAGCAAGTTTTAGCTTCTTGTCCAAAGAGCAGAAACATGTAACCTCTGGGATAGTCTGTTTTTTCCCATCACTTCCATGTTTAAGTCTCTTGATGTGTCATTTCTGTAGTACCTGGGATATTCCCTCCCCTTCAGGGCTGATGTGGTGCCCCTGGGCTCAGCGATACCATGGCCAGCAGGGAGCCCCAGTGCCAGGCAGTCCTGCAGTGCCAGGGGACACCCAGAGCTGGGACAGGCTCTGCACGTGGCTGCAGCCCTGGCCAAGTGTCTGAGCTCTCGAGGTGTTGGGGAGCCCGGGACAGGAAGGACACATCCCACTGCAGTGTTTGGTTTCTGCTCTCACAGAGCCTGTGGCAGGGTGCAGCATGGTGGCAGTGAGCCCTCAGAGCTGTCCCAGCGGCTGTGGCAGTGCTGTCACTCCGTGGGGTGATGGTGCTGAGGTCCCATCACAGCACTGCACAGCCAACAGGAGCCTTCCTCAGGTGCTGCTGCGAGAGCGTGTGTGGGGTCAGCCAAGGCAGCCCTCAGCAGGACAGAACCTTCCCCTCTCTGCTGGGCAGCCCAAAGACTGTTCCCTTAGGGCATCCCAAAGAGCATTCCCATAGGGCATCCCAAAGAGCATTCCCATAGGGCATCCCAAAGAGCATTCCCTTAGGGCATCCCAGTAACTGTTCCCTTTGGGCACCCCAATAACTGTTCCTTTAGGGCACCCCAATAACCCTTCCCTTAGGGCATCCCAAAGAGCATTCCCTTAGGGCATCCCAATAACCATTCCCTTAGGGCATCCCAGTAACTGTTCCCTCAGGGCACCCCAAGGCCACTCCCCAGTCCTGCTGCAGGACACCCCTGTGGTGCTCCCGAGGGGTGACACCAGTTTGTCCCTGGGTGTATTTGCTGTGCCCGGCTGGCTGACCCCAGTGCTGAGCGAGCCCAAGGTTCCTTTAGGATCACGGGCTCGCGGTGGCTCCGCGCGTGTGAGCCGGGCTTTTCGCTCCTGTTGGCACTCAGGAGCTCCTTCCAGCACTGCTCACAGGGGCTCCTGGGCACTGCCCTTCACCCTTGCTGCTGCTGTGTGCTCCAGCTGTGGTGGCTGCAGCACAAACAGTGTTCCCATTGAATCCGCCTTCCCGGCCGCAGGCACGGCCTGCCAACTGCTGCTGAAAATGTGCGCTGTGCTCCGATGAGATCATGTCAAACGTAAGCAAGTTTTATCTTTATTTTAGGCAAGAGGGTGTTTTATCGTGCTGTGGTTCCAAAGCCGCCGTTGTTAGGTTGGAATTCTCCCAGGAAGTGTAGCAGTGCCTGGTTAAATGCAAAGTAATAGCTTCAATATGAGCCGCAGACACAGGGCTCTGAGCTGGCTGTGCAGACTTGTGTTTAAAGGAGAGCGTGGTTACACAGCTGGTGAGAACTTGGGAGAGATCAGGAGGGGCTGCCAGGTATCCCAGCTCTCACAGTGTGCCCCTGGAGCAGTGCCCTGAGCACAGGATTACCTCCTGCCCGGGCTGCGTGGGGATGCACACAGCTCCCAGACCTCACAGCTGGAAATCTGGGGATGGCTCATCCTTAAATCCCAGCAAGGATCCCCTGGGGCGGTCTCTTTGGGTGGTGGTTCCTACATCTTGATCTGGAATTGGGATATCTGAAATAATTGAGGGAGATCTGGAAATAATTGAGGGCTAATTTCTGAGCAAATGTAGGTTATTGCTGTTGTGGTGAGGTTGGGAATTGCCCAGCCTCGATAGTATGGGCTGCACTTCAGCTAAAGGTGAACCTCCACTGGACATGGAGGAGCTCTTTCTGTTTCTGGTAACTGATTGAATTATTTTCTCTTTTCTCTTTTCTTTTGTCTTTTTTTCTTTCATCTTCTCTTCCTATTGAGAGCAAAAGTTTTCTCGTTCATGCCATTGATTCAGATTGGAAGTTTGCAGTTTTTGGATGATGCAGATAACATTTTTCTTGTTCCCTCAAGCTGTTTGCTGTCAGATGTTCCTGGCCTTCTTGAGGAGCTACAGTATCTGCCCCCCGTGGTCTTTTGCACTCCTTTTTCCAGTTATCCGTGTCTTTTATAATTATTTCTGTCTCGTGGTCTCTGATTTATACATATACCCCATAGTATTAAATAGTATTTTTATTAGTACATTATTTTATGGTAGAAACCCCAGCACTCTGTTGTGGCAGATGCTGCTTTGAGTCCAAAGTTAAAAAAAGCAGTTCCTCCCTCAAAGGAGTTCCAGTCAAAGCGCAGCATAAGAGCAAACAGCTGGGTGTGGGCAGACACACAGTATCTTGTATGTGGCACCTCCTTGACATTATTAGATGTGAACTGTAGCACTCTGTCAGTAAGCAGTTAAATATTGAATGGTCTGGATGCTTTCCAGCAGGCTGGAGCAGTAAGTGCAGCCCCCAAGCTCTGGGCTGCTGCTGCCAGGAGCTGCAGAGCTGCTGCCCACCTCTGCCCTTGGAGGCACTTCCCCTGGGGGGAAAGAGTCTTCCCCCAAGTACTCATTTGTGAAAGGATGTGGAGGCATAATAGAAAAATAATCTGTGTGTTATAGTGATTTTGTGTGTTGCCTGATCAGTGTGGTGCCTGTTGCCCACAGTCCTCCTGAAAATCGAGCAGATGGGAACAAATGCCTTGTGCAGGCTGGCTGGGCTGGGGCTCTTTGTGGGGCAGAGGAGTTGCAGGCAGAGATTTGCACCTTTGGGCCAGAGAGGAGCTGGGTTTTCTTGGCAGAATTGTTCACAGGCCGCTTGTGCATCTTCCCCATCACCTTAGGACAGGGATTTTCTGCTGTTTTCCCCTGAGAAGCCAGCTCAGAATTCAGTTCAGACACGTCAGGAGGGAAAGGTGGTTTGTGGAGGGGCTGGGGCTCTGCAGGAGTGCACAGGCCCTTCAGAGGGGATGCTGCAGAGTGAAGACACAGCACAAGATGAGATGCCAGAGAATTAGAGCCAGTGAATAGTTTTATAGATTAATAGACAAGCACTAGAGCTCAAGGGAGGGAAACAGATTCCATTATTGACTGTTCATCCCCTGCAAAACTGCCTAAAGGGAAGGTGAATATGGTTTGTTTTCCCTTAATTAAATATTTGTTAAATGGTTTGTTTCCCCTCAATTAAATATTTGTTCTGGTTTTTCCTTTGTGACAGAAATAAAAAAGCAGCAGCATTGCCTATCTTGTACTTTCAGCTAATCCTGAACGTGCTGTAACTGTTCTTCTGTCCTCCCCCCAATTATTTCCTGTAAAAAATAACTTCCTTGCATCCATTCTCTTTTCTCTCTCTGTTTTTGAATCACATTGCTGAATGACTCATCCTGCCCCAGTAAATAGGTTAACCCTAGGAGAATGATGAAACTGCACGGTGACATGTGGATAAAGAGAGCTGTTGCTCGTGTGCTTTCCCTGCAGTTGCTGTTCTAGAGGTGTTGTGGTATCCAATACCAATTTCATCAGTTCTTAAACCATGAGGTGCTGCTGGAGGGAAAAGTCATCACCAGCCTCCTTTGGTTGTGCTGGTTTTGATCTAAAAGAAATATGTCTTAATGCAGTTCTGGATCAAATCCATAGTGTCCAAACCATGTACAATAAACCTGACACGAGCACACTTCACCCTTGTGCTTTGCAGCAGCAGCAAGAGTCAAATCAAGAGTTAGCAGTGACAAAATGAGGACTCCTGCCTTGTGTTCCTTAAGCTTCAGTCCATCAGCCCAATATTTCTGTATAGGTTTAGCCAAGTAATGTGGTTTATACAATGAACTCCATCACCTTCTGGTATAAGTTTTTGTGTATTTATTTATTATGTGCTCATTCTACTTGGAATATTTTACTTGGTCTCGTTGCATGTAAACTAAAGCTAAATACAAACTTCATCTTTTCTCAGTAACTCACTAACTATCAACCAGACAGAGCCAACTCCATGACTCAAACACGTGTCCCTTCCCTTGCAATTGCAGCCAAAACTCTCTGGCATCAGAGTGCTGCAGAATGAAAGTCATATCTAAATATATGTGAGCAGAAAGAAAGTCAGTTAAAAAAAGACTTTGTTATGGAAAGCTACTACAAACCAAATCCACGGTGGCCTGGAGTTCCTCATCACACCCAGGCTGATCTAGTTTTCCACTTTCAAGGTACTCTTCCCAGAGCAGCTGCTGACACTCGTGGAGGAGCTGCACACAGCCAGCTCAGCTCCCTGCAGCCCCTTTCTGCCTCCTCACTGGTGTCTAAACACACCTGAGGGGTTTGTCTGATAAAGCACAGGGGATTTATCACCATCCTAGCAAACAATAGTACAGGAGCTGTTGTTTCACGCTCCTGTAGCAGTGGCAGCACTGATACCCAGAGCCAGTCCTTGCTCAGGTCAGCTGGGAAGGACGTGGGCAGTGCCTGGCCCCAGGTGCCACCCTGAGCACCGTCCTTGGCTCTGCTTTCAGAGTCTGCAGTGCTCTGCACTGGGCAGGAAGAGTGTGCAGAGGTTGAGTTCCAGTGAGATCGACATAAAGAGAAACAGCCCAGTTTGCTGGGGTGCCTCTCCCAGCTCTGCTCCAAGTGTC
The DNA here is from genome assembly GCF_971803275.1 of Cyanistes caeruleus. Lineage (NCBI taxonomy): Eukaryota > Metazoa > Chordata > Aves > Passeriformes > Paridae > Cyanistes > Cyanistes caeruleus. Next base: position 1,284,346 of record NC_141716.1, on the reverse strand, counting down.
TGACACAGCCCCTCTAAACTCAGCTCAGGGAGCCTGAGGAGCTCCAGGGGCTGCCCACAGGCGTTTGCTGAAGCCTGGGGCAGGAGGAAAAGGGCATGAAATTGTTCCTGAAGGTGCCCTTTCTTCCTCCAGTCCCTGTGTAGGCAAGGTTTGCACCTGTCTTAGAATGGAGTGATGAAAAAAGGGATGGATAAGTACTGAAATCCATCGAGCAAACAGGAAATCACACTCTGGAGCAAAAGTTGCTCTTTGTCTTGCTGTTGCAGGCAGCAGCCCGGGATAGGAGCCCAGCTCAGGTGTGTGTGCATGTGTGTGTGTCCTGCAAACATCACACAGAGCCTGTTTCCTGGGTCATGGAAAACCTGAACTCACCGACTGCCAGCAAATCCCAACAGAGATCAGATGGATTAAATAACTGAGGGCACCCAGATGGCTCCCATCAGCCTGAGGACTCTTCCCTTCTGCTGCCTTTAGGGCAGCCTTTGGCAGCTGTTTGTGCAGGAGAACGTGGCTGGAATTCTCCTGCTGCCCAGGTGAGCTCAGCACCTCGTGGTGCTCTGAGCTCTGAAGGATCTCAAGTCCTGCCTGAGGACTCTAGAACACCCCTGTGGGGAATGTTTGCTCTCCTGCATCCACACACGGAGCAGAGGGGATCTGCTGGAGGGTGTAGCTCATCCTCTGGAGGTCATCATCCTCTCAGGCTGCTCTCTCTTAGCTAAGCAGGGATTATTTGAGTTCCATGAGTGTGATCTCACAGACTTTGTGCGTTTTTCAGCCCAAAGCAGATCTGACACAGGTCTGGTCCTTCAGGGATGCTTTGGCCAGGGCCACGTGGCAGGATGAGGACAGAGTGAGTCCCCCCATTCCCCTCTAGGTCAGGCTTTTTCCTGCCAGCTCTGAGGCTGTTGGTCTGTAGTGGCTGTTGATCTTTTCTAGAAGTACAGTGGCAATAATGAAAGTGCTTATAGAATCCTTAGCGTTTCTGAGGTGGTGGCACAGACAGATTTGTCTTTTGAGTACTTCCTTCCTGCTGGTTTTGATCTACAGTGCGTTTAGGGCATTGAATTTTTTTATAGCAGAAATGCTATCTTTATGTTTTGCTCTTTTCTTTCAGGCACACCCAGCTTCCTGTTAAACCTTTTGGGTAGGACAGTACCAAAGATACCAATTGTTTGATTTTTGCACCTCACCCTGGCACTGCACTGCAATATAAGGGAAGGACATTTAAATGTCATGAGTGCAATCCAGATCCTGTAAATCCACAGCAGTTCAGATATTGATTTCAGTTGGGACGGGCTTTAGCCAAAAATATGCATTTTATTTAGATTCTGTTTTCCATCAGATATCTGTATCATGTTGCTAAATCCATGGAAAGGTGCCAATGGGTTTGGAGTCTCTTGATACTCTTACAGCAAAAATGCATCCTGGGACTTGAGCTGCCACTTAGTTTGAGGTCAGCAGCCTCTTCCAAGAGTTTGCTTAATTAATGGAGATGGCCTGATTGCTGCTGGGCAGGAGGGCACTGAGGAGGTTCACAGCTCACACACAGCTCACACAGCCTCTGTGGGTTACAAGCAGGACAAGGCAGGAAAGTTGCAGGGTGCATCTCCTGGCATTATTTCAGTGAGGAGGAAACCCTGGTTTTGATGTGTAAATAAACCTTTATATCTGAGAATGTCTCAGTGATTATATGGCCCCGTTTTCCAGGAGAAAAAAAACCCTTTAATTGCTGTTGATTTCTAAACCAACCCCACACTCTTGCAGTATTTTCCCCAGCAGTTTGTTGGGCTTGGGCTCCTTGTGCCTGATGCACCCAAACTGGTGTTTCCCACACCCAAACTGGTGTTTCCCACACCCAAACTGGTGTTCCCAAACTGGTGTTTCCCACACCCAAACTGGTGTTTCCCAGTCCAGGAGTTGCTGTGCTCTGGTGTGCAAAAGCTGCTTTTCCAGGATGCAGAATATAAACTGGGCTGTGTACTGAGTGGGAGGTTCCAGGCTATGATACGTGGCTGCACAATCCTTGGGAGCCAAGTAAAATACTTCTTTTCTATATATAGTCACCTGAAACCCAGCAGCAAAGACACTTCTGAAGCTTGCACTTAAAACTTAGTTTTTAAGAAGCAATTTTTGCTCCTTAATATTGAAATTATTTTTTTTCTTATTATTTCCACATGGTTTTGCAGGAGTGTCAAATGCTTTCACTGTGAATTCCAAAGAAATCTAAAAAAGATTAGGAAATTAAAGGGAAAAAAAAAAGGCAGAAAATTTTAAATATTGCCTTTTCCTGAGGAAAATAATTCACCTTATTTGCATTTGAAGCAAAGACTGTAACTTTAATAATTTCTTTGCCCAGATCTTTCCTGTTCTGTACAATTAAGGCAAAGTCTGATTTTCACAGCCACTGTGGTTGGATCTCTCAGTTCAAAGGGACTGACTTTGGATCTGCCATAAATGTGTTGGATCTTACTTGGGCACGGGGCTGATGACAGTGAAAAAGTGAATTTTGTAAAAGGCAGTGAGGAGTCTGAGCTGACTCACAAGTCACAGGGACCCCCTGTGCCTCTGGAGTCTCACAGCAAATTATCAGCTTTTACTCTTTTGTCACCAGTTTAGGAGTGGACATCTTTGAATATTCATTTTTAGGTAATATCAGTTGTGAAAAGAGGGGGAAAAAAGTAAAATCTAATGCTGGATCTGAGCAAACAGAAAGGTCAGTGGTTAAGATCTGCCTTATGGGTTGTATATGCTGAAATGTCCTTTTATTAAATGATCCCACAAAATGAAAGAGTAGCTGAAAGCTGTAACATTTGGCCATGCAACATAGGTCAAAGGTTACCTTTTTTTCTCAAAAATGGTTTTGCAAATCTTTTTCAGAGCTGATAGATACACACCTTAGCTGGATACAAAACATTATATGAAAAAGAATGACTGTGATCTTTGATCCAAGCAATCAAAAAGAAAGGTAATTGGTATTTTTCTGCCTTTTCTCCAGCTGTGTGTTTCTCTTAACCTTTATTTATTTATTTTTTCAATTAAAAAGCTATGCCCCTTTTTATTTGGCGTAGAGGGTTTAAAACATTTAATTTTATTTAATTTATTTATTTATTTTCCATTCTTTTTCTTCCCCACCTGTGTAGCACAGAGCTGTCCTGAGGGCAGGGAAGGAGAGGTGGGGCTGTGCATGCTGGGCTGAAGCATCCCAAGGATCCCATTTATCCCAGCAGGGCAGGACCTGGCTGGCTCTGAGGGCACTCTGCAAACCCAGCCTGAGCTTTTCCCCACCAGCTCCTGCCCAGGGGTTTGCTTTGCATGTCAGAATTCCTCCTGGGCAGGGCAGGACGTGGAATATTGCAGGGAGGAGCTGCTGGGGCTGAGCTTTGCCTGCTCTGAGGAGCCCCTCACTGCTGGAGGATCCCCAGAGGGCACTGCCAGAGGTGGGAACATCCCTGGCACCCCTGTTATCCAGGGGATCTGTGTGACTGTCCTGAGGGGCACTGCCACAGCATCCCTGTTATCCAGGGGATCTGTGGGACTGTCCCAGGGTCACTGCCACAGCATCCCTGTTATCCTTGGGATCTGTGGGACTGTCCCAGGGTCACTGTCACAGCATCCCTGTTATCCTTGGGATCTGTGGGACTGTCCCAGGGTCACTGTCACAGCATCCCTGTTATCCAGGGGATCTGTGGGACTGTCCCAGGGTCACTGCCACAGCATCCCTGTTATCCTTGGGATCTGTGGGATTGTCCCAGGGTCACTGTCACAGCATCCCTGTTATCCTTGGGATCTGTGGGATTGTCCCAGGGTCACTGTCACAGCATCCCTGTTATCCTTGGGATCCATGGGATTGTCCCAGGGTCACTGTCACAGCATCCCTGTTATCCAGGGGATCCGTGGGACTGTCCCAGGGTCACTGTCACAGCATCCCTGTTATCCAGGGGATCTGTGGGATTGTCCCAGGGTCACTGTCACAGCATCCCTGTTATCCAGGGGATGTGGGGTGGCAGAGGGGTGTGAGTGTGGCAGCTCCAGGGTGGCACTGCCCCTCTGAGGGGCTCCTTGGTCCCTGGAGTGCTGGGACACACGGGAGGCTCCGGGAGCACACCCCACGCTCCAGCTGAGGGGGTGAGCCCTGGCTGGTGCCCACCACAGGGACCCCCACAATTCCAGCAGCCCCACTGCAGGCTGTGACAGAGGACACGCTGAAGGGTGCTCAGCCAGGCATTTTCCCAGCCTGGATGGCTGATGGCAGCTGTAATTTCAATATCTTCTTTATGATTTAATCTTTCATTATCTTTGCGTGTGTGCTTGTGGCCTCAGTTCTCTCTCATTAAAGGGATCAATAGTGGTGTGCTCCAGAGCAACCAGTGCCAGACACCTTAAATGTCACATAATCTCCATTTCCTCCCAGCTAGAAGTGAGCAAATGAGAGCTGATACTTGAGATACGTTTTAACCACACTGCCAAAAAGAGATAGCTGGAGTTCAGAGCAGCAGGCTCGGCACAGCTCTGGGCTTCCTCTGAGGTTTAGACACAGCTCAGGTTGCTGATTTAGTTCAGCTTCTGTTGAAAGCCAGGTCTCTTGGATTCCACCTGGGCTGGGCTGCCAGGTCTGGAGCAGATCCCCAGAGATGTGTGAGGCTTGGGCTGGGGGTGATTCCAGGCCTGGAGAGCGAGCCGTGCCTCGGGTCCCATTCCTGGAATGCACATTCTGACTGGATTTAGGCTGCAGGTTCCCGTGCTGGGACAGGCATTGACACACATCAGTGATGCCCAGCTTAACCCACACCTCACACTCCCCCCACCACCTGGATTTGGGTGAAATTCAGGGTGGCTGTGGGACATTCAGGCCAGCTGATGGCAGGGAGCTGTTGTCATTCAGGTTCTTAGAAAACACCCGATTTTGCAGGTGGCAGAGCTGGCAGGGAGCAGTGCTGGCTGTGCCTGTCCGGGGGGTTCATGCTTCAGACTGTTCCCCTGCAGCTTTTGAGCCCTGTTCAGGCTGCAGCCCCCGTAACCTCAGCCCACAGGAGCCAGTGCTGACCTCAGGGGAGGGAAAGTGAAGTGTGCAGGCTGAGTCAGCTCTTCACCACAGCATCCAACCTGCCCCAACAACCAAACCCAGACCCCTCAGAGCCTCTGCACTGAGCTCCATTTAATTATCTGCTCACATTAATAGTTAACCCTTCCCAGATGCAGATGACTGTTGGCTCTGAGATGTCCATGGGTGTATTAGATAAAAGGAATAGATAAAACTCGTGGTACTTTTGGTAGCCCAAACAAACCTGTTGATAAATAAATGTCCTGCAGCCTCAGCCCACTTGTTTCTGGAGAGGAAATGACCCTCTCTGAGAGTGGGTGCCCACTTCTTTTACCTCACTGCTATTTTTAGCCGGGGCTGTGAAAACTTTCCATTGAGACCTGCTCCTGTCATTTCCTGGGCAGAGCAGGCAGGAAGCTGTGAGTGAGCACAGGAGGTTCTGCTTAGAGTGGACCAACCTCCCCTCCCTCTGGCTGCTGCCTCTCACTGCAGAGCAGCCCTCACCCAACACCCAGATGTTCTTCCTTTGCCACAGCTCACCCCAAAGCCGTGCCAGGTAGGATGCTGGGCAGCAGGAGAGGGCAGAAGTTCTGCTTGTCTTGCCCAAATCATCCCCAGAAAACACCAGTTCTGCTTCAAACCAGGCATTTCCCAGCTGGAATTAGAGAGAGCTGTTACTGGTGGGATTTTTGATGGAGTTCCTGGAGTACCCCCACATCCAGGAGCAACATGGAGCTCTGAAAAAATACAGATTTTATTTGTAAATAAATATGCGTGCTGAGAGGAAGGAGGTTTCAAACCATGAATTGTAACTATTGTAACTATTAAAAACTAATTCATGTGTTCCCCTTCCCAGAGACTTGCCAGGTTTTCTAGATAGGGGGAAGTAGTGAAATACTGTGTTAATTAATACTATGTTAATTAATGTTTGTAATAAGCATTTATTAGAAATGGGATAGAATATAGAAGAGTCTGAGAGCTGCAAACCTGAGGATTAATCAGTCTTGGGTGAGGTCTAGCTTTGCTTTGAGTTAGTCCCTATTTCAGCCCTTAAATGTCAACAGGGAGAAGTCATTTAGATCTGGGTCTGAAACCTGGAAAATTTAGTTTTCTGGTTTTAAGGTAAATTTGTCAGAGTAACTGACAATGATGAATACAGCATCAAGGAGCTGCAGGTGACATGGAGCCCCAGAAAAGGCAGTTCTGGAGTTCTGCATCAAAATGTTCATGGTTTAGGTCTCCTCTAATGAAAGTGCAGAGATTTCTGCATTAAATTCTAGGGAGCACCTAAATTCTAGAGAGAGAGTTGCTGTTCCAGGAGATGCCAAAGGGTGCTTTAGGCAGGTGAGTGTGAAAAGTTGCCAGGAGAGATTGGCTGTTGTAAGTGAAGTGATATTGTTCTGATTTTTAAACAGACAGCAAAGTTTTTCAGTGTCTTCTCTTGAGCTTTATTAACAAGCCTGTCCCAGCCTCTCCCGGTACCCTGGTGCTGCATGCAACTTGTTTGTGCTACAGTCTGCAAATAAATGATAATAAAGATGTAAAGCAGGTAGAATCTAGAGTGGGATTAAAAAATACCAAACATAAACCACCCAAATGCAAGCTTTTTCACCTGAATTGCAGTCTCTGTGTTTTCATCACTATTATTTCCTCCAAACCTGGCCTTTTTCAAATGTTTTTCTTTCAGCCTAGTGCAATGTTCAGATGCTTAGATAGCTAGAGATGTTTCTTTCTGTTTCTGCCTGGGGAAAGGGCAGTGTCTGTGGCAGAGGGAGTGTGTGTGAGGGATGTGGCAGGTCCTGGGCACGTGCTGCAGCCTCTCTGTTTTATGGCACCTGAAGCACACTGAATGCAGTGAAACAAAAATACAATGAAACACACCCTCTCCTTCCCCCTGGCCTTCCAAAAATGTGGGACCTGGGCAGACAGGACCATTTAGATTTTAATAAAATTAAACTATGAATGCAGAGGGGATGTTTTCAGCTCGACTGCCCAAGAATTGCTTTTACTTTTTACTTGTCGTGATGTTGGAAGTGCTTTAATGTTTCCTCCTCTTTCTTTTATTTCCCAGTTAACGAAATTATCAGGAAGGAATTTTCTGGACTCCCTGCCAGAAGTCAGACATAGAAGAAGAGATTTGTGAGACAACTTTTACCGAATCCTTCCATAAGTGACCTCTTAGATCCTTCCAGTGCCCCTGCAACCTCTGGCTTCCTTTGCAGTTCATCTCCAGGCAGAGACTCAGCGCAAGGAACAATGAATTGGCACCAAGTGACAGCCTTGGCTGAGCAACTCGCCACCTCTGTCTGTAAACACCACGAAGGACACCCTTCCTTTCATCCAGAGATCACATTGTTCTCCTGGAACAGAGCATCTGTCTGAGGAAACACTCCAGCCTGCTGCAAACCCTCTGTCTGTGCGTCCATCCATCGGGACCATCACCCGTGCCCCGCGCAGGGCTCAGAGCCCGGGGTGGACACGGGGGTGGGAAAAGGGGAACACAGAGTGATATATTCCATGGAGGAGTGCCAGCACCCTGCAGGTCACCAGCAGTGACTGGCCCTCCAGGTATCCAAACCCTCCTGAGAAATGTCATTGTTGTAGGGAGCTGAGGCAGCCCAAGCTCAGCCTGCATCCAGTCTGGGATCAAAAGCCAGTTTGCTCTGAGCACTGTGATTGGTATTTCAAACAGGAGATGTCAGCTGAATCCAAGAGTTTTCTTCGCTTTTCCCATCAGACTGGATGGGAATTTGAAGGAGAGGGATTCTCATATCCAACCAGTGAAAAGAGCAAATCAGCAGTTGCAATGCCTGTCCCAAAGTAAAATAAACCCAGGTAAAACAGAGATTAATATATAGGAGTCACAGTAAATCCAAAGATTTTATGATTGATCCTTTTTAGTATTTAGGCAGTGTATGAACACATCTTCGATATTTTCTAACAAATTGTTGCTGTTTCTTTTCATGTAGAACCTGCTCTTGGCTCATAACTTGTCTCATTTAGCAGCTGGAACATTTACTCACCCAAGCTGCAGGGGAAAATAAGTGCATCTTACAGAAGCCATACATTCCAGAGAAAATATACACTTATTCATATTCACCTGGCCTCTTTAGCTTTGCAAAGCTACCAGCAATTCCTGGAAAGGTTAAATTTCCATGGGAGGTTTTATTTTGTTAGGTTTTGCTTCGTGTGTTCGAATATCCTGTCCTGACTCCTGCTTAGCACATTCCAGGTAACCACTGCCACCTGCAGCTACAAGTTAGAATATTTAGGGGAGTCAGGGCCTCCTCAGTGGGATAAAAAGGCTTCCTGAGTGGGTAATCAGTGTACAGAACAAGATAACCATAATGTTTTAGGAATTACATAGTAGTCTTTCCTGGTTCTATAAATAAGGAATGCTGATATTTTCAGGAATGCAGAGCCTGAGCTCTGCTGTAGAAAGCACAGTGAAACTAATCCAGTTTTCAGTTGTGTCACAGTAAATTTTGTAGAATACCAGCATGTCCAGTGCTCACAGCAGGAATTAGAGGATGGGAACACAGCAGAGCAAAATTGGTTCCCCGATGTCTCAAGATTTTGCACAGTCCCTGCAGAGCACGTGCTTGGTCCAACAAAAATCTCTTCAGGACTATCAGGAAGAATGTCTTTTCTGCCACTAAAAACTGGTGCTTAAACTCTGCAAGGTCTTGGGGTTTTAGAGTGGGAGACAGAAGCATTAGGTTCTTCAGAACGCCTGACCTGGGGCTCAACTCAAATCTGGCTCTTGAACAGAAATCTGAATTCCACAAGAGCAGCTCTGAAACTCCAGATTCAGCCCAGCTCAGATCCAGAAGCAGAGCAGAGCCCTGCAGGTCCCAGCCTGGCATTAATGGCACACCCTGGCTTCTACTTCTGCTTTGTGAGCTTCCAATCTTCCACCCCAAAACCAGTTCCCTGTACCCCAACCCCCAGAACTCCCGGGGTGCCCCGGTGCCCTCCCCAGTGCCCTGCAGAGTCCAAGCCTCAGCCCCGACCTGCAGAGGTGAAAATGGCTTTTTTTAATTGCTGACTTTCACAGAAACCAAACGGAGGCCCAGCCTTGCAGAAGAGGGGAATTGCTGTGAGGCAGCACTCAGTAGGGCTCAGACTGGCTCACACGCCTCAGAAAGCTATTTGGGATTGTTAGAAGCTGTCAGGGAGCCAGAATCTGACACATATTAAGGGTTTTTTTAGTGCAGTCTGATGAATTGGACAATTCTGACATATTCTAAAGGCCAAAAGTTGCCTGTCAGAAGTTCTCTGCTATAGCTGAGTAAAAGAACAGACCAAATGCATCTCCGAGTTTCACACTTGGATGTTTCCAATGTTTTCCATGATCCAACCTGTAAAGTATAGGAGAAATTTAAAAAACAACCCAAAACCCCATCCACAGAGAAAAAAAAAAATTCCTCAGATTACTGGCAGAACCTTCTCTCTTGCTGGATTTTAAATAGAAGCTCAGAGAAGCCCCAGGAAGGGCTTTTCAGATCTGTGATGTGCTGCTGCTGCTGCTCTGGTGACTGCAGCAACTGCTCATCCATTTAGGAGAATTATTGTCTGAATGTTTATTTATAGATATTATCAGTTTAGAAAAGAGGGGGGAAGTAAAATCTAGTGCTGGATCTGAGCTAAGAAAAAGGTCAATGTTTAAGTTCTGCCTTCTAGATTCTGAAATGTCCTTTTAATAAATTAACCCCCAGAAGGAAGGAAAAATAAAACCTTGGCTTTGGAGCAAAGGCTGCACAGGAGGGAGCCAGGCAGGCAAAGCCCTGCAGTGCTGCACCCAGGAGAGCTCTGCAACCAAAATACACGAGATTTCCACTGTGCTTATGTGTTCTTCAGGCACTTTGCTATAGAAGAGGTTGGATTTATTTTGAGGAGTTGTTTTTTTTTGGTTTGGTTTTTTTTTTTTTTGTTGTTGTTTTTTTGTTGTTGTTGTTTGGTTGGGGTTTTTTTTTAAGAGTTTTTTTATTTTTGGGGGGCTGATTTTTTTTTTTGGGGGTTCTTTTTGGGAGGAAGAGGTTTTTTATGTGCTACAGGTGCTCCAGCCATGCTTGCATTGACTGTATTCCTCCCTCACCTCTCATGCATAGGTATTAATCTGTGTACAAATACAGTGTACAACGTAATTTATAAATACACCCCCACAGAAAGCGACTGTTTCCAAGGGCTGGTAGTGACAGGACAAGTTGGGAATGGCTTCAAACTGACAGAGAGTAGTTTTCAATCAGAAATTAGGATAAAGATCCTCCCTGGGAGGGTGGGGAGGCGCTGGGCTGGAATTCCCAGACCCCTGGCAGTGCCCAAGGCCAGGCTGGCCAGGGCTGGGAGCCCCTGGGGCAGTGGGAGCTGTCCCTGCCAGGGCTGGGGTGGCACTGGGTGAGGTCCCTGCCAGCCCAGCCATGCCCTGCTCTCTGTGGGTGTGTGATTTTATCTGCATAAAAATGAAATGAACAATTACAGAGCTGGGTCCCTCCTGTGCCGGCTCCCAGCGCTTGAGCAGCTCCGTGTGGAGGCTTCACCCCGTGTATTCTGTATTTTAGGGGCTCAGCCACAGCTGCCCGAGCTCAAGCTGTGCTGCCTCATCTGCTTTTCCATGCAACAGCAATTAAATAATTCAGCTTCAGCCAACTTTGTATTTATTTCCGGAGAAAAGGAGCATCCTCAGACATAGCGCTGTGCATTGTTGTCTCTAAAAAGGAAACTGGTATGTTAAAATTATATAGCTAGGCTGAAGGATTTCAATATATACAGTACTAAATTATTTCCTGTTCTTGCTGAGCAGTGTTTTTCCAGTATTAGTATTTCTGTTACTTAATACAACTTTCTCTCCGTAGAAGCACGAGCTTAACCTTGGAAGAGTTAATAGCATTTTGTGAGCAATTTGTTCTCACTTTATCTGGAAGATAGCCATATTTGCACATGAGGAAATTCTGTCTTTCCTCAGTTATCTGAATGTTTCACCACAGTGCCTTCCTGCCATTGTACCAAAGGCCTACAAATATCTTGTCTGCAGGGTGAACGACTCCAATGCATTTTCCATCAAAGCTGCACCATGTGAAGTTCATGGGGCACCTTGGAACTCAAAAGTTCATCTCTTTTTATTTGTCTTGTGTGTGTGTGTGTGTGTGTGTGAGAATTTTTTTTCAACTTCCATTTTTCCATCCGAGCTTTGGCTGCGAATACAGGATGAGCTTCTATAAACTTCTGCATCAAATATACGTAGAATAAAAATCATCATTCATGATATGTAAACAGTCTGAGAGTGGAATGGGAGTGGGCAGATATCAGGAAGATATTTTTTTTTTGTCAGTTACGAGTGTTGGAAGGCGAGTTTGCCAGGAGAGGAGTTGCTTGTGAAGATACAATGAAATACAAAGTCCTGGTTTGGTTTTTCTCCATGAGAATGAGCAAAATGTAAGATCTGAGCAACAGCAGTGGAGTGAAAGTGTCTCGTGTATGTTGTTTTTATTGGGAGAAAGAATGTAGAAGAGTCATGGGTTTTGCACTTGCTTTATTTGTATCCATGTAAATATGTATTCCCATTCCCCTGTAGGAATACAGCGTTTCCTGAATGTAGAGGAGTCCCAAAACCAGCACTATGTTATTCTCTATTGTATAAAAAGCTGCTGCTTCATAACATATCTAAACCAGTTCTCAAAGTAGCTAGCATGTTTTTAAAGTGTATTTCCTAGTCCATATCCTTATACCAAAAGTGACTGTGCTTTTGGTCTGACCAAATATGCAACAACTTTTGGATTAAGGTTTGTATTTATAAAGGGTCAGTTTTCATTTTCTGAATGCCTTACTTTTCTATGCAATTGTTGTTGAATTGTTGTTGTCCTAAAAAAAGATGTATTTGATAAATTTCCCAAAGACTTCAAAGACAGCTTTAAACGCTTAAGGAATATGTTTCTAAATATTTCAATCTGACTTTTCCCCCTGCATTTCTTTCCAAATTGCTACTTAATAGGGAACAATGATCTGCCAGATGGGACTCGAGAAAACGACTGTCTTCATTTCAAATCTTAAACTGATTCAGATCCTCATAATTTTTGCACCACTTAAAATCATCTGACATTCCAGTTTAGCTGCAATTCTGAGTGTTTGTTATTTATGTTCCATATTCCTGTGAAATAGGAAGAGATGCCACTGCTGGGTCTCAGTGGGGTGAATTGTAAAATTCTCCAGAAATCAACTCTTTTCCTCATCATTTACATTGCAGTGGTTTCCTAACTCTGCCATCACACTTGGAAGGTTGTGATTCTTTATTCATATAAATAATCCACCTTTTACAACGTTTGGCACCAGGTTGGCACCTGTATCTTTAATACCTGCTGTGTTGCAATGCAGGGCTCACAGCTGATACCAACCCAACTTCCAGCCAGTGTCCAACCCACTCTGCTCTGTTTCAGGTTTGTTTAGCCATTCTCATTCTTTCAGGGGTACAAAAATATAAATTAGAACCTGCACATTGCAGTAGTAAACTTTGCCTAAAGGTGCTGATGCTGTAAAAGATGATCTCGAATGCAGAGTTACCTGGGGGGGGTTGAGTTTCCTTCTGTAACTCCTAAAATAGCAACATTGGGTAGAAAGCTCCAGAAGGACTGAGTCTCAGAAATGAATGAAGTCTGTAAAAGCCAGGACTCGCAGATGTGCTGTTGGATCCAGCAGTTACTGCAGGATGGCCCCTGCTCTGAGCAGGGACTGTCCTGGCGTGCTGGTGCCACCTGGGCACAGAGAATCTCACCAGTGCTGGCCTGCCTGGCACTCACATTTTTGTCTGAGTGTGTAATTGTGAAATGATTCCCCCCAAAGTCCAGCCCTCCCTGCCCTGGATGTTCCAGTCAAGCCATATTTTAACAGACACACGAGTGAGCCCTTGTCACTCACATCATCCTAACAGATGTCTTTTGAATCAAATTGTTTGTTCAAAAACCAAACTTCTCATCATTGAAAAGGGGTTTTTATATCATTCACATTCCTACAACAATGTTGTTAACCTCCAATGTAATGATTTTTTGCTATCTGTAAAGTATTTTTATATATTGCCTGTACTATGGTAGATTAGCAATAAATGAAAGGGCATCATCTGCTGCAAGAGTGTTTGGTCTGTTCTTAAATACCTTTAGGTAAATACTTTTAAAATAAATACTAAATATATAAATATATATATATATAAATATATAAATAATTACTGAATACTTTAGTGCCTTTAAATACCTTTAGTGCCTTTGATAAATGAATATCAGGGGGCTGAGTCACCCTTGTTGTCCTTGTCACCCTCAGGATGACAGTCAGATGCTCAGGAATGGGTTGTGTGAAAGGACTGCAGAGCGTGTTCATCATTAAATGTTCATCATTAAAGAGCTGCCCAGCTCCCCTTTGGGTCAGGATCCCACCCAGGCCCTGTGGATGAGACTGAGTCACACTGAGACTTCTCCATTTCCTCTTGCTGTTTTCCCTCTTTTCATTTTCTATTCCCAGCTCCCCAGTAAAGAGCCCTGGACAGCCCACACCAGCAGGTACTGCAGAGCCTTGACCTTAACAAAGCAGTCATTTCCAGCTATGTAAATGTCCTTCTGCATCAGTAGATGCTGTTTTAGGGACTGGGGATGGACTCCATTTCACTTTTTTTCATCTAAATCTTCATATTCTGCATTTCTCTGCTGGAGACACTAAAAGAGACATTTTCATACTGCTGTGCTGGAGGGATGCCCAGAGCCCATTATGGCCCAGTGAGAGCCGAGTTTATACAGTTCAATTAAAGACATTTACCTTAACAAAATCAATATTATCCTTTGCACTTAAACCCAGAGAATTCAAACCATATCCCATGCATTTGTTGGCCAAGGAGCAAGTGTTTTTTCTTGCTTATTCACAAAAGCCTCAGAGCAGGGGCCATGTGGAAGTTCTTAACTCCCAAACCCTGCACAAAGGCTGGGAGCCTCCTGAACCAGACAGGCTTCGCCAACAAAGAAGCTGTTACTGGCTAGGAGAGAACATTTTATGATGAGCAAATATATGGCACACAGGATTTTAGCTTTATTCAGCAACAGGAAAATTTAAGTAACTTAACCTGGAAATTCCACAGCTATGGTCTGAGAACTTGAGCACCTGACCCGATCCTCTGGATTTAATTTACGTCTTGGGGCCGAATTAAAGGACTACAACAGTACCCCAGATTTTTCATCTTAACGGGAAATTTCCTGGATTTTGTAGACTTAACTCGCTCTTTTGTAACCCTTCAACATAGCTGACTTCTCTCCCAGTTTTCAGGGTAGCAGCAAGGAAGAAAAATCCATGTTTCTAATGAACATCTGGGTCTCGTATGAGCACTCGCGTGCTCCGCCGTGTAAATACGCGATTTACAGCTTCTTTTTCTTTTCTGAAATACAAATGTAATTTAGCCAATTTAAGGAGCTGCCTTTCAGCTTCAGGGCAGATTCTTTTCTCAATACATCATCACTGGCTTGCTCAGGTGGCCAGGCTCAACTGGGCTGCTCCAAGGGAGCTTCCTAGGGAAGAGGAGCTCCCACCCATCACCATCCTCACCTTCCCTGTGCGTTATTTGGACTGGCTGCTCCTCTGAGCTCAGCATCTCCTGGTGTGGAGAGGCCTGAATTAAGTTTATTCAGGGAAGGTAAAGCCATAGCAGAGGATTTGAGCTCCTACAGACCCAAAGGATGAAACTGCACAGAAAATTGCTGAGGTTGTGAGGGATCACTTACCCTAAAATCCTGGGAGAGGGAGGTGGGAGAGGCTGGCAGGAGCTGCACAGGAGCAGGGCACAGGCAGGCACCAGAGGTGACTGCAGCACAAAGGCACCTCTCTGTTCCACAGACCAAAGTGCAGCCACCAAAATAAAGCCATTACCTGCTGCTCACACACTCACAAGGATGGATTTCCCTGGGTTGCTGCAGCACAGGGTGGCAGTGCCATCTGCAGGGAGTTGAGCTCTGCTGGTCCCCGGCCTGGAGCCCACCTGAGAGAGCCCAGGGGACAGCAGGGGTGGCCTGGCCATGGCAGAGCCTGGGGACAGGGGCTGGCACTGGCAGGGACCCTCGCTGTGCCCTGCTCAGAGCCTGCTCCCTTCAGTGTCCCACTTCCTCATCCCTGTGCAATCCCAGCTCTCCCTCTCGGGTCCCTGAGCTGTACTAAGCGAATGGTCCTCACTCTGCACATCAGCAGACACAGACTGACCTGCTGAGAGGGTCAGGCCAGTGTTTGCCCAAACCTTTTTCTTCTCACTGAGCTGTTAAAAGACGAAAGGGGCGATAGGGAGAGGAGTTCATCACACAAAGTGTATTTCTTGGTTGCTGAGAGACTTCAAATCTCCCTAATGAATAAACACAGCACACTTAATTTTGTTTATGAAAACAGACTTCTTGTGATGGCAGAAAGCATGAGTCAGTGCCCTGGGTGAGGGGAGAGCAGCAGCTGGAGACACTCACTGAGGAGCAACGCCTCGGAAAGCAGAGCAGCTCTCCTCTCCACGCTGCCAAGAGATGCAATTTCTGCTCTAACACAAACCACCAGGACACAGGGAGTGGGAGAAGGATTCCTCCTGACCTGGCAGTTGGCTGCTGAGCAAATCCTGCCATGAAAAGTGCAGGTCCCTGGAGGAGCAGGGGACGCTGCAGGCCCTGAGCCCAGCTCAGCGCAGCCCCAGGACGCTCCTGCTCAGCTCAGCTGGGCTGGCTTTGGGCTCTGGTCACAGCACTGGCCCCTCACTGAAACCAGCAGAGCCACGAGGGAAGGGGGAGAGCAGAGACCCTGGAGGAGGAATTGCTGGCTCCATTGGACGTTCCCCATTCACCCCTCCCTGTGTTTGGCAT
This sequence comes from Cyanistes caeruleus, assembly GCF_971803275.1. Classification (NCBI taxonomy): domain Eukaryota; kingdom Metazoa; phylum Chordata; class Aves; order Passeriformes; family Paridae; genus Cyanistes; species Cyanistes caeruleus. The sequence continues at coordinate 1,268,449 of NC_141716.1, read as the reverse complement.
TCCTTCTGCACGGGCAGAATGAGCTGAGTGGGATCTGAAGCTGTTCCCACGGCTTCCCGGCCTGCTGAGGGCCTGAGGCAGCAGGAGCATCATTTCCTTGAGCTGGTTTTGCTGTCTAACAAATGTCTCCCCACTGGATTCACTTCCCAAATCCCATCTCCCAAAGGGGCCTCGGGTGTCCAGAGCCCCTGAGGAGCCAGAGCTGTGTCTGTGGCATTGCCACTGCCACCAGCCTGGCCCCTTCCTCTGCTCCAAAAACATCCCCAGCCCTCACTGTGGGCCTGCTGCTCCCTTCCCCAGCTGCCCTGATCAAATCTGCCCCGGCAGCACGAGGGGTGAAGGATTCTGAGCAAGGATCCCAGCCAGAGATGGGGACAGAGCCCCTTTGTGTGCAGGGGGTAACACACAGGGCTCTGTTCAAACAGAACACCAGCCAGACACCAGCTCAATGCTTTTCCTTCCTTCCTTAAAAAAGAATTTTTAAAAAGGAGCCCGTTTTTTGGAAGGCCAAGAATGGAGGAAGGAAAGAAATTTCAATTAAAAACCTTAAATTTCAATTAAGAACCTTAAATAGCTACAATTGCTCATCTTATATTGGTAATGCCACCACATACAGCAGAGGACACAGGCCAAGCTATCCCAGCTCCCTAAAAATGTCCCACAGAGACTGAAACAAGTAGAGGTGTAAAATTCTGTGTAGAATTCCAGTTTCCACGTAAGGAAAAGAGGAGCCTGTCCCTGGAGTTACAATCTTTGATGGCAAAAAGACAATGAACCAGAAAGGAATGATGGATTTTAGCTTGTCCAATACCAAGGGCCCTTCTAAGCTTTTGCCATGCAGCAGAAAGAAGTGTGGGCCCCTGGGCTTTGCTCTACAAGCACACAGTCATTATTTTCAGATATTTAAACCAGTTCTGACAGGCCAAACTATTGCCTGTCACACCTGCTGGCAGAGCAAGGCTGGGACTTGTGGATTTTCATCACTAAAAATGTACCTTTAGCCAAAAAATCACCAGCTATAGAAAATATAAATCACCAGCTACAGAATAAGGACAATAATAATAAAAAAGGAGTGTAACTTCAGCAGACTGAAAGGTCACATTTATGCAGGGTAAAATGGTGTGTGGGATGCCAGGAATTGCCCTGGGCTGTGTGGGTCAGGGTGTGTAATACACAGGCCAGGTGACCAAGGGGGATTTTCCCACTGATTTTGCAGCAGCTCCCATGAAAACACAGGTACAAAGCAGGGAGGTGTGAGTGTGAATGGCTCACAGAACCTCTGCTGTGCTCCACGGAGGGGATTTACCTGTTCTGGAATTTCTTTGTCAGTGTGATTGATGTGCTCCCCACCTGGGGAAAACTCTCCTTCCAGGGGGTTTTCCAACAGGAACTGTATGCTCCACTTAAAGAATTATTTTCAAGTTGTGTTAAGTATCAAATGAAGCCCTGGATAAACCAAGGCCAGCAAGCAGCACCAGAAACCCTTCTGCAGCCGGTGTTAGTTCCAGGCCAGTGTTTCTGTTACTGCAATTCACAGAGAAATTGCCATAAAAGACTGAAAACTCTGTGATCCAAGACCTTCTGTTGTTTTTCTTTTTGGTACCAGATTTGTCCCCTAAAGCTTAAGATGGCTAAATCACAGATGGATCCTTTTCCAGCTCCTTTGAAGTTCCTGATTAAACAGTGACTTTTCATGGATCTTCAGTACAAAGCCAATTCCTCATCTGCCACAACAGCACAAATGGAAGAGGATGTGACACCAGCCCAAACATAGTGCCAGAAGTTTCATATAAAACCTGGGACAATTCCTCCTCTGGTTCTGACAGAAGTCAAACTTTTCAGGTTCCCTGGCTCCAGAGGATGGAGCAGAGGCAGCACCTCCCCTGGAGCATCCCTGGTACCTTAAGGACCACTGCATTTCCCATTTTGCTGTGCCCCTGGTCCAGAAAGGCCTTGGGCCTTCTTAACAAACAGATACTGCTAAAAACAAACCATGGTGAATAACAATTTCCCCATAAGATCCATGTGAAATACTCTATATCCAAAAGTACTTATAATTCAGGGGGAAAAAAAAAAAATGTATTAAAAACTAATTCTGTGGTACTGAAGTTGGCTCAAACCAGCCCCCTTAAAACAAACAAAAAACCCTCCCTGAGCACTGTAGATTAGTTGGCTTTTCACCAAGCAGCTCTGATTGAAAATCAAAGGCAGATGTGAGGGGAAGAGCAGCAGTTCCAGCTCTCCCAGCAGCGCCTGTCGCTGGCACGCTCCCCAAAATCTCCCAGCAAACTGGTACGGGCTGGGCCCCGTGGCCAGCGTGGCCATTCCATGGCCAGAGCCTTCCTGCTGTCCCTGCCCACACAGCCAGAGCAGGACTGAGGCAAAGGACTGACGAGGGGAAGCTGAGACTCCTCACATCTGTGTGCAGCTCAGCGAGAGGAGCTGGGGTTCATCCCCTCCTCGAGGATGGGCAGAGCGAGCAGGAACTGCAGCAGGCTGGGCAAGAGGAGCACTGGGCAGCTCTGAACTCCTCCAAAAGAGAGCTGAAGAGGAAAGAGACAGTGTGATGATAAAAGAGGTTTTGTGCTGTGCTGGCAGAGGAGCAGAATTGATGATGGGATGAGTCAGTTCCCTCTCCAGCATTAACAACCCTCAACATCCCTCTCTTCCAAAAGCAGCCTCTGTTCGAGGTCCCCAGCTCCAACATCATCCTTGGGACAGGGATCTGTCTTCTCTCAAACTCAACTCTTCTTCTGGGGGAAGAGCAAACCACCAGAGCACCACGACAAAAGGTTCCAGGGCCCAGAGCTGCCTCTGGGCAGGGAGAACATTCTGGGTCACAACACATCCCATCTGAATGATCCTATTCACAGCCCTAATTCCAGCCCCTTCCAGCCTGCCCTACCCAGGAACACTGGGAGAACTGAACCTGGAAATCAGATCCACTTCCACATGCAGAACTGAACTTTGCAGGATCCTTTTGTTTTTTGGAAGTTCTCCCACGGGGAACGCTCCCCTGCACTCCCCAGCACTCCCTGCTGCAGGCCTGCAGTGCCAGCACACCAGTGACACTTGGGCTCTTGGCAAAAGATGTGCAAGATGACTCAGAGAGCTGCTCAGCAGCAGCAGTAAAAATTCCCCTTGAAGTGTCCCACAAAAGCAGAGAGAGGAGGTAACCCTCTGCTCAGTTGTTTCTCTCTGGACAGTGAAATCCTGGAATATCTCTGCAATATTGGGCAGCAGTGTGTGAGCCTGCATTAACAGAGAGCCTCAGGAGCATTCATTTTACTCATTTGGTCCTTTTCTCTATAACAAAATAATCTGAGAATGGCAATTAAAATAGAATTTTAATTAAAATTAATTATAATTAAATTAATTAGAATTAAATGCCATTAAAATAGAGAAGGTGGAAAAAAGATCCTTGCTAAGAAACCATTCACCAGCATGGCCACAGATAAAAGATCAGTTCTGCTTCATGACTCATCTCTGAATCTATAGTGATTTAAATACTCAAGTACTTTGAATTTTATGTGGCCACAATAAATAGCAACAGGCAATTGAATTCACATCCTCAGTGTGCAATACTTGGTTAAGGGATGCTCTCCACCATCTGCTCTCTCTTCCCCCCTTCTCTTATTCCTGCAGCATCTTGGATTTCTACCTCCTTTTTCTCCCAAGAGAGCACAGAACCCTGAAAAGCACTCCCAACAACCATCTTGAAAGAAATGAGGAAATAGTCCACAAATCTTTACAGGAACAGCTTTCATACTCTTTACACCCTTTCACCTGCAGACTTTGGGCACTGGAGGCAGGATCTCAGTGGGCTACAGCCCATGTTGGTCCTTCTTCCAGCAAGAAAACACGCTGGCTTCACTCAGCAGAACAATAAATAATAATAAATAAATTAATAACAACAGAAACTGCTCTAACATTGCACAATAATCCATGCTGGAGTGGAAGCCCTGCACGCACAGCCCTGTGTTTGTCTGACTGAGCCTGGCTGTGCACAAACACTCCCATTCTGCTCCGAGGACAGAGCTGGGCTCCAGCCCAGCAGAGCCCTCAGGGACCCGGCTGCTCACGGGCAGTCTGGGCTGGAAAAGGACCTGGACACACATTCATGAATGGCTCAGCACATCCCCAGACCTGGGGAACGTGGTCCTCCCGAGCCTGGTGGCCACTGACCCTGAAACCCAAGGAACAACCGTGATTTCAAGAACTTCAGCACAGCCATCCAGCTACCCCAGAGCTGGGTTTTCAGCCTTTCTCCCGGTGCCAGCAAGGGTTTTAGTGCTCATCCAAAGCCTCCCAGTCCCTTTGTTGTGCAGTTCTGTCTGCACTGGGGCTGTCCCAGCCAGCAAGGCTGGGTCCCCAGGGGACACCGGGGTCCCTTCCTGCAGCATCCAGCAGCTCTCACCTGTTTTCTTTAGGGCCCTGAGATCCCACCTCGCTCAGCATTTCTCTCCCACGTGTCGCAGTGTGCACCCAGGGGGAAGCACCTGCAGCACTCCCCATGCCAGGGTCACTGTGGGAGGACGTGGGTGGGAATTTGGGTCAGGCAGGGGCTGTTTCAGCATCAGACCTTATCAGCCACAACCACCTGGCTTCCAGCCCTGCCTCGGAGAGGGACACAACGCGCACGTTGTTCCCCGTGCTGCTCTCCGAGGGATTCGGGACATCTGCAGCGCATTACAGCCTGCTCAAAGAAATGTTGTCTACATTAAGTACAAGTATTTAATTAGCACTTCATTTAGAGCATGTGGTACAGCTCACAGCTCCAATTTGGGCCAGAGATGATTTTCAGGGGTGGGTGGAAGCAGGGTGTGATGCCAGGAGAGCAGAGCCGCTCCCAGACCCTGCAGGGATCCTGCCCCTGAACTGGAACCGGGGAGCAAACACAGCTCACAGGAGCCACTGGCCCAGGTGTCACACAGGTCGTGGCATCCCTCCCCTGGGGTGCTCCAGGCCCATGCCAGGGACCCTGCTCCTGAGCTCTGGGGAGCTGGAGCTGATCCCATCCATCCCTGCCTGGCCTGAGCCCAGCCCCGTCCTGCCCGGGGAAACCCCCATGATTCAGACACCCCTGTGAGTCACCCTCCATCCCTCCATCCCTCTGTCCTTCCATCCCTTCATCCTTCTTCCCTCCATCCCTCCATGTCCCCGGGGAGAGGCTGATGAGCTGCAGACCAAGGCCAGCACCGTTTGGGCTGTGCAGGGTCCCCAGCCTGGCACACAGGATCCTGCTGTCCCTGGGACACCCACCCCAAATCCCACTCCAAATCCCACCCCAATCCCACCCCAATCCCACCCCAATCCCACCCCAATCCCCCCTGCACAAACCAGCCCAGAGCAGCCTCTCCAGCAACACTCGGTGGAACTCGCCCGTGGCTCCAGCGGTTCCTCAAGGACCGGGAGATTCCAGTGTCTGTACTGGCCTCAGCATTCCCCCTCGGAGGGAGAGCCAAAGCCTCAAAGGGGAGTTTCTTGCCAAGGCTGAGTCAAAAGGCATCTCCCAGAGCAGAGCCACTGGCCCAGAGCTGCTGCAGGGGTCCAGCTCTGGATTTCACACCTCTCAAGCCAAAGTCTTGATCTGGCCAACCTCGGGTTTTTGCATCTGCTCGAATCCCCGAGCCCAGCTACTTTTGTAGTACCTACAAAAAGCACAAACAAACAAAAATCCCTTGGAACATGTAGCAAATACACTGTAATGTTATCAGAGTAAATCTCCACCAGGCAGAGCGAGCAGCTGTGGTTTTGTGGGGTTTGATACACAAATGCACACACATTTATCTCCTCCTGTACGTGGAGATCTACAAATACAGCTATTTGTGTATATATGATATAAAATCCTCCTTTGCAGTACCTAAAACTGCCATTAAAGTCAACGTGACTGTGGGGAATACACACATAAAACCACTGATTGTCACTTTGCTGGTTTATGAGCAGTGTCTCCCTATTTTCCGTTCTGTATCCACATCCTGTGCTCTCTCTTTGCAAGCGTTCTCCCTGCTGCAAGGGGCACCAATAATCTATTTCTCACATTTAATTCTGCAAGTTTATTTATTTCAAGTGTCACACCCCACCAGAATATGGCCATTATCATCCAGTCATCACTGGGAACAGGAAATGACACAGTTTGGGGACAAACAGCACTGCTGTCATTCGATGTGAGACACTCGCACACAAAATTTAAATGTCAAAGGGATGGAAGGCAACACACATCTCTGGAACAGATTTCTGAGCTCCAAATACTCTCCTGTCACTCTGGGCCCTTGTAAATAATCTCTGTCCATCTTTTTTGTGGGTACTGGAGGGTCACAACTGGGTCACCCCAGAGCTTCTCCTCTCCAGGCTGAACAATCCCAATTCTCCAGGACAGCTCTCCCAGGGTCTCGCTGGAAATTAAAACCTTGGTCCCAGTTTGACAAAATGCAAATGCAGAAGGTGCTTGTCCTGCTCTTTGCAGTGACTGTGACACGTGTCTGCCACAGAAAGAGCAGCTGGAAAAGGCTGAATTTGCTTTTAGCATGACCTAATTCCCACTGTTGAGACCCCGGGAGCTCGGAGCTCGGAGCCGGGGCTGGGTCTCGGCAGATGCAGGAGCAGCACTGAGCACCTCTGGTTGGACACAGGGGAGCTGAGAGCTGGGAGAGGCAGCACATGGAGCCTCCCTGGGGGAAGCAAAGATGAGGAGATGAACAGAAGGACCAGGATCTCGGGGGAGAAGCTCTGATTTACATTGTCCAAAGGAACAGGACTTAAGGAGGAGACAGGAAAGACATCTTGGGCTGTGATTCTGCTGGCTCCCCTGCTCCTCTCTGCATATTCCCTGGAAGTTTTCCTTGTGGCACAAACTGCTTCATGTGCATCTTGTTTACTTTTGGCCTGGATCACTTCCTTTGGAGCCAGCCCAGCCCCTGTTGGGAGCATCAGATAAATCTGGATTCGTTTGAAACTCCCTTTTGGAAGAGGCAGGGTTGTCCTTGTCAACATGTCAGATTAGGAATGCTCCATTGGGTTTAATGGGGCTGGCTTTTGGTGTAATCCAAAAGACTCCATAAACTTCCATTGTAATTTATGCTCCAAGCTTACAGTTTTCAGAACTCAGATTCCCCTTCCTTTCCTTTCTTTCTGTGTTTTTTTGGAGGTAGTGGCTTCCTTTCTAAGTTGTGTTCCTTTGCTGCACATCAGATCAATTGTATCCACCAGAGAGGCTCCATTTATTCTGATGTAAGCAAGGGTTTTATCAATCTGAAAACAATACAGTTCTCATGATCTGCAACATTTAAAAATGCATCAGAGAATGAAGGGGACAAACAGGGAACAGAATATTACAGAGGAGTACCTGAAATAGCTACAGGATCGAGTGGGACCAGATTTATTTCTCCTAACAAAGAGCTCTCAGCTGTTACTAGCAAGTGATTTCAGACACAATGGAGCAGCAACTTCTGAAAATCTCTGTAGTTATTTTGCTGTTCTCCTACCTCATAGATGGATGAACCCCTCCATTCCTAAAGGAGATAAACAGGACAGCAAAAGGCATCTTTTACATTAGTAACTCATAGAGTTCTCTGAGGTACCTCTACGGCAGGCAAAGAGTTCTAAACACTGAATGAATCACAAAGGTTCTTGGATTTTTGACAGGATGGATAACCACGAATTTAGTGCTGAGCTGGCACTCAGGACATCTGGGTTTAAATCCCATCTCTGGCATCCCCAGCATCTGGCACCCACACATCTATTGTGTGACTTTGAATGAGCAACTGCCTGCCATTCCCAGCCCCTGGAGCAGGGATAATGACACTTCCTCACGCTCCCCTTTGGTCTGTCCCATCCACTTAGGTGAAGAATTAATCAGCTCAGAGCCTGTCCCTCCACAGCCGCTGGACAGCCAGCTTGGGCCTCGGAGTCAGCAGGATTTGGCCAACAGAAAATGTTTTCCAGAGATGGTTCAACCCTTTTGAAGGAGCTCAGACTGTGGAAGGAACATTCCAGCCCCCTGCCATGGACAGATGCACTAGATCAGGTTGCTGCAAGCCCTGTCCAGCCTGGCCTTGGACACTTGCAGGGATGGGGCAGACACAAAAGCTCAGCACCCTGAGGAAAACGTTCCCCCATAACCCCCAGAGCTGGCACAAATAAAGCCGTCAGATATTTTTAATATTTCTCGGCTATTTAAAATGTGAATATTCATCATTCTTGCAAACCAGAGCCTAATTAGAATCATAAATTATTGCTTCAGTGTAGAGCAGAGCAGCAGTTTGTGTTCTGTAGCTCATTTCACCCCGAGGAGCCCCAGTTACACCTCGAGTGTCTCCGTGCACAGCAACGAGGCACCAAGCACAACACAGGCTTTACCTTGTACAAATAATTAAGGGACAGCCCCAAATTTCCAAGCTGGATGGCTTAAACACATCTTTTACTCCCCAAAAGGCTTTTGAGGAGGATGCTGGGCAGCAGGAGTGGGTGGGGAGGGTGTTTGTGGCAGAAGGGAAGAAGCCAGCCCTCTGTAACCTCTCACATGCCCAAAGGCTGCTGGTTTCCCTTTCAGTGAGGATCTGAGACCTCTGCAAGTTGTTTCTGAAATAAATAAAGCTCTCAGAATCACAGAATCACTTGGGTTGGAAAATCCCTCCCAGCCCATGGAGCCCCAGCTGTGCCCACCTTGTCCCAGAGCACTCAGTGCCACCTCCAGGAATTGCTGGGACACTCCAGGGATGGGATCCAACCCTCCCTGGGCAGTTCCAGTGCCTGAGCTCCCTTTCCATGGGGAAATTCCCACTGAAATCCTATTCAGGCTGGCAGGGATGAGCACAGAGCTCCTCAGCTCTCCGTGGTGCCCTTCCCTGGGGTGGGAGGTTTGCAGAGGTGCTGCAGGTGCCTCTCTGGAAGGGTTTGTTCTCACAGGGAGGACGAGCCCCGGCTGCTCTGTGCCTCCCTGAGCTGAGGATGTGCCCAGTGCACGAGGCCTGGGCACCCCAAACACATCTGGAGACGTTGCCAGCTCCAAAAGACGCGGATTTTCCCGTTAATAAATAACAAAGATATAATAAATAAATTATTTATTTAAAATAAAATAAAGAGGAGCGCTCATTTCCCTGCTGGGGCTGCCCTGGGAAGGTCCCTCGGCCCCAGTGAAAATCTGAAATTGATGGGCAGAGCACAGCCAAAGACAGGACACAAAAGCAGAGAAAAGCCAGATTCCCACCAGCTCTGGGAAATGATACACGAGTGCTGGGAGCTGCCCTGCTCCTGCTCTGCCTCTCCATCCCACTTCCATCCCATTTGCAGGTCTTTCCAACATAAGGAAAAATGACAGGGTTTAGTTCCACAGAGTAATAATTAAAAAGGAACAGTTCTACTCTGTGTGTGTCAAAGCATTGGGCCTATTACATCCCATTTTAAACAACAGTAATAATGGTAGTAGTAGTAATAATAATAATAATAATTATTGTTATTATTACTTTTGTAATTTGAAAATCAAATGTTTTCCTCAACAGAAAAATCTAGAAATCAAAAAGACATTATTTATATTTGGATTTTCGTTAGATAAAATAACTCCCCTTTTTAGACTGTTTTTAATATAAAAATAGCACCAGGGTAAGAACTGAAATCTAAATCTGTTCTATTTGTCTTAACAACAGCTCTAATTTCAGGCTGCCTCTTTCCTGCACTACCTTTTTCTATATTTCCTTTTGAGAGCTGTCCAAGATCGTAGCCTTGAATCCAAAACAAAAGTTTTACCTTTTCCTTGTAGGTCCAGCTTCAAATCCCAAGGATCAAATGATTTCCTGGAATTTAGGTGTCTCTGCAATAGATCAAAAACATATTTAAGAAAAAATCCTTCAGATTATTTAATATGTGTGTGTGTGTTTTAAGAATATGCAAATTTAAAGAGGAAATATGGAAGAATAACATCTTAGGGTGAGGAATAAATTAAACAGCAGCAATTTTTAATTTTATATAAACTATTTCTATATTCTCAAATAGTGCATCCCTGCTGCTGATACTGTAAAGGAGGTCGAGGGAGCAATTCTCCAAGAAGCTGGGCAGTTAAATGAGTAAATGAGCTTTACCTGGGGTGGGAGCAGGGAGAGAAGGAAATTCAGTGTATTTGAGTTTCAGTACATCTGTGCTCAATGAGAGGTCCTTCAACACTGAGAAACCAAAAAGAAACTGAAAAAGCAAGAAAACTTCTTTTCTTCTTGCCATTTATCCACACAAAAGAGGTGTGAGAGGCTGAGTCCCAAACCTCTGACAGTCACAGAGATGAGAAACAAGCCCTTGGGTTTATTGACTCTGGGGAAAACTTCCCCTGGCCCATAAAATCCTAATTTTAATTGTAACTCGTGTCTGTGTGAGCTTATGGCTTCTCTTCCTGATGCATCCAAAGTATTTCAAGACAGCTTTTAACTAATAATTTTAAGCTGCTGGTTTTTAAAGCTTTTAAATTGAATTTCAGGTTTTATTCAAAAGCAGTTTCACACCGACTGGAAGTGAAACCAGGTGTCCTGTAAACAACAGATGCTTTCCAGCACTCCTAACCTAATAAAAACAGAGAACCTGCTGCTCTGAATGGATGCCTCCTGACTTACAGGATGGATTGAACATTTATCTATCAGGTCTCCTCTCCGAGAGCAGACTTTATAGAGCAAAATAAATCCAACACATCAAAGTCAACATTTGCTAAGAAAGCATTTTAAAAGAGCAAATGCAAAGCAGCTTTAAATCTGTTCTTCACATCTAATGTTTCTGGCTGTTGATACAGATCATGACTTTTAGTTGTCATTTAAATAACTTCAGTCAATTCCCTTCAAATATTTCCCTTTCCCCGAAGCAAACAAGGGCAGAGGCTGCTGAAGCCCTGCTGCAGGGCTCTGTGCTGGGCTGCAGGGTGACTGTGGGATAAATTATAATTCTATAACTCACTTGTGTTTCTGCACAGCTCGGGAAGAGGGGAAGGCAGTGCAGAAAATGCCATTTTCCCTGGCAGCCACGAGAGGGGAGCCTTCTCCTTCTGGAGCCCAGGGAGAGCCTCTGGAGCTGCCCAGCACATGGGGAGAGGGAGGAAAACCAAGATCCTCAGCAGGGAAGCCTGGCATCCTTCTCAAAGTCAGCAAATGCTGACATCCACTCAGTTAAAAACAATCCTGCCAGCTTACAGCCACACTCATTATTTGTGTGCTGGAGACTCCTTGACATGAAAGTTGAATTTCTGTAGGAGGCCTCGGTGCTTCTCCTCCCTCCCATGGGATGGATTCCCTGGGGAGTCCCAGGGATTCTGCTGAAAGGCCACCGAGTCCCAGGTGAAAGCTGCAGTGACAAAGGACAGGCTTGCTGCAGGCTGGGAGCTCGTTAATTGTGGCCTCAAATGTCACATCTACAATTAGAGCTCATCAGTTTGTGCCTGTTCTCGTTTCGGTGGTTTGTTACCCAGGGATGGGATCTGCACCTGCAGGACCAGCAGCTGCCGGGGGTTAAAGAGTCAGATCTGCTCCCAGCAGGTGACAGCAACACCTGGGCTGGCCCAGGGAGCCCGGAGCACACCTGGGCTGGCCCAGGGAGCCCGGAGCACACCTGGGCTGGCCACCAGCCCCAGGAGGTGGTCCTGTGGCTGTTTGTGCAGGCAGTGACCAGCAAAGGCCTGTGCTGGGCCCGGGAAGGTGCTGAGATGGGCAGCCAAGGCTGGCTGATGTCCCAAACACACGGCTCCCTCCTCTCCAGTCCCTCCCTCCTGGGGCTGTGGGTCCAGCAGATCTCACCAGAACATTTGATCAGCTCAGCAGCAAAGCCCTGCAGGGACAGAGCAGCATCTCGGTGTCTGGCTCTGCTCCGCTGTCCCCCAGCACAGCCCCACAGCAGGGTCTCCAGCAGACCCAGAGGCAGCTCCCAGGAATGATCCAGAGCTGATCCAGAGCTGATCCAGAGCCCATTCCCTGCTCTCAGCCTTGCTGGGAGCCCTGGCACTGCTGCTGGAACCGCTGCCACCTCCAGCTCTCACTGGAAGTTCGGGAGCACAAATCCTGGAATGACTCAGCTGCTCCATCACCTTTCCAGCCCCTGCTGGTGTCAGGAAAATTAATCCTCAAACACCAGAGGTTTATGTCCAAAAAGGAGACAGTGGAGCCCTTTTACTTTATGTGAATAAAGGGAGAGGCCATGGGGCATTCCCCTGGGGTCTCTCCAATTTTTGGAGGACTCAGCCTCCTTTTTATCCCAATTTCCCAGCCGTGTCCCTCTCTCTTTCCCCACTGCCTGAGGTACTTGAGAGGCACAGACTCCCCTGAGTGCCTGACACCTAAGATTCCCCTCTAATGTATAACCCTCCCTCTTAATTTCTAATTCTTATGCAATTTATGGTGTTTCCCCATAGTTTTTTTCATCTTTCAACTCCCAGTTTCATTTACCAGCAAACCCACAGTTTGTTTCTAAAGGCAAATATCTTTTTTTTTTTTTTCCATTCATCAATCAGCAGAATCCTTCCCACTGTTTCTTTTATCTCCCAGTGCTGGTTCTACCTCCCAGCAGAGCCCCAGCTGGTTTGTAAAGACAAATCCATCATTCCTGTTGCTGGGGCTGCCGCTGTCCCCTCAGCACCAGGGGACACAAACAGGCACATCCCGACCCTCACCATGTCCTGGCTTCTCAGAATTCACAGGTTAAAGCTCTCCCCAGGGAAGGAGCACTTCTTACCGTCAACATAATTTGTTTTCAGAGAAGAAACTGCACCTAATGAAAAACCTTCCCTTGAAACAGGTCCTTGGAAGAGCAAAATAATTGAGATTGTGCTCTTTATTTATCACCAGAAAGGGATGAGGTTTTAAAGCTGTTTTGTTCTTCTTTACAGTTGCTGTCAGTTCTGACCTTTCCATGTAACTCATCAGCAGTCTCTTATTTCTCCTTCTTTAAATAAAGGGAAGGAAGTAATGAATTTTAACAAAGACTTCTTATGCCTCAGTGATTCTCAGAAGTCCCAGTTAAAGCAGCACTAAGAAAACCCAGAGAGCTTCAAATGTTTGGGAAAAGTTCTCACCCTCACCATTGATCAGCCCTTATTTTCACAGCATTTCTTGCCTCATTACCCACAGGTTCCCCAGTCCTCTTGGCAGAAAGGACTTGATATAAAAGAGAAAATGAAATAATTCAGTAAGTTAGAATGTTTGAGGCTTCTTTAAACAAGCATCATGAAGTACTAATGACATAAAAGATGTCACACACTTTTCACACCTTGTGGGGTTCCTCTCATCAAGAGAAATGTCCTTGGTGGGAATGACAGAACCTCTCCTTTTCTCAGCCCTTCACCCTTTTTCCCCAGCCAAAGTTCCAGGCAGGCTGAGGTGTTGTTCTGCCCCACACTGTCAGAGGCACTATTTATTTATTATTTCTTATTAGTGATTTATCCCTGTTTTCCCTTGGGAAATGCAGGGAGGGGAGCACAACTGAGCAGAACCCGAGAGATTTCAGGGAAAACCACAGAGGGGAATGCCCAGCAGCTCCACATGCACTGAGCTATCCCAAGGCTATTCCATTTTCCCTCAAGACACTCGGTATTTATCTGAGCAGATCACCTGGCCAGCAGCTGTGGCAGAATCTCCCTAATTCACCTCTTTTGGTCCATTTCTCTGTATTTAAATTTCCAGAATAAGCTGGGTAGATACTGAAAACTTTGTCTCTCCTACCTAAGCACTTAATCTCAGCACTTCACTTTGTAATAATACTATGTAATAATTAATGTATATCAGTTATGTAATAACTAATGTAATATTACTTTGTAATAATAAATACCAACCAGCAAAGCATCTCTTCTTCTTTGGTCACCTCAAGAAAGGAAAACCCCATTAATGCTATTGGTTTGTCACTGTTACTATCAGCTCAGAAATGCCTGTTTCTAACAGGATTTCACTGTATTTACCAGTTTCTGCCTACAGCTCTAACTGGAACCAGGCACAAAATATCAAAACACTTTGGCACTTGCAGAGATTTGTGGGGTGGGAGAAACTGCCCACCCTCGGAGAGAAACAAAGGAAATCTCATTAATATCCATGTCTGGAGGGAGGCAGAGGGTTCTGTTTCTTTGGATTTAATCATTAATCTGTTTTTATTACTTTCATTAGTATTGTCATCCATGCTTCTGCTACTTTATACTTTACCAAGTTAATTAATGCTAAAAATTAAAATGCAGCTGCCTAAAACATCCTACCAGGATTCAGGCAGAAAAAACATCCCCAGAATTCTAGAAATAAAGTTTTATGAAAGGACCAGCTCTGAAAGAACTGGTTGAGCAATTTTCTTGGCTTTTAGGAACTGACCTTCAGCAAGGTCTAGGATCTCCTAGAAAACTAGCTAGGAAACCCAGCTCTGCCTCCTATTGCAATGTCCAAACATCTCCTTGGACATCTTGGACATCTCCTTGAAATCAAACATCTCCTTGGACATCTCCTTGCCTTCACACCATAAGGCAGCAAATGTGAAAGCTCATAAAAATGAAGGTTTCTAAACTTATTTAATATTGAAATCTCGGCCTTCAGAGATCTCAAATGGTGAGATGAGTGGTTAAATGAGGATAAACCTCTATACTGCACTTAAAAACCGGTTGTACCTCTGGGAAGAGCTGGATGAGAATTTATGAGGCTGCTCTGGAAGAACTCACCAGGCGTTTGAGCTGTTACTGAAATGCAACAATCCTGAGCTGCTCAAGGGGATGGGGAGAAAGAAGAAAAAGAGGAAAATCAAAAATGCTGGGGGGAGAACTAAATGCATAAATTGGCATATTTGTGCCTATTTCCATTCTTTTCATATTTCTGAATTATTCTGGTCTTCATAAAAAAAAATAATGGCAGCCTCAGAGGGAGAAATGCTCTGAATGCAGAGCATTTCAGGCCATGGCACAGAGTAGAATCACACAATGGTTTGGGCTGGAGGGAACATTAAACATCACCCAGTGCCACCCCAGCCTGGCAGGGACAGCTCCCACTGTCCCAGGAGCTCCAAACCCATCCAGCCTGGCCTTGGGCACTGCCAGGGATCCAGGGACAGCCCCAGCTGCTCTGGGAATCCCATCCCAGCCCCTGCCCACCCTGCCAGGGAACAATTCCTCCCTAATCCCTGAACTAAACCTCCTGTCTGTCAGACTGAAGCCATTCCCCTTGTCCTGGCTCTCCTCAGTAATTCCCAGCGTGTTGGAGGGCCGGGAGCTGCGGGTGACTCTGGAGCCCGGCTGGCAGGGAGGCCTCTTCATTAGGAGAAGAGGGATGTGAAACGTCTCAGAGTACTTAACTCCAATTAACTGATTAGCTGGAGGTAAAAGCCGAGCAAACACAAGGCTGTTTGATGTCTGGAAGTCAAAGACTGCCAGCTGTCTCTGTTTGGAATCCAGAGACTGTCTGGGCTTTCCTTCCAGTGTGGCACTGGGGATGGCTGAGATAACTCAGTTTCCCTCACTGTGGCACTGGGGATGGTGAGATGCCTCAGTTTCCCTCACTGTGGCACTGGGGATGGTGAGATGCCTCAGTTTCCCTCACTGTGGCACTGGGGATGGTGAGATGCCTCAGTTTCCCTCAGTGTGGCACTGGGGATGGCTCAGTTTCTCCTGGTGTGGCATGGGATTTCCCTCCTCTCCCTCCCTTTTTACCTCCCTCTCTCGCTGCTATAGGTTGGACTCAATGATCTCCGAGGTCTTCTGCACTCCATGGTGTGAAGGCATCAGCGGGTTTGGGGTGGGGCAGCCAGGTGAGCCCACACCTGCCCAGGGGAGGCAGGAGCTGCCCAGGGGACAGGGACAGGGATGGGACAGGGACAGGGAGGGGACAGGGAGGGGACAGGGATGGGACAGGGACAGGGATGGGACAGGGACAGGGACAGGGATGGGACAGGGACAGGGACAGGGATGGGACAGGGAGGGGACAGGGATGGGACAGGGACAGGGATGGGACAGGGAGGGGACAGGGATGTGACAGGGATGGGACAGGGACAGGGACAGGGACAGGGATGGGACAGGGACAGGGATGGGACAGGGACAGGGAGGGGACAGGGATGGGACAGGGACAGGGATGGGACAGGGACAGGGACAGGGACAGGGATGGGACAGGGACAGGGACAGGGATGGAACAGGGACAGGGACAGGGATGGGACAGGGACAGGGACAGGGATGGAACAGGGACAGGGACAGGGATGGGACAGGGAGGGGACAGGGATGGGACAGGGACAGGGACAGGGATGGGACAGGGACAGGGATGGAACAGGGACAGGGAGGGGACAGGGACAGGGACAGGGCTGGCACCTCTTGCAGTGGTCCCAGGGATCCCAGGGCAGACGTGCCCAGCTGCCATGTGAGCTCTGTGCTCACACCTGAGCACCGCACCTGGGCAATGTTTTGAGCAGAGAGCAGGACACAGAGCTCTCCAAGGAGCTGCCAGGTTCCCTTCCCCTCGCTGCCTCCTCTCAGAGCCCGCTGGGATCTGTGTCCTGCAGGTTTTCAGCTGATCAAACACTCAAACTCTCCGTGTCTGCACCACAACACAGGCCTTGGCTGAGACCAGGCCTGACAATTCTCATTCCTGCATTTTTCTATTCAATTTACTGCCTTGTTTCACTGCTTTACCTCATATGACATCTGTGCTTTTCTTCCCCAGTTTTCTTTTAACAGCACTATTGATTCAAATGGATGCAATAAATCGTTTTCAAAGAACATGTTCCTGTTTAAGATCAAATCAGAACACTCAGCCAAGTTAATTGTCTTAAAAGGTGTGCTTAGGATCAGTGGAGAAAAGTTTCTTTATTGGATCAGATTCTGATCACAGATTTAATGAGAATTGCATGGGATGAGACAGGACAAATCTGGCCTTTAATATTTACAGTTCTCCAATAAACCTTAGCCATTAGTTTTTAAATAGCAGTAGCAATATGCACACTATTACTTACTGTGAAAGCTTCAGACATTTAGCATAGGATAGTTTTACGATAAAAATAACTTTTAAACTTTGATGGACAAAGACGTTAATAAAATACTAAAAATATCTTCCTGTAGAGAACATAAATGTTATTTATCCATCCTGTGTCCAAACCACACGATGCCCATGTGCTTCAGAGCCAGACATTTTCAATCTATATTTCAAATTGATATACAGGCTACAGGAGATTGCTGGGGTGACAGGGATCCAAGATGATTCTGATATGGAGAAAAGACCAGGAGAGAGCCTGTCCTGCCTCCAGCCAGCCAACACCCACTGCAGGCACACAGCAAACACTGCTGGCAGGGAAAGGGGCACAGTGCCAGGGAGATAAACAATTTCCAAAACAAGCAAACCCATTGAGAGCACAGAAAATGATGTTCTAGGCAGCAAATGGCACCTGTAAAACAGGGGCACTGCAGACTCAGAGTGCTGCAGTGTTCCTGTACTGAATGCCAGGACAGCTCCTCGTCCTGCCCTGACACTCCTCAGAGGAAAGGCTTCTAAACAGGCCAAGTCAGGGTGCAGAAAAATTGGTTTTGAGAACATTCTTGTTGGCCAAAGTCATTAAAGCTGCAAAAAGCCTGCCAGTACAGCCTCTGTCAAACAGCTGCAGGAGCACTTCCTTCAGTACAGCACAGAAGAATTGAGATTGCAGCCTCCCATCCCACAGCAGGCTGGCACTGCAGGAGCTCTGCTCCGGCCTGGAGGTACCTGGGCAGGCAAGGCAGGTGTGTCAGAGCTGAGGAACAGGTTCTGCCCTGTGCCAATGCTCCTGCAGCCACGGGAATCCCTCAGCATCCCCAGGACAGGACACGGAGCTCTGCAGCTGGTGCCTGCTTACCCAAACACCCGGGGAAACCTCACTCCCAAAAAATGCTGCTCCTCAAAGATTCCAGAGGCTGGAAGGTGCCCAGGAGGATGGGAGGAATTTGATTTCCTGATTCAAAGAAAAATCTTCTCAACAATTGCACTCCAGGGCAGAGCAGAAGGCCCTGCTCACCTGGCCCATGTGAGCTGGCTGCCCATGCAGCTATCCCTGCAGGGAGCACAGCCCAGCCAGGGCTGGAAACACAAACACCTCTCCTTGTCATCTGCAGGAGACAGAGGGTAAAAGGTGCTCTGAGAAAACACCTCCTCTGCACTGGCAGTTCACTTCCCTGGCAGGGAGGGATGCAGGGAGGGATGCAGGGAGATCATTCTCCTTCCCAGGCCTGCCTCACTCCCACCCCAGGGTGGCTGAGTTACAAAATGTCCCATTTGTGATGAATTTCTGCCTCCTGGTTTCCCTGTGCCTCTCTGTTGTGCACAGGAGCGTTTTAATGTGTGCAATCCTTAAATGTCAGTGTAATGGGAAGCAGATGAGTCTTTTATGACAGCAATTTTTCTTTCATTTTTCCTGCTAAAACTATGCAGCGGGAATAAAGAAAGATTTAGATGGTGAGAAGTGTGGTTTAGATCAGACATGACAATAATTCTGCCTTTAGCCAGGCGAGGCACACCAGTGCAATAAAGCACCAGCCTCCTTTCAGAGCTCTCTGATGCACACTGAACTCGTGGAGCTGAGGAGAACTCCTCCTTAGTGTTGTGCAGCCCTTCTGCTAATCAGGATTTGTTCTGGACTCACTTTGGGCTGCTGGAGCTGTCCCAGCTCTGCTGGAGCTCTCTGCACAGGACCCCAGAGCTGAGGGAGCCTGCCTGCCCCACATCCCAGGCTGAGCACACAGAGCAAAACCCAGCCAGTGAAACCACCCAGCAATCACCCTTAGCTCTTCACGTGCCCAGAAAGAAATCTGGCATGAGATTACAACTCTTGAGAAGGAGCAGACAGGAGCTTTGTCCATGCACTGCACGAGGGAGAACCTGCTGACAGCCCCAGCCTGGCAAAAACTCCCCTGTTCCTCTGCCCAGTCTGCTCAAGAGAGCTCAGGGACCCCTGCAGGAGCTTGGATTGACCCCCAGCTAATCTCTAACCTAGCTGGAATTAAAAACCTGCCCAGAACTGAGCAAATCAGCATCAATCCTCCAGACTCTGAGGGAGAACAGGACTCCTAATTTTTCTGACTCCTAATAATCTGAAGGTGGCTGATAAAAAAGAAGTCAGGAAGTTGAATAGCTGATCTGTTCAACACAGCATATTTTTAATTTCCCCTGCCTTGTTTGTGACTAAGATCTTTACCATGCTGAGCCACCTAACTGCAGCATTATTCACATGCACAATTGGAACAAAGCAGCCAACAGTTCGAAGTAATTCCGTATAAAGCCAGAACAAATTGTATCATTTGCAATGCAAATGTGATTTCAAGCTTCATTAACATCTTCTTTAGGGCCTGGTGCCTGAGTAGCAGGACAGTGATGCTTCCCCAGCTCCCAGACATGTGCCAAGCACCCTGCCACCCCTCAGCTCCTTCTGCTGGGGAAGGAAACAGCAACACAACAAGCAACAAAAGCCACAGCAGGAACAGAACTTGCTCTGCTCCAGTTTGGGGGGTTAACTTTCATTTTAGTGGAGTAAATTCCTGGTGTACCCAAACATTGTCATTTCTTCTGCCTTGGCTTTAAATAACTTCAGATCACAGCAGGGATGAAAATGGGAATTAATTTCCTCAAAAACAACCCAGACCCCTGTGAGCTTCTTTTTATTCTCAGGACCGAAAATGAAATCAGATTGTGAGATAAAACCTTCCTACAAATGGAGATGTGAGATAAGAGCCCCAGGATTTGGCTCTTCTGGTTCCTCCTGGTGCTTCCAGCAGACCCCAGATCCTGCCCCATCCCGTGGGAGAGCAGCAGTGAACGGGGAGGGTGCAACACCCAATTTTATGGCAGGAATAAGCTGTGCCATGGCAGGCTCACAGCCCCAGCCCCCTCAGAGCACACAGGTGAGCCCAGGGCAGGACCCTGCTGGCTGTGCACTGTTTAATATTGTGATGGTAAATTACATTTAATGGAAGATATGGGAGCAAACACTAATGGACAGTTTGGACACAAAGCATTAGGGAGATTTAAAGGCTGCTCACAGAGGAAATTCCACTGGTTGAGTTGGTTTGTGGATTCAAGCTGATGCAATTACACCAGAGCAGCTTTTCATGGGGGTAACTGAGGTATAAACCCGGTGTAATTGGGATATTTTCATGCACTTCTTAAACTTTGTTGGCATAACTGGAGAAGCCTTCCCTTGCAATCAAACCCCAAGGGAGGCTGAGTGGGGTTGGGGAATGCCAGATTCTGATGGAGTGGCCACGAGGGGTCCTGCTCAACCCAAAATGTTCTGCACCTCCCTCAGCTCAATGTGACAGAATGCAAATGCAAGCATGCACACAGGCTGGATACAGAGATGCAGGCTAAATTTAGGGAATGCAAATACTCCTCTGATTCATCTGCCCGAGGAGTGCCAGTGCAGGGATAAATCAGAGAATTGGCTCAGGCCACAGCAGCTCTGGGTTAGCCCAAACACCGCCCGTGCCCAGCCCAGCAGCTGAATGAATCCCTGATCCAGCCAGGCTCTGCTCTCTCGGGGCAAAGCTCAATTCCTGCTGTGTTCTGTGCTCTGCCAGGCTCTTCCCTGGGCTCTGGCACCCTCTGAAGGCTCCCCAGGGCTGGGAGCTCTGTGTGTCAGGAGCCAGAGGGGCACAGGGGGCCTGGGGGCAGCAGGATGGTGCCAGCAGCTGCCCAGGTAAGGCAGAGGGCACCTGCAGGGAGGCTGAAGCACCCCCATAAAATGTTGGTTTCACAGCTCACCAGGAGCTCTTCTGGGAGAACAAAATCCCGACTGAGGAAATAAACCCCCCCAAAAAAGTTTATATGCATGGATAGATGCATATTTTTGTGTGTTGTGCTCAGAGCAGCAGGGCTGGAGCTGAGTGTCCCCTTGAGCCATCCCCTTTTCCAAGAAGTGACCCCTGGTTGTTTTCTCACGTGGAAGAGCGTGGGAAGGCTGTGGGGATCGAGTGGCAGGGCCCCAGTGTGAGGCTGCTGTGGAGGCACAGCAGGCACTGCTCCCTCCCAGCCCACCTGGAGCCCTGGCAGGTAGAGCAGAGCAGCCTTGCCCAGCCCCTGCTTGGCACCTTGAGCCATCTCTCTGTATTTGCTGACTCTGGGGAGCTGCAGGTGCAGCTGGGAACCAGCTGGGAGGAAAACAAACTCCTCATTCCCCACCTGAGGCTCCACCTGTACCTTCTCACTGGACAGGTCCCCTCTAAATCAACACCAGCCCTTCCCAAATGCACGCATGCCATTGCTCTAAAATCTTCCATAATCGCATCTTGTGAACAAACATGAGTCATGAAGAAAATTCTGAAAACAAAAAAGGATTCAAAATTAATCTACGTAATCATCACATTACCCTCAGTGCTGTCTAAATCCTTCCTGTAACTCACTTTGGCATTTTACTGATGAAGATAAGGGACAGAAAGAGTGCAAGTGGCCAAGCTGCCTCGGGCTGTGGGGAGATGATGGAAGGAGAAAAACAAACCATTACTGAGGGTCAGCTGGAAAGGGTCCAGCAGGGCAGGGAGAGGTGGAGAAGCCAGGGGAAATGGAATCCCCTTTTTCCCTCCAGGAAATGTGTGAAGCTGAAGCACCCAGAGCCAGGTCTGCAGGAGGTGAGGCTGGAGGAACCCAGAGCTCTGCCCCTGACATTTTCCTGTCCTTTGTCTGACCAAGCAAAGCCAGGCTGTGCAGGCAGGAGGCGAGGAAAGGATGGGGAGTTAAGCTGGCAGCACAGCCCCAGAGCTGGAGCTGAGGGGGTGCAAGGCCTGCAGTGGGGAGGGGAGAAATGTGGGGTTGAGGGGCTGCTGGGGCAGCACAGACCCCTGGCAGTGCTGTGTGACACAAACACCGTCCCTCATCCCTCCTTCCCACTCCCACAAAGTGTCAGCGAGCACACTCCAGTCTCCACAGAGTCCCACGGAAACAGGTCACCACTTCTTGTCAGATCATACCTAAAAGGCATTATACATATATTTATTTCCATCTGTTTTATAGCCTTCATCACCATAGTAACTTCTCCTCCCGTCAGTGCTGCACGGTATCTTCCTCAGGAGAGCTAAAATCCACTTTCCCTTATCAGCACTAAGGTTAGTGCCCCGTTTTCACCAGGGATTTTGGGAGCATCCTGGGCTTGCCAGGCTCTGTGCTGCCTGCTGATGGCCTGGGGCAGCGAGAGGCAGCTCTCCCCCAGCACAGCATCAGAAATGAGGCTGCACTGGAGCACAGAAAGAGCATTATTAATCCTTGCATTCAGTTCCATCTCATGCCAAATCAGCTGCTCTGGATATTGGGTTCTTTTCTGATGCATAAACTTAAAAAAAAAAAAAAAAAAAAAGAAAGGCAAGATAGAGAATATGCGTCCAAAAAGAGGCTGCAGGCACCAGTTGCTGCATATAATCACTGAAAGCTGTAGCACTGTGAATATATTTCTGGTTATGTTTCAGTTTTTCATTATTAAAAATGGGCTGCAGTTGATTCATAGTTTTGCTGCAATCAGCTGAAACCCAATTACCATCACAGCACAAACCACTTCTGAGGCAGCCTGAGAGGCTGCCAGGGAGAGAGAGGCACCACCGAATTCCCAGAGCACTCCCTCTCCCCAGGGGCAAAGAGCTCATTTGGTTGGGAATTTTCTACAGGGGAAAATCTGCATTGCCCGGGCTGCTCCAAGGAGCTGGGTTTTTCCTTCCCAGAGCTGGATTTTTCCTTCCCAGAGCTGGATTTTTCCTTCCCAGAGGAGCTGGCCCCTGAGCATCCCAGCATCACCAGAGACTGGTCCTTCCCTGGCCGGAGCGGCCTTTGCTGGGCTCCTGCAGAGCCTCCCACGGCCCTGCCCGCTCCCCCCGGACCAAATCCTGCCCTCTCCTGCTTTCCCCTCCTCTCTCAAGCCAAACCTGCTCTCAGGAGCTCACCAATTTCATTAAAACACCGAGGGGTATCAGCAGGGTGGGAGCAAGGTCTGTGTTTTTGCCAGACGCTCAGCAGCAGCAGCAGGAGCAATAATGGCTCGTCACTCTGCCCATCCCTCTCCCCTTCCTTCCCTCCCTCCAACCTGTCACTTTGCTTCGGGATTGCCCACGCAGAGAGCCAGGAAATTACTGCCATTCCCCCGAATATTAGCCGATTCATCCGTGCTTGTACCTCTGATGGATCCTTCCTACACAATTACAGCCCAAAGGCTGTTGGTAAAGTTGTAAAAAGAGTGTGGCAAGAATCCACAAATCATTACACCACTCCAGTGTTCCACCTCTAATTAGAGGCAATTTGCATCTGCTACATGTGCACAGTGGTGCCAGAACACAGCTCAGGCTGAGAGAAGACAGATGTGAGCATCACTTCAAGGTGCTGCAGGGGGAAGAGGGGAGGGCAGGGATGGGCCAGGAGAGAAACAGAGCCCCACTCCACGTTCCTGTCCTTCAGAGCTTGGCAGTGAAGTCACATCTCCATTGGCAACATCACAATCGTCTCCACAGCAACAAATGTGATGCTGCAGATCGCTGAAATGTCTATTTTTGAAAAGGTAGGAGGAGAACACAAATGTGGAGCATGTAGGGGTTGAACAGCCACACAAACCTAATGACTATAATGGGAGGTGCACAAAAATACTGAGGCAGGAGCTGAGCAAAATCACCCTCTGAAAATTTCCTCCTGGACCCCTCTGGGCATCTCATGGGCAAAGAGAGCAGAGATGTCCCAGGGGCAGCCAAATTCCCCCTGTGCCCACGGTGTCCCTGTCTCTCTGCTGGATGTTCCCAGTGCCACAGAGCAGGAGAGGAGCCAGGATCCCTGGGTGACCCTCGGGCTGACAGGGACCAGCTGAGAAAAGGACAAGCCAAGGGTCTGAACCAGGTTAAAGTGCCTGAGAACAAGGACCTAAAAGGGATTTGCATCCATAAAACATAAAGGGATTGAACAAAGGGAAATTTGTTTTCCAAGTCTAATCTAGATGCAGCCAAAGGCTGTAAGCAGCACTGCCCTCAGCCTCCTTCAGCTGCTGCCTAAAAAACTTCTAGGAAGTTTCTGCTGTGATTTGTGCCATCCAAGGTTAAAAAACGCCTTCAGGTTAACAGTTCTTGGAAATGTTTCTGACATTTTGGACAGAATCTTAAAGAGCTCTCCAAATGCAGGGGGGCGTGAATCCAGAATGTCTTTGACAGGCCTGGTGCTAAACCTTGCTGCTCAGGTCAGGGCTGTCCAGGGATCCCAGCAGCTCCTCAGCAGAGAGGAACATTCCAGAGGAAAGAGAAGAGCCCTTCTCTCCAGCCTGGAGGAAATGGGCTCCTTCCAATGGTCACTCAGGCTGTGGTGGGACAGAATTAGTTCTTCATTTCTGAGCTCTCCTGAAAAGCCAGTTCCTCAGGAGATGCAGGAGGGGGAGGTGGATGCTCTGTGCTCCCCTCTGCCATTCCTGGGCTCAGAACTCCAACACCCTCAGGGAGGGATTGCTGGGGTCTGTGCAGGGCCAGGCTGGGATCAGTGAACCCCTGGGTCCCTTCCAGCCAGCGGATTCTGGGAATCTGGGTATTTACCAGGGCCCTCCATGCCTGGAAAATGAGAGTGTGGGGTGAGAGCACACAAATGGACAGACCTGTGATGCCTCTAAATCCCCCCCAGCACATTCCAGCCATCACTGCTGCTCCCTGCCTTTGCAAATTGTAATCAGATTTATGCAAAACAGAACCCTGAGAAGATGAAAAAGCTGTGTTTAAACTTCATATAGGAAGTACAGTGCAGTAAATATTTTTAATTGGTGCTGTGAGTTATGCTTTATGCTGCTTTGGCTGTGCCCTGCCACGGCTGGTGATCAGTAGTTTATCACTGGGGCTGGCTGCTGCTTCCCACTGAACTCACACTAACAAGGACCAGGATATGAGAGCACCATAAATAGTGGAGAATAAATGGGAATACTTTTCTCTCCACAAATAATATATCTTCCTTAAAAATGAGTCTCTCTGCTCTGGCATGACAACAGAATTGGATTGCCTTTGGTCTATTTGGGAAAAAAAACCCAACTCTCAGAAAATGCCAATTCCTCAAAACCTGAGTAACAGATCAATTTTTGAAAAGGGATCATCTGGAAACATTTTAGACCCTGGGAGGACTTTCAGAGAATTAAGGGCTTGTGCCATGTCTGCTCTGCTGCCCAGGGGTGTGTGGACACACATCCAGACCCCTTTTCCCTCTGGAGCAGCCTGGAGGGTGCTCACACCCTGGGAAAAGCCTTTTGCAGGGCAGCTGGGTCTCCCTCAAGGCTTTGCAAGGCTCCAGCCTCACCTCCAGCACAGCTCAAACACTTCCTATGCCGCAGCAAAAATATTTTTTTGGGATGGGAAATCAATTTCCTTCCCAACTCCATTTTTAAACAGCAAGTCAGAACAAACCCACCTACTGTTTCCTCCATGCTCTTAGAGACTTCTCTTCCCCTGCATCGTGTAAAGGCTGCAGTTCAGAGCTGAGCAAGAAGTGAGATGCACCAAGGGGTGGCACAGCACTGCTCTGCTCTCTCAGCTGTGCCTGCACGGGGAGAGCAAAACCACCCCAGCCCCTCACAGAGAGCCCCCAGCAGCATTAACCCCCCTAAACCCAAACCCAAACCCAGGGACACTCCATGGGGGCCTGGCAGTGCCCCCTGAGCCCCTCAGGGCTGATCTCTGCACCCAGAGCTGTGCAGCACATTCTGCAAAACCTGCAAACACGAAGGTGGGATCACCCCCTCAGCCAGCCCAGGGTGCAAGGAGATGCTCCCTTCCTGACAACAGATATTTACAGATCCACATCCCTCCTGGAGACATTATTTTATCTCTGATTTTTATATTGATAACAGAACATTAGCATGCACAAGTGCAATTAATATTTTATTATTTTCCTATCTCATAAATATAGAAATTTAAATCACCAAGGAATTAGAGGAATGAAAGGAGCATTATGTTTAAGCAGCCACATAATGTGGTTGGCATCATGTAATGGGATGTGTTTAATGCAGTTTTACACAGCAGCCTTTCATCATTTACATTTGCCTCTGGCTTAATAAACTGTGCCATTCTGTTTAGGTTTGTTACAGTTGGATGTAAATGTTTGCCAGGCAGCATCCCCATGAATCACACCTGGAACAGGGAAATTGGCAATCTGCATTTCCAAACATCACTTCCACGCTTCTGCCCCTCAGCCTTCAGGGTTGGGATTGTATTTAGGAGTGTGCCAAGGGCTTCAGTGGGGATGGGCAGGCAGGAGAGCAGAGTGGGAACTGCTGGGGGGCTTCAGGCTCCCCCTGGACACAGGAGCCATCGTGCAGGGGAGGTCCCAGGGGCTCTGACACCAGTGCTGTGGTCACTAAAACATCCAAGCTTTAGTGCAAAACATGCTCATCTCTAAAGATAACGAAGTCAAAGCCTCCAGCAGAGCTGGGACTCACCCCCAGCTCTGTGAGGATTTGAGCCAAGAGCAGAGATGGCTGAGCTGGAGGTTTGGGTCCCAGGGAACCCTTCCCTCCGGGCAGGAGGATCCTGCAGGGCTGAGCAAACCCCAGAGGCACAGAGCAGTGTCCAGCAGAGCAGCTCCTCCTGGAGAGCAGCAGCAGCTCAGCCCACGCTCAGCTCTCTTGACTCACTGTGTATTTTTAAGTCTACAACCAGGGAGGATTTCGCAAGACAGGAATTTGCTGTACATATTAGGAAGCTGTCAAGGAACAGCCACCTTCACACGGCAGCTGTCCTTTGGGATGCTGGGGCTGCAGAAGTGACAGAGCTGGGAGCAGGGAGCATGGAAATGCCATGACCATTCCTGACCATTCCCACCATTCCTGACCATTCCCACCATTCCCACCATTCCTGACCATTCCTGAACATTCCCAACCATTCCTGACCATTCCCAACCATTCCTGAACATTCCTGACCATCTCCAACCATTCCCAACCATTCCTGACCATTCCCAAACATTCCTGACCATTCCCAACCATTCCTGACCATTCCCAACCATTCCTGAACATTCCCAACCATTCCTGACCATTCCTGAACATTCCCAACCATTCCTGACCATTTCCAACCATTCCTGACCATCTCCAACCATTCCTGATCATTCCTGACCATCTCCAACCATTTCTGATCATTCCTGACCATTCCCAACCATTCCTGACCATTCCCAAACATTCCTGACCATTCCCAACCATTCCTGAACATTCCTGAACATTCCCAACCATTCCTGACCATTTCCAACCATTCCTGACCATCTCCAACCATTCCCAACCATTCCTGACCATCTCCAACCATTCCCAACCATTCCTGACCATTCCCAACCATTCCTGACCATTCCCAAACATTCCTGATCATTCCTGACCATTCCTGACCATTCCCAAACATTCCTGACCATTCCCACCATTCCTGACCATTCCAAAACCATTCCTGAACATTCCCACCATTCCCAGGCCTGGGCTCCGGGGTGCCCAGCACAGGAGCCCGGATTTGGTGCCCAGGGACAGCAGGAAAAGGGCAGGAGCCTGGAGCTTCCCACCTGGAGAGCTGGCAGGGAGGGAGGTGTTGGCACCACCCTGGAGCCCAGGGAAGCTCCATGAGGAACAGGCAGGGCCAGGGCTCTTCCCAGGGGCATCACCAGTGATGGGGCAGAGAGCACCAAACAAACACAGCTTTTCCTGGTCTCCAAGGGAGGAAAGGACATCTGCAGGCATTTCTCTGCCCCAGTCTGGCTCCTCTGCTCCTCCAGACCACGAGGGGCTTCAAGGAGCACCAGCAGCTTTGGGCCCAGCAGGGAGCTGGGCAGCTCCAGCTCCCTGGGAGCCCTGAGCAGCAGCAGAGCTCAGACACAAACCCCAGCTCCAGCAGGGCACGGGGAACAGGACCCTGACCTGCCCACAGCAGGCACTGACACTCAGAAATGAAGACAGATGCCTCGAAAAACTCTGTTTTCCAGTGTAAACGGGAGGCCAAGAGCATACAGGGAGTATTGGGTTTAGTATCCAATAAAACAAGAATAAATTTTATAGGGATTTCTTTAAAAATCACCTTTCACAGGCATTTTTATGCCTTTCACAGGCAGAGTTTCTGATGTAGTGAGGTTCACTTTAGGAGCTTGCGAGTACAGAGATCTCTGATCTCTTTCATCTTTTTTCATTAAAAATCAGTGGTTGTGCAGGGTTGCAAGTTCTCCAAGATTTTATTAAATTGGGCAACGCCAGAGGAGAAATAACAAATAATGTTCACAAGGATAAATTTGTGCTCTCATTATAAACTTCACACTCTCCTCTCAATGCTGGGTTTTCATTCTGCCCCTCTGGCACTTTCTGGCTCCTGTTCATTTTGATCTTCTTAGTCTTAATTTAAATCTAGATGCAGTGTAATCTTTGTTATACCCTATCACATACAAATCTTGTTTGGGAGATGCTATTTTTTCTTTAATGGGCATGTCCAGGCATGGCTTTCATAAAATTCTGCCTAAAATGTTCTTCATACTTAAACAACAGAGTTACAAAGTCAGCAGAATGGTAGCAAAAGAGGGTGAGAGGGGGGAAGGAGGAAAAGGAAATTAAACAGGTAATAAAAGAGATTTTCAGGTGAGATTTGGAGTCCAAAGCAGTGCCAGGAAGGCATTTCAGTGGAAGGGAACTAACCCATGCATTTGGCTCTGCAGAGGAGAAGGCTCTGGTAGAAATCTCACAGCAGAGCTGAGGTGTGCAGGCAAATATTCACAGGCTGTAGGGAAAAGCAGCAGGGCCAGAGCAGTTTGGGGATGGAAGAAGTGCCCAGAGAAGGCTGTGGCTGCATCCCTGTGGAATGTCCATAATGGAAGGGGAATGAGTGGCATGTGGAGGAAGGCTGGAGCTCTCAGGCACCAAAACTCATGGGCAGTGACCTTGGATAGAACTAAATCTCCATCCAGGACATTATGGGGATGGAAATTTGGGATGGGGGATGCTCAGACCCTGAGCACTGCTGCCCAAGGGAAGGAAAGTCAAGGATGGCAGCAAGAAATGGGCAGGCATAAAACTGTGCTCGTGGTCTAACCAGCCTGGGAAGCAATTGCAGGGCACAGCAAAGCTCATTGCATTCCAAATAATTCCAAAGCTCATTTCATTCCAAATAATTCCAGAAGATAAACCCCAGCTGCAGCATCAACACAGGCAGGGGGGAGCCCAGGGAAATGATGGCACTTCTGCAGCACTCCTGCAATCACTGCAGTTATCCCTGAGCCCCTTCAGCAAAACTCATCAAGAAGAGTTGATGAAATCAAAGGAAATATTGCCTGAATAACTCTTGAGAAGGGCTCAGAGATTTTTACAGTGTTATTAAAAATGATGGGCATGATCTGCTACTAATAATATCAGGTATAATAACCCATGTGGTTTTAGTCCTTAAAAAAACAACTTTTCAGCACTTGTAGGATTAAATATTTCATCCCATGGAAGAAGAAAATGGACACTGGCCCTACATGGAGCAGAACTCTCCTGAGGACAAACTTTCTTACAGAGTTTTTTGAATTTTCTGCTTCCAGATGTGTTGGGAGCACAGGTTTCTCTTTGGTAAGAGGATCTCTACTTCCAGCCTGGGTAGGAATCAAAATTTACAGAGAAATGTGGAAATAATTAAAGTAGGGGGAAAAGCTACTCATGTTTTAATTTCATGCTTAGGTTCATTCAGAGTTTAAGATGAAGGGATGAGTCACCAGTTCTTATTTTACTCAGACCCAGCCCCTGGAGAGCGTTGGATTACACGGAGCTCCAGCCTGTGCTCTGCCAGGAACCACTCTGGGATGCTGGCTGCCATTTTCCTCATCCTTTTCTTTGAGATTTAGCCCCAAATGCAGCAGCCCCGAGCAGAGGTTGTGGCACACTCGTCACACCCTGCCCAAGGACGGGCTCCAGAGGCTCCCAGCTCTTCCTGGGACACGCAGGGCTGCTCACACAGCCCAGCCTTTGGGGTTATTGGCACAACCTGGAGGAAGCACTGCCAGCAACACCTGATGGGCAAAGGAAGGGCAGCAGGAAGGAGAAACCTGCTGGGTGGTGCTTGTACCAGATTAACCACAGCTTCTGAGTTCAGAGAGTGACCTTTCCTAAAATCCCCGGGTTTCTGACAGCAGCACTTGTGAAGGAGCAGGGGCTTGGCTGTGTCTAAAGGTTCTGCTCAGGGACCTTGGTCCTTCCCCTGGCTGAGCCCCAGCAGCTGCAGCAGAGACATTCCCAGTGCTGGGAACAGGGATGGGCTCTGCTCCTTCTCCTGCAAGCCTCACCTCTTTTCCTTTCACATGCTCCTTCAAAGGATTGCTTTTAAATGCAGTGCAGCCTGGGCTCAGAAAACAGGAAAACAAAGCCCAAATCCCCACTTACAGCACCTTTTATACTCCTGCTGGAGCTTGTGACGATCCTTTAAGTATGTGACACTGGTGTCACTGGTTTTAAACCTCAGCAAACACCCCTGTGATGGCAGCACGAGACCTTCCACCCCTCTGACCTCTTCAGACTTCCAGAGCCTTTATTCCTCATGTTTCAGTAATTAAAATTATACGTGGCATAGACTCCATGCTTGATTTGTATCCAACTTTGGTTAAAAAAGGAATGGTCTGACTCAGTGCCTTGTCACTCCATCCTCACAATAAAATAAAGGCTCAGAAACCATGGCCTCTTTAGTCCAGTCATTTAACCAAGTTAGGGGAAGCAGAAGAACAACAAAAAAACAAGAGGCTGAGGAAGAACAAAGACATATAAAATAAACCCCAAACACTCAGACCTTGCTTGTGGCTTTGTCAGCTCAGAAAGCAGCAAAGCAGCTGGTTTGTGTGTGCTCTGGTACAGACAGCATCACCAGTCTGTGAGGGAATCCCAGCAGTGCCTCCTCATCCTCCCCTCCCTCAGCACAGACAGCCCAGAGCATCCATCCACAGCCACAGCTGGGCTCCAGCCATTCCCAGTGCTCCAGAGGCCCAGAGCTGACCCTGCAGCAGTGTTCTTCCCATTCAGGACACTCCAAAATGCCTTCTAAAACAAAGCTCTGGGGATGGTTCTACTGATTACAAGAAACTAACCACTTGGAGGGGTGATTTGTGCTGGCTTTTGGTGAGGACTTGTGCTCCCTGTTGTGTTCCTGCATCTTCTGAAGCTTCTGTTGAGTAAGAATTCTAAATAATCCCTTGCAGAAGTACAGCCCTCTCATCCCACGTGCAAGCTGGCAATTACACAGCTGCAGACAACGGGAAAAGCCTTGGAAACATTGCACACCCACCTCAGAAACACCTCTGCCTTCCCACTGCTGCTGCAAGGCTCACTGCCACGGGGCCAGGCCATGCCCAGGGACCAGGGATGGGATCCTCACCTGGAGGCACCAGGGATGGGATCCTCACCTGGAGGGACCAGGGATGGGATCCTCACCTGGAGGGATCAGGGATGGGATCCTGACCTGGATGGGATCCTCACCTGAAGGGATCAGGGATGGGATCCTCACCTGGAGGGATCAGGGATGGGATCCTCACCTGGAGGGATCAGGGATGGGATCCTCACCTGGATGGGATCCTCACCTGGAGGGATCAGGGATGGGATCCTCACCTGGAGGGACCAGGGATGGGATCCTCACCTGGATGGGATCAAGAGCTGCCCCAGCACCTCCTGCATCCCTCCCCACAGAAATCACTCTGCCATCCCAGCAGGACAGACACTCTGCCTCTCCAGCTCAAAATCAGAAGCACAATAAAACAGGAATTCATTTTAATGTTTCCTAAAGGTCCTTGACACTATTTTCGAGGTCAGAGAATCACAGAACGCTTTGGATTCAAAGGGACCCTAAGGATCATCTGGATCCAGCCCTTAAATACCTTCTTTCCCTTCAATCTTCCACTTGACTGAGCCTCTAAGTTGTTTAATTCTTCAGTGCTGGACAGAGCTTTACCCATAAACAGCAGATATTTTCTTCTGCTCAGCTTGAAAGGATAGTTTTAACTGATTAGCTCAGACATGCTCCAGAAAGAGGGTTTTTTAATTCAATTTTTCCATGAACATCGTGTTCACATTAGAAGCATCAATAACAGGGAAAGAAAAAAAGAAAAAAAAAAAAAAAAGATGATTTCTCAATAATTATTAAAAAGACCAGAATTTCAATTAAAGTCATGACCAGTAACAGGAAGGGTAAGAGAATCCAATTACAGCAACTCTTGCTTCCATCAGATGCTCCATGGGGATAAAATGACCACGTGTGTGAGTAGAAATTGCAATCTGAGATCCCACATTGGGATGTTGGCTCTGAACTGCAGCTTTGATTTTCTGCCACTTTTCCTGACCAGCAAGGTGCTTCCCCTAACTCTCACAAAATCACAATTTATCAACAAAGGCTCTTTTGGGTTAAGAGATACCAAGAACCCATTACAAGCATTTTTTTCTCCATCCTCTCAGCGTGCATTTGAGATCTGTGAATTTGCCATCAGCTCAGCTAGATCGTGATAAGTGGCAGCAGAATTGTGCCAGCCACTCTATAAATGGAATTTTCAAGACAGAGGAAAAAAAAAAACACCATGAAATGAACCAAACCAAAACAACAACTAAATCTGTGCTGTTTAATAGGATGAGAGAGGGAGAAAATTCTCGATTGTCAGAACAACTGTTGTTGTTGTGGGGAGAAAAAGGATGGCTGTGCCCAGTGTCCCCTGGGCCCAAAAACAGAGAGGAAAATAAATATTTCCTGTTTGTATCTGTCTGACTGTAGGGAAATCATCTCTGTGGCACAGTTTGGGAGTGACAGCTGAGTTGAAAGCTGAGCCCTTGCAGAGGGGAGCACACACAGCACCGAGCAGTCCTGGCTGTGCAGTGACATTTCCCTTAATGTCCTACCCAGGCAAGCAGGAAAGGCCAAACTGAGACAATTCCTACCTAGGAAAGGGGTGAAGCTTGAGAGGTTTCAGCTGCAGTAGGAGTTTGTGAGGCCAGGTTTCTTCTGCTCCTGTGCCTCCTGGTAACTCCAGCTCTGCAAACTCAACAGCGCTGGGGAAAAACCCTTCAGGCTCCGATGTCTGAGCTGGGACTCAGCATCAGCCAGCCAGGGTCCCTGTGCTGCTGAGTCCTGTGCTGCTGCTCCCCACAGCAAGAGCTGCAGGAGGGGGACACCTGGAAATGCTGCTGTGGGCTGCAGTTTGTCCCTGACCCCCAGGTCCCCTCCACTGTGGGGTTCAGGTGTCAGATGTCACCCCAGAGCTCAGCAGTGGCAGCTGTGGTCCCCAGCACCCCTCACATCTGCCAGGTGCAGGGACAGGGCTGGTGCTGCTCTGCAGCATCTGGGAGGTTCCAGAGGCCACAGCCAGGACTGATCCCATTCTCAGGGGTATTTAAAGTCCCACTGCTCCATTCCCAGGTGCTAAAATAGCATCACCATTAAAGGCTAAATGCTGGGACACCACATCCTTTTCCTGCAGGAGAACACAGAGGAATATTAACTAGACAGAATTGGTTCACTCTGGAATTTTACCAGGAGAAGATTGACTCTGTGCACAAACATCCATCCCTCCCCTCACAGAGATTTCACCTGCAAGGACCACACTGGATCTGCTCTACAGACACCAGGGACACGCTCATGGAATGGCACTTTTTGAATGTTACTTTTCCAGTATGACAAAAACTTTAATTCACCCTTTATTCACAAGTCCAGCAACTTTCTGACAATGCGGCTGCACTGAAATGACGGTGCTATTATATTTAATTTGTTATGAAAGACAGAAAAGCCACTTCCATCCCTTGAATTCCCAGTTTTTCTGTGACTTGCTGTAAGCCACAGGGTCAGGGGCTGTTTCTCTCTGTTTCAGAAAGTAACACAAGGCAGCAACTGAACTCCAGCATCAAAGCTCAGCCAGGCTGTGACAGCAGTGACACATCTCAGCACTGGCTGCAAGAGAAAAGCCACTGACCACAAGAAACAAAGGACAGGTTTGGTTTTATTGAAAAGGAGATATTTGTTTCTTAATAAGGACAAGTCATTTTACATGAAAGAATAGGAGAAAATGATTAATTTTGTTTGACCCCAAATGACTCCATGCAGCTGCAGCAAGACCTCAGTGGGATTTAAAGCATCAGGCAGAGCCTTTTACCTCCAGCCCAGTGGAAGTAACTGAGCATAAACAACACAAATAGAGATGCTCAGATGTTCCTGTCCTCACTTTAACTCAACACACTCTGTCAGAGGGAGAACCTGATTTTGGAAATGGTGGGGGGGTTTCCCAAGGACAAACAGACTTCAAAGGAAAATATCTAGTGCCACTTTTTTTTTTCTTAAGTATTAAAATGGATTTTTAGACAAATAATGGCAACTGCACAATTCCTGTCCTCATTTTCTCCTAGAGGTTCTCCCACTGATGCTTGGGCTCAGAAAATAAATAGCTGGAGAAACGAGTCACAAATCAGCAGTGGAAGGAAAGGGAGATAGGGAAAAACTATTACCTGACAGCAGATAGCTACAGAGCTCAGCATTTTTATCAATGTTTGAGTAATGGAACTTCCAAACCAGGCACAGCAGGGAGGGAAGCAGGTCAAGGCCAGACTCTGACACTGAAAAGGATGCTGTGACAAACCATGGAGCTGCCAGAGCCCACTGGTGGCCCCCAGACATGCCTGGCTGAGGCAGTGCTGCTCTCAGTGTCACACTGCACCCAGGGCCTGGGCACAGCCACAGAAAACAACCCTGAGCTCACCTGTTTGCTACACAAAACAAGAACCCCTCTCCAAGAACCAGCAACACTGATGGTCAGGAAGTGTCTGCTTGGTTTTATGCAGCACCTCAACCCTGGCCATCAGAGGAGCAAGCCCAGGGTGGCAGGGATGGGATATCCCAGGGGATGCAATCCCAGGGGATGCAGTGATGGGATATCCATGGGGATGCAGTGATGGGATATCCATGGGGATGGAATCCCAGGGGATGCAGGGATGGGATATCCCAGGGGATGCAATCCCAGGGGATGCAGTGATGGGATATCCATGGGGATGCAGTGATGGGATATCCCAGGGGATGCAATCCCAGGGGATGCAGTGATGGGGCACCTCCCCAGGAGCCTGGGTACCACTGACAGAGGCAGCACAAGGCAGCTTTGGGCCAGGAGGGCAAGTTTGGCGTGTGAGAAACAATACTTTCTATTCTTTAACCAGATCAATGTGAGTGCTGTGCTAACACTGCTAAATAACCTCTTACCCACCACTAATCCCCTCCTGGGCTCTCCATCCCTAAATTGGTATGACTGGGGAGTTTAGGATGCTTCTGAAATGCTTTGATTGTCTTTAGCTTTCCATTTCCTTCCCCCATGCAGCTCTTCCCTCTTCCTGAGTCAATAGGATAATGAGGATGCTGTTCTTAGGTTTAAAGCTGAGTAAGTGACATTTCTATCCATTATTTATTTGCCTGGAAATTTTCATGAATACCACCAGTGATAATCACCTAATTTCTACCAATTTATTTCTAGATCACCATCACACACCAAGTGTGCTGCAGGTAGCAGCTCAATCCAATATTTATGAAGTGATTTTTCTTTCCATGAATGCAGAGCCTCAGCGTGGCTGCAACCACAGCTGCTCCTCGAGATTCCAGGCTGGGGCCACGTTACACGGAAACATCTCGGTACTCACACACGGCTGGGGATGGCAGGGCCCTGCAGGGCAGCTGTGTGTGTGCTACTCACCCTGTGTAACTCCAGAGTTAGCTCTACAGAAGGGTTACTCACCCTGTGTAACTCCAGAGTTAGCTCTACAGAAGGGTTACTCACCCTGTGTAACTCCAGAGTTAGCTCTACAGAAGGGTTACTCACCCTGTGTAACTCCAGAGTTAGCTCTACACACAGGTTACTCACCCTGTGTAACTCAGAGTTAGCTCTACAGAAGGGTTACTCACCCTGTGTAACTCCGGAGTTAGCTCTACACACAGGTTACTCACCCTGTGTAACTCCAGAGTTAGCTCTACAGAAGGGTTACTCACCCTGTGTAGCTCTGAGTTAGCTCTGCACACAGGTTACTCACCCTGTGTAACTCCAGAGTTAGCTCTACACACAAGTTACTCACCCTGTGTAACTCAGAGTTAGCTCTGCAGAAGGGTTACTCACCCTGTGCAACTCAGAGTTAGCTCTACACACAAGTTACTCACCCTGTGTAAGTCGGAGTTAGCTCTACAGAAGGGTTACTCACCCTGTATCACTTAGAGCTGGGTTTACACGCAGGTTACTCCCCCTGTACCACACAGAGCTGGGTTTACACGCAGGTTACTCCCCCTGTACCACACAGAACTAGGTTTACATGCAGGTTACTCCCCCTGTACCACACAGAACTAGGTTTACACGCAGGTTACTCCCCCTGTACCACACAGAACTAGGTTTACACGCAGGTTACTCCCCCTGTACCACACAGAACTAGGTTTACACGCAGGTTACTCCCCCTGTACCACACAGAACTAGGTTTACACGCAGGTTACTCGCTCTGGAGAGCAGCAGCAGCCCCAGCACACTTTGGGGGCTGGAGCAGCCGGTGCGGTGCCGGAGGACAGTGCCCAGCCTGGGATGGGAGCAGAGCTGCTGTGGCACCTCCCCTGCTGCTCCCCAGACCCCCAAACACAGCTCAGAGTGTTTGTTCATCCACAGCACAACTCTGCGCACTCCCTGCAGCCCAGGGCTTTCAACCTCAGCAAAAATGAGGGAGACAGGGATGTCCATGCTGGGTTTTGTTGGACATCCTGGATAACTCCACCACGCTCAGCAGGTTTTAACCAGAGAATTTCATGGCTTTCATGTTGTTTTTCTACAGGATTTTGTTCATTGAACAACCACACACGATTTGGGATGCCCTGGTAAAATGAGGGGCAGTGGTAACCACAGCTGACATTTTAGACTGCACTTACCGATAAAGAATGGTAATGAATGAATAAAATACAGCTCTGGGAAAAAATGGAGCAAAGCCAAAAGACAAGCAGCATTTAATGACTGCCATGACAACGAGCTATACATTGTGCTCAAACCAAAGACAAGCAATTGCGTGTGATTGCAGACTGAAAACCAAATTCTATTTCTCACTACAGCCTCTGCCAGTTCCACAGGTCTGTATAAGCCATCATTTTTTTCATATTTTAAGAATCATCACAGATCTCCTGTAGCAGGTTGGAGATCACAGGGCACTTCCCCATCCTGGCTCCTGTCAGAGCCCTCAAAGCCTTTCTGCTCCAGGCAGGGGCCAAAGCCAAGCCCTGCCGGATTTCTGGGGATGTTTTGACTCACAGCTTTTGATACCCACATCACTCATGATCTCACACCACCATCCACCCAAACCCCAGGACTTTCATCTCCACAACCTGCACAGCCAAAAGGATCTTGTGGCTAAAAGATATCAGAGCAGCTCACGCTGGAATCGTGCAAGAGGATTGATGTGGTTTTAGTGCCATTTAATTTGAACTCAGAGGTGAAACTGATGTTCATCTGAGTGCCAGCAGCTCTCCCCACAATAAATCTGCTCTGCTCCTGTCCCAGCTCCTCCCTGAGCCATCAGCCAGCAGCAATCAGCAGCAGGCCCAGGCTGCTGGGAGTTATTTTCCTCAGAATCTGACAAACTTCGCTCTGACTCAGCCTGATCTCCATTCCAAAATAGGGAAGAGGAAAGCGGCCAAGCTGAGGAGAGGAGGAGTAGGAAAGGGAGGAGCAGGCAGCTGATCTGTTTTTAGAAAGAGGAGCAAAAGGAAGCTCAGATGTCCCTGAATCCCAAGCAGAAGTAGTATTCCACTGCTTATCTTTTCTTCCCCATGAATGCAAGACTCTCCCGGGCCTTGGGATCAGAGTGGAGCAGAAGGAACAGGCACAGCATTCCATTGGCACGGATGCAGAAGCATTGGGAAATTACTCTAAAGATGTTTTTGGTGCACCCACAGCCACCACGCATGAAGGGCATGATCAGAAATCCTGGCAAATGGCACAGGAAACCATCTAAAGGGGAAAATTCCACACCAAGGACACCCCAGCCTGTGTCAGGATCAAACAGAAGAGACTTTGCAGTCCTTGTTTGATCATTTGCTCTTTCCTCTCCCCCTCTGAGCACATTACAAGAGTAAATCCTCCCTTCCTCAGAGGCATTTGTAGAAGGAAATCTCAGTGCCCAGCTCTGCAGCCCCTCAGCACCAAAGCCTGGGACTGCTGTGAGCTGCCTCTCGGGCAACTCTCAGAGAGGGAAATGAACCAGAAAACAGCCAGAATAAGCAGATGAGCACAAATAACACCTGGAGCTGAGAATGCGTGCATCCCCGTGGGAAGGCAGCCGTGGAACAGGGAGTGTGCTCCCTGCAAACCCCACAGCAGGCACAGGGCTCTGCACTCATCTCCCTGGGGATCTGCACTGAGGGAACGCCAGCAAAACACAGCAAAGCTTTGGAGTCTGGCTCTGCTCTCATGCCCACCTCTCACTGCCCCCCTGCCCGCAGGGATGCCAACCAGGCCCTTTACAAAACCCTTTAAGGGCCTGAAACACGTTTTTCTTGCCTGAATGCCAGAGCTACTGCTCATGTTCAGCTCTTGCTTCCTTGGGACCAGCTCTTCCAGGGACCAGCTGCCCTCAGCCTTTCCAGGGCTGCTTCATTCCAAAAAAGGGACATGGAAAAGGCTCCCAGACCCCTTTGTCCTTGTGGGAGCACAGGAAGGGGACTGGGACTGGGACCGGAACCAAGACTGAGACTGGGACTGGGACCGGAACCGAGACTGGGACCGGAACCGAGACTGGGACTGGGACTGGGACTGGGACCAGAACCGAGACTGGGACTGGGACTGGGACTGGGACTGGGACCAGAACCAAGACTGGGACTGGGACTGGGACTGGGACCAGAACCAAGACTGGGACTGGGACTGGGACTGGGACTGGGACCAGAACCGAGACTGGGACTGGGACTGGGACTGGAACTGGGACCAGAACTGAGACTGGGACCGGAACCGAGACTGGGACCAGAACCAAGACTGAGACTGGGACTGGGACTGGGACTGGGACTGGGACTGGGACCGGAACCGAGACTGGGACTGGGACTGGGACTGGGACCAGAACCGAGACTGGGACCAGAACCAAGACTGAGACTGGGACTGGGACTG
Source organism: Cyanistes caeruleus (assembly GCF_971803275.1). Taxonomy (NCBI): domain Eukaryota; kingdom Metazoa; phylum Chordata; class Aves; order Passeriformes; family Paridae; genus Cyanistes; species Cyanistes caeruleus. The sequence continues at coordinate 1,229,438 of NC_141716.1, read as the reverse complement.
GGACCGAGACTGGGACTGGGACCAGAACCAAGACTGGGACTGGGACTGGGACCGGGACAGGAACTGGGACTGGAACCAGGACTGGGATGATCTCTGGCACGCCCCAGAACTGTCACCTGCACCAGGTAATACAGACAGAGTGCAGGTAATAACAAAGCTTCCCAAGGACCTGATTATGTCCCCAATATTCCTGCACTCCTGCAGCTGCTTTAATCCCCCCAGTGCTGGGATTCTTCAAAATAAACAACACGGTGCGTTCCCACCACCATTAAATGTAATTAATGGATACAATTGGTCAGCCAAAGATAAAATCCTCTGGCAGAAAGTCCATAGCAATGTACATTTGAGTCTGTTTTTTGGAAGTATTTTATTTACTTGGCACCTTTGGCTTTGTTTTTCATTCATCATAATCCTTTTATCCCCTGAAATCTATATTGATTCCATTTCAAACTCTGCTCTTAATCTCATTTAATACATATAGATGTTAGACCATTTCATATTCCAGTTGCCTGGGAAGTTAACAAAACCACCTATTTATAATCCCATTTTTCATTTAAATATTTTTTCAAATTCTGTTTTCAGCACCCTCACTCATCTGGTTTTCTTTATTCTGAGCCTAAATAAACGTGTATCATGTAAATAATAAATACCCAGATTGTACCTGCACAGTGCTGATTCCCAGATTTGTGTGTCTGCTTTGGGACCTCTCAGGCCCCCACATGAGGGTACAATACTGGCACATGATGATGCTCCTCCTTTGTGGGCCCTGCATGCCTACAAACAGCTTTTTATTTTCTACCCACAGCAACTCTGTTTGTGCATTCAGTGCCATGGACTCCTCCTGTCCATTAGGCAAGGGATTATGTGAATGTTTTACTGAAAAACAGCAGGGAAAAATCAGAGTATAGGTATGTGAGCAAGGAAGACTGATCTGAACAACCTGAACCCTCATTTCTCAAGCAGCTGCAACTTTCATTGGTGCTTAAATCCAACTGAAGTCAAGCATGTGAAGCAACAGCAAAATCATTTCTCTATATATTCAAGAGATTTTCATCCCAAGGGTTACTGAAGAGCTTTTCCAAGATACATAATGAGAGATAAATCAATGGATCTCAAGAGAGAGAGAGAGACTGCTTCTGGGCTGGAATTTGATAAATTTCTGTAAGAGAAACTTAGAAAGGATGGGCAGAATATGTTGTGAATTAAAATTGCAATTAAATACAGTGCTGGGACATAAGGGTGACATCACAGGACTTTCAAAAGGCACTTGCATGGCCACAAGATCCTGCTAAGGTCTAGATAAAAATAAAACATCAGCTTTAAACAGCTAAAAGAGCTCATTAGCAGAGCCCCACATTCCCTGGCTGCTGGGGACAGCAAGCCTTGAGGGCACAGCCTCCATCCCTGCTCTTCTCCCCAGCAGAAATCCTCACCTGGGGCACAGGGCAGAGAAAAACCCGAGCTGGGAGCTGGCTCCTGGCTGGAAATGGGTAAATAGTGGCCAGCAGTGTTATCCCTCTTCCCACAATGAGGTTTTTGTTACTGGATGATCCCCACATCCTTCAAAGTGGAAGCTGGCCTTGAGGGCCCAGCAAGTCCCTGGGATAAGTGGAAAATTCCAGTGCAGCAGCTCCAGGGAGCACCTGGCCAAAGGAACCTTCCCCCAGCCCTCTCCTAAGGACATTTCTCACGGATCCTAAGGAATAATCAGCTCTGTGGAGAGCCCTCCTCAGAGCAGCACGCTCCAAACTTGCCCTCTGCAGTTGATGTGCTGTGACAAACTCTCCTCTCACCCACCCTGGCAGGACCTTTCCCTGCAGAAGGGAATTCCTGAATCCCTGCAGGGTCCCTTCACCTCCTTCAAACACCCCCTGGGAGCTCCCACCTCCCTTCATCAATCAATGGAGGTGGAAGGCTCAGTTCAAACCTTATTCAAACTGTTCTGTACACCGAGTGAGCAGGGAAAACAATTATAAATGTATTACAAACAATATTTATCAGCAAACATCCTTGTAGAGAGAGGGGAAAAAATCATCGTCAAATGTTGTTATAATTGTGGGATACCTTTCCCCTGAATAATAATAATAATTATAGATCTGTGCACTGAATATGGTGTGGAGCAGAAACAGCTCACAGGTCACGGCCTGGAGAGAAACAAAAACTCCCTCAGATCAATATCAGCAACCAGTAAAACCCACGGCAGGTTTGGATTTTGCAAAGCCACTGGTAATCAGACCAGGAGTTCTTCTCATCTCAGACCCCAGAGTTCAGAGGAATATTCTAATATTGATTTGGCTCTAAACACCTCCCTTGGAACAGCAAGCCCAAGAGAAGAAAGCCAGGAACATGAAATAATGAAAATAAAGGAAAATCTTTAAAGAGAAAGTTTTAATTCTTACCAAAAAGAAGAGAAAAACCCAACCAACCAACAAAATACACCAAAATCCCTCAACAAACAAACCCAACCCAGCTCAGTCGTTACATCCCTTTCCAAATTCTCTCTGCACCTCTACTTTGAAGATATTTCTGCCTTGAAAGAAATCATTTTAATGTAAAATTATTCCATAGCATTTGCAGTTGAAATCTGCCTCTGCAAGGACTACTCCATAGTTCATTTTGAAGAGAGAGAATAAAATGCAAAGGAAATGTTTATTTCTGTAACATCAAAAGTCAGCTGTAATTTAATTAGCAGCTATGGCAGATTACAAGATTTGTGATTCCTCCAATAAAGACAGATTTATTTTTTTTAGGGGCAATTAACACAAGACCAGATGTGAAGCCTTGAAATTCAGAGAGAACAAAAGTGGGAGGTGGAGTTGACAATAAAAACGCAGGAAGAGGAAACAAATAATTTGTTTTCTAATTTTTATCACAGTTGTCCTTGCTTGGGGGGAGCCAGGTTACTGGGACAGGCAGAGCAAATGACTGGAAGTGGTGCAGAGCTTCCTCATGTGCACAATGGAATTCCTGCTCTCCATGCCCCTCTGTTCAAAGTTATTTATTCATTAAAAAAAAAATAAATGACCTGTAGCAGTATTCTGGGGGTTTGTGAACTTTTATTATTTGTTGCATTTAATAAGAGCAGGGAAAGAAAAAGGTCATGTCTTGACTGGAGTAGTTTTAAGTGAATTTATCAGCAAAACACAGAAGTTGAAGATAAAGACAATCCACGTTTAGTTGCTGTATTTGATTGTTTTCCTTGTGGCTTAATAGTGTAAATTAAAAGAGAGCTTAAATGTTAGCACCACTGACAAGATGGCACATCCAAAATTATAAGGAAGCAAATAAAATGATTCATGTGGAATTTTGAAATATCTCAAAATATGTCAGCCAGCAGATGTCACAAAACCTGCAGGGGATGATGCACTGCACCAAGAGAAGGGCAAGGCTCTGGCAAAGCACAGCATGGCAGGAAATTATCCTACCAGTCCCCATAAATCTCAGGGCCTGGGAAGGAAAGGAATAAAACACACCAAAGACAAAACAAACTGAGATTTTCTCTGCCACCATCTACCTCAAAGGAGAAATGAAGCGTTCAAGGCCAGCATCTTGAGCATGGCAGAAAATAAAAACTGCCATAAACTAAAAAAGAGTGTTCAAAAATCTCTAGGGCCAGTCTGACCTTGCCTAAGTGTGACAAGGTCAGCGTGCTCAGCATCACCCCCTGACACTACAGACCAAGCAGTTACTGGGGCTGTCAGCAGAACAAATCCCCAAATATTGATTTTTATTCACACACAAAATGCAACCAATCCCACGTGAAAGGCACCATTCAGAACAACTAGAAAGTACTTTCCCCGTGGTTTTGCCAAATGCATTTCCATGTACTCAAGAAACACAGGAAATGAGTGTGAATTCATTTCTATCCCAGCTTGATGCTGATAGCAAAACCCTCAGCCTAAGAAGTGATGCTCAGTAAAGAACTGGACAAAACCTGACCCAGCAGTGAGGCAGCAGAGTTTGCTTTTATCCTGGGCAGGAAAGAGCCCCAACACATAAACTCTGTATGGAGACCCCTGGACACCTCTGAAGGCCCTGCAGGAACATTGTTCCTCCTGACTCTGGATTTATTCCCTGGCACTGCAGGGACCAAGGAGCTCTGGCAAAGCTTCACCACCAAACCAGGGCAGGGACGAGCCTTTGGCAGCAGAGGGACTGCAGAATGTTAGGAGAGTGCTCCAATTAATTAATCCAATTAAATATCAGCAGTAAGAAAGGTTAATAAAGAGAAGGACAGATTTTCAACCTCTCTGACCTTGAGTTGTTAATGGAGTGGAAATCCTCTCCCTAGGAGCTGTGGTTGCTTGGTGGAAGCGAGACAGTCTGCAGGAGAACCTGCAGAGCAGGCACAGCATCGTGTTTATCTCCTGGCCAGGGATACAACCCGGGAATATGGGAAATATGGGGCTCCTGCCTTGAAGCAGCTTGTGACATATAGAAAGGAAACAGAAGTGGTTTTTCAGTCAGAGCACCCACTACGTCCAAAATAACAATCCACCCTATCCACTCTGACAAAATAACACATAATAGAACTAAAACTGTGCTGACAAAAATAGTCTGTTAAGCTTCCCATTCCTCTGAGGCCTGCAGTCTATTTTTGCTGCTGAGAGCTGAAGTTACACACGCCCCACCGAAGCTGCCTCGGCTCAGCCACTTGAAAGAAGCAGCCTGCAGAGCATTAATAATTCATCTGATTGAGTTTAGCTGGCACATTCAGCAACCAAACTGCACCAAACTCTCCTGTGAGGAAGGAGAGAGGAGCTGTTGCAGAAGGATATTTCCTGCTTTGTGCAGGCTGCTGTAAGTTTTTCTGCTCGGTGTGTTTGTTGGTGATGAAAAGCTGCCTCGGGCAGCCCAAGGCGCTCACGTCGCACCAGGGCAGGAAAAGAAGAGACATCAGAAGGCTGAAATTTTCCATGCCAACCACAACCCACCAACCCAAGTTACTTCTGATGACTCTGTGCTCTTTGATAGTCCTTTTGAGAAGTTATCCTGGCAAAGACCTCTGGTGCCATCCCTCCTTTTTCCACTCAGCCTTAAAAATGAGCAAAGCTCAGACGCGGCTCACACGTGACACATCCCATTATTTGTGTTGAGACAAGGCACAAACAGCTTCAAAAGCAAAGTCCCTGCTGCCACACCAGCACATCATTAACTTAGCCCTACATTTAAGTCCATTTATTTCACTTTCAAAATATTTTCTAGCAAATGGGACTGAATTAAACCTCTGGCAGCCTCCAGGTTTATTCACTCTATCGATCGCTCTGGAGATGAGTGGGAGTAATTATTTTGAAAAGGTTCATTCTCCAGAGTGAGGATGGAGAACGTTAAATGCACTCAAACTGGTGAATAACAGACAGCTGAAAGTGAGAGAAGATGCAGCTATGAATGACTGAAATGGAAATGCACAAAGGACTGCAGCAGCAATTCTTGACGGCGCAGAGGGGATGTTGAGAATGCCCCAAAGCAGAGATTCCTGATGAGCTGAGATGGGAAAGGCCCAGCTTTATTCCTTGTCAGACGTGTTCCCTGCCACGAGGGGCTGGGACAGCTGCAGTTTTTATTGTCACAAACAGTGCCCTGGACAGCAAACCTCGCCTCTGGCTGGGCAGAGCTGGCACTGAGGCACAGCCAGGGCAGCCCAGCCCAGCCCAGCACAGCAGGAGAGGGGACAGCAGCTCCAGACTCCTGTGCTGAGGCAGGAAAATGATTTATTGTCTAAAAGGATTTGTCCCAGCTTCGTTACAATATTGGGTTTTAGTGTAAGTAACACAGGCCCTGTGAGGCCCACAATTACCTTTTCTATTACAGTTAAAAGTGCAGGTGTCAAAGCCTGAGAAAGATGATAATCCATGGGCATTAATCATCCCAGCACCTGGGGACACAGAGCTCTGCAAATCCAGGACACAATGTCTGGCAAAACATGTCCAAGAGAAAATCCACCGAGGTTTCAGCGAGAGGAGCTGCACCTCACAAATAACTTTGTGCTTTCAGCTCTCTGCTTATGTATAATTATATATATATATTTATATATATATATAAGCTATAGCTTCTTAACAGATGGGAGAAATCCATAAATTAGGTCTCTCTGGCATTAATTTGTTGGTGCTTTTTCATTTGCATGAAACCAACCTTAAGTAAATTGTGTTTAGGAGAAAAAAAAAAACCAAAAAAACCCAAGATCTTTCACCATATTGAACTTCACCATCTCATGGAACAGGTCATTCATTGAATCATTATTGGATTATCTTCCAGTAATTAAGTCTCTTCAGTATAGCAGTTATTCATCTGAGTAGGTCTTAAAATACCACAGCAAGAGAGCATTAGCAACCACTTTTAGAAAAGTAATTCAGTCTAAAGAAGATGGAATATCATTTGTCCTTCCCAGTGTGTTATTCTGGCCCCCAAAAACCTCAGATCCTGCTGGAGCAACCAGAATGGCTCAGAAACACTTCTCACCACACAGGAGACCTCCTCTTCTCCCAGAAAATTCAGAATTTCAGCAGGATGCTCATTTTCCTGGTTTTTACAACTCTTTGTGCCACTCCATTAGAAAATGAACAGCCAGGTCTGTCCCACTGCTCATCACTTTAATATCTTGGGAGAAAATCAACCACACAATGGAATTTTCCACAGCTGTTTCAGAATGCGTGGACCCAGCCATTTTTCTTAAAAAGACATCCAATACATTTTGACTGATTTCCTCTTTTCCAACTGACAGATTTGTCAGGAAGAGAGGAATCTGATGGTTTGTCTGGGGATTTCCAGGCCTTCAATGCTGCAAATCCCAGGGCTGCAAGCATCAGGAGGGCCCAGACGAATTGCTGCTGGACAGGCTCCATTCAGCCAGCAGCACAGCACATATTCTGTCAGATAAAAGCCAATAAAGCCATGAGCAGAGCACATCATCACTCCTGGTTCTGTCCCAGTGCAGCCTGTGCCCCTCCAGAGCCCCAGCTCTGCACAGTGCCCCGCAGCACTCCAGGTTTGGTCCATGGGGTGATGGACCCACAGCACGTCAGCAGCTCCTGCTTCAGAATCAGGTGATGGAACAGCCAAGGATTCCAGCCCAAAAAACAAAACTCTGCAGCCAGAGCAGAGATTTCACCCGTGGAAAGGAGAAGATCAGGAAAGCTGGGAGCAGCTGCAGGTTTTGCAGGGGAGCTCCTGGCAGGGTGGGCTCTGCTCTGGATGGCACCCACAGGGAAGCCAAATAAAGAAATACAAATTGCCCACTGACCCTGCCTAAATCCCTGGGGGAATCACATCCTGATCAAATCAGGATCAGTTTCCTCCCTGCCCCCCTGACCCCAGCAGACACCGGGGTGTTTCACACTGGCAGAAATGGTTTATGAGGAGGAGAAAGTCACCCTTCACACTAAGGGACTTATTTTGCTTTACCCCTCGTAATTCAGGCTGCCTGCTTTTGCTCCTTTCTGCAGTCCCACATCTATATGGGCTTGTATTAAGGAGTTGCCTGGCACAAAGCCAGCATCATTTGCCTCCTCTTTGATGCCAAATGCTCCTGCTTTTTGCATCTCCCAGGATCCCAGGCACAGCCCAGCAGCCATCTGCAGAGCTCTCCCCTCCTCCCCACAAATTTCAATTATTTTGCCATCTAAGCAGCAGTTCCTCTAACACTGAGCTGCAATTCCCAGGGGACTGCAGCTCTCCTGCAATTTGTCTGGAGCTCTGGCCAAGCTGCTTTCCCATTTTCGGGTGTTATTCCAATCAGCTGAACACCACCGGTGTCATGTAACCTCACAATTCCTGGATGAAGTTGTTTGGAGTCCTGTAGCTTATTTCCTTCAACACTCATGAATAAATTATAGCTCTGGGCACCAAAAGATCTCATTAAACTGATAAATACTCAAAAGATTGGAGGTTTTTTCAACAGCTCTTTCCATCCCAAGAGAGAGGGCCTGCCTGGGAGCTGCAGGGGCAGAGCTCTCCAGGGTGCCTCCCCCTGTCCTTTGCTTTCTCCTCTAATTTGTCCTCCAGTTCTGATGTCTCCAGGCTCCCTGCTCACACCTGCCCAGCAGAAGGGGAGCTGTGGAAGCATGGAGAGTAAAACCAACCTCGTTAGTGTGATAAGCAAAGAGTAGTATTTGTTGAGGATGAGGAATTTTGCATTTCTGTGTTAATTTCAGTTCTGTTTATTTTCTGGCCTGGCACTTCCCAGCTGAAGTTAAAACCTGATGTTATGGCCTATCACACTGCAGAAATTCATGACTACACAAATCACCAGTCCAACGTTGTTCCCACCTACACAGAGCCGTGCAGGCATGGACAGATTTCTTTGGAACATAATTTAATCACCTTAACAAGGAAAAAGAATTGCCAGGCTCTGCTGCACCTCGTCTGGGGATGTCACAGGACTCAGCTCGGACCCTGGCAGCTGTGTGTGCAGACCTGCCAAAGCATCACCCCCAAAAAGGCCAAGCTGGTGAGAATAAAGCAGCCAAAGCGGTGCCAGCGAGGAGCCGAGCGCAGCCTTCCCCTGCAGGAGCCTGCTGAGGAACGAGCCCCTCTGGAAAGCAGCCTGCCACATCACAGCCAGCACTCACCCTGCTGCCTTTGCCATTTATTCAGGTTTGTAGCTTTTGTTTGCTTTATTTTTAACTCAGCCACCTGGCTTTGCTGGCCTGTCCTGTGGCATCACCGTGATTGTGAGCACGGTGATCCTGAGCCTGGAGCTGTCCCTGGGTGTCCCTGGCAGCTGGGCCTGACCCTGGCCAGGCTGCTCAGCTCGTGGCAGACATCAGAGCCCTGTGTCTGGATAATCCCCACCCCTGCTGCACCAGCGAGGATGGGCTGATGGTAAATGAGAGGAACAGAGGGGGAAAAGCCTCACTCCTCTCGCTGGCAGCCCTGCTGAAGCGAGCTGGAAAGTGTTACCTAAAAAAAGCCCCCAGTTCAGACAAATAAACACAAAGCAGTCCTGTGTCCATGCTCCAGAGCAGCCTGGGCTGAAGGAAGCGTGTCTGAGAGCACAGACCCTGCAGTAAGCAATCCTCTGGGGCTGTGACTGGGCTGCAGAGCTGGAGTTTGTGCTCCCATGGCTGCAGGTCCCTTTCTCTTTCCCCCAGCCCCATCCCTGCCTCAGGCTGCCCTGGCTGCAGTGCCAACAAACAGAAATCAGCATCAGCAGCGCTCTGGGCTGTGTGGGAGCTCAGGAGAGCCTCAGCCCCTGCCTGCCCCACATCCAGTCCCTCTGCAGGACTGGGGAGCTGCTGGGAGCCCCATTTCCATCAGCTGCTGCCACAAACCCACAGGTCCCTCCTTGCCAGGGGCACACCAAGCCACGGGGGCTGCAGGAGCTGCTGGGACACCCTGGGGACACCTGGAGCTCCTGAGCAGCCTGGCAATGCCCAGGTGGCACCCAGCAAGTGCAGAGGACTTTTTGTAACTCCAAATTACGCCAATAATTATACAATTATTATAGTGTGTTTGCATTCTTTCAACTGCCTGTGAGGTCTTCATTCAGTACTCCAGTTATGATTTTTGCTTTAAAAAAAGGTTTTTGCTACTTCTCTACTGACCAAGGCAAATGTTTACCAGCATGTAATAGAAAAATCCCTTCAAGATGCAAAGGAATGCAAGTGTTCCTACACTGAAAAGCTCCTCAGGAAGAGAAAGCAGCAGTAAACACTGCTCTGAACACGGAATGGAACCCATCAAGACTGCAGGGGAGCTGAAGGGATGCTGTGCTTGTTACCCCAGAGAAGGAGCTCCTGCCCCCTCAGCCCCCACAGCCAGAGGTGCTGCAGCCCCACTAACGGGGCAGTTCCCTTTCCTCTGATCTGCAAACCCCTCTTTGCTCAGATTAAAATGATTTTATAGCCACATGAAGCTATGGGAGACCCTTGTGTTTGTCTCTGTTTGCACAGAGCTAACCAGCCATGCCTGATCCAGCTGAAGGAGGGAGCTGAGAGCATCCCCAGGGCTCTCCCCGTCCTGGATCCATCCCTCTGGAACTCCTGCTAAACCAATTTATTGTGACATTCCTCGTGCATTCCTGATCACCCTTTGCTCTACAAGTGCTGCTGCAGACAGACAAGCACACAAGCACTGGGACATCCCTGGTTCCTGATAGAACTGTTCCTGTTGGGTTCATTTAGTCAGCCAATTTATAAAGAATGAGAACATAAAGGGAGCATTAAAACAGGCAGAAGTCTCACACTTGAAATCAATTTCAATCAAACACCAGCCACGTTCTTACAAACAAGCCCACCCATCACAGAACTACAAATAGTTATTTACAGACACAGCTTTTCTGAGGCCAGAATAATGTATCAAGCACTAGAATTTAATTCCCTTTTCCAGTTTGGAAACTGAGCACATTTCCATTTCCACAGGCAAATATTAGTTAGGTGCAGATCTGTATTATTTCCATGAACATTCAGCTTCTTAGTGACAGCTACAAGGAAAAAAAAAAATCTGCTGCCTGCAAACCAGGCAGCTGCTCTGAAAGCTCCTAAAGCTGCCCTGCTGGCTCCAGCACTGCATGCAGTGTTAGAGAGCTGTGTTTGATTTAACCCCAGATGTTCATGTGACAGAACATCTTCTCCAAGCTTCATTTCATCCCTTCATTGCTGTGGAGCTGCTGCTTTCTGAATTTCTGTGAAAATTCAGATACTAATCCCAGATTTGGATTGAATGTCCCAGCTGTGAACAGATTCCAACATTTTCCTCTAGGTCACCTTTAAACTGACACAAGCACATATTTCACAAAATCCTGAGCACACCAAATCCTTTCCTTTGGAGGCTGAGAATTCATGAGGCTGCACCCAAAAGAAAAGGAAAACTTCCCCAAGGGTCACAAACATTCTATGGCTGATTAATCTCGAGCCTGAAACAACATCTCCCTAAGAGGGAAGAGAGCAGGGACCTCAATGCTGAGATTTAACATCTGCTGTGGAGAAGTGAAGGCAGTAAAAGCCACAGAATATGAAATAATGTCATGAATAAATAGAGAATTCGAGAGAAAGGCTCAAGTCCCTAAGCACTGTTATTTGAAACTTGCAGTGAATGAGGGACAGAAGTTTTCTGGACATTAATGTAAAAGTTTTATTGAAGTTTCTGTTCTGAGTGTTGGTGATAAAATTTGGTGCACAAACCTTCAGAGCTTAGAGAGACATTAAATTATTTATGGCTGAAAAAGTACAAAATACCAGACCAAATTACAGAGAGCCAGGCTATGCCAGATGTTCACGACCATGGGTATTTTCAGTCCTTAATTAAAAGAAGAAACAAGAACAAGAAGTCCCAAGTCACAGTCATTACAAAGCTTTGAAGGAAAAAAAACTAAATCAAGTTTCTCATGATTCTTCAGGGACTTAAGTGCCCAAAAAAGTGGGCAATTAACCATGTAAGAACACATCTCTTCAGGGCTTTAATTAAATGTGACTCATCCAAGTCACAACTGTCTTGGAAACTCCAGGTTCTCTTCTCAAGGGGGAGAAACCCAGGTTTTACAACAGGCACAAAGCTGAAAGTTCAGACTTGGGAGGACAAATGTCCTCCCAATGGACATGGGATGGATGCCAAGGAGCAGATACAGAGAATTTGCAGGCTGTGCCAGGCAGTGGACATCTGCTTTTCCTGCCAAGGGGAGGGTTTACAGAAAGAAGCAGTTTTTCAAGAGAATTGGAAATTATAATAAACACAAATGTGAACTCCAGCCCCCTCAGGAAAGAGTAATCCAGGCCTATTTCTCCATTTCAGAGGAGAGGAAGACTTTTTTATTTTACAGAAACTGGGAGTTGTTCTTCCAGCCTCAGCAGATGTTCTTCACTGAGCTCTTGCTTACAGGGGGCAGGGAAATGTCCTGGCTCCTGCCAGAGGAGCTCTGCTCTGCTCAGCAGCCCAGAGGCTTTGGGGGGATGATCCAGATGTGGCAGTGTTTTCAGAGGAAATCAGGACATTTTGGAGCACAAAGTTTTCTGCTTATGCAGAGTAGTTTATTCAGGTTGTGTTCCAATCCCTCCAGGCCTGTCTGCAGCACAGCCAAGGGGCTGAACACTGCATTTCCCAAAGCCTTGTGCCACAACAATGGCAGACAAATACCTTCAGTTTTAAGAGGGAATTGAACTCAAGTTCTTAATTACAGCTAAACTGTCCCCAGCCTGATGAAGGTGAGTCCTCAAACACAGGACAGGGGTGAGCAAACACAGCAGAGAAGTGACTGCAATGAATGAATTGCACTCTAAACATTCCCAGACAGCCCACTTGTCTCAGATCCTGTTTTCAACCACCCATCCATGTTCTTTACAGCTTCCTTTCCCTGCAAGGACCTTTATGGGCTTTAAGACGAGGGAGGCAGCAGTGCTAAATAGGATTTGTGCAGCTGACACTTACCCCAGGGGTCACCCTGCCCTGGCTGAAGGAAGCACAGATTGTTCTTGCTGCAGGGAAAGTCTGCACAGAACGGTCACTGAGCAGCTGGGGCTGCAGGAAAAGATCCATTTCACTCTGGGACATTGAACCACTTGAACTTTCAAAAACCTAATTTTCTTGGGGATCAATATAGTCAATACAGGTGTTAAGGGGAAAACAATTACATTTGCTGTACTTGTGCACTGCCTGATAACCCCAGACAGCTCTGGCTGCTGGCTCTGCTCTCCCCTGGATCCAGAGGAAACTCTGGATGCACAAAAGAGGGAAAAGGCTCAGTGGACACAGCCTTACAGGTGCCACAACCTGTAGTTATTGCCTCCAGTGACTTCTGTCACCCTGCTCTCCCCTCCCCACCTCTCCTGTGTTTGACAATTCATTTTCTGGCATATTAAAGCAATGATTATTAATGGTGCCACAGCTGAACATGTCAGTGGTTGTGATCAGCTCAAGTTCTCCTCAGCAGATAAATATTTTCCTATAAACCTAGCAACACCGGATTTATGGAGAAAACTGTCAGCTTCTCAGTGAAGAAACTATATCTTCTCAAACATTTGTGCAGTGTGTAGTAAAACATAACCTTGATCCAAATATAAAAAGTGTTTAGGTAGGAGATGAAAGGGGTGGTTTCTTGAATTAGAAATAATATCCTAGCCAGCAGTTATTCATGAAAGTGGAGTCTTAATATTTACTTAGGCTTTAGCAGCACTGATTTGCACTAGGATTTATTAACTTTTCAAATGCTGCACAGTGTACCTGGGCACTGAAATGCTCCCCAGCAGAAGCTCACCTGAAGCTGGGTCTATCAGAACAGAGTCTGGTTTAAGCATTCAGCTGGGCTTGATTCTGCTTCACCTGCAATCAAGGTTTAAAATCCTCCTTTCCAGATGAAAGAGCAGGGTTTGCTCACAGGCAGGAGGTCCAGGACAGCTCTCAGAGCCCTGCCCAGAAAAGTCTGTGAGCAGCACCTGGATCCCCCCGGCTGCTGTGGGTTCCTGTGGCAGGGACAGAGATCTGTCCTGACCCAGGGGCAGCTCAGAGGTCCCAGGGGTGTTCTGCAAGGCCAGGACCTCTGGGACTCTTCCCAAAAATCCCAGCACTGTCAAACCCAGAGAGGGAGCTGAGAAACCCTCAGCCAAAGCCAGGGGCAGGCAGCTTCACTCACGCACAAACCACACCAGAAATCCTCTGCTGGCACTTTTTCCTGCATGTCCAAGAGCTCTATGGATGGCTCCTGACTCCAGCTGTTCACAGGATCCAAAACTATTCCCTGCCTTGCACCATGTGCAATACTCACTGTATTTTACATTGCAGTGATTGAAGGCCTGACAAAACTCAGCAAACAACTCATGGCACGGCACTAAGAAGTTTACTACAAACCTTCTCTCTGCTCAGTTTGTGTGCAGAATGTCTATTTTAATAAATTTGGTTTTGAAAACATGTATCTAGCTGAAGATTTCCTTTAAAAAACAAATCAGATGTTATTTACACAACAGAAGCTGCCCATTTTTTCATGGCATCGGGCTCACAAATGTGCTCGGAGAATTTTGCAGTTGAATGGTGAAAGAGCAAAATGCATCAAGCACCAGAGATGTGAAAGTCTTTCAGATGGGAGCAGGGAAGAGCCAGAGCAGGTGTTCAAGAAACACCAAGTTCTGTCTCGGAGGCACCAAGCTCATCAATAATGGATTCCTCAGTATTAAACTGCACTTCTTCCCCATTTAAAGTTTGATACAGCTTGTTCATTTGCAGGAGATATTTTTTCCCCGAGGAGCCCCAACACTTTGTTGTCACAGTTCCTAGAAGTTCTGTGCTGGCGCTTGGCCCAGACAAGTTGTTACTGAGCACACGCCTTTGTTATTGCTGAAAGACAGGAGATGTGACAATTCTGATCATGAACAAGTGCTGGGTGCTCCAAGGGACACTGCCTGTGTTCTCAGTGCTCCACATGATACCCTCAACATCTCCAGACTCCAAGCTGAACTTGCCACAAGGAGAACTTCAAGGTGAGAAGCTCTCCCTCCTCTTCTGCAGAGCCTGACACCCACAGACCTCACACCAAGCACTGCAGAGCTGCAGGGGCCCAGGTTTCCACCTGGAAATGGTCAGTGCTGAGGCACTGGAGTTAGGCTGGCTTGCTGGAACCCTAATCCCAGGGTTAGGCTGGTGCCTGGTCCCCTGGCACAGCTCTGGGCTGGTTCCAGAGCTGTTGTTTAGGTTGTGCTGTGGATTTCTGCAGTTTTCCCCACTCAGACTCACACAGCACTCTCTGTGCTGTCACTTGGCTCAGCCCCACTGGGGTGTAACACCCAGGAAGACAGATCTCATTACGGATTTCCAGATATCCCGACTTCTCCTCGTTAGACTCGTCTGTGCCAGAGGATTTTGCCAAGCAAAAACCATATGGTTTTCCTTCTCATGCCTGGGGACCTGGCTGCCCCCCTGCTCAGGGCCCTGCAGACAGCACTTGGGGCTGCTCTGGACACCCTCCCACCCTCCCAGCACCCCCAGAGCCCACCCAGCACCCCCAGAGGGGCTGAGAGCTGCTGCCACTGCTGTGCTCACAGCCAGAGCTCAGGGCAGCACCACTCAAGGCTCAGGAGCAGCACCCCCAGTGGCACTGACCAAACTCAATGTGAGCTCAAACACAACATCCAGCTCTTGCCAGCTCGGGTGGAAGCTCCCTCTGCAAAATGAAAACCACAAGTTAAACTGCTGTGCCTTCATGTCCACCTTGGAAACCACAGGGCAGCACTGTGAGCCCCCAGGCAGATCCTACCTGAGGTTTTTATTTCTCCTCTCCAGCCAGGGGAGTGTTCAGAGTCACTGCCCAGCACTGGGGTTCAGCACAGAGCTGCAGCCCAAGGTGCCCAATCCCACACTGTGCTGCACCTTTGGAGCACACCTTGAAGAGCTCACATCGAGGTTCAGCTGCTTCTGATGGCAGGAAGGACTCGGGGACCCTGAAGTGATGGAGGCTCTGACACTGTGAGAGCCTCCAGCAGTGGACTGGAATGAAAACACAAATGCTGCTGGAAGAGCTGTGCCCTGAAACACAGCATTTACTCTGTGCTTGCAAATACACTCCGTGCTGAAGACAAACTTCTACTCATGTTTTCGGTTTTGAGGTTTGTAAGTGTTTTCCAGCCAGAATTCTCTGTGGGAATGGTTTGATCTCTTCAGTGCTACTGAATTCCCAGAATCAAGTCAGATCCAATAACATGGTGCAGCTTGAAAACAGAATATTTGTTTCTAACCCATTTCTGAACGATTTTCATTACTAATATTGAAGATGTGAGGATCAGACAGCCGTTGTACCAAAGACTTCAGGGGGTTTCTATAAAGCTTGGGAAATTCTGTGAGGGAGGAACAAGAACTTTACACTGCCAGTCTGAGCACAGATCTGAAGTGAGGATCAGCGAGCAGTAAAGGTGCAATAACATCAGCTTTTGCAGGAGGATGGAAGGCAGAAGCGAGTGCTGGGTGGGCTCACAGATTCCCAGATGTTCTGTCACCTCAGGCAGAGGTGCTGGAGGAGTCCAGAGGCAGCTCCAGGAGGTGCTGAGCCAGCCCCTTACAGCCAGGTAACCTGTCAGAAGTGAGGAACATTCCAGAGTGCTGCTGTTCATTAATGCCCAAGGAAACCCCGCTATGGCAATGGGTCAAGGGTTTCCCTTCACAGCCCTCATACCAGGCTTTGCCCTCTCCATCCTCCTGTGAATCCCAGAGTGAGCAGAGCTGTAATTTCTCCTGCCTGGAAGCTCCCACAGGTTTGGCTGACCTGCAGAACATTGTCCTCTGGAGCAGCTCCTTTGCCAGGGCAGCTCAGGAGAGGGGCAGGAACCCCTCCCCAGCCCACCCAGCACCCCCTGGCAGGGGAGGCGGGAGGAAGGAGAACATTCCTGGAGATGCAAGGAGCACACGAGGCCCCCGACACATTATTGTGGTTTAAAAACAGAACACGTGGAGCTGAGCCTGGGCTTTGGAGCCAGCATTACCCACACCAATCCTGCTTTCAGCAGCAGCTGCATGGGAAGTTGAGTTACCCTAAGAGCGAGGCGCAGTAAAACCAGACCCAAGAAGCTCCAACATCAGTCTTTAACTCTCATGTCACGATAACAAAAGTACAACACAGCCCGAGGGATGAGACCTGGACCATCCTCACCTAAACTGGAGCTCAGCATCTGCTTCACTAGAGGTTATTAAATGCAAAATTTGGTACAAATCACAAGGTGCTCTTCAGAATGCTCAAGTGGCTTCCCCGTTCTATTAAAGTGTTTGAGGATGGAAGCTCTTAATTGTCATGAAATCCATCTTCTAATGCACCCAAGATCTAAATTAATAATTTTATAGCCAGTGTTGACAAACTGCTTTTCTTCTGCCACGACAGAAGAAAATGTGTGTAGCAGATGCTTTCCAAACATCTTTACATAAACATAAAAATGTTTATTAAAAAATCACATGGTACAGTCACCTCATGCTACCAGAGGCAAAAAGCTCTTTGTCACCAGGGAAATCATCTCAGCAGCCCCAGTGCACCAGACCAGTCCTGACACTGCTCAGTGCAGCTCCAGGTCCTCACACAGTCAGCTTCCCTAGCCAGAAATCACAAAAAGCATTCATGATTGCAATGTCTCATTAATTAGTGGTGAATACAGGTGAATCAGGCAGAACAGCCAACTCAGTAGAACTTCTGGTGCTCACAGCATGTTAATACGTTGCTAATTAAGACCATCAGCACTCCTTTTAATTAATATATTGGCTTGCTTAAGACTTAATTGAAAAGCTCTCGCTTTTCCAATTCAGAACATGGACCAGGCAAAGACTGTACAAAAGGCAAAATGAGCTTTGTTTGTGGGGATAAATTCAGCATTTTAGCTCCCAGCTCATTCCAGCTTCCTGATCAGGATGGGAATGTGAGAGAAGCCCAAAGGGAACATTTGGGAATGTGTGCACACTCACACTCCGAGCTCTCTCGGGATGGGAAAGGAGCTCTAGAGGTGACACAGGGGCACCAGAACCAGGAGAACCAAAGATTCCTGTGTCACTTGGTGCCTCTGGAGCCAGAGACTGACATTCACTGACATCCACAGAGCTTTGTCTCCAGAATCACAGATTTGGAGAGCAAAGCCTTGGGGGACAGGACTCCTTTAAACAGCCTCCTGTCTCATGAGGTGCAAGTTCCAGACTGAGTCAGTGAATCACTGGTTTAAATGTCTATCTCCAAAGGCAAAATGAGAACTATTTCTACTGCACTTTTTAAAAACAAAAAGCACTCAGTGTATCCTCCCATCTGCTTTCTTCTGCACTCGAATCACTTCAAACCTAACTGAGCTTCTGAGCAAGTTGTGTTTAACACAAATACCCTGAAGAGCTGTTGAGTTGAGATTCAGAACGTGTCAGATAGAACCTCCAGAGAATTTTCCTACAGGCAGAAGAAGGAGATGAGAAACAAAACTATTTCCATTTTCCCTCGCTAGAAATATTTCAAAACATTAGAAAAATATCTAAGTGGTTTACATATATTAAACCTGAATGGGGAAATGCCTTTAAATTGCACAGAAACTTCAGTTTCGTGAAGTTACAGAGCAGTTTATCAATCCTTAAATCATAATCCCATTCCCACTTTAATTCCCTCTCCACAACACTGGTTTCCCTCGAGACTGAACATTTCCAGGAACAAGAGATTTCCAGGGAACAGAAGAGAGAGAACTTCTGCCAGGAGCTTGCAGTGAATCCTTCCCATGGACCAAAACCACAAAATGCCAAGTTCCTGGGATCAGCCTCTCTCTGTCACAAAGTGCTGGGGGCACGGATAAAACATCCACTGCTCCTCTCCCCCAGGATGGAGCTCAGCTCTGCCCACATCCCCAGGAGCCTGGCTGCTCTCTGCCATTTGCAGCACTGTGTCAGGATTCCCATCTCAAACCTGCCTTAACCTATCTCAAAAACAACATCCAGAGCTCATTTCCCCCATCAAGGGGGCAGAGTGAGAGGGAATTGCACTGGGGCTTGTGCCAGAGCTGGACCCACTCACATCCCAGCACCCCTTCCCAAAACAATTCCCAGAGAAAGAGGAATTCTCCCCAAAGGGGCTCTCTAGAACCTGCCCCACTTCATCTTCTAAAAAGAAAACAGCAAAAAGTCTCCAGCCATTACATTTTTTTTCCAGGGGAACGATGCAGTGATGGAGACACCCCAGGACTGCAATCCCTCCCTGTGTGGTGTTCCTTGAAGGGCTGAAATCCAAATAAGAGAGTGCCTGGGAGGGAGAATGGAGGGGGAAGGATAGAAATAGAGGCATTAACAAGGACAAATATTCTGTTGGTAGGCAGGCTCATGATGGAAGGGGGATTATGATTAAAGAAACCTCAAGAAGACAACTTTAAAACAAAGAGAAGAACTGCCCAAGTTCCAAGACCCAAAGCCAAACAGAGCTTGGCAGAGGAGGCTGCATCTCCAGGGCCCCTTACATGGCAAATCCCTGAGGAATCCCAGCCTTTGTTTGGATTTCATGTTGCCTGTCAAGGGAGCACGAGAGCTCTGTACATCTTCGGGGTTTGCTCACATTTCCCTTTATCTTGGGGAGTTTCAGGTTTATTTTTAAGGCCTTTTTTGGGAGGGGAAGCAGAGCCTGGCTGTGTCACAAGCGTGGACACAGGGAGCACCAGCCAGTCCTCCCAGGGATCAGGTCTGGCAGCACAGGGAGCAGCAGGGACAGGCAGGAATCACCATTCAGGGGCTAAAACCTCTTCCCTGACACAAAATGTGCTGCTGCTGCCTCTCAGCCAGCTGCCCCTTGCCTCCACTCCCAGCAGGGCACCGTGGGTTTGTGCAGACACAAAACACCTGCGAGCACCACCACAAACCATCTGAAGTGTGACACCTCCAGTTGTGCTGATAAATCAAATTGCTGCTGTTAATGCTGCTTTAAACAGAGATGTTTTACTTTAGCCTGTCCTGGGTGCCTCCTGAGGAAGCTGCTGCTCCCCCTCCATGGCAGCTCCAGCACCAGCACCAGGCTTGGCATGGAATTACTGGGCAGCAGGAAAAATGCATCACTCCCAGGTCCCCACCTCTGGATCAGCTACTTAACCAGTCACCTATTTTTAGCTCTGCCAGGCAATCAGGATGCTGTTCACAAAACACTTCACCTTAAAATAAAATTGCTTTCCTCAAATGACGTTGTCAGGTTTTGTTATTTTCGCTTTTAATGCGAAGCTTCAAATAAAAGATAAGGTAGTTTATTGAGAAAGGAAAGACTGTTCTTAATGGGAGAGAAAAATGAATGCAGAATAGGCTAAATGTTAGTGATTATTGCTGGGAAAAGATGTGGAGATGTAATGGACATGAGATAAGGGGGAGGCAAACTGGGGAGAAGCGAGGGAAGGAGCAGCACTGCCTGTCACAGGCACTTGGAGCAGGAGTTTGAAGCTTGAAGGAGCCTTTCCTTGGCCACAGCCTCCTCCTTGAGAGCCTCAGGGGTTTTAATGGTGATTTCTTCAGAGCCTGCAGAGCTCCCAGGGGGCTCAAAGGACTGTCCCAGCCTGGGGGAGCTCTCACACAAATCCCAGCTCCAGCACAGTTCCCAACACCAAACCACCCTTGTGATTCCTCTGCCAGGCTCCCACCTTTCCCCTCTGACCCCACACACAAATTTCACTCCTTCCCAGGCTCTAAAAGCCTTTTCCAAAGCACAAGTGTTTCTCCAGCTGTCCACTCTCCCTGATCCCCACAAGTCCTGGCACTTCCATCTCCTCAGGTTTGGGATGAATGGGACAATCTGAGGTTTGGAGAGCTCTGCAGGCAGGTGCTGCTCTCTGGGGTGTTTGTGTCAGCACAGAGAGATGCCCCTCACAGCAGGGTCAGTGTGGGTGGCTCAGAGAACCCCAGGACACCCCCTGGGCCTGCCAGAGATATTTGGGGAGCAGGAGAAACCCCAGGCAGCTGCAGCCCAAGGGCTCAGTGTCTCTCAAGACACCAGCTGGAGAATGGAGCTACATTTGTGTTGCCAAAACCCAGGAGGGGCACAATTAACCTTGCAAAGTGACAAGAGAATCCTTTGCTGTACCACAAATCACCTCCATCCTCAGCAGAGTTTCTGACTTTCACACAGTCCCATTTGCAGAAGGGATTCATCTTTATCTGAAACTGTAATTGAATGCCAGTAGTTACCTTGGTGACATTTAAAAATCTATCCCTGTGCATTGCTGTCAACACTTTATAACACAATAAAGTGCCTCGTGGAGAAAGTCAGAACACAGCTTAGGGAATAGTTCCTATGACAACTCCATGGATCAGGGGGATGGCAGAGATCCCCAGTGTCCAAAGGACAGCAGCACAGCCAGAGAAAGTCCAGGCTGAAGTCAGTGCTCTCCTAAAGCTCTGCTGAATGCAGCTTCAGCCCAGCTCCAGCCAGGTCTGAAATTTAACAAAACAATTCTCCAGGTACTCCCACTTTCACTGAAGTTGCCCAGAACCCTGACATTTTTCATGCAGTCAGTCCAAGTGACTTCAGCAGGCCTCTGCTGGGACTGATCATTGCCAGGGAGGGAGAGCCACACTTGCTGTGAGTGTTGTTTGTTGTCCTTCAAGTGTTAAATACAAGTGGGAAATGGAATTATTGACAAAACCAGGATTCCCATTCTGCTTATGGCAGCGCATCCTGTGAGATCCTGGGACAGAGGGCACTGGGCTCTCACTCCCCCTGGCATTTCCAGGTTTATTGTTCACCAGAGGCAGATTTTCTCCACAAGAAGCAGGGAGAGGAGCTTGGCTGAGGCTCAGCATTGCTGAGGAAAGTTCCCACTGCCCAACTCCACCTCTTCCTCCTGTGTTCTTGCCTTTCCCTTCCAGTTTCCTGGGGCAGCAGTCTCCTCCCCAGCACAGCCCTGGGCACTCCATCCCTGCTCCTCTGGGCTCACAGCACAGGAACATCTGGCCCATCAGCCCCTGGAGCACAGAATTCATTCTGTCCTGCTGTGAAACTAAATCTGAGCACCAGTTTATTTGGAAAAGGCTCCAAGCCCAGCTGTCCATGGCCTCTCCCCCACCCTTGGCAAAGCTGTGCATGTCCTCTGTAGCTGTCCCATGTCTACCCCCAAAGTCCTCGATCCATTTCCAGGAGACAAAAGCCAGCTTGCCCTGAAGATGAGGCTGAGCTTTCCAGCTGCTCTGGCTCTATCAGCAGAGGAGTGCATCAGAAACCCACATTATTCATTTCATTAAAGAGCATTTTCTACCCACACCAAAGCACAGACCCTGCTAAACACACTCAGGCAGGTACATGAGAAGTTAAAAGGGCACATCTCAATCAGAAAATGCAACAAAAACCGTGGTTTTTTTGGCACTCCCTAAAGATGCTGAGAAGTTTCATTGGAATTTCAAACAGAGGGAACAAACACGAGCAGACTGATAATAACAACAGGCCTGAGAAAGGCAAACCAGGTAAAGCAAGAGATTATAATCTTGCCCTTCAGTAAAGTTCTTTTCACCTGAAATCCACTCAGTGTGGAGATAATCTTGCCACTGGAGACCACAAAAGAAAAGTTATTTGCATACAGAATAGGCTCACAGAAAATTAAACTGCTGTGCAAAACCAGAGCTTATTATGCAAGAAATGTGATAAGCTAAAACATACAAAAAATCCTCCTCAAGATCTGAGCAACATGAGCTAAAAATACCTCTATTGCATGTCATTTACAAATTCAAAGGGTTGTTTAGGCTGTGTTTAGATTGTGATCAAACAACACTCGATACATTTTTTTTCCACTTGTGATTAAAGATAGTGCTGGATTTTAGGTGTTCTGATTGCTTTCCTCACTTCATTTTTATTGCTATTTTTAATTCGCACTTGATGTTCTGTGCGCTGAAAGCAAGCAGCAGTGCTGGGAGGGCACCAAAGTCCTGCTCACGTTGTCCTGCCAGGGCAGGAGGGATGGTTTGGAGCAGCCCTGACCTCCAGGGAGTGAAGAACGGTGCTGTCAGCCCTGGGTTTGCTCTGTGCTCACCCCCTGCCCTGCTGGGGAGGCAGCAGGGCAGGGGATTTGAGAATCTCAGCATAATTCCTCAAACTTTTCATTCTTTCCAACTGCAAACAACAGAGCTCAGTGGCGTGATGAAAAATTCTCAACCATAAATTACCATCATTTTTCTGTTACATAACATGATTTATCCGAAGCATGCACCGCTCTCATTCCAGTTTCCACTGGAGTCAATAGAATTATAAGTGTTCAGCACCTCTGAAAAACCAGGACATGCTTATTCATGGGTATAAAATTTATGGTACCCAAATTAGAATATTCTGTCCTTAAGTTCTGTGCAGAGCTCCTTCCCCTTCTGCGTGGACATCAGTGCAGCATCGCTGACATCTACCCCCAGCTCTTCAGTGACTGCCCAGGACAGCTCACACCTGAAACAAGCACCACAAACACCTCAACTCCTGGCTCTGGAGAGCTCTTCTGCTCACCAGGGGCTCCAGGCAATATCCCTCTCTACGTCAGCCCTTACATCCATGGGGTATTGGAAAGGAATAACTGCCAGAGATGCTCATGTACAGCCCCAGTTATGCACCAAGAGCAGCCATCACCTGGCAAGGACAAGAGGAAAGCCAAAACAGAAAGCAAATGAGTAGGAAATCTACTGTCCTGGAAGCTCTGCTCAGCCTCGTGGCATTTTCTCCACTATTCACCAACCCCTCTCTTTATGTGTCCTTTGCACAGAGCCTTCCTTCCTTCTTGAAGGTGCCTTCAGTCCTTCCCTCAGGATGTCACAGCTTTGGCTGGTCAAGGCTGGCAGTGAAAACCCAGCCACAGATTTTTTTGTTTCCTCAGAGCACAGCAGAGGTGGAAATCAAAGCCCAGCTGTGCTGAGAGCCCCTGGGGTCTGTGCCAGGCTGAGGTGAGCTCACCTCGAGCTTCCCCTGCTGCTGGACACCAGGGCTGTGAGGAACCAGCCCTGGTTATCCCAGGATGCTGAGGCCTTTGGCACTGCTGGGTGCCAGAATCCCAGAGCTGCATCCTGCCTCCCCAGCCCTGCAGGGAGGCTGCTGTGGCCGTGTCCCTCACAGCAAGGCTCAGCCAGGGGCAGCAGCGTGTCCAGCACTGCCTTCTGCTCACAGCCACAGCTCCCCGGGCTTCCTCCTGCCAGGGAAGCTCCCTGGTGCTGGGAACAGTCCCATGGGCTCTGTTCAGCAGCGTCTGAGCAAGCAGAGTCCTTGTTCCTGCAGCGCTGAGCAGAACCTCTGCAGGGCTGTGCAGAACAGGGAGGCACCAGCTCAGCCCCGGCAGCCTCACAGCTCACCTCACCCTCACAGCTGGGAGAGGAGCCATCCTCTGGGGCTGGGAGAGCACCAGGGACAGTGGGAAGGGGATCTTTCCCTTCCTCTCAGTGAGCAGATCCTGGTTTTCCTCGGTCCCCTGGCCCCAGATGGGTGCCACCAGTTGCTCCGTGCCACACAAATGTGCTCAAAGGAAAACTCCAGCACCAAGAACGGGGCTGTCACACGAGTCCAGGAACAACAGCTTGTGTGTTCACATGTCCAAGTTTCAGATTCCTTCAGAAAACAGGAGGGCAGTCTAATCCTTCTGACTTGGAATCCCTGAGGAAGGCTGCCTAACGTGCTTGTCAGGCTGACAAGGAGACGCAGACCAAAAACCAAAAAACAGCCCTGAGTTTTGCAATTGCAGCATTTAAGTTAAAAATAATCAGGCTGGTAGAATTACATAAACTCAAGTTTTGCACAAGTTCTTAAACATAAGAGTCCAAAATGGCCTAAAGCTCACCTGAACACAATCCCCCAGGAACCCCTGAGATGTCATCCCTTCCCTTCAGTCAAGCACGTCAGGTAATCTGAGCCTTTGTGCAGAGACCCCCAGCAGCAGTGGGGAGAAGGTACCAACCTTCAGAAGGGGCTCTTGCCTAAGAAACAACATTTCTGGAACAACATCTCCCAGTTTCTCTGTTCTTTCCTTTGTATCTTCCAGCACTGGGCCCTCTGCCCTCTGAAGCCACCTTTGCAACCTCCCCAGCTCCACCATGGGAAAAACACATCCTTGCTCCAAAGGTCCATTTAGGGGATCCAGTTTTCCTTGGGAATTCTGTTCAGCCGAGGATCAGGGTTTACAAGGTCCCTCCAACCTCCCTCTAAATAAAGAATTGACCAGAGGGCTTAGCCCAGCACATTTCCAGAGCAGTCAGCACATCCAGGCCATGGACAGGGACCTTCTGTCCCCAGGGAGGCAACAGCAGAGCCCTTCCCTTTGTGCATCATTTCCATTTGTGCCACATCCCTTCATTCCTGTGGTATCTCCCCAGCTACACATCCTGTAAAACAATGCACCTTCACTGCCTAATCCACCACTATTCCAGGAACAGCTCCCCCCTCCAGCCAAGCAACATATGGCCCTTCAGCATCCTGCCAGAGGGAAGCCTCCAGGCTAGAAATTGGATGACAAAACTGGAAAAAAAAAAAAAAGAAAGTTGAGAAATTTCCCAACCAAACTTGTTTCCTAGAAGATTTCAGCCTGAGCTGATAAGCACGATTAGCAAAATTAAGAAGCTTTTCCACCTTTCAGCTAATTCAGGGAGAAAAAGTGATGGATTTCCTGCCACCTCTCTTGTTGTCCATGACACCTGGAGGGGCTGGGTCCTTCTCCAAGCCTCAGACTCAGAGTCTGGGGTTGCAGCATCTTCCTGTGGCTGCAGCTTGATGTGCTCACCATAAGGTGACAACTCTGACCCTGTTACCTGGGAGGAGGTGTGGGAACACCTTGTGAGCACAGAGACAAGGGGGAATTGTTCTTTTCCATTTGCTAAAGCATTCCTGCAGTTTTCCCATGGCCTGGGTGATGCAGCACTCAGAACCGGGCAGAAATGGTCCCCAGGGCACAGGAGAGCCCCAGGGGACAGGAGAGCCCCAGGGCAGCTCCACCCTGCCCAGCCAGAGCTGAGCAGCCTCTCCTGCCCCTTTATGAGCCAGGCAAGAGCAGACACCTGTGAGTGAGTGATGGTGTGACCTTGGTGACACCAAAAACACCTTCAGGGTCTTTTCCAACCCAAAGGATTCTGCGAAGGAGCAGATGCAAGCCTCACTTCCAGGAAGATGTTTCTAGAACATCACCCTGACAAAGCCAACCAAACCTTTCCCCAGTTTTCTGGGACTGCTGCCCATCAGGGAGAGTCTGAGTGCTGCAGCCCAGGAACTCAGGATAGTAGTTGTGAGTTTTTTCTTAAATATGAAAAAATTAAATCCACTGAAAACACAAATTACTGATTTTCCACAAAATTAGTGGTCTCAAGTAATACTTCAGGTATAGATACATCTAGAGTCCATCTCATCCTGCATAACACAACATTTCTGCTGCCCTCAGTGCTGCTCAGGCTGGGGGTAGGCAAGGCCAGCAGAGGGTTTGAGGGGAGGACAGGTAGGTCCTGTCCCTTCCCAGCCCTTCACCCCCAGTACAATGATCTGTTTATGGAGCCCAACACACACGTGGGCGGTTCAGCTTAAAAAAACTAATATTAGGTATCATGTGTTACAAAGTAAACTTTTCACAGGGAAGATGTTTCTATAGTAACTCATGTTTTTCTAGCCACACATTTCACATCAGGGTTGCCCTGGAAACAGAACTATAGAGATGTGTTCAGCAAATAAGTTGTCAATAGCTTTTTCTGCAGGCCCTGCACTCTGCCCCATCAGCCTGAGGCTGAGCACAGCACCCTGGGGAGACTCCAGTTCTGATGGGAGTGTGGAATCCTCCCTGCCCATGAGCCACAGCATCATTTCCCCACACCACGCTTCTCAGAGCAAGTGAAATGCTCCTGGGGCAGGTTGGAAATCCAGAGAGCTCAGTCCTGCTGGAAGGGGAGCATCAGTGAAACACCTTCATCTGCAGGGGAGAGGTGGAATTACCCTGCTGGAAAACCTGAGCACTGAAAGCCCACAGAGACCTCGGGGTGCTGCTGGGACGTGTCAGGGGGACATCAGCTCATGCCAGGGAGCAGTCTGGATCTCCCTGGCTTTGAGCATATATTTAGGATGAAGCATTCCCAAGGGTAACGTACAGACTCCCACTCACCTCCAAGGAAAGTCTGCAAAAAGATCACAGCTCTAATCTGGCATTTACATAGTAGCTGGGATTTTAATTACTATTTGTTCAGCACCTCACCATTCATTCAGCAGCAGCCATGCGTGCACCTGCAGCACTGGCACTGCTCCTGACCTTTGCTTTCCCACTTCTCTTCCCTGCTTTTCCCCCACAGCTCCCTCCAGCCCTGCAGCCCCAGCCCAAGCAGCAGATGCTGATATCCATTGCAGCAGAGCCCTTGCAGGCTGCTCTCTGCCTCACCTTCTCTTAGGAGGAGCCTTTGCTCCTCCAGGCAGCTCTTGGCACCTCCTTGTTGGCTCAGACACAAGGAGCCCAATTCCCCATCCAGAGATGCCACCTGAAGGGGAAGAAGCTGTAAGTGACCCTTCAATCAGCTCCAGATTTATCAGCAGTGGCTCACAGCTCTGTGCCCCCCCAGGACTGTCCTTCAGACAGAACCTGCTTCAAGCATTTGACACGGCAGGAAAGGAACAATTTGCTCAAGTGCCCTTGTGTTTAGGCTCCAAGTCAAAACCTGCTCCAAAAAAGGACAAAACCCCCACGATGCTGAGACCTGAGGAGGGAGAGACTGAAATTCCCCTGCTAACTCTGTGCTTTGACTGGGGCTGAACAGGCTCAAAGGACAAGCCCTGCACAATTCCCATTTCCACGAGTGCCTCCAGTGCTGCTCTGCATTCCCAGCGTGTTCCCTGTGCTCGGGAGGCTGGGCTTGGGGCTGCCACATGGAACTGCACTTAATCCAGGGAAAAAAATCAGTGTCACTTAATCCAGGGAAAAAAAATCAGTGTCACTTAATCCAGGGAAAAAAATCAGTGTCACTTAATCCAGGGAAAAAAATCAGTGTCACTTAATCCAGGGAAAAAAATCAGTGTAATTTAATCCAGGGAAAAAAATCAGTGTCACTTAATCCAGGGAAAAAAATCAGTGTAATTTAATCCAGGGAAAAAAATCAGTGTCACTTAATCCAGGTTAAAAACCAGTGTCACTTAATCCAGGGGAAAAAATCAGTGTCAGTGGGCTGTAGAGGTCCAGTGCAGATGGACCTGGTGTCCCTAATGGAAGGGTCATTTCTGCTCCATTCTTCAGAGAGAGCTACATGAAAATATCATGCTGGGGTGTGTGATAAAATCTGGTTTTTCAAGCTCATCCTCCAACCTGCGGCAGCACTGGTTCGAGTATTTTAAATTATTTCGTATTTCTGTAAGTATGCAGTGGAATAACACTGAATATGACACCCTCCCTATTTCACACTCTGCCCCCTCCTACCTGCTACGAACAGAAGGAGCAGCAACACAGCTCCTGGTGCTTCATTCTGAGGTGTTACAACAAGACAGTCCAGATTCAAATGTCTTTAAGGAATAATTTTCAGGAGCAGAGCGATGGTGTCCTTGTTCCCACTCAAGACTCAACAGAATAACCTAAAACAAATAAATAAAATTTACCTGGGGTGCCCCATAATGGGAATTTTGAAGGAACCATGGTATTTTGAAGGTACCAGGCGTGATGGAAAGGAAATATCTGAGCTTTGAAAAATGCCACCAGAATTGCAAAACAGCATTGGATGGGCCTGGGCAACAATTGGAGAGTGACCTTAAAACTCCTCTGCTGACAGATTGTGAGTTACAGTGAATTTTCCTAATTCATATACGCAGGTCCAGCCTGGCCTCTGTTTGCCTGCAAAGCCTTAGGCTGGAATCTGCTCAAGCCAGGAGCTGCTTGCACATGCCCAGGAAATGCTAAATATAAACTGGACAATGTGCAGATAAATCATTTTAATGAACATTTTAGGTCAAGGCCCAAGTCTTTGTTTGCACCTGAAAAGGACCAAGGGGACAGTGAACACCTGTCCCAGGTACAAGTCCTGGGACATTACTGCAGCTCAAACTGCACAAGAAGTCTCACCAATCCAAAGCATCCTAACTCTGTAGCACTGAAAAAACAGTTAATTTCCTCTCTAATGAAGAAGAAAATAAGTCTCACTAGAATTAATCACCGCTTGCATCATATTGCCCCACAGTTCTAAATCTCTCCTTTTAGCACAGTTTTAAAAGCAGATTTTCAAGGGCACTGCCCCTTGATGAAGACCATTCCCTACATGTCCTTCAAACACTTTAGATTATTTAATAAGTAGAGAAGGAATCTGTAAATCAGGATTTGCAATGAGATCATTCCACCATAATCTTTTCATTCACTGGACAGGCTTTGGGTCAAAAGAGCCAAGAAATTAATTTCGAGACCAAAAAGTGTCCACACTAACAGACTGCTCACATTCCAGTGTCATCCAACATTTCCTAGCGAGCTCAGTTACTTCATTCTGTCCCCAGCTGAATCCAACCTCCCAAAATAAGAGCTCCCTGGGATTATTAATAAAATTATTAATTACAGCTAGGGCCTGTTTGCCTCCCCCTTCCCAGCTGTGTCTCAAAGGGAGCAATGCCTGAACACGCTGCCTGAGGGCAGGGATCCGCTCCCCAAACTGGGAGCAGAGCAGCAGAATCGCTGTGAAGTGCTCCTTTACACCTGCATCACACTGGGCAGGGTATTTCACCCCTCCAAGGGTTATTTTCTTGGCACTCGAGGTCATGCCCCAGGATTTGGGTGAACATTTGAGTGTGCAAAGCACCGAGTGTGCCTGAGCACCTCCCAGCAGAGATGTTGAGGTTTGATCACCAAGGACCAGAGCTCGGGGCTGTCCCTCAGATTAGATTCACCTCAGTAGTGCAGCTCTCAGTTGCAGGCTGTGAAATCCACATTCAGTCCCTCGGGATCCAACATTCCAGCCAGAGATTTCAGCTGCTCCCACCTGTGGCTGCCACAGGTGAAGGTGTCAGGCCCTGTGTCCGTGTTTCTTCTGAGGACAGGCTGATCCTACTTTTAGTTCTCTTTATTCCAAACAAGCAAAATTCCAAATACTTCAAGTTTCCTCCTAACCTCCACCCCAAACAGGTTCCACCTTCCCCAGCCCCTCCTGGTGGGGTGGCACCAGTGACCCAAGCCGTGCTGCCATTCTCGTGCCCTGGCTGGGAGGAACACTGCCCTGCATTCAAACCCTTCTTCCCAACAAAGCACCAGGTTCCCACCCCTTGCACAGACACCCCAAACCCTCCCTGTTCGCCCTCACAGAGGATCCCCAGATCCAGCCCAGCCCAATTATCTGCTCTGTCACCACTTCCCATCCTCAGGTCACTGGGACAATGTCAGTGTTGGAGTTATCCAGGCTGGTGGAGGGTTTGGTGATGAATTGTGTTCCAGAAGCTGCCCCTGATTCGCTCTGCTCATTAGATCAGGGAAATGAGCTGGGGTCATTAGAGCTCTCCTTAACTAGGAACAATCAGGGGCTCACAGAACTCGTTTAAATGCACAGAAGGTGCCCTTAGGAGAAGAGTGGAGTTTGGTGCTGGGTAGGCTCATTCCCCTAAGCAAAGAGAAGCGGTAATGAACACAGGAAAAAAAAAATAAAAATCCAGTCTCTCAAAGGCACAGAAATGCCTCAGAAGGGGCCCCCTCGCTGCAGCTGCTGCTCTCAGTGGCCAGAAGCAGTTCCTGCCACACAATTAGCTTTTCCAAATGGCAGAACCAGAAGGTGGCAAACTGTGACCTGTTCCAGGCTCATACGCTAACAAAACCTCCTGCAAGCATTTTTTTTTTAATTATTCTTAGGAAAACTTCAAGCACAGAGGCTGGAAAATAGTTACATTCTTAATACAGAGGAAAACTACTACCCTGCAGTCCAATCACACAAACAAATAGAATAATAAAGCAGGTGACATTTCCTATTAGCGATCTCCACTGGTTGTGTTTGCAACTCTTGAGAGGCAAGCTAGCAAAAATACCAAGCCTGTTTTGTTAAGATGGTGAATAAATTGGATGCTTGTTAAGCCCTGATTGCTTCTTAAATATTTGCCTAGATGTGAATGTCTTGAGAGAAGGAGGTTAAAGCCTTTTCAGGCTGATCCTGTGAGACCTGAATACAAAGCCCATCTTGTAAAATGCCCTCCTGCTCGTGTGAAGTCTCCCAGAATCAGCTTCATGGCTGGAACAGGGCTGAGCTCACTGTGCCACTGGGCTCAGAACCCAAATATGAAATATTCATTCAGAGCTGGGCTTCCAGAGTTGCTCTGGATGCATCCTCCCCTCCTCATTTTCATTCTTTTAGTTCCAGTAAATTCCATGGCTTTTTCCCCTGCGCCTGGATGATCCCAGTGATCAGCAGCCTGGGATCTCCAGGTGGATTCACCCTCCCAGCCTGCAGGAGTGTGAGCACATGCATGCCCTGCACAGGTTTTGTGCCAGGAAAATGGATTATCCCCAGCTCTGCACTGCCTTTTCCCATGGCCATTTTGTCCCAGCAGGCACAGGACCTCTGGAAACCCCTTGGGATGGTTGATGTTCAGGGTGTGAACAAAGAGGGGAAAACAAAGCACTAAAGAAGCACAATTTTACTCTTGCAAAGAGAAAACCAGACAAGACCTCTCCACAAGCTCCAACTGGCTGCCCTCCATCCCCCTGTGCGAGGAGCTGCTCTGGCAGCAGCAGTGCCCATCTCACCTCTGGGTGTTCCTGCAAGCCAAAGAGCCTCAAACCCCTAAACCCAGCTGCAAGTGTGCTGTCACCATCACAGGAGCTATAAACAAACCCCAAATCACCCAAACTCTCATGCCAGTATAATTTCAAATGAGCTTGGACAGAAAAGATCAGCCTCCCTGGGCTTGCATGCTTGGTTCTAATAGCATTGACTGCCTGGTAACAAGATGAAGAGCTCTTATAAAAAGAGACAAGCAGCAAGAAATTGTATTATGTACTAATACCCCCCTTACTGACAGCACTTATCTGCAGAGGGCTGCACAGAGAAAGGGAGTTAAAAGCTCTGCCATCATCAACCACGGCTCTGCCTTCTGCAGCAGAGGGATCCACGCAGGGTTTGTGCCTCCAGTGGGGCCAGGGCAGCTGCAGGATTGAGTTCACACAGGGCCAAACACAGAGCCCAGCAAGGAAAGCTCCCAGGGCAGGTTTCTGTGCACCCACACATCCCTCCCAACACTCAGTCCTTCCCTTCCTTCCCTTCCATCCATCCATCCCTGCCAGCAGCCGCCCTGCAGAGCCTCTCTGTGCTCAGGCACCGAGGCTGTGCCCAAGGAGAGTTTGGCATCACAGGAGACAGCAGCAGCTCAGAGCTCAGCCCTAAACCCTCCTTACCTGCTCTGGATCCTTCCCATTTCATCTCCCAACCCAGCAGCAGTTTGTGATTCAGCCTCTTCTTACGTGAGGAGCTGAAAATTGATGGCTGAATGTGCTCCATTCCAGAGCTGCAGCTTGGCCTGAAATTTAAGTGATACTGGAGTTTAAAAAAATATAAAATAAAAAGCCAGGAAAGTGAGACCAGCACATGGCAGGGAGGAAAGCAGCAGGGGCAGCTTTTCTGGGAAAGAAGGGAAGCAGGAAGAACACATCACCCCAGACACAAGATATTGCTTTCAGCTGTTCAGTAACGAGGGTTAAACACCCCTGAACGGCTACAGGTGTGACCAAAAAAATGCAGAAGTAAAATGCTGATTATTAAAAAGAAATCAACATATTCTTCAGAAAAGCAAAACAACTTTAAGGCCTTTTTAAAGGGAATATCTTTAACTAGCCCCCAAAATAATGTGAGGACTGTTGAGCCAGCACGTGGCACAGCCCTGATGCTGGGGGTTCATGGGGCAAAATCCTGCTCTCTTCCAGAATTTGTTTTTTAAGGTTGCCTTAAAGGTCTAAAGAAAAATCTAAGAGGCTGCTACTGCAAAAATACCTAATTCCTGCTTAGATCAGCTGAATATGCTTTGGGTTT
The DNA here is from genome assembly GCF_971803275.1 of Cyanistes caeruleus. Taxonomy (NCBI): domain Eukaryota; kingdom Metazoa; phylum Chordata; class Aves; order Passeriformes; family Paridae; genus Cyanistes; species Cyanistes caeruleus. The sequence continues at coordinate 1,197,107 of NC_141716.1, read as the reverse complement.
GGATTGCCCTGGATCCTCTCCCAGACACGGTGCCACATCTGCCATGGGGACAGAGCTGCACCTCTGGAGCCCACCAGAGCACCACTGGAACATTCTTGGTCCTTCTTCTCCCCAGATCCCCACCTGAGGGGCAGCTCAATTGTGCCTCTCACCACTGACCCATCAAACTTCCTTAAACAAGAAGATCTGTAGTAAACAAAGAAGAGAGAAGAAAGAAACCAGTGAAGTTTTACAGTTTAGAAAGAATAATTAAAATAAAGCAATCCCTTTTGGAGAAACACTAGACACACATGCAGCCCTTTTGTATAATCTGTTGTTTGACAGCATTCTTAAACTAAGTAAGACCACTAAAAGCAGCAGTAAAATTAAAGAGCAGATATATGGGACTGAAGTAGATTTCATGACAGCAGCAGGGAAGAAAAGCTAAAGATGTTGGTCAGAATGACAGGGTTTTGTTTAAGAACATGTGTACTGCTTTGTAGCTGGGAGAAGAAAAATTGATTTTCCAGACACTGCTATAAAACATGCCAAGAAGCCAGAGCAAACCAAAGAAAACACCAGCTGCAACTGGATAATAAAACATCCCAAATTTTCCATGTATGTCCATGTATGGCAGGAAGAAATCACCCTGCACTTAACTTTGCTCCCTCTGTCACAGGTGAAAGGACAAGAAACATGAAGAGAAAGCAGAATAAAGTATCAGAACCCCTGGGCAAAGGGAATTCTCAGCAGGGAGGAGCTGAGGAGCAGCCTGGGAGCAGCAGCCTGTGCCCAGCCCTGGGCAGTGAGCCCTGTGAGCCCAGCAGGGATGGGATGGATTGTGGAAAACTCCTGGATGGAAATCCCACCCTGGCCACTCGTACCTGGTGACAGCAAATATGCTCCAAGGCCTTAAGTTCACAAGTATAAAAGAGAATGACAAGGAAATACAATTAACTGCTTTTGTTTAAGATTGAACAACTGCCTCATCCTTCCTTTGCTGTTTTTCATCCAGTTTAAAACAGCAAAGAGAGTAAGGCTGGAAAGAACTGGGGAAACTGAGCTCAGCTCAGTATGGATCAAACACTGTGGTATTTCCCAGCCTGGGGTTGTTTTTGTCTGGATTTTCCAACCCTGATATGACATCGTGCTTTGAAGAGGAAAAAGACCTGGGAATGAAGAATGTCCTGTGTATCTTCATGAGCCACAGCCACCAGCACTCTCAGTGTAAACCAGCCAGTCACCTGTGAAGATTTCCAGTATCCCCAGTTAATGCAGGAGTACAAATTCCAGTTTAGGAGTGAATTGTGGAGGTGTTAGACCCTGGAAGATGCAGATACTGGGATTTTCTGAGGTTCCTACAATTCCATCATATACAAAATTCCATCAAGTAATTACCCTAATGCTAAGAGGAAAGCTGACTGGAGCTGCTGTTATTCTGCTCTCCAAATCTGGATTTCAGAGTGGCTGATGAAGTATCTTTAATTCTGATGCTGGCCAAAAATGTGGCACATAATTCAACAGTGATTTCATCGTCATTATTAAAACACATTTCAGGAGAAGCTAGAAAAACCAAAGTAATAAGGAAAAGCCTTGATGAAGACCTCCAGCCCTCAGCAGTGAGGGAGAGGAAGGCTCTGTGAGAGCTGCTCAGGGTGAGGGAGGTGCAGCAGGAATTTGCAGGTGGATGTGGATAACCATGGCTTGGGCTCCGCTCCCCAGGTGCCCCCTCGGATTGGCACCCATGGGAATGTGCACTCACAGAGCTCCTGAACTCAGCCTGGAGCAAGAATGCAGCTGACATGATGACAGTATTAGCCCAATTAATAATTCACAGGTGCCTATAAAAATACTGAGAACATTTTCATCATCCCCTCTGGCACGCAAACCGCTCCCACGGGTGACACTCCCGCCTGATTCCCAGCCTGGAATATCCCCCCTGCCTCCAGGATCACTGAATTAAAACCTGGAGTGTGTTCTCTCCCCTGGGGAGCACTCAGTGCCTTTCCAAATCCCAGTTTTCTATTCATTATTAATCCTTCCCAGATCATTTCTGGAGCTAACAGCTCCCCAGTCCCACCCAGCCTCGGTGACTCGGAGAGCAGCAGGAAAGGCTGGGCACATCCATTTCCTTCCATCAACCCACCTGGGCTCCTTCACTTTTACACAGGGGATCTCAAGCAAAAAGCAAAGAGAGAGGAGACAATTTGGCTTCTGACACACAATAACTGTTCAGCACAAATCCCTGCAGCTGGGGGCTCTCCCTGGCCCTCACCTGTGTCCTCTGGACAAGGGCCACCACAGATCCTCTCTGCTTCCATCTCAGGTGAAACGCGACTGGAGCACACCAGAGCACTCCTGGCTGCATTAGCTAGCAGCAGTGTCAAACAGGAGCTGTTAAATGAAGTGTCTCACTCAGAGCACCAATGTGTGATGACTAAAAAGAGACTCAATCGTTTTTGCCACATCCTACCAGGATAACAGATGCACCGGCTGAGTCTTCGTGAGCCCCCCACAGAACCACACAGCAGATGCTCCAGAACATGAGCCCGACCTGCTCTGGCTACACAAATATGGGAAATACACCACAGAAAGCCTTTCATTTATTTATTTACATTTCTTTCCACCAGTGCACGATCAGAATAAAACACAACATCCTTATATTGGGCATCACTTTTGCAGCTGGTGCAGCTGACTGAAATCCAGATGCCTGGGGCAGATCCTTGCCCCTAAAGGCAATTGGATCCAGGGGGATGGATCCAGGGGGATGGATCCAGAGGGATGGATCCAGGGGGATGGATCCCCAGGGATGGATCCCCAGGGGTGGATCCCCAGGGATGGATCCCCAGGGGTGGATCCCCAGGGGTGGATCCCCAGGGATGGATCCAGGGGGATGGATCCCCAGGGATGGATCCCCAGGGATGGATCCAGGGGGATGGATCCCCAGGGATGGATCCAGGGGGATGGATCCAGAGGGATGGATCCCCAGGGGTGGATCCCCAGGGTGGATCCCCAGGGATGGATCCCCAGGGGTGGATCCCCAGGGGTGGATCCCCAAGGGATGGATCCCCAGGGATGGATCCAGGGGTGGATCCCCAGGGTGGATCCCCAAGGGATGGATCCCCAGGAATGTATCCCCAGGGGTGGATCCCCAGGGATGGATCCAGAGGGATGGATCCAGGGGTGGATCCCCAGGGTGGATCCCCAGGGATGGATCCCCAGGGGTGGATCCCCAGGGTGGATCCCCAAGGGATGGATCCCCAGGGATGGATCCCCAGGGATGGATCCAGGGGGATGGATCCCCAGGGGTGGATCCCCAAGGGATGGATCCCCAGGGATGGATCCCCAGGGGTGGATCCAGAGAGGTGGATCTCAAGGGGTGATCCCACTCCCAATTCTGTTACTTCTGGTGGCTGGCACAGGCTGTCCCCTGTGACCTGTGGAGCTCAGGGAGATACCAGGGGAGCAGCTTGGCCATTGCAGCTTGGCCAGGGAGGGTTTGGGACACCCCAAGGAGCAGCTTGGCCATTGCAGCTTGGCCAGGGAGGGTTTGGGACACCCCAAGGAGCAGCTTGGCCATTGCAGCTTGGCCAGGGAGGTTCGGGGCACCCAAGGGAGGCACTGCTGGAACCTTTCCCAGGGGTGCAGCCCCTCTGCTCCCCCCTCCACACAAACACAGAGGTGCCATGGGATGCAGCTTTGCTGCTCTACACCTACTGGTGCTGCCAGGCTATAAATAGGATAAAACAGAAAGATTTCTGGAAGCCCACTTAAAAATCAGAACCGCATTTGTTTTATTTTCAGTTTCATCCCTAAATAAACAAAGATCCATGGAATGTGTGTAATCTGCAGTGGTGCCTAAATCAGCCTTCTTCATTTGTATCTTTTCCTTTCAACTTCTGAGGTACATTTTTATGCAGAGAAAAAAAAAATAAATCAATGTTACTTTCATTTTCCTTAAGCCCATTTTTGTACTTTTCCATGACAAATTATTCTTTTAATTTGGAGTCTGGGAAAGAGACTGAAAAGCTATTTTTCTAAAAGCTGAAACCTCATTGTCAAAGTAAAATGAAATCATCCAGTCCCACAAATCCAGAGTTTTTTGTGAGTATAAACCTCTAAAGAAATCGTGGTGGAGCTGTTGTTGAGAGCCAGTGCAGCAGGCAGTGATGGTAACGAGCTGCCAGTGACAGAACCAAGCAGAGATAATTTAGCACACATCTCTCTTTATTCCTGCTGTTTGAAATGGCCTGGTCTCTATAGCAGCACCACTGTGGGTAACTATTGCCTTTGTTTCCTTTCCTTCTGTAGGTAAATTTACTTTTTCCTCTTCAGACAGCAACTCTCATCGCAGACTCTGCCTCTCGTGGGTCACGTTCACCCTGGACTGAACATCTCACAGGAAGCTTAGAGAGGAAAATATTGGGTTCAGGAAAATGAAAGCACACCTAAATTTGTTGTTATTGTCTTTAACCAGAAAGTGTTACAGGCATAAGAAAAACCAAATCTGTGGGCCAGGAAGACCAGAGTCAGCCCCAGCTGTTCCGAGCTTGTTCTGTGGCCCAACATTCATCCCTCCAGGTGAGTTTGTGACTTACCTGCCTTAGCCCTAAGCTGGAAGGCAACGTTTTGCAGTTTGGGTTGCAGAGTTTTGATTTTGTACAGCACAGCTGGGGCTCCTCCTGCCCCCAGAAATCAGCTTTTCCAGAGCAGCTCCCATGGTGGGGCTGGTGCCTGGGACTGGTGAGTCTGGAACCCCGAGGAGCTCCCGAGAGGACCAAAGGTGTGAGGAATCCCTCCCCAGGAACAGCAGCTCTGCCCAGGGAAAGCACTCCTGGAGCTGCTAAGGACAGTGGAATTGTGCTCTGGCCACTCTCTCCTGGCACAGCAGGACAGGGACACCCCTGGCCCTGCATTCGCTCAGCTCCATGCTCCAGGTGATGTTCCCTGTCTCCTCCTGGCTCCAGGGATCATCCCCCTGGCATCCTGCCTCCCTTTGGCATCACTGGTTATCACTTCAGCTTGATGAGAAGCTGCTTGTGAGTCATGGCAGGGAGGAGCTGTATGGTTCTAGAGGTTCCATTGCTACCTGCCAGCCCTGGGGTGGGGAGAGACAAACCAACCTCCCCTGCTGGAACTGCTGGGCCAGGATAGCTTCCTTTTATTATGCAAAACTCTAAACAATGAGATCTTGCATTCAGGGGGAGTGCAGGTAACTCTGGCATGGATGTGATGAGGCTGTTGAAATAAGCTTTATTTACTGGAAGGGATTTTCAGGAGGGATTAGGAATTAAAAACACAATAAACTCTGCTCAGGGCAGCACACTGGGAAGCTGGGCTGGAGGAGAGCAGTAACAAATCTGCCATAGGAGCACTCACAGGGAGCACAACACAGCTTCCTCTGGAATATCAGCAGGAGTGGAACTATCCAGGCAGCACAGAAGAACTTGGGAAGCTTTTGCTGCCCAAAATAACAAGAATTAGCACACGTGGTTGAATGCTGCAAGATTTTAGCATCACTGGAGGGTTCATCTCAAAGCCTGGGAACAACAGAGCAGGTGGGAATGGGCTGTGGGATGGGCAGGTGGGAATTCTCTGGGATGGACAGGTGGGAATTCTCTGGGATGGGCAGGTGGGAATCCTGTGGGATGGGCAGGTGGGAATTCTCTGGGATGCACAAGGAAGGAATTCTGCTCTCACACAGGGCTTTAGGGCTGCAGCTTCCCATGCAGACAAAGCCACTGCATCAGCTCTTAAGGAATAACTGTGGCTCACAGCAGGACACAGAAGCATTTTCCAGGAATTAGAAAAGTTATCCATTGACTCAGAACGAAGTCATACCCTTGAGTGCAGCAAATAATTATTGCTGCCCACAATGCGGCATCAGGGAAGTTTTTAACCAGTCATTATGTGGTGGCTTTCAGAGGGAGCTAATTGGATGTCTCCAGGTCAGTGCCTAAGGACTTCTACTTCCAGCTAGAGTGGAAAAGAGCAGCTGTAATTTCTGTAATTAAAACAGCCCCCTGCCAGCCCCCAGCCCAGCGAGCTCTGCAATTGCACTGCTGGAACGGATCTGCAGGACAAGGCCAGGCCAGGGAGGCAGCGCCTCTGCTCAGCCCAGCCCAGCCCTGCAGGCAGAACAGCCCTGGCTGTGTCCCTGTCCCTGTCCCTGTCCCTGTCCTGTCCCTGTCCCTGTTCCTGTCCTGTCCCATCCCTGTGCTGTTCCTGTTCCTGTCCCTGTTCCTGTCCCTGTCCTGTCCCTGTCCTGTCCCTGTCCTGTCCCTGTCCCTGTCCTGTCCCTGTCCCTGTCCTGTCCCTGTCCCTGTTCCTGTCCTGTCCCATCCCTGTCCTGTCCCATCCCTGTGCTGTTCCTGTTCCTGTCCCTGTTCCTGTCCCTGTCCTGTCCCTGTCCCTGTCCCTGTCCTGTCCCTGTCCCTGTCCCTGTCCCTGTCCTGTCCCTGTCCCTGTCCCTGTCCCTGTCCCTGTCCCTGTCCCTGTCCCTGTCCTCTCCCTGTCCCTGTCCTGTCCTGTCCTGTCCTGTCCTGTCCCATCCCTGTCCTGTCCCTGTCCCTGTCCTGTCCCTGTCCCTGTCTCATCCCTGTCCCTGTCCCATCCCTGTCCCTGTCCTGTCCCTGTCCCTGGTCCTGTCCTGTCCCTGTCCCTGTCCCATCCCTGTCCTGTCCTTGTCCTGTCCCTGTCCTGTCCCTGTCCCATCCCTGTCCCTGTCCTGTCCTTGCCCCTGTCCCCGTCCCAATTCCCAGCAGCCATGAGATCCAACAGAGAACTCAGTTGTTCAGTGCACCCCTCAGATCCCCTCCTTTGCCAGTTTAAACACAGAAGTGGCAAAAAGCACACATTTATTGGGGTCATGCTGGAAAATTACTCTTCTTTATTTGTATTATGGCAGCTTGAGGAGCCACAGCAGCAGAGCCCATCCCTGCTGCACGAGGACAAACAATTCACAGTGCTAATTAAACCTCAATTTGCTCAGAATCTGAGCCAAAAAAGACACCAAGTTAAAAGAATTGTGATCATCTGTGAACTTCCCTTCTGTCCACACTGTGCAGCAGAGCAGCAAAAGCTCTGGGTGCCACCAGACACAGCAAGAGGGACAGAAGAGCCTCAGATGTGTCTGAGCCTTGCCCAGGATGGAGCTGGGACCCCACTCAGCTCTCACTGACCCCAAGGCACTTCTGACAGGAATTTCAATGGCAAAACAAGCAGGAAAGGGGCTGGAGGCACGGTGCCATGGGAGCAGCCAGCAGCAGGAATTCCCTGAGCCCACCTGCCACAAACAGCCCTGGGAGCTCCTGTCTGCTGTGCCCAGCCACAGCTCGGGCACAGAGCTGGGAAATTCCTGTGCCAAGGGCCCCAGAGACATTCCCTGGGACTTGGGACTGTAATTACAGCAAGGACTCTGCTCCTCACTGGGTTTTCCACACCTCCCACCGAGCCTGAGAGCTCTCCCAGGGGCTCTCCACCAGCTCTTCTCCAGATGATTCCCTTTCCAAAGGGAAGCTCTCCAGCACGGAACATGTGCAGTTCTTGCTGTTGAAAATGTTCTGCTTTGCAGACACAACAAGTGACAGAGGGAAAATCAGCCCAGGCTGAGGAGGGATTTCCCCAGAGGAGCTCAGATCCCTCTGTCCCATCTCCCCATGTCCCATCCACTGCCTTAGCTGCAGAAATACTGAGACAGAAATTGTTCCAATCCTGCTGCATCCCCCCAGCCCTTGGTAACAGCAATTACAGGAGTCATGCATGATGGCTTTTGCCTAATAAATTTTTTCCTTTATATTGTCAAAATCATTTTAAAAGCTGCAACACAAAGTATATTTTCATATGAATCAAAAGTATTATGACTAAGATAATTATTTCTTATGCACTGAGTGTATCACCAGTATTAAAAATTGACTGAGCTAGAAAAAGAGATGTAATGGAAGCTGATCTCCTCTTACCTATATTTCTGAGCAGAAATAACTGACTGAATTTATATGCCAGGTGACATTTGACAGTTTGAGTGATCTGTCACCAGAGAACCTGCAGATTTAGTTTGGAATTAAGGACCCTCTTGCCCTTGAAGTGTTTGAGAGCACAGGATCTGTTCAGGTTTTAACCTGAGGCAGATGCTGTAATGAAGTATTTAGGAGCATTATCCATTCTCACTCATAAAGCTGAACAATGCTGCTGCTTAAGCACATGCTTGGGAAGGCATTTCTCAGATCCTTGCAAGGCTCTTTCAGTTCGGTAATCTGAAAAAAAATGTGATATGTTTTTGGAAGCCTGCCAGAGCCATGATAAATAATCCACTGGTCCTGATAGTTTCAATACAGCAGTTCCCTGAAACTCATTTCAGCCCAAGAACCTCCCTCTCCTGTAAACACTTCCCACTGCTCTTGTTGGTACACGACATAAATTAGTTATTTAAACATGCTTGGAGTTCTGCATTTTACCAAACCTTTGGAATATAAATATTTTTAAAGCTGGTTCCTGGTTTTGTGCCACAGTTACAATCACACTCCTTGGCTGCAAAGGGATCCAAAGGGACACGAGTCACCTGCAGACAGAAATTCTCCTTTGCTAGGGAGTAAAGCACACGTTCAGATTAGGCAGGAGCTCTGCCAAGCACACAAATACGTGCAGGCAGAGGTTCCTCTCCTCACTCAGCAATCCCAGGCTTTTCCAGGCTGGATTTTTCCTGGATTGGAGCAGAGGCTGCACAGCCAAGCACTTGAGATATCCCTGAGGAGGAGAAGCTGCACAGCCCAAACCAAGCCCCAGTGAGGCTGGCTGAGCACATCCACACCTCTCTACTTCTTCAAATTAAAGAGTTTTCTGCCCAATTGAACAGCTGACTTCTTTCTGTTTTCCAGCTCACTTCCTGCTCCTTTCATTTCCTTGCAGAGTCAGGGTTGCTGTTGTTCCTGGTGTCACATCCAGCCTCGCTGCTCAGGCTGCAGCAGCCCAGGTGCCAGCACACACCATGCAGCCAGGGGAGGATGCAGAACGTGGAATGTGGGGGAGGTTGGCAGCACGAGGCGCTGGAGTAAAATCTCAAGGGTTTGTAAATGAATTGGAGTCGCACTGGGCACCTTGCAAACACAAACACAACATCCCCAGAGCTGTGGATGGAGGAGGGATGTGTTACTCCTCGCTCCTCCGGTGCCACTCACACGACACAGACGTGCAGGAGCTCCTCAGGAGCTCTCCTGGATGGTTTGCAGCAAGGACAAGCAGAAGCAGAATGGGAGAAGAGCCTGGTGCTGCCCGTGCACAAACACAAGCTGTACAAGGAATGAGGCTGAAGGAAAGCTTTCCTGCAAAAACCAACACCCAAGGAGTTGTTTAGGGATTAAAGGTGAGAGCAAGAGATGTAAATGGAATCCCCTCTCTGCTGCAGAGCTCCTGTGACCCAGGCCAGCTGATTGCAGGTGGGATCCTGCTGACCAGGAGTGGATCAGAGCCAGAACCCTGCACCATGCCCTGCAGTGATGGGCCTGAGTGACCCACTGGGACAGACACAGTTTATTCCTGTGGGCAGCCACATCTGCTCCACAGCACCTCAGCTGGCAATAAAGGGACCATAAAAGGGGATTAAATTCATGTTTACCTCAGGCAGGGCAGGTGAGGAAACCTTCAGCATTCCTTGGCAAAAGGCACCAAACCCCAACACAGCAGGAGCTGCTCCTTGTGCCCGAGGGGAGCTGCTCTGAGAGCTTTGGGACCCAAAGCTCTGAGGTTTTGGGGCAGTTCCCTGTGGCTGGCAGAGCCCTCCCTCCCCTGGCACTGCAGGAGCGGAGCTGCAGGGCTGGCAGGGCTGGCAGAGCTGCTGTGGCTCACGGGCTGTGGCCATGGAGGGCTCTGCTGGGGCTGCTTCCAGCAGCAGGAGGGCATGCAGGATGAGGGGAGCACGGGGATGTGGCTTGCTGAGCCCCCTGTAGGATAATCCCTTTGGATCTGAGCATCTCTGAGTTCCAGCACATGATGGATTGCTGCTTTAACTGGGTTATTTGTAGCAAGGCTCAGGGACAGGTGTGGAAGCTCTGCCCACAGGAGGTGCACTCCAGAGGCACTGCACCAAGAGGAATGGAGCTGCTCATGAGGAAAGACAAGAGAAGCAAGCAACAAAAATGCCTGCACAGGCCATAAATCAGCACAGAAATGTATCACCATGAGGTGACAGGAGAATTGGGTCCACTTGAGGAAATCTGCTCACCTTGAGGTGAGTCTCCTTGATCTGAGGGGAGCTGGGAATGGCAGCACTATTGCAAACAGCAATTACCTCCCCCCAAAATCATCCAGGCTGGCACAGCCCTCAGGGGTCTCTAGCCCAGCCTCCTGCACAGGGCTGGGGTGGTTGGGAGAGCTCAGGGCTCAATCCAATGGGCTTTTGGAAGTTTTCTGTCTCTCTGAAAAGCTTTTGCTGCCACTGGGAGCCATCAGGAGCCCCCAGAGCTGTTCTCTTCTGCAGGCTGCACAGGCCAAGTCCCAGAGTCCCAGCAGAGCAGGTACTCCATGCACTGACCATCCTGTGGTCCTCTGAACACACTCCAGCCTGGGGATGCTTTCCTGCCCTGAGTGCCCCAAATGAATGCAGCTCTTTAGAAGAAAGGAATTTAGCCTCCTGATTTGTTTGGGAGGTGAGAGGTGAAAGGTGCTGTGAAGTTGAAATTCTTTTTTTTGGCAGCACTGCTCCTGAGTGCAGAGTGATGCTGGAATTGCCTTTAAAAGCCAGGGAAACTGATAGAACAGGATTTCAATGTCAGCAGTCAAAGGAACAGAGGGAAAAGCAGCCACAGGCTATAAAAGTAATGAAAGTGGTTTTAAAATTTTTCTCTGCAGCACTGCCAGTTCCTCAAGGAGGACAAAGCAGTTGATTGACTCTGGGAATCCTTGGGCAGCCCTCCACGCACAGCTGATCACTGCAGGAAAACTGCTGGGGCACCCTGGCCACCCTCAGGGACAGGAACACCTCTGGCTCCCCCAGAAATTCTCACAAAGGATGTGGGTGAGACACGAGAGGGAAGATCCCCATTTGCCAGAGCAGATTTAATGCTGGCCACAGCCAGTGGTCTCACAGCCACTCCTCACACTGATGTCCACAGAGTCCTTGAGCCCACCTGAACCTGCCAAGCCAGAGTCCAAATGAGGGGGGAGTGGTGCAGAGGGGACCAGGACATTCCTATTAACACTGACCACCGTAATAACCAATTGCAGTCATTAGTGCTCAAAACTGGACTTGAAATTGCTTACTTGCACTGGAGAGTTCTGCTCCTGTCTGTCTCCAGATGGAAATGGGATCCTGATCCAGACAACACAGGAATGATTGATTAAATAGTAGAAAAACTCTGCATCAGTCATATGGGGTGGTAGTGAGCTGTCCTTTTGTGCCTTCTCCTTTAGGATCACTCTAAGCTGAAGGGCAACCAGAACTCACAGAAATAAGTGAAGGCTGCTGGAAATCCCCCCTGTCCCAGCCATGGTCACAGCCAGCCCTGAGGGACTTTTATCCAGTCTTTTCTTTAAATCACCACTGAGCAGATTTACAATCTCCTGAGATTCCAGCTACTCCCCAGCTACTCCCAGGGAAACAGTTTTGTCTGGTTTGCTTTTTTTCCCTGATATCTGAAGTAATCTCCCTAATTGCACTTCAGCAAATTGCTTTTTGTCCCACCATTTGTGGTCACAGGACGAGTGTTTACTGTCATCTTTGCAGATGTGTTTATACATTTGAAGACAGTTGCTGAGTCCTTACATTGTGTTTTCTTTTCCAGCTCAAATAATGAATTCCAGTCTTCCACACAGCTTACATTTCCGAGCCTCTAGTTGTGGTTGCTGTTCTCCTCTCTGCTTTGCCTGCATCTCTCTGTGAGAGATGAGGGTGAGTGCCACGGCTGAGAGCGGCCAGAGCGCTCCAGCCCAGCCTGGCCAGCACTAAATGGAACAGAAATGGAACAGAAATGGAACAGAAATGGAACAGAAATGGAACAGAAATGACGCCCTCTGATGTCTCCAGCTGCTCCTCCTGCCCTGCACCACTGCCCAGGCTGCCAGCACCACCGTCCTGACTCTCCTCTGCAGGGTTTGTCCCTCTCAGGGTTCATCTGGAGTGGGATTTTCCTCCTTTGTGGCACACCACACCGGCTTTTTCTCCTACAGTTTCAATGTGTTGAGTTCAGGCAGGCTCTGCAGCATCTCAGGGTCATTTGAAATGTCAGCCTTGCACTCCGTGCTGGAATCGCTGCACACGTTATAGAAATGCCCTTCTTTCTGTCCCCCAAGTTCTTACAGCAAACACTGACCAAAACTGATCCCAGATTCCTCCCTGGGAGACCCTGCTTAATGTGTCCTTCCTCTTCAGCAGCAAAGACCTAAAAAACAGGCTTTTGTTAGCGAGATCCTTACAGACTATTGTACAAAATCCAAAACTCTCTTACTGTCACTGTGGCCAGTAAAACCTGTCACCTCCCTGCTACCTGCAAAGGCTGAGAGCCTGCTCAGAAACCTCTCCAAAGTCAAATAAAAACCCTGTGCAATATCAGGGAGCAGCAGCCAAGCTGCCAGCCCCAGTCGCTGCCAGCCCTCTCCAGAACTTCTGTTCAACAGCTCCGGCTGAGGAATATCAGCACGACTATTTCTGTGTGCCCACACAATCCTGAACCACCGTCCAATTTAGTTTCGGGGGAAAAAAAAAAGGTGTTTTGCTAAAATTACCATAGTATAGATTTTTCATTTGTATTACCATAGCAACAAAGGACTTGGCTGGGAGCGAGACCCCGCAGTGCCCCGGGTGAAGGGCACAGCGCCCGCAGGAGCAGCCAGCCCTTGTCCCTTTGTGGGGACTGTCCCCATCACCTGCAGGACATTCCCTCCAGGAGCGGTGTCCCGGCAGGGAAGGGAGCTCAGGGACAGCGGTACCGCCGTGTCTGTCCCCGCGGGGGGACACAGCACACGGGATGGGAGCGGCTCGCTCGGGACTGAGACACAGCCCGGGCTGCCGGGGACTCCCGAACCCGCAGTGAGCTTCAGCCCGCTGCTTTCAAACGGAGATCACACCCACACAGAGGAACTTCCACCCAGATGTCAAACTAATGTCATTTAAAAGTAGAGCCGGGCAGTATTCTCCAAGTCTGTGACAAGCCCGGGGAGCTGATTGCGGGCAAGGGTGCCCCGGGAACAGAGCACGGGCTCGGCTCTCCTGGAGCCTCTGCGCCCATCGGGGAGTGAGCTGGGATGGGATTTATGCTTTCATGGACACTCGTAATCCCCCTTGTCCAAGCACAGAACCCGCGCTCTGCACGGCAGGGACACAGCGGCAGGGGTTCCCCGCGGCCGGGATGCTCGGGGTACTCGGTTTGTCAGGGATGCTCGGTTTGTCAGGGATGCTCGGTTTGTCAGGGATGCTCGGGATGCTCGGTTTGTCAGGGATGCTCGGGATACTCGGGATGCTCGGTTTGTCAGGGATGCTCGGTTTGTCAGGGATGCTCGGGATGCTCGGTTTGTCAGGGATGCTCGGGATACTCGGGATGCTCGGTTTGTCAGGGACGCTCGGTTTGTCAGGGATGCTCGGTTTATCAGGGATACTCGGTTTTCCCGGGATGGCCGGGATGCCACCTGTGCGCTGCGGGCGCGGGGCAGGGCTGCGGGCGGCCCCGGCCGGGCTGCGCCCCTCCTCGGCTCGGGAGCTCCTCCTCCTGCTCCTGCTCCCGTTGCTGCTCCTGCCGCTGCCGCTGCCGCTGCTGCTCGGCCGGCGCGGGGCAGCGCGGCCGGGCGCGGTGGCGGTGGCGGTGGCGGTGGCGGTGGCGGTGGCGGTGGCGGTGGCGGTGGCGGTGGCGGTGGCGGGGCGGTGGCGGTGCCGCAGCATGTGCGGGGCCGGGGCTCGGCCGGAGCTCTCCCGTGCCGCCCGCGGCCCCGCAGCTCCCCGCGGCCGGGGCTCGGCGCGGTAGCGCCCGGAGCCGCCCCAGCCCGGAGGCTCCGCGCTCGCCGCCGCCGCGGGCAACTTGCGGGCAAGTTGGGGCAACTTCGGCGGCGCCGGGGGAGCGGCGGGGGCAGCGCCCGGCCGGGGGTGGCCGGAGCCGCCGAGCCCCCGGAGCGGGCGGGGCCCCCGGGCTGCAGCAACAGGTTCTGTCCCTCCGCAGGGATGGAAGAGAGGGAGCGGCCGTCATTCCCTGCCGGAGCCGGGCCGGCCGCGCCGCCAGCAGCGGGAGGGGCTCGGCTGCTCCCCGGCACCGCTCTCGTTCCTGCCCTGCCCCGGCCCCGCCGCCGAGGAGGCTGACGGCGCTCCGGGCTCATCCTGCGGGCTCGCTTCGTGCTGCTCCGCCTGCCCCGGCCGGCTCCATGGAGGCTCGCCTTGCCACTTTCTTCCGCCTTGCCTAATCTGAAGGTCCTTTATAGCTTTCATTTTTAAATAATTGAGGGATGTCTTTTATGTTGGTGTGTTTACTGGCTGCTGCTCGCTGCTGGCCGACAGACACATCAAGCGAACTGCTCTGGATAGGAAATGTCTTTCCGGTAGATTTGTTCATCGGAAAAGACTTGGGGAGGGGGTGAGGACAGGACAAGCGTGAAAGAACTCTTCCGTGACTTATGTGACTACATATCTTCATTTCGGTAGCAAAATATTTATCAATACAAGTAAATGTCAAATCCTTTACTTTTTAAAATTACGTTTAAGATATTTCTATGAATGTGACTTGCTAAAATTCGTTGACATAAATATGTTTCACAGCAGGAGAGTAACTGCAGTTATTAATCCTAATGTATTTCAGAACGTTCTCCTGGGGTTATAAGTTATCTGCAAAGTTATTTCACTTCTGATTATTATCAGTAGAATAAGGCTCAGCTTTATGAAACCAACCACTAACATATTTGGCATAATTCTGTTTGTAGGTTGTCATAAGATGCTACAACTGTCCAGCTCAGGGAGAGCAAGATAGAGATAGAGCTTATTATTTTCAGTTTATCTGCTTTTCAGGAGAGTTTTATTTCATGTTATACATTGACCTTTCTAAGTTTTACTCTGATTTGGCTGGAAGTGCACTTTTGCAAGCAAAGCTGAAGTTTGAGATGTGTTCTGAGGCTGTAAGGAGCTGCAGGAGATGGCTTGCAGTGTGGCAGGAGGCACCTGGCCGACAGGTACAGCACGGAAATCCCGTGCCAGGAGAGAGCTGAGTGGGCACTGCTTGGAAATGCTGCCTGCTTAACTAAGGAAAGACTAGAGGAGGAGGGACCATGAAAACGTTCCTTATGGAATTCTTTCCAAAAAAATCTCTATATTCATATTCAACCTGCACTGAAATCTGAAACTTTTTTCAATGTTTTTTTTTTAAAGTTCATTTACAAATGGTGAAAAGCAGCAGAGATGAGTTGAAGGCACTGGAATTGACAGAAGATACTAGGGGGGAGTTCTGCCTCTTCTTTGCAGGCTTGTTATCATCCAGGCACAACTTTGAATTGTCTGCACCATGGAGCAGAGCAGGACTCCTTGCAGGAGCTCTGATTACATCAGAGATGCACTGCAGAATTCAAAATACTGCAGAGGACACTGGGGGGGGAACGACACTTGCAGTGGAATTTTATCATGTTTCTCATGAGTTCTGTTTCTTCCCCCAGAAGGGCATCTTTAATAATTCTTTTCCCATTGCCTCGGAGTCTGGCATCTTTCCTGAATTTTGGCTGCAAGTAAGGGCAGTACGGATTTCTAATTTGATTTCTTCACCAGACACAATGGATATCATCTTGTGCAGGACAGATTTTTGAGAATGTGTCCTCTCTTGCTTCCCATGAGCAATCCAGCCCTTGGAGTCACCCAGAGCCCTTGCCCCAGGCCAGCTCTGGTCTGTGTTACGGCAGGTTCTAAAAGGCAGAGCAAGTCCCAGCGTGGAGAATGTAGGAAGAGGCAGTTGCTGCCCCAGTGAGTTTACAGAGCATGGGTTCAGTGATGCTCAGAGAGAAGGGATTTGCCCAAGAGGAGAGTGCTCTGTCAGCAGGGGCACCAGGAAGATGAACTGGGCTCCAGTGAGTCCCAGGCATTGCAAGGGCAGAATGCTGCTCAGCCCTCTGGCCAGCAGGGCTTTTACCACTGGGCCTGACCAAGCCAGAGCAGAGCAGAGGATTTTCCTGTTAGAGCAGATCCTGAAAGTTCATCTGGTTTAATTGCTGGGAAGGTTGGGGCTCTAGGCTAATGTGTTTGTCTGACCTTAGACTGCAGTGTGCTGTCTTTGCTCCTGGAGGCGTTTCTTATCAGCTGCCCCCAGTGTCATCAAGCTTCAAGGGAGGAATAAAAGCAAGCCCAGCTTGCTTGGGCTTTAAGTTCAGCAGCAAGGAGTCCTTCATTAATTAGATCTCTCTCATCCTAAAGCAATACTGACCATCGTTCTGTTGAGGCACCCTCAGAAGGGAAACAAGAAACACACGGAGAAACGCATTGGTTTATTTTTCTCCTTTCTCCCTTCAAGTCAGGCCACGTTTATTATTGTCCTTTATCTCCTCCTACTCTTCCCCTGTAGATATGATGCTGCGTGTATCTGAGGCAAAGAACATGAAAATAGCCCATGTGGAGCATCAGCTCCTACGTGGGATTTGTAGGCTTGCCAGCTCTGATTATGGCAAACCAAGGAGCAACCTTTGCTAAGTGCAGCCACTCAGTGTGGCACACAGGGGATTCATTTGTCCAATTTATTGTCTCACACAGGTCGAGGAGCCGGCAGCGAAGAAAGAAATCCCCTTCTCTTTGCTCTGCTCTTTCACAGTTGCTGCCTCAGGGTTACAGCGTGTGTCTGACACACGCAGAACATTTACATTTCCCTCTCTCCATTTCTTCCCATTGTGTCAACAGTGGATGTGCTGGGAGATCAAACCAGTGACAGAGATGAGCTGCCTCCTCATTTTTCCTGGCTGAGATTCAGAGGATAAGTTGTTGCTAACCAACATCATCTGGTATTACAGAAGGGAAAATGGTTAACAGCTCCCACTTATCCATATCTTATATCAGTCAGTCTTCGTTCTGTTTGCAACAGCCCTGCCTTAGACGTGGCTGAGGCAGAAGGGAAAAGGCATTTTTAAATAAAACAGCAGTTGGTCTGAGAGATGAAGCCCTACATAAACATCCATCAGGCAGCCCTGGTTTCCATATCAAACCTGTCGCTCGCACTCCAGGGCATTTCTTCTGCCGATCCATGGCAGGGGCTGCCAAAGATGAGCTTTAAGGTCCCTTCCAACCCAAACCATTCTGTGCTTCTGTACGAGTGAGGAGTCAGGAAATAGCACTCCATCCAAAGCTGACCTGTTTGTAATGTGCCCAGAGCTGCTCTGTGCAGCCCAAAGCCTCTGGGAAGTTTGGGAGCAGGACTGAGGGAGTTTTTAATTGAAGCATTGTAAGTGCCCTTGCAGCACTTAAGGAGAGCTCTTAAGCTGATGTGCAGCTGTGGTGTGAGTCCTTTGCTGTTGTGTAATCATGAGTTTTTCTTCTCTAACAGGTATGTACCACTCCTGGTGTGGTTTATAAACCCAGCTTCTGAAAAGGAGGATTCTGTGGCTCAGCAAGTGGCCCTAGCAGGGGGTGTATCCCTGGAGTCACATCCAAGGGGAGGTGAGTGCAGCCAGCAGAACAACAAAGCTCTACTGCTACTGAAGCCAATCAACTGGAATATTTATTCTTTTCCTGTGAACGTGAGGCTAGAAACCCAAAATACTGGTGCATATTTAATGTCTCTCTATTGCACAATCTCCTTAATAAATAAATACTCTCACCAAGTGAACCTCAGGGGCTCCAGGCACTAGGCTGAGGCTGAGTGTGCAGATGGAAGGTCTTGGAGCAGTGCTGCACAACCTCCTGTGGAGGAGCAGATTCCAGGCTGACTCTTGAAGTGCAGTGAATTAGGGAGGCCAGGAGGTCGAGCATTGCCAGCTCCTGTGTTTGATACCCAGCTCAACTCTGTTCCCTTCACTCCCTGGACTTTACGCCAGTGTTGCATGAGCTGAATTTGAACAGGATTTTCCAAGCTGTCATTAGAAATTTTTGGGTTCTTAAAGTCAGAGAGAAGGGCAGCTTGGCTCAGTGTAGTGCAAGGACAAAGCCCTACTACTGCACGTAGGGTGTGAGTGATAACTGAAACAACAGTCCAAGGTTTGCATGGAAATCCTGTGTTTCTTTGTAATCTTTTGTAAATCAGGCCATAAAAAGGGAGTTGCCATGTCATTAATTGTGTATAAACTCTATACAAATGTTTATGTGATCACCAATACAAGTGAGCTTTTTTTCCCCCAAATCGTTTCCAGATGGCCTTTTAGAAATTACTCTTGTACTAACTGGTTTTCAGAAGTGTGTATTTACAGAATCACAACATAATTGACTTCTGATTCTTTCTGTATATTTCATGGGTACTAAAATACTCCAAAGTTTTATGGGTAATACTTAAAAAAACTATACAACTTCATTTTCTACAAAACACACTTGAATTCCGTGTCCTAACGTGATACTGTCATCATTTTTATACCTCCACTCTGAACCAGAAACATCCTGCCACATGGAGGAATTATTCCTGGCTTCCCTCTTTATCTGCTGGGAACTGAGACCTCTGTATGTGAGAGAGGAGCAGCCTGCAGTGTGCTAAATCTGCCAGGCAGAGCTCCTGAGCCGGGCCCAGCCCTTGCTATGGGGTCAGTGCTGGACAATCCCAGCCACTGACCATGCACAACCACTGCTGTTTTTCTTTACAATGGCTCTTATCATCCATAAATGCTTTTGAGCTCCAACCCCTGCATTTGTTCAGAACCTGAAAGCAGGCTGTCATTTCCTCACCCCCTGTGTCTGTTTTCTGTTCCAGAAGACACTTGCAGGAGCAGCGAAGGGATGCAAAGTTGTCTTCCAAGATGACTCTTATGCCTGGAGAAAATTCCGACTATGACTATAGTGCCCTGAGCTGTACTTCAGATGCTTCCTTCAACCACACTTTCTTTCCAGAATCTGAAACCCTCAAGGGAGTGTTTTACCAAAGAGCCAGGCTAATCCACCCTCAGGAGGATCTCCTCAAAGGCTTCCACCCCGACGACCGCAAGCGTCACATAATTATCAACGTGGGGGGCATCAAGTACCTGCTCCCCTGGACCACGCTGGATGAGTTCCCCCTGACACGTTTGGGACAGCTCAAGTTCTGCACTAATTTTGACGACATTCTGAACATCTGTGACGATTACGATGTGACGTGCAATGAATTCTTCTTCGACCGCAACCCGGGGGCGTTCAGGACCATCCTGACCTTCCTGCGTGTCGGCAAACTCCGGCTCTTGCGGGAGATGTGTGCGCTGTCCTTCCAAGAGGAGCTGCTCTACTGGGGCATTGAGGAAGACAACTTGGACTGGTGTTGTAAAAGGAGATACCTGCAAAAAATGGAGGAGCTCACAGAGATTAATGAACGGGAGGATGACCTCCTAGAAAATGAAACAACAGGTGAAACAGTAGAGGAGACAAAAATTGGTTTGTGCATGAGAAAGTTGCAAGACATGGTGGAAAGGCCCCAGTCTGGCCTTCCTGGAAAGGTGTTTGCGTGTTTGTCTGTTTTGTTTGTAACTATTACAGCAG